>NC_079490.1:94806474-95463141 GCF_020520425.1 Spinacia oleracea
ATTTCACAGCACAGTCAGTCCAAGGAAGTATGAGAAACTTCGGGTTTCATATATATCATCATCAAATTTTGGTTGATAGATTATCTGTTAGTCACTTTAAGTTTTCTGAATGTACGAACCAGAACCGCTCATTTCCTTTCCTAATTTTCTTTCTTTGGAATCACTTATTGAACTCTCTCTCTAAAGTCAGCTTTAAAACATAGTAACAAGTACACCAGGAAACAATATTTATGCTTCCAAAAAGTAAGCATATGCTGAATATGTTCGTCCTATGTCTTCTGTAAGCTTCTTCCACTTTCTTTAAATTGATTAGCCCCTTCTCTTGACCTGCACCACCTGTAAACAAGAGTGGCAGGTTTTCGGCTCTAATTGCATATGATCTAAAATGACATTTAAGGCTCATAGGATCGTTATAGGTCATATTTAGGCTAAAATGACATTTCCGCTCCCAACTTTGAACTAAAGAAGCTAAGGACTCATTTGATTCTTATTACATGACTAATATGCATAGTTTTAACTTTCTAAAACTCATTCGACTCTACGTATGACATTTAAGGCTCATAGGATCGTTATAGGTCATATTTAGGCTAAAATGACATTTCCGCTCCCAACTTTGAACTAAAGAACCTAAGGACTCATTTGATTCTTATTACATGACTAATATGCATAGTTTTAACTTTCTAAAACTCATTCGAATCTACGTATGCACATTTAAGGCTCATTGGGTCGTTATAGGTCATATTTAGGCTAAACTGACATTTCCGCTCCCAACTTTGAACTAAAGAACCTAAGGACTCATTTGATTCTTATTACATGATTAATATGCATATTTTTACCTTTCTAAAACTCATTCTAATCTACGTATGCACATTTAAGGCTCATTGGGTCGTTATAGGTCATATTCAGAGCTAAAATGACATTTCCGCACCCAACTTTGAACTAAAGAACCTAAGGACTCGTTTGATTCTTATTACATGACTAATATGCATACTTTTAACTTTCTAAAACTCATTCGAATATATTTATGCACATTTAAGGCTCATTAGGTCGTTATAGGTCATGTTTAGAGCTAAAATGACATTTCCGCTCTCAAATTTGAACTAAAGAACCTAAGGACTTATTTGATTCTTATTACAAGATTAATATGCATATTTTTAACTTTATAAAACTCATTCCAATCTACATATGCACATTCTAAGGCTCATTGAGTCGTTATAGGTCATATTTAGAGCTAAAATGACATTTCCGCTCCCAATCTTGAACTAAAGAACCTAAGGACTCATTTGATTCTTATTACATTATTAATATGCATATTTTTAACTTTCTAAAACTCATTCGAATCTATTTATGCACATTTAAGGCTCATTGGGTTGTTATAGGTCATGTTTAGAGCTAAAATGACATTTCCGCTCTCAACTTTGAACAAAAGAACCTAAGGACTTATTTAGTTCTTATTTCATGATTATTATGCATATTTTTAACTTTATAAAACTCATTCCAATCTACGTATGCACATTTTAAGGCTCATTGAGTCGTTATAGGTCATATTTAGAGCTAAACTGACATTTCCGCTCCCAACTTTGAAGTAAAAAACCTAAGGATTCATTTAATTCTTATTAACTGATTAGTATGCATATTTTTACCTTTCTAAAACTCATTCCAATCTATGTATGACATTGAAGGCTCATTGGGTCGTTATAGGTCATATTTAGAGCTAAAATGACATTTCCGCTCCCAACTTTGAACTAAAGAACCTAAGGACTCATTTGATTCTTATTACATGACTAATATGCATATTTTTAACTAGCTAAAACTCATTCGAATCTATTTATGCACATTTAAGGCTCATTATGTCGTTATAGGTCATGTTTAGAGCTAAAATGACATTTCCGCTATCAACTTTGAACTACAGAACCTAACGACTCATTTGATTCTTATTACATGATTAATATGCATTAGATCTGTCTAAATTAGAGCTGTTCCACCAACTAATTAATCATGGTTTGACAGGCATCAGCTTTCGTGGACACTTGAATGCTCACAGAGCAATTAGAAGTACATGTTTAGCTGCATGGTTTTCAACAACTTAATTATCTCTATAGTCTGCAACTATATGTTTTTATGCTTCAGTGGAATGTAAAGATAATATCGTGAGTGTAAACTTTGGTACTCATGTATATTTTCCTTCCATCTTGCAGGGATCGAGTCGATTGGAAGAAATTCAACACTGCCTTAATTAAGGTTTATAATGCATGATCTAAAGGGAGCTAAGTGGCCGGATTAGAGAAATTTGTTAGACTAGCTCTCTAGCCTTTTGTCTTTATTTGTTAATATTAGTTGTAATTTGTTAGACTAGCTAGGTGTTTAAAATTGCAAACGTACGTACTATACGCTTGGGTTACTATAAATGAAGTTAATGTAATGATTTATTTATTAAAAATAAGCAGATTCATACCTTTGCTATTCTGGTATTGATTGGTGTACAGGTTTCAATACTCAATGGAGTATATATCTAGATTTAGGTATTGCTACCTATTTTATATTTTAAAAGAATTTGGAAAAAAAAATTAATGTTGTTGAAGGGGGCTTTTAATGTACGCCTCAACAACATATGAATTATGGTGCCAAGAATACAGGTCTGTTGTGGGGGGCTTTTAAGAAGTGAGCCTCAACAGAGGTGTCTGTTGAGGCGGGCTTTTGAAATGCCCCCCACAACAGGTCCTTTTTTTCCCCTTTGGTTTAGGGCTGTTGAGGCTCACTTTTGAAAGCCCGCCTCAACAGAGTGCCTGTTGAGGCGAACAAAGCCCGCCTCAACAGCTCAGTGAGCTGTTGAAGCCCCGTCTGTCGAAGCGGGCAATGTTCGCCTCAATAAGCCCAAAATGCCCCCCTCAACAGGTAGTTTTTCCACTAGTGAACTTCAATCCCTATAGAGGCCACAAGAGAAAACCTCTACGCAAAATCTGTCTACCAAGCTTCGAGGAAGCCGGGTTAGAAGACTGAGTTTAGACATCCGGGGCGCTGCGCCACCGTAACTCTGCGTCACCGTAACCCTGAGCCACCGTAAAAGGTGGCGGCTTTGATGGAAATGGATAGCCGACAAGTGAGGCAGAAGGGAGGTGAGGAGGAGAGAGAGAGATGAGAAAGTGAGGGTGATAGGATTTCTTTTAAAAAAACACATACCCTTTATAAAACATAACCCCATTTAAGCCCTTTTAGGGCCCAACTGAACCCTTCAATTATCCTTTAATAGTTAAGCCCTCTAAAAGCCCAGCCCTTTTATTAAATTAAAGGGTTGAGCCCGTTATGGAACGGGCTGGATCCGGGCTTTTAATGGGCCTCCAGCCCGTTGAACAGGTCTAGTCACAACGATCAGTTTCACTCCGATTCATATAAATGGACTCCAATTCTCAACCTCCACAAATGACCTCATCCCAAACTAAAACCCCCTCTTTTGTCACTCTAATTTAAATGGAACCACCACCTCCGCCCGCTCCAACACCCTTACCCTCCGCACAACCACCTGCTATACAGTCAACTGACCAATCTCCCTCCCTTTCGCAACCCCAACAACCACCGCCTCAACCACCTCTACCATCACAACTATCACAACCACTTCCTTCTCCCTCTCTTCCACCACCACAACCTCAATCACAACCACAACCACAACTACCGCAACAACAACCCCCTCCTCCTAACCCTAATCTGAACCCCACAAATACACCCCAACCTTACCCCCAACAACAGCAACAACAACAACATCAACAATCAAATAACAGGGTAGCACCCTTTAATAACAGACCACCGTGGTCTCAATTTTCTTCTCAATTTCAGTCATCTGCTTCTCCGTCTACTTCTTCTTCTGCCGGCCCTCTGCCGCCTCTGAGGGGTGGCATTGCAATCGGAGTTCCTGCCCACCACCCTCCTTCATCCGGTCCTTCTCAACCGTCCGCCTCATTTTCCTCTACTTTTGGTGTTCAGTATGGTGGGGCTCTTCCCCGTCAGTCTGTCAGTCTGCCAGATCCTTCTGTTGTCTCCTCTTCCTCCCCGTCGCCAGTAATCTTCCCATTCCACTTTATTTTCCCTGTTTTCTAGTTGATTTATTGATGTTTGTGTTTTTTTACTGTTCTTGTTTTGGGATTTCATGAATTGGGTTAGTTTGATTTGGATGAGTTGATGTGAAATTCGGGTTTCCGTTTGATGGGACAACACCGAACTCAGATTTCCAGTTAATTGGTCGATGCTGGATTTTCGTGGGGTTTAAATTGGATGGTGCTTTAGGGTTTTGGGTTGAATTTGATATTGGTTTTTGAAATATCAGTTTATTTATTGATGGCTGTAGTTTGGAATTGATTATCCCGGGATGAATCATGGTAGCTTTTAAAACTATTTATGTGAATAGTTATAATGCTAGAAATAGAGGTCGATTAATATTTGATCATGCTGCTTTTTGGTTAAATCCTGGCCGAAATTTGTTCATACTATGTTTTAAAATCACCATATTCTCAGTCAGTCAGTTGTGTGTTGAAATGCTTTGCAGGCAAGGTCTATAACGCATGGATTGCCAAGCATGGGGATGACATGCTCTCAAATACGGCCTGGCGGGGTTCCGCCTTCTGCGCTTCATCAACAAAGACCAATTCAGGCAGCATCAGGAATTAGACCTCAGACAACTTCCAACAATTTGGCTTCTGTGCCCCAGGTTAATGTTTGGCTTCTTTAGGTCCTCATCATTGTGTTAGAAAATTGTTTTGTCACTGCGGCTTTAAGTGGCTATTAGATCACAATGTGTAGCGTTCCAATTAGCGAATAGTAGTCAGATTTGTTATTTGTTAGGTATCTATGCCAACTTAATAGTGAGAGTGGTTAGCTATTGAGCTATCTCACGGAGAGGAAATTCATCTTTCTTTGGAAATATATTCACACAATCTCTCATTCTCTGTATAAGAATTTAACGGGATTTCACCAAAATACGGAGTATGTTATTTTAATAGTTTGTCATCTCAATTGTCTGTTTGTCGTTTAAGTTAAGTAGAGATAAGAATTTCATCAGGCCAACAACAATAATAACAACAACAACAAAAGAATTTAACGGGATTTCACCAAAATACGGAGTATGTTATTTTAATAGTTTGTCATCTCAATTGTCTGTCTGTCGTTTAAGTTAAGTAGAGATAAGAATTGATCACGCCAACAACAACAATAATAACAACAACAACAAAAAAGATCAGATATGAAGCGGGCAGGGACATAGTATATTGGCACAACCGATTTTTCCCCCATCTAACCTAGTACACTTTGGGAAATCTAAATATAACTACTATTGTTCTAGAAGAGTATAGACCAGACCAGCGTTACCTGGTTCGCGGGTAACCCCTGCGAATCTCGCCCGTACCAATTTGCTCCCGTACCAATTCGCGGCGATGTAGCTTCCCTACTCTATACTGTTCTAGAACAATAGTAGTTATATTTAGATGGTTGAATACTTGAATTCAACCGTGAAAACACTAGATCTAGAGTTTTCGGCTGAATTGAACCTCTAAATCCAATGAGCGGACGGTGGCAAGGTTGTTTTTGATGGAAGGAAGAGGAGGCTGGTGGTGAGAGAAAGAAGAGGGACGCATGTGGTGTACAAGGAAGAGAGATGGATGATGGACTTGGTGAAGGAGGCTATGAGAGAAGGAAGAAGAAAAAGGGTTGATGTTGAACATTCTTTTTGTCAATTCCAATTACCAAACAACATATGAATATATGACAAGAAAGATAATTTTTTTCCATTCCCTTCATATCCTTTTTTTATTTCATTCGCTTTCCCGTGCGAACCAAAGGCCGTTAAATGTTGATTATGTTTCAAAAGAAACTCAACATTGTTTAAATTTTGTATGTTTACCAAGTTCATCATGGTGCTTCATGATTAGGGATGGAAATGGTGGGATTTGGATCGGGTGAAGCATCACCCACACCCATCACCCGCATCCATCCGCTCCACCCGGTCCATCCGTCACCCGCTTTACTCATCACCCGCATTCCGTCCATCCATCACCCGCGGGTGAACCGGGTGGATCGGGTGATATTCGGGTGAAAATGGTAAACCATTAAAAAATCAACACCTAATAATATGCATAATAATTAACCAAAAGAAAAAAAATTATATACCTACATTTATCTCCGAAACATATAATTATTTCTTATTACGCATAACTTATAACTAAAAAAAAATAAAACAAGCACTAACTTTAATAAGTAATGGATTTATCAACACGTTTAATGTTTAAATATAAATATATATAATATATTTAAAATAAACGGGTGACGGATCGGGTGGTAAACGGGTGATGGACCAGGTGATGGATAAAAAACATCACTCGCATCCGACCCGCATCCATCACCCGCTTCACCCATCACCCGCTTTTCATCCATTTAATTCGGGTTTTCATCCGTTTAGTTATAGCGGGTGACCGGGTTCATGGATCATCCACTGGATATTTCCATCCCTATTCATGATCGACATATCGAGGCATTTGTGGTCTTCATAAGTGAAATTATTACAAATCGTGGTTAATCATAAGTGTTTTGTTAATGGTCTATCCTTTCTGTTGGTATGAGGAAGGCAAGGCAGAATGTGTATGATAATGTCTTCTAGAACTTTCTGTTTCTCTCATAAGAAGATGAGAATGTAGGGTCCTTATCTTAAATATTTATGTGCTGGTGTTCTTTTGGCTTTGTATCTAGGTTTCCACTGTGGGGCTCCTCATTCTTTGACCTTTGTTGTGCATGTTACATGGCGATCTTTTTTTGTGAATTAATTCTTTAGAATAGAGGCGACAATAAGGTGAGGGTTATGTTTCTACTACCAGAAGGGAGACTGTTGACTTTATTGAAGAGTGATGCCAAGTCTTTCACATGAATTTTATGTTTTTGTCGCCCATGATAGTAAGGTGGGATTGCATTTCTTCCGAGAATGTTGACCTTGTTGAAAATCATTGCCCGGTCTTCACATGAATTTACATCTTTGTTATCCATTCTAGCAAGTTTAGCTTATTTGTAGGAGATCAAAGTAAATTTTCTTTGTATAATGTCGGTGATTATAAGGTTCCTCACTTAATAAACTAGGATTATGGCTTTCCATCTTAAACTAGCCGGGTTGTTTTAGCGTGAAATTCCTTTCTATTATGAAGGAAGATTTCAAGACAAATATCTTGTTTGGTATTCCCTAAGGAGCAGACTGCCCTAGGAAAAAAACCATATGTACGACACAATATGCAAGGGGTTAACTATATGTAGGGGTGGCGCGCCACCCGAGATTGGTGTTAACTATCCAACGTTTCATGGTAAGGGTAAGGGTAGTAGGATGCGTTTTGGGACTTGGAACATTGACTCTTTGACAGGGAGATCAGTTTCCTTCCGTCCTAAAATTAGTCCTATTTTCCAAATCGGGCGTCCTAAAATTATAGTCCTATTTCTAATTTTGGTTATTAGGTCTCCACTTTCTCATGTACAATATCATGATGTTTGCATATGATATTGTGTTGATTGATGAAACCAAAGGAGTGGAAAGTAAGTTGGAGTTATGGAGACAAACTTTGGAATCTCGGTGTTTTAGAAGGAGTAGAAACAAGACGAAATATATGAAGTGTAAGTTTAGTGGAGTCCAAGACAGAGAGACGAGGGCGATTACCTTAGATGAGAAAATTGTCCAAGGTTTTGAAATGTTCCGTTATTTAGTATCTATTATCCAAAAGGATGGGGAATTGGATGGCGATGTGGCTCATAGAATCAGAGCAGGTTGGTTAAAGTGGAAAAGTGCCACGGGGTTCTGATGCGATCCAAGCATTCCCTAAAGATTGAAGGGAAAATTCTACCGCATGGCAATTCGACCGGCGTTGTTATACGGCACGAAATGTTGGGCAGTGAAACATTGTCACGTGCATAAGATGAATATGGCGGAAATGCGCATGTTACGTTGGATGTCTGGGCATACAAGAAAGGATCGTTTGAGGAATGAGATTATTAGGAAGAAAGTAGGGGTTGCATCGATTGAGTTTAAGATGATGGAAAATCGTTTAAGATGGTTTGGGCATGTAAGCAGAAGATCAAATGATGTCCCGTTAGGAGGCTAGAAGGGTGACAAAGTGATAGAATTGCAAGGGGGAGGGGAAGACCTAAGAAAACTTGGAGGAGGTTGATTGAGCACGATATGAGCCAACATGGCGGGTTGGGTGGCTCGTGAGTGGGTTTGGTGGGTCGTGGGTCGGGGATAATTGACACACGACCCGCCTCAGTTAAACTAGGGTGGGTCGAGTCGTGGGCTGTGTCGGAAAAAATGGACACAGGACATGATGGGTCGTGGGTCGAGGTGGGTTGTGCGGGTCGGGTGGGTCTGATGAGTTTGGTGGGTTACGACAGATGTGTTTCCGGTGGGTCAGGTGGGTTTGGTGGGTTTACATGAGTTTTAGCGATAAAAAAGTTATAAAATTTGTATGAACTTAAATTAATTAATTTTTATGCTATTCACTTACTCACATAAATGTGGTTAATATATTTACACAATAAAATTAGAATTTATTAGCATTTTAAACATACAAAATTGTTTAAATTAGGATGAGTTTCGTGGGTTGGGTTCGTGTGTTCGGTGGGTAGGGTTCGTGTGTTGGGTTGGGTGAGTCGGGTGTGCCGTGGCGGGTTGTATCGGGTTCGATGGGGTGGGTCGAAATGGGTTGTGTTGAAAAAATGCGACCTACAACACATAAAAAAAATATCCGGGTTGGGTTGGGTTGGGTTGGGTTGTGTCATGGGTCATAAGTGTGTCCGACCCATGTGACCCACTATGGGTTGTGTCAGGGTGTGCTGGGTCAAACCCGATCCACTGGCCATCTCTACTTGGGATTGAGGAGAATGTGGCGTTGGATAGGACAGATTGGAGGGAGAGAATATACATTGATGACTTCATTCGACTTATACATTTTCCATTTTGACTCTCTTACTTTTACTTTTTTATTTTTTATTTTTTTAAATGCTATTTTGAAATGCGCTTATTTTACTTATATTTAGTTTAAACTTTATTTATTTTTATTATCCCTTATAAATTTTTTTATGTAATGTATTCATATATATATATATATATGTATGTATAATACTTTTTTTATTATATATGTATATATATATATTTTTAAATGCTATTTTGAAATGTGCTTATTTTACTTGTATTTATTTTTAATTTTATTTATTTTATTATCCCTTATAAAATTATTTATGTAATATATATGTATATATATATATATGTATATATGTATGTATATATATATATATTATATGTATATATATATATATATTTTTTTCCCCTCTTATCTTACTTTCATTAATTTCACTTTCTTCCTCTTCCTTGTTTATTCTTTTAACTCCCCCCTCCTGATCTCTTATGACGATTCATGTTAGCTGACCCCAAATCATTTTGGGACTAAGGTTTTGTTGTTGTTGTTGTTGATGTTGATGTAAGACACAATGTTCAAAGTTGGTTGGAGCAAAACCCTTTTATGTTATTATTCAGATAAGGAAGTAGATAAGGAAGTGGATGCAATGAAATCCAAAGACCAAAACTCTTTGGTTGAACATAAATATTATAATTTTGAAAGTTCCATAACTTGCTTGAAGGAGGATTTAATTTAAATTTTTAGCCAATTATCTGTTCAGATCATTTTTGGTGATCGAAACCCCCCCACCCCAACCCACCCCAACCACACACACAAAGAAACCCTCCTCTTCTTTTTTTGCATTCTCTGAATCATTATGTTGTTGGTTTTTGTCCCTAGCTGCTCTCTCTGTGGCATTTGAGTTTGTCTTTCATGTACTTTTGTTTTTTGGAGCCTGGTTAGGGCATGTGTGTTGGTGGCTTGGAAAAGCAGATCAAGGAGAAGTGCAATCTTGAAATGGGAAGGAGATTCACTTAGAAATTTGTAAGTGTGTTGTGTACATGGAAGGAGAGGAATAGACTGATTTAGGGAAACATAATCTTGAATTTTGGAGATTTTAATGCTGAAGTGAGCTGAAATACATGCCATCTAGGCATCTACCAATGCCTAGTTAAATAAGAAGTCAAACAATTAAATAAGAAGTCGAACAATGTGGGTTCCTTTTTAGCAAGTGTCTTTGAAACTATGGAGTCGAAATATTATGTAATGCGGATGTGGCACACTTTGTTACTCCGACATACACTCAGGTGGAAGGAGGGTGTCGGTGTCGACACGACCTGGCTCGCGACACGACACTTGACACCGGTGTTGACACACGTGTCGGGGGAGGTGTCGACACCGGTGTTGGAAAAGAATCCAAAATTAGGTGTCGAAATACAAATTCGAAACCCTAGCTCTAGCAATTGAAGGTGCGGGAATGCGAGAGAAGAAAAAATATGTTGGGGCTTTTGTTGCAGAAGAAAAAACGAGATGAAAACACTTATCAATTCTTGTTTTCATCGATGAATGCTTCAATGCAATTGACTTGTTATTTAATTAGATGTTAGTTGATAGTGGGGTATTTTTAATATAGATAGAGGATATGTTTGTTCATTTCCCAATGGAACCATAGATTCATTTGTTCTTTTGGTTGTGGGATGCAATGCACTAAATCAAAATGGCTCTTAGAACCTATTCGCTTCCTTTCTATGAAGTAGAAGATTGTCGTCCCGTTATTGCTTTTGGGTCAATTGGAAACAACCTCTCTGTAACTGCAGGGTAAGGGGTTATAAGTTTCAGGTTTGAGTACTCAACTTGTTTGGTATCTGGTCATCTGGCGATTTATTGGTTTGTAGACCTTGGGTATTGGTTTGTAGACCTTGGGTATAGAAACTTCTATACAGGCCGGGGTTTAAAGGAAGGAATGAGAGTTTGTGTCTAGCTTCATCATGATAAGTATTAGGTGCCTAATATTACCATTTAAAGGAATCGCAATTTAGAAGATTGCAGAGCCTATATCTGCTTAGCTGCCCCCAACTCCTCATCTATATTGCTCATGTACTCTTTGCATTATCATCATGTAAATTTTCTTTCTTACACTCATTGTAGCTGTCTGTACCAGTGTTACCTGGTTCGCCCCTAACCCCCGCGAACCGCGAACCGGTTCGCCTGTACCGATTCGCGGTTCGCCGGCGATCCAAATCGCAATGTTTCACGAACCGAACAAAAACCCTAGTTTTAACGATTGAATGTCCTGGAAGGCGAAAGAAGATAGAATATGTTGGGGCTTTTGTTTGAGAAGGACTTACGTGTTGATTCCGAGCCTTAATTTATGTTTTTGTTGTTATTTCTTCTTGCTGAAAATAAACGTCATGGAAGCTCGATGGTGAAAGAACGGAACTGCTGAAGAATGATGATGATGTTTGTTTATTTATTTATTTTTATCATTTTTTACTTAATTTGTACTTTTTGTTTTATTATTGTGCTTTTTGTTTGTACATGAGCCACTATCTTATTAAATGTGGCCCCATTGTACTTTTTGTTTATTTTTTGCATTGACTTTGCTAACAAACAAATGGGTAAGCAGGCAAGCAACTACAGAGTACTTCGTATATACTAATAGTCTAATACGGAGTAGTATTCTTATCATTATTTTTGCTTATTTCTTATCAACTTTAATACTATTATTATCAACTTTAATACCATTATTATTTCTTTTATCGCATATTACACTTCGTACTTTAAAATTATTATTTCTTTTATCACATATTACCCCTCTCGCGAACCGAAAATCAGCTACCCGCGAACCCGAACCCGTACCGAAGCGAACCACGAACCAGGTAACCCTGGTCTGTACAATCTGTTAATTATTCAGTATCTTTGTAGTCAGCTTCTGTCTGACTTGTTCTGGCATTTATATGATATAATAATTTGTTAACAATTATTAGCAGAAAATTTTACCTGACAGAGGCATCACTTAGAAATTTAGAATGGTCTCTTAATTGTGGGAATTACATAAAACTAACATTGACTTCTAATTTGTTTTCCAGTCGGCATCATGGCTTCTGTCAATCGATGTGAATGCATCCCCTTTTTCCACGGCCCCTCCAATCTAGGAAGACAACTATTTCGGATGGGTATGAATAATTGTGGGAATTACATAGAGACAAGGAAAAATGAATATAAATGCTGAAAGCATAGGATGGGTATGAATAATTAAGGGTTTGGCTGATGGAAACTGCTTCGGGGAGTTTTATGTAAATTTTGCAGTTAAGTCAAATTGAAGACCCCGCCTGTTCTCGACTAACAACCAATTCATTTATCTATCCCTTTTTGTTTTGGTCCTTGGGATCACCGTGCTTGCTCTTCTTCTAGCTTCCCTTGTTCTGATTGTTGATTTTTAATCATTTCTTGGTTGTATTAGTCACTGTTATAATTGGCTGTTGGCATGTGGTAACCAAAAGGTTTTTTTCCCAGAATATTTTATACGGAGTATCATTTATCTATTATAAACTCTTTGTACTCTACTCTTTGTGTGTAAACTATGTAATGACATGATATGTTCCATCTTTTCTAAATTTGTAGAATTTTCAAGGACATGGCGTGCTGAGGGCCTCCTCTGTAACTCCTCCAAGTACGTCAATGTCTAGTATATCACAAAGCCAGCAGTCTCCACATCAGCCATGGTTATCTGCCCCACAGGGGCGCCCCCCTTTGCCATCTCAGTCTTTTAGACCCCAGGTGAATGCCCAACCATTGCAGCAGAGATCTCATATCCCTCAGCAATCACCTCAGCTTGTCCAAGCAACTTCCCAACCACAGCAATTGCTGTCTTCTCCGCAACAACATCAATTATTGCCGTCTCAACAACATCAATTATTGCCGTCTCAACAACATCAATTATTGCCGTCTCAACAACAGCAACAGCAGTTTTTGCCTTCACAACAACAGCAATTCTTGCCGTCGCAACAACCACAACATTTCTTAGCATCAAATCAGTTACAAGAGAATAATGGACAGCAGCTCCCGTCATCTAGAGTTTCACAACTTTTAGCTAATCAACAACAAATTATGAGGGTGCAGGCAAACCAGAAGCCTCCCTCGACTGCAATTGGCCAAGCAAGCATTGTCCATTCTGGCCCAATTGAGATTACAAATGCTATAGAAATTTGTGAACCTTGTACCACAATCCTCAGCAAGAGAAGCATCCAGGAGCTTGTCAATCAGGTGAATATTTTTAGCAATTTTTATTTTCTTCTATTTTGTCCTTGCATTTATCTAAAAAATTCTTTGTACTCGCTTTATCAACAGATTGATCCATCTGAGAAATTAGATCCTGATGTTGAAGATGTTCTGGTCGACATTGCTGAAGATTTTATTGACTCGGTGAGTTTGAACCTCTAGTATCTTTTTCTGATTACCATGGAATATCTTCACATATAATATGTCTATTTTTTAGTTAAGTTGTGGTAAGATTAGTGGTGAGCGGGACTGGGTCCCGGAACCGTTTAGTACCAGCTCCTCATATTCAGGAACCGGTCCTGGAACCAGTGGGAACCGGTTCCAAAGTGGGTACCCGGTCTGATCCTAAACTATAGAAAAAGAAATAATAAAAATAAATGCGGTAAGCCTCAATATTTATGGCTGGATCATAAGAAATCATACAAACAATATAACTTTCGCAGAAAAATAAGTGTCTTGGTAGTTTAGCAACAACGCTGCCAAAACTCAACGAATCAATTTCATTTTCAATACCAAATTCTCACCAAAATCCAATTTTACACATCTCCTTTCTCTCTCATCCCCATTTTATCATTCACATTAATTTACAAAATGATTAGAAACCAACAAGACACATATATCTTGAGAAATTAATGCGATTGGTACCCAGATTGAATGCCAGAATTTAGGGCCTTGAGGGTGGCTGCGTGAAGTGAATACTTTTGGGGTTACTGAGTATTTTTTTTAGTGGGTTAGAAAAGTTAAAATATCTGAGAATGGGGCAAATAAATGGGCTGGGCTAGTTTAAGTATTACCGTATTTTGTTGAAAGTTTTCGTACTTGCTATTTTGCTAATCAAATTGGAACAACATATCCAAATTTAGATCTGATACCGTTAGATACCCAGATCCAGACTGGTACTACCGGGTATCCAGTGGGTACCGGGTCCGAAATCTCAAGAACTGGAACCGGCCAATTCCTTACCCGGTCTGGTACTGGGTACCCGAACTTTTTGCTCAACCCCAGGGAAGATGTTGCCAATTTTTTTCTTGAATATAGGTGCAAACAAGGTATATATGACTAATTGATAATGGTAGAAAATGCAATGAGCTAGTCTGGCTTTTAATTGTGTGTGGGTTGGTTGTGTCTGGCCATGCACTCCCCAAACTGTTTTTTAGTTTTGCTACTACGTACTGACTGAAGTAGATCCTTAACTGACTGGATGCTGTGCATTTCTCAAGCTATGTCCTTAACCGAAGAAGATGCTTTTGTTATTTACTACGTAAAATACAAGTGGTTACAAATTGATGAGAAATGCTAGAAATATGGTAAATGTTGGAGTATAAATGTTACATTGTGGGTTAACATAGAATAGATAAATATGAAACCATAAATTGATAGATAAAGTAAGATTGATATTCACTACTATACTTGCTTGAGAATCCCCTCAAAAACCTGAATTTCATTTCTCAAACCAAAAAACAAACTACCAATGTGTTGGCGTTACAAATTATGTTTGAGACCACAAAACCATAATACATCAGCCTTCTTCCATTTATCAGTAATCAAAACTCCAATCCTCCCATTCACTTCATGCTTTACCTTTTCCTGGTTTTATCTCTTTTAATTTCTGTTCCAACAAGAGATTCATGCTATGGTGCTAAAATGCAATTGGCTTATCATCATTACAATGTCGGGAAAAAAACAGAACTATCTGCCAGGTACGGTGAGATAAGGGCAATAGATAATTAATATAGATGCTTCACAAAAGGGAATAAGAGATCTTTGTATAAGAGTTTTCAGTAGACTTCGACCCTCCATTGTTCTACCTTCTTCAACTGCCTCTTGTATTCAATCCAAGTCTACTCTACATTGTTCTACCTTCTTCAACCGCCTCTTATATTCAATCCAGAAGAGAGAAAAGTAACACAAAACCATTCTGTTAACAGTTTAAAACAAGATGGATTCTGTAACAGATTCAAAAAGTTATAACCATTTTCTTCCAGCTTACCTTCTGGTGCAGCCAATGAAACCATGACGTCGTCAATTCCCTTTTCCATTCCCCGAGACCACACATATGTATACATAAGTGTTATAGCTCAACGGCATATTGCGCCTTTCGAATTGGCCTTTCAATGTACATCTTCTCCCTTTCTCGTAGGTTTGCTCCCTACGGCAAAATCCACTCTTTCGTTGTCTGAAACCTTATCCTTCATCTTCTCAAGTTCCTGTCAATATTTGACCAACAATATCTTAAGGATATATCTATAGCCACTACATATATAGTCACATCTTACATCATGCAGCCTAGTTTACCCCGATACTTCCGGGAATGAGGTACAACCTAGTTTCAGATTATTGAAAAATGTACACAACAATTCAACCTCTCCAAACAATTACGTAAAGGTCACAACACATTTACATTCATAGGTAACTCATAGGTAAAGAAAGTCAGATAGGAAGTTTAGATGGAGTTTGAAGAACTAATGCACATCATTCAAATTCGGGGTATTTGATTTAATCTGTACTACAAGTATAAGTTAATGAACTGCATAAAACTATGACATGAACAACTCACTGGTAGTCTCGTGTGAAACATGAGTTAAGAGGACATCAATTTCCTTTTTGTTATCGTCACTGAAACCTAAGGTGCCGAACTGATGGAAAGCACCAACAACGAGAAAGGAAGCACGAGTGTATAAGTTTTCCCAGTACAAGATGTAGCAGCTTGGCTAATAATCCCATCAAAAAATGCATTAGTCACAATACCAGACATGGATGACTCGCTAATGCAGGAAATGGCAACTCAAGACAGGTCCTAACAACTGCCCATTTCAGTCACAAGTACTTAAATACCAAATTTGCCTTAAACATGAATGAAACAAGGACTTATTGCATTTTTTTGAAAGGAACAAACTAATAGGGTCATAACTAACAAAGTACTGCCGGAATGTTGCATTTAAAGCTCCATAGTTTTTCTAAATCACTTGGTTAAAATACTCAACAGTTTACAAAGGCCTAATAATGTTATTCATGAGGCAGTTATGCAAAGGAGAAAACCATAGTCTCTCGTGACTCATAGAACATCCTATATTCCCCTTCCCCCTTCCCCCTTCCCAAGCAAAAGTTGGGATTTTACTCAACAAGCTAGCTCTAACTACAGAGGGAAACATCATACTCCGAACTTTGTAAGCTCAAACTTACATCTACAACCCTTACAATATTACTAAAACAACGTAGATGGTCACCCATACGTCTTTAGGACGCGCAATATTGATAACAACCACAATGTTTGATAGCATTAACTAAGCTACAACACTTTTCAAATAAATGAATTCCATGTTCAACAAGGAAAGCGCAAATGAGCATTCAATATTTCAATTTTCTTCAATCTCTCTCCAAACTCATAACACAGAAGAGAGGGGGCAAATTCATGTCCAATAACTTAAATGCCGACGAGAAGCAATAAAGAAAGCCTCAACGAAAGCAGGCAAAACTACTCTTATCAAAGTCCTATAAACCAGAAAAGCTAACGCCTTCGACAAAACCAAACATCAAACATTTAGTGTGTATCCAAAATAATCGAAAATAACTAAGATCATATTACACATTTAAAAGCTATAATTCAAACCATCACACAACCAACACAAGCAAGCAATGAAGCAAATAAGCTAACCAACTTCTCAACATCAAACCCATATATTGGTAATTCATAAATGGAAAATTATATAAGCACCCCATCACACCCATTTTTATATTTATGCGATTTTCATACCCAAAACCAAAACCCATGTTCGCGACAACACAGTCAGTACATCATAAAATTTCAGGTGCGCATTTAAACAAACACCTTACCTGCATTCATCAATACGCATATTCCGCATAAATCAAAAGGAAACAACTCCAATTCATAAAATTTATCAAACCTTGTTGATGAATAGTCCGTATTATTCCACAATCCGTTCCACATGTTCAGAGATGATGTTCTTCTTTTTCTCCCGTGTTTTTGCAACTTTCTTCTATAATTAAACACACCCATGCCAGAATTAATCAAGCAAATCATAAAAACCCAATTAAATTTGAAAAAAACCAATAAAATTAAGAGACGTAATTGGTGGGGTTACTTTGCGAGCTATTAAGTATTAACCCCTGTAAAACAATGTCAAATTAATATACATGAGATCTCAAATGCAGCTCGTAAAAAGGAAATGATCAAAAGGAGAAGCAAAAAAGAAGGGGGGGGGGGGAGATGAATGCTGGAGGAGAGAGAAAATACGAGCACTGCCAAATTGCCAGTCCGCCATACTTTTTCCTGGAGTGAAAGAAGGAAACTGAGGGTTAAACCTCATCATAAAACTAACAAATTCATACAACAAATACACCAAATCTAATTTCCAATTCAGTTAAATCAGTCCTGATTCAACAATTAAAAGCGGGAAACAAACCCTAATTTGAAGAAACCAGATAAAAGAAATCATACCAGGGAGAAAGAGGACGAATTGATATTAAGGAGATTCAGAAAGAGTGGAACAAGCCAACATTCGTCAGAGATGGGTCAAAGCATCCCTGCCATGGAAGATCAGTGACGAGCTATACTGAAAAAAAAGAAAGTAAAAAGGGAAAAAGGAAAGGGAAGCAGGGAAAGAAGAAAGGAGGCAGTTGTGCAGTGGTGAACACGTGGCAACATCAAAGGGGAGGGGGTAAAATGGTAGTTACACTGTCTATAAGCTAAAAAACAAAAAAAAATTGTGATGGAAAGTGAGGAGATTTTGGTAATTCCACTATTGTGGGAATAGTAATCACAACTCCTCACTTTTATAAGTGTTAGGATTTATTTCAAACTTTCTTGTTTTTCGAAGCTTTTCTTTGCCTTTGAAACCCTGGCAAGTGGCAGCAGCAGTATCTTCACTGGACCCTTTTTTACCAATCATATATGGAACATCTGTAGTATTGCTTAGTCCAATGTCCTGTGCTTCAAAGTAATAATATTTTCCTGCTCTTCTGCGTCTTTTGAGCAGATTACGACGTTTGGTTGTTCATTGGCGAAACATAGGAAGTCAAATACATTGGAAGCTAAGGACATACTGCTGCATCTAGGTAGTGATATGTGATAATAAATCTATGTTACATGTACTACCATGTCAAATATCTCAAGGCCTCAAAAGTAATGGTTTTTCTGTTTTCTAATTTGTGAACATGTGATTGTTAATGCAGAAAGAACTTGGAATATGACCCTTCCTGGGTTTACCGGAGATGAAATCAAGACCTATAAGAAACCGGTAAGCAACTACTCCCTCTGTATTTATTTAAGGGATACACTTGCCTTTTCCTCCGTATTTATTTAAGAGATACACTTGCCATTTTTAGTAACTTATCAACCCCACCATCTAATTAAATAATAATCTAATTTACCCTATGATCCACCATCCTATTAAACAAATAATTTCATAAACCCACCACACCTCCCACCCCCCAAAATGACGTGGTCCCCACTTGTTTAATTATTAGTATCAGATAATGTTCCAAAGAACAATGAGATATAACAAAAAATAATTAGGAAAATTTGACACGAGTGATCTCAATTTTTGCCCGATTTGATAAGTTGATTCCACCTTTTAATTATTCAAGGATGATCACAATCTTCTCAAAATAGTCTCAAGTGCAATTTTACCGGTTTGAAAATAGACCTAAGAAGACCCTACAAAGTCAAGAAAATTAACATTAGGGACTATTTGTTGACAAGGTTTTTATCTGACTTGGGAGGAATAATCAGAAGCTGAGATTAATTTGTGAAGATGGGTGAAACTTGGGGTTATCCATGCAAATTTTCCCTTTTCTTGGTGTCTACCATGTTTGCTGATCTATTTTGGTTTCACAGGTTGTTAATGATGTCCACAAAGAGCGCCTAGCACTGGTACCTGATGATTTTTCTTTGTAGATGCGACTTTATTGTTCTGTATTGTTTCCCTGCCATAACTCTTTGTTTTGACTCTTTATCTATCTTCCTGGCAGATAAAGAAATCTCATGCAGGAGCTGACCATAAAACCTCTGCTGGACCGGCTACCGGAAACGTTAAAGGGCATTTGGCTAAAGCAACTCCAAATGTCGTGGGATCTTGAGTCTCGTCTCTGTTTTCGTTAAGGTTGGAGACATCAACTCTTGAAGCTCGAAGAATTTGGCATGATATTTTGGTGATGCAACCAAACTCCAAGCTCCTAAAGGCCTAATGTTGGGAAAACAGATGCTGTATTTCTACATGGTTTGTAACTGTCTGATCTTCCAACTTCCACCGGATAGCGTCTGTGCCTTAGGGGGGGAGGGGGAATTGTAAAAGAAAAGATGAGATAAAGGAAGGCAAGGAAGAGTTATGTTGCATTCTAATTACCAAATTATTCAGAGTATAGAGGAGGGAGATATTTCAGGGAAATAGGAATGACATGATAACTCTTAGTTACAGCATTTTAAAATATTGGTGGCATACTGGCGTGTACTCTGTGAATGTAGGAAGATGCGGAGGGAGAGTGCAGAGGGAAGAGCACCAATTGTTTTTGCTCTTTGTATTGTGCTGTAGCTTCGTCTATTTATGTATATGGATTCGGAAAGTAATATGATCTACATTATTACTGATACTCATAACAAAAGGGAAAACATAGTATAGGTTCACTTGTGTCGATGAGTGCAGAATTCTTAAAAACAATTCTAGCTTTCTGCTACTAGTATACACCCTGATACACATTCATCTTTATGGGAAAAGTTCTAAAAAATCTAAAGGCAAAAAAACGTATAATGTACGTGTTTGGTAGTTAGCAGATCGGAATAGAGAATTGAGATGAATTCGCTCATTTCGAAAAAGTTGCTTGGATGAGCTTTTTGAGTTAGAGGATAGCAATCGATATCTAAAATATAATTTTACCCTCTGCCTAACCATTCACTCACACCTACTTCTCAAATTGAACTCTGCTATGACAACACCATAGTAGACCGAAGGCTAGTTTTCTTGTAATTGGTTTTTTTCTTTCCCATTATTTGTTCTGGTTTATTTTAATTCATACTCTTACTCCATCTGTATTTATTTAAGAGATATATTTGGTTCGGACACAGGTATTGAGAAGAAGAATTGAATGAAATAAAGTAATAAAACAAGTGGGGCTGGGAGGATATTTTAATAAGTAGAACAAGTGGTACTATGTCATTTTAGGGGGTGAGGGGTGGGATGTAGTTATGAATTTTTTTGTTTAATAGGGTAGTGGGACATAAGATATATTAGATAAATTATTTAATTAGATGATAAAGTTGATAAATTATTAAAAATGGAAAGTGTATCTCTTAAATAATTACGGCCGAAAAAGACATGTGTATCCCTTAAATAAATATAGAGGAAGTATTTATTTTTTCTTGGTTTCTTGGTTTCTTTTCTCTTTTGTTTTATTTTTATTTTTTCTGTATTTTTTCTCCATTTTTCTTGCTCATCCTTTGATATGTTTTAGTTTTCTCTCTTTTTTTTTTTTAGCTCTTCAGCCTCTTTTTATTTTTATTTTGTTTAATTTGCTCCTCTTTTTAATCTTCTTCTATTCTTTTCCTTGATTTAGTAATTTTTTTTCTCTCTTCTAAAAAAAACCTATTCTATATTTATTTTTTCAATTTTAGATCTGATTTAGTAGATACAAGTGAATGTTGTGTAATTTCTTGCACGAGGCATGTTGTTTGAGTAATAACGAGATAACAAAGGTCCGAAATGATATTACTCATAGTTTGATGATAGGTAAGGTCTACACATCAACATCGTATTTCTTAAGCATTTGGTTTATTTGTTTGAATAGACAATTTTATTACAATTTCTTTTATGTAGTTAGTTGTTTATAACATTATAAATAGAAAAAAAAAATGTTTTATACATTTTTGGTTTGCAATTGTCTTTTCTCACTAGCATTTCAACATAGTAATGGTGAATTAGATCAATTCATAAGTGAACTTCAATGCAAAATTAATCTACAAACTATAAAAATTGATCTCACAATTTTATTAATTAGATATTAGTAAAATATTAATATTGACTTATTTATTTGCACAAATATATTTACAAATTGTTTTTGCAAAATGGTGTTTAATTATTTTCATGATAGTATATACACACACAAGTATACTATATATACATGATAGATTAAATATATTACTATCATTTTAACAATTAGTAATTTAAAATTAAACAATAGAATACGTCATGTCCTTATTTGTAATTTGCATGCTCAAACAACTAACATGTAACAACTATTTACCAAACACTTTTATAAAAATTGATAATTCAATCATCTAGTCAAAACTGCTAATCCAAACAGGGCCAATATCTCTTACAAACGAAGGTCATGTTCTTTTGAGCTTTTTTTGGCTGAACTGAACTGAGCTGAATGGAACTGAATAAATAGTTCATAATAAATAATAAATAACGAATAACAAATAATAAATAGTAAACAATAAACAATAAACAATAATAAATAAATAATAAATAATAAAAATAATAAATAATAATAATAATTATAATAATAAATAATAATAATAATAATTATTATTATAATAATAATACAACAATAGTAGTAGTTATAATAATAATAATTATGATAATAATAATAATAATAGTAAATAAATATGTACATTACAATATAATTAATAGTAATACAATATTATAATATTCAAATAAGACCATTAAAGAATAAGATGAACACAATGTCGTTCTTTTAAGCTGAACTAAACTAAATGGAACTGAGCTGAACGGAACTGAACTGAATGGAACTGAATGGAGCTGAACTGAACTAAACTGAACTTAACGGAACTGAATGGAGTTGAACTGAACTGAATGGAACTGAAATTACGTCCAAAAGAACAGAGCCAAAGTAAGTTCTCGCCCAACCTCTTATTTTTTAATACTAGTGTCCTTTGGTGGCTTTCTCTATTGACATTGATTATTAAATGAAAATTATTAGGGGTGTAAAGAAATCTCAAGCAGTTAGTGAATTGATATTTCTACCCATATATATTTTTTTGCTATAGAAACGGTGGTTTCTCATGCAAATAGTCAACGTCTCTTCATGGTATTGGGATATCATAAATCCAAATGGCCATTGTAGTAGAATATAAATGTGGGTTTGCTGGAATGATTATAATATTGATGTTCAAATTGTATCTCTTCATCATCAAATTGCCCATTTATTGATCAGTGATAAATGCTCACAGTCTAAATTTTCACTTTTTGGATTTCATGCACCAACTCAGGGAGGCGACAAACTAGAATTTTGGAATCACTAGTGTTTTTTTTACCGCGTGTCACACATGCGATTTTGGGTCCAATTAAATATGGTGCAATAACAAAAGACAACTTTATTTGGCCTTTTTTTCGAATAGGAACACGCGTTACCATCCTAGTATTTGAAGGAAATATGTTCTTTCTCCAATTTTGCATTTAATGCGAAGTCTAATAAATGCGGTTTAGATTACTTAACAAGTTATTTTTTTAGCAAGAACAAGTGATCAGAATGCCTATCTGTATCCCGTTCCAGATCAAGTGAAATTAATATTATTAATGCCACAACTTACTCATGACTGAACAATAGTATGTGAACGAATCAAGTGCTTATGTGAATATATTATATTCAGTAAATACTCTAATAGATAGATATTCAGATATGATGGATGTTGGTTTAAGTGGGAGCTAAACAAAACATCAAAAGGCCAAGTCAATAATATTTTCAGAAACGAAAATAATCCCGAAAACGAAAATATGATCCGCATCGGAAATTTATCGGAAATAGAAATATTACCGGAATCAAAAATATTGTCAGAAACAGAAATATTGTTCGAATCAGAAATATTGTCGGAATTGGAAATATTTCTAGAAACATAAATATGGTTTGAATCGGAAATATTAACGGAATCGGAAAACAAACTAGAAACGCGAATCTCGTTCCATGAGCCGTATGCACGGGCGAAAGGGCCGCGTGCATCACAAACCATGGACGAGGCAAGCCCACGAGCTCGCCTCAAGGCAAGCCCATGGGTGTGTCAAGAGCAGCGCTGGCCATGCGCCAGCGCATGGGCCAACACGATGTCACCCCAACGCTAGCGCAAGGTAAGCGCGCGCTCGAGCTAGTTGCCAGGCGAGCAAGACATCCCGCCAGCCCGCAAAGCAGGCCAGCACAATGCGCCTAGGCCAACCCAACGACATGCAAGCCCATGGCTGACTTAGGCGCCAAGGTACTTGGGCCGCAAGTTATTCCACAGGACCGATTGGTTTTTATTGGGGCTCTATGCTAGTTTCCTAAATATACCAAAATGCTAGTTACCTAAATCTAATTTTATTAGGTTTTATGAAACATTTCGGTAAACGCATTTGCGAAGGTGATCGTGGGTGTTAGCAATAGATGTTACCTCAATACACAACTAATAATCCTTAATCCTTAACTGTGATGGAACATTCTTGTTGAGCTCCAAGAAACGAATCTTGTAATGAATTTAATCACGGTGTTAGTAATTATTCAAATTCAATAATATCACTTATCAAAATACCGTTATCTTTTTAAACCAGTCTTTCGGTGTAGAAAATACTTTGAGATAATATATATATTTTATAAGAAAAATCTTTATAAAAACGGACATACTTTAACTAGTATAATTACTTTAAAATATGTTTACTAAGATAAAATTAGTTACTTTAATTCTTAAATATATACTCTTTGTTAAACTTGTCATGAAAATAGTGTATCTCATTATATTTATAATCAATAGCAGAAAAAATAATTAAAGTAATAACGAATAATCCATTTTATTTACTTTCAAAGAAATAGAAAAATGTTATATTCTTGTCAAGAATTATAATAATTAATATAACATTAATAGAAATAATAAATCAATAAACGATAAAATTTGAAAACAAATAAAATAGCTTAAATAAATATTTAAACATAAATATATATGAGTAAAACATAATAATTAAAATACAAAATAGGTAAATGGGCTAACTTACTCTTAATGGAGTCAAGCAAATTGTGACTTTGGGAAAATGGGTTCACGGGTTGTTTTGGGATTTGGTTTTTAAAGGAAACAAAAGACAATTTGTGAAGGAAATAATGCCCTTTGTCCAAGTATGCATTTAATGATAAGTCTAATAAATGCGGTTCAGTATTAATTGACAAGTTAATAAATTCAGTGAGATCAAGTGAGCTGAATGCCTAGCTAGAGGCCGCTTCAGTTCAAGTGGAATTAATGATATTAATCCACAACTTGCTCTTGACTGAACCCGTAGGGTCACACAAATAGTACGTAAACGCATCAAGTATTTAATGGCATTAAATACTCCATCTATGGATATTCGGAATCGACGGATCTTGGTTTCAGTGGGAGCTGAGATCGTCAAAGGCAAGCAAGTGAATACTCCGGAAACGATGATATTGCCGGAAACGGAAATATGGATCGTATCGGAAATATAAATATTATCCAAGTCGTAGATGTTGCCGGAAACGGAAACATGGTACGTATCGGAAAATATTTATTGGAAATGGAAATATTGCCGGAATCGGAAATATTGCCGGAAACGGAAATATTGTCAGAATCGGAAATATTATCGAAATCGGAAAACAATTCCGGAAACGGAAATATTAAATATTTGTTCGAAACGGAAATTAATTCCGGAATCGGAAATATTAAATATTGTTCGTATCGGAAATGAATTCCGGAATCGAGAATTTAATCGGAAGCGTATCTTACGAATTAGCGTCGGACGAGACTTGCTAGACGAAGGCCCAGCACGAAGCCAGGCCCGCGTCCAGCAAGCCAAGCGCCCAAACACAACGCAGCCAAGGCCACGCCAGGCCCAGCGCAAGGCCAGGCCCAGCAAAGGCCAAGGCGCGCGCGCGCGGGCTGACGCTCGTGGGCTGCGAGCAGCGCTTGCTCGTGTGGGCCGCAAGGCCTGCGCGGGCTGTGCGGTACGCTCGTGGTCGTGCAATGTTTGTGTTCGATACGAATCCTAAAGCTGATGGAATTCGTTCATTGATTAAATCCTAATCCTAATAAAGATAGAATTAGTTTAAAAGACTTTTAATGAAATTCTAATTAAACTAATTAGTATCCTAATAGGATTATAATTCCTTTCCATAAACTCTATAAATAGGTGCCTAGGGTCACATATTTACATCGAGAATTGAAGTATTCAAAGGTAATATTTTCAAGAAAAATTAGTCACTCTCTTGCCCCATAATAGCCGAATTTCATACAACCTTAAGGGCGATTCTAGTTGGTCAGGCTTAAGGCGGATCCGGACGTGCTGTGGACTATCTACGGAGGGACGACACTTGGAGTCCTAAAGACTTGTTCTTGTTCGGTTCGGGCGCAGCTAGGGAGGGTACGCTACAAAGTGTATGCATCTGAATTATGCTAAATGATTATGTGTTAATAATATGTTTCCTGGCTTTATGATTTTTCCGCATGATTCATGTTTGTCATATGTATCATAACCTAACAATTTGGTCTTTCCCAAAAGCTGGGGAACGAAGGAGGGAGGTAAACAAAGGAGGTGCTGGTAAGGGAACTCAAAGTAGAGGAGGAAGGGAAGTGTTGCGTGAGGCAACTGGGTCTAGGCGGTGAAGGGAAGCGACGCCGGTGGTCTGCAGCCGACGCGGTGGACCGCGGAGGACAGAAGCAAAGCAGACGGAGAGGAGGAGGAGGGAGTTGTGAGAGGGGAAGGTAGTAGGAAAGGGGAGAGCGACGGGAGAAGATGAAGGAGGGAGGAGGAGCGACGAGCAGAGGGAGAAGGAAAGAGGGCGACGAGTTGGCTGAGTGCGGTGGTTCGCCGGAGCAACGAGAAGCAGAGGTTTTAATTGATTTTTCTTGAATTAAACCTGCTAAAATTTGAGATGAGTATAACATTGAATTGGTGAATTAAAATGGGTAAATTCTTGTTCTATTTATAGATGAGTTGAGATGAATAATGAGAATAATTTCTTCAATTCAATTGGTTGTTCAAAGAACCTCCATCCCGATAACGTGAAGGTGAGGGTTGATGAATTTGAGCCCGCGTATAAAGAAGCTTTAGTTCGCGTGCCTTCTCAATATATTAATAAAGTTGGACAAGATCATGGTACTTTTACTCAGTGGCCAAAGCATTTGGTTTCGCTTATGAATGATAAGGTAATATATGATTGTGCGTGATAATTTGGAGTAAAAATATTATATCATGCATGTATGTTCACTAATATGTATATGGTTATTTGGAATTCAAACCTCGGGTAAATGAGCCTACAAGAAAAGAGCCTAAAGGGAAAGGGAAAGAGATAGTGGTTGGAAGTGGACACGAGACAAACAATCCAACACTAAACCAAAGAAACATTTTCTTGTCAATTATGCCTTGAAAAATTTGAGTGATAAATGCAACTGGATGAAAACTATGTTGTCTAAATTAAAAGTGTTAGGTTATGATACATATGACAATTCATAAATCATGCGGAAAAACCATAAAGCCAGGAAAGCATATTATATTCACATAATCATTTAGCATAGTATTGATGCATACATGTTGTAGCGTGCCTTCCCTAGCTGCGCCCGAACCGAACAAGAACAAGTCTTTAGGACTCCAAATGTCGTCCCTCCGTAGATAGTCCACAGTACGTCCGGATCCGCCTCAAGTTAGACCAACTAGAATCGCGCTTAAGGTTGCTAGGATTTTCGGCTAGTGTTTGCAAGTGTATGGCTAATTTTATTTCAAAAACTTACCCTTTGAATACTTAAATAGTCTCTGCAAATAATGACCCTAGGCCCTTATTTATAGAGGTATGGAAAAGGAACTGGAATCCTATTAGGATACTAATTAGTTAAACTAGAATCCTAGTAGGACTCTAATTAATTAATATTTATCCTTTTAGGATTAGGAATTTAATCATCAAATAAATCCTATACAATTTAGGTTTCGTATGTGAACACAAACTCTACACGAGCATGACCTACGAGCGTGCAGGCCATGCCCGCGCACAGCCCACACGGCTGCTCGGCCCACGCGAGCCGCAAGCCCACGCGTGCAGCAGCACAGCTCGCAGCCCATTGCTGCGCACGCTGTGCGCGCTGCCACGGCCTGCTGGGCCTGGCCTTGCGCTGGGCCTGGCGTGGCCTTGGCTGTTTGTGTGGCGCGCTTGGGTTGCTGGGCGATGGCCTGGCTTCGTGCTGGGCCTTCGTCCGGCAGGCCTCGTCCGATGCTTATTCGTACGATACGCTTCCGATTAAATTCCCGGTTCCGGAATTCATTTCAGATACGAACAATATTTAATATTTCCGATTCCGGAATTAATTTCCGTTTCGAACAAATATTTAATATTTCCGTTTCCGGAACTATTTTCCGATTCCGATAATATTTCCGATTCTGACAATATTTCCGTTTCCGGCAATATTTCCGATTCCGGCAATATTTCCATTTCCGATAATATTTTCCGATACGTACCATGTTTCCGTTTCCGGCAACATCTACGACTTGGATAATATTTATATTTCTGATACGATCCATATTTCCGTTTCCGGCAATATCATCGTTTCCGGAGTATTCATTTCTTGCTTGTGACGATCTCAGCTCCCACTGAAACCAAGATCCGTCGATTCCGAATATCCATAGATAGAGTATTTAATGCCATTAAATACTTGATCCGTTTACGTACTATTTGTGTGACCCTACGGGTTCAGTCAAGAGTAAGCTGTGGATTAATATCATTAATTCCACTTGAACTGAAGCGGCCTCTAGCTAGGCATTCAGCTCACTTGATCTCACTGAATTTTTAACTTGTTAATTAATACTGAACCGCACTTATTAAACTTAACATAGAATGCATACTTGGACCAAGGGCATTATTTCCTTCAGTCTCCCACTTGTCCTTAGGGACAAGTGTGCATTTCCTAATTCCTTTGTCACTCGATGCTTGCTCTTGAACATAAGGTAAGAGTTGTCATCCTTATTATGTCCAGAGGTGTTCCTCGGTTTCAGAGTTCAACTGATCAAATAAACAGATAATCATAGCCTATGATTCATCCGAGCACGGCCATGCATTTCACAGTTTCTAGCTCTCCGAGTGGCCTTGTACAACTTTTAAGCATCTTATCCTGATTTATGGGAGGACAATCCCAATCTTGCGATCTTGAGATTAGACTTCGTTTGATAGGTGATTACCTGAGCGTTGCCTTTATAGCCTCCTTTTACGGTGCGACGGTTGGTCAACGTCAAAGCAACCAGTTCTCAAACAAGTAATCTCAAATCACTCAGGTATTGAGGATTTAGTGTCTAATAATTTTAATGAAATTTACTTATGACAGATTTTCATCTCTTACAGTAAAGTTTCATAGGTCTGTCCGATACTAGTCTTCCCAAAGTAAGTATCTATGCAAATGATTATGACATTTCCATGTCCACATAGTTCAAGAAACAGAACTACTAGTCATCTTGCATTCTAGTCGCCTAACGTTTTCTATGCGTCCAATTTTATAGAAAACTTCGACCAGGGACCATTTTCAACTTTTGACATTCAAGTTCACTTGATAGACATTTCTTACTCACAGGACTGGTCCTGACAGTCTATCTTGAATATATTGTCAAATTGAAGGGACTCATCATTTAATACTAAACCAAGATTAAATGGAATATGAAAATACATTTCATATATGATAAATGTTCAACCCCAATGTTTTACAACCATGGGCCTCAAACCCATCTTTAAAACAATTCATGGAATTCAAAGCTATGCTTGATTTCCGGTGCCACAATGTGAGTGTTGTTTCTCACTTGTTGCATAGGTTTAGTTATCATGCTTTGCCAATCTTAATATCCTTTTCATCGAATGTTGTTCGAGATAGATGATAAGATCTTTTGAGTTTGTTTATTTTGTGATCTAGTCTTTCTTGCTACAATAGTGGTTCTACGCATTTTGCAATGAAGAACTATTAAGTCAACAGACATGTGATCTACCCAAGTTTAGTGAAGAACTCTTTAACTTAAACAACCCTGTTTCATTGCTTCTTAGGCAATAATTACTTTTACTTCAACTGTATAGGTTGCTAGTGATGCTTTGTTTGGATTTGCTTATCCAAGCAGTTCAAAGATATGTGGAATACTTTCCAGCTGTATCTTAGAACATAGAAATTAATATTTCAATATCCCACGCAACAACTCATGGTCTCCAATCCATGTTGCCATTTCAAAACACGATGCTCTATAGCTCGTCCTTATCAATGGTTAACTCCAAAGGGTCTTGCTTGATCCTTTGCCAGTGTTTATGCGTGTAGCATCAATATTTAGCATATCTTTATTTCCTTGAATCAAGAACTATTCCTATGTACCTTTTCAAGTACCATAAGTATTCTTGATCTCAATCTAGTTGATCTTCACTTAGATCAATAGAGATTGGTATATGTTCGTCATGCCTAAAGTCATACGATACGTTTTTCGCGATCCTCATATTATATCATACATGATAAATTCTTTTGCAGAATAATTCCCAATTGAATTCTATTCATGTAAGTTTAGCTCATTCAATTTCAGTAGATACTGAATCCAGCTAAATTCTTTGATATATAATATAGGTTAAGAATCTCACTTAGATCCTTTGATGTTTAACTTAGTAAATGCTTATACATAGTTCAAACAGTCATTACTTAGATTTATTCATATGGATCGAATATCTCCTATGGAGTCTTTCGTGTTTGATTTAGTAAATGCCATTACTTAATTTAAAACATTAATATAAGATCTTTGTAAATAGATCTTAAACCCAGTATGTACTAAGTTTCGCCTTGGTCCATCATTGATGAATAATTTCAAATCTAAGTCATTAGCATTTGAATGTTATTTCACAATAGAGAGATATGTGTGTGATACACATAGGACCAATTAAGTTTTATGTACTCCCACTAAATTTCTTATATATCTATAAGAATCATGTACATTTTATGAAACTAAAATACTTATTAGCTTCACTAAAATACAATTTCAATTCCCAATTGCTTGCTTAAATCTGTACTTAGATTCTATAAGCTAGCTTTCTTTTTCAAGCATTTATTTGGATCCACAAATCCTATGACATACCATGTACATAGTTTATTCCAACATTTGATTGAGGAATACGTTTTGTCATCCAATTGCTATATGTACCAATATGCAATCATTGCTTGAATTATAGACTTGAGCATTACGATTATGCATGAGGTTTCAACACAATCCATGCCATGAATTTTCTTGTAACCTTTAGCAACTAATCTATCTTTGTGTGTGAACACAATTCCATGTTTGATGGTTTTTATCCTTAAAACAAACTTGCAACCAATAGGTGTGAAACTATTCTTGCAAATCAACAAAATTTCAATTTTGTCATCAAAACATTGAGTATGTTTTATGGCCTCTAACCATTTAAAATATTGAGTCTATATATGGCCTCTAACCATTTTAGGGAATCTGGGTTTCGTCATAGCTTTCTTACAGGTCACAAACTCATTAATCTTCATGATAATAGTTTGACTGTAAGTTGTAGGTTTCTTCACTATCTAATAGAAGAATTGCATAGTTTCAGTGACTTGAACTCTATGCCTACTTGGGTATGGAACATCAAACAAAAGAATATCAATAGCCACTTGAAAGTCCTTTGAATATTCTGTTCTCCTTGAAGCACTTGTAAAGTCTTCTAAGAGATGTCTATTCTTTAAAAGCCACTTCTAAAGTCCTTAAAGAATACGTGTTCGGATTTTCTAAAGAACTTCGAAAAGCCTCCGGAATGTCCGTTTATGTTTGTTGTTCGCCTCGAAGACTTTCGAGGTCTATTTTCTCCCACTTGTCATTTTGGAAACGAATCCCAAAAGGACATTATTTCGAGCAAACAAACATTATGTTCTTAAAAATTCGTGGTAGAAACAATACCCTTGTGTCTCATTTGAATAAATCACAATTAAACATATATCTATACTTGGGCCTTAGTTTGTCGAATGACAAACACTAAGCTCCCACTGAGTTTTGCAACTCTCTAGATATATTTTATGAAAAGTTATTCTGAAATTACTTTTTCAATAGCTTTGACGAATTTGGTTTAGTTTGGTGGTAGTTGAGTATTTTGTTTTAGAAATTATAGGAAAAGTCTTTATGATTCATCATTGATCGAATCAAGTACTAATTGACTTCGATCATTCCAACGTAGATATGCCATATCTTATGGAGCTAGATTGTGAAATTACAACACACAATCATTGATGATCATATTTGGTCTCAAGTAATCATCAACGTGATCTAACCTAGATCTTTTATGATTTCTTGCCAAGTGGATTTTATACTTCTGAATCTTTGAACTAGCCAAACACATTCAACTTATATCACATTTGAGTAAATAAACCTATATTCACTCAAATCCATGTGAAATAATAAAGTCATAAAATCTTTCTTTAGCTTTGAACTCTATTGTCTAGGCGTTCTAACAATAGTTCATATCTTTTGTTACTTTCAACAAGTAAGACTAGTTGTCTTAAATTGATTTAGAAATCAATGAACATTCAAAATTCCATCAAAATAGAGCTTTTGAATGTTAACTTATTGATATGGTCTAAGCAACAATGCCAAAGATTAGTGGAACTCAAATCAAGGGGTTGATTTGAACCTAGTAAAGTTCTTTAAAGAGTTGTTTGTTTTAATCAAGCATATTGACTCAACCCGTAAATGACCATTTTATTCAAATAAACAAACAAACAAGCATTGTTTTTGTTCTTCTGAATGTGAGTCTTTCTGTGTTTGAAGCAGAAATTTAGGTATGCTGATTATGGAACAAAATAGCCATTAAGTTCCAGCCTTGAAAGGACTTAAAACAAACTAGATGACCCTACAACTAATGTAGCATTGCCATGCTTCATTTCCCACTTGTAGGTCATTAGTGTAGCCTAGCTTCCATTGTTTGAGTTATTACCGAAGTAAGAACCTCAAGCGGTATATGATACCAAGGAAGTTTGATTGCTAGGTCACTTCTCTTTAAACATAAACTTATAGGTAGAAACGGAATCGTAAATTCCTTTCATTTGTTCCTTGTTTTCCTATTTCTTGTACCCTTTCTTATAGTCTTAAGAATTGAATTCTATAGTGTTGACTTTTATACTTTGTTAGACATGTCCGATGTTATTCCAACAGAGTTCTTACCATTTTATTTATGTTGAATATTCTGTTTCAACTAGATGATCTTACCAGAAGCTTCTAAAGTTCTCTAAGCATCAATCTATTCGAATGTCTAGGGACTAGACTCATTCGAGAATTAAATGGACAAAGATATTAGGTTGTTAACCATTGGTAAAGCTGAGTGTTTAAAATCAATGCTTTATGATCTCAAAACTACATTGTATTTTGAATTCACAAGCACCAATCGGTTTGCCATTCGACTTTGATACTCGAAAACAACCATAAAAGTGCTAAAAGAAACGTACATTTTAAATCGCTCATTTTCTCTCATTTCCGTGAATCGTTCTTGAATTCACTACCAATCAAGGAAATTTACTGTTACCTTTTTAAAAGGATTTATTGCAGTGCAAGATATTTAATTATAAACAATAATTAAAACATACATTGAAGCATGCAAAGTCTAAACATTTATCATGAGTAATAACTTGAAAAGCAATCATGCAATTTAAACAAGTTATTAGCATTTTATTCGAATTTATTGTTCCGGCAGGTGTGAATAAAATGATTCCAAGACCCTAAAATCATTGAAGAATTAAGCACAGTTTGTCGACTCAATCCTAAAACATCTTAGGTAAGCAAAAGCCTTTTGCTAATAGTCTAGAAACTATTCTTGGTTGATAGGTACGTCTAAGAACTTATTAGGTAAACCTATCGATTTTGCCACGACATAAAAGGACTCCTTACTTATATCGTTGAGTTTCACCAAAACTAACATGTACTCACAATTATTTGTGTACCTTGCCCCTTTAGGACCAATAAGTAACACCTCGCTGAGCGAAAACTATTACTAGATTAATGTAAAGGATATCCAAGCAAGTGTATATTTTGGCATGGCACCTTTTAACTCAATTTTAAGTTTGGAACTTAAGGCTCTTACTATGTTGGTTAGATTTTAGGTGAACTAAAATCCTTAATCATGCAACATAATCAAGCCGTAATCTCATGCATTTTAAGACATATTTAAAGCAATAAATAACTTAAAACATGCATAAGATAAATGTGATCTAGTATGGGCCGACTTCATCTTGAAGCTTCAACTTCAAAGTCCGTCTTGAAAATCTCCGTGGGAGGCACCATTTTCTTCAAATAGAATAAGCTATAATTAAAACTAATTACAACTATTTGATGGTACGCAGACCATATTTGAATTGAAAAACAACTTTGGTACTTTAGACCAATTACATTCAAATTAATGGTACGCAGACCATATTTTCTATCCTATTTGGGCCATACTAGTCACTTCATAACCTGCAAAACAGTACATATACAATATATACCATTCACCCATTCATTATCATGAATGGCCCACATAGCTGGCTAGTAAAACACATTATGCATCACATAAACATTTGCAGCAATTAATCAAGGGCACCAATAATCTACAAATTATTCAGTCCTTATTAATTCTAATCAAGTTGTTTTAACCTTAAAGGATCTGTAGACCTAATCAAGAGTTTATGACTAAAATGCTCCCACTTAAACCAATAAATTCATATGCTTTACTAATTTTAAACATAAAAATGTATTTCTAGTCTAACCGAAAACATACAAATTTAATTAAAATTTAAAGCTCATATAAATTTATAATTGAATCCAAAAAGTTTAATTTAATTTCAGTCGTATTTAAATTAATTCATGATTTTAATTTTAGTAAAATAATTAGAATAAATAAAATTTATTATAATTACAATATTCAAAATTAAAATCCAAGAAAATAATTTAAATTATTAATTTTAAAATTAATTAAAATTACGTAAACTGAAAATTTCAAATTAAAATTTCAAAACGATCTATTCGCAACGCAACAATCCCACGCAACGCACGCCCATGGGCCACACGCACACAACCATCGCTGGCCATGTGCGCGCAGCCCATGCCCTGCGTCGCATCGCTGCTGCTCACCATCGCAAGGCATCAATCGAACACGCGAGCTGGTGCTCGCTGCGCGCGCCAGCGCTCGCTGCACGCGAGCCATCGCTCGCTGCGCTCGCTTGCCAGCGCTCGATCCATGCGAGCCATCGCTCGCTGCGCGCCTGCCTTTCCCGCACGCGAGCTTGCGCTCATCGCACGAGGCAACAGTATGCGAGCTGACGCTCGCTGCGCGCGAGCCATCGACGCTGTGCGTAGCGCTCGTGGCACGCGAGCTTGCGCTCGCTGCGCGCGAGGCTCCGCATGCTTGCGCGAGGCAGTGCGCGCTGTGGCGCAGCACGCTTGCTGCCCACACGCGACTGCTCGTGCCTTGCTCTCGCCCCTGCCCATACGCCCATTGCTCACAGCCTACGACACAAGGCAGAGCTGCTGCCTTGTGCTCGTGCACCATGCCCTTGCTCGCTGCATTCGTACCGCATGGGCGACGAGCTCCCTTGCTCGTCGTCGCACGCCCGCACTATACAACACCCATTAAGGGTAACACGTAGCGTCCATTGCTTTGTGCGTGCAAGTTATATGAGCGAATCGCATAAAAATTAAAAATTTATATTCAAAATTAATGACAAATTAATAAATAATATTAATTTCATAATTTTAGGGCGAAAAATCGAAAATTTATTATTTAATTGATTTCCTATTAACATGGATTCAAGTCTAGGTCATAAAAAATTTAAAATTTAACATAAATTTACAATTTTTATGGTGGTTTTTAATCATAGGTCTCTAATTAAATTATAACTAATTATGAAAATCAAATTAATTCTAAATTATTTCAATTTTCAACAAATTAATCATAATTACAAATTAGATTGCATAATTAACAAGGCTAGGCATTCAAACTTGTTAAACATATACAGTAGGTCAATCAAAAATTCAAGATTTATCAACAAGAATCGCAAATATTTAATTTAACATCTTAAATTTACGAAATTTTGCATTCGAAAAACTAAAACCTCCGAAAAGTCATAGTTAGGCTTCGAATTTGAGAATTCTGGGTTCGGCCGAAAAATACTTTTTTTTTGTCAAAATTTTAGAATGCCTTTTACATGCGGAATTGACACAAAAATCGCTCGATTTGGATGAGTAACGAAGAAACTGCCGAAAAACTGCGTACGTATAATTAAATAAACGCAATTTGCAATTAATTAACAATTACGAAAATTAATCACTCCTTTTAATTCTTGCAAATTTGTAATATTTAGCCATGTTTATGCAATTTAGATTATGAAAATAATAAGAGGCTCATGATACCACTGTTAGGTTATGATACATATGACAATTCATAAATCATGCGGAAAAACCATAAAGCCAGGAAAGCATATTATATTCACATAATCATTTAGCATAGTATTGATGCATACATGTTGTAGCGTGCCTTCCCTAGCTGCGCCCGAACCGAACAAGAACAAGTCTTTAGGACTCCAAATGTCGTCCCTCCGTAGATAGTCCACAGTACGTCCGGATCCGCCTCAAGTTAAACCAACTAGAATCGCCTTTAAGGTTGCTAGGATTTTCGGCTAGTGTTTGCAAGTGTATGGCTAATTTTATTTCAAAAACTTACCCTTTGAATACTTTAATAGTCTCTGCAAATAATGACCCTAGGCCCTTATTTATAGAGGTATGGAAAAGGAACTGGAATCCTATTAGGATACTAATTAGTTAAACTAGAATCCTAGTAGGACTCTAACTAATTAATATTTATCTTTTTAGGATTAGGAATTTAATCATCAAACAAATCCTATACAATTTAGGTTTCGTATGTGAACACAAACTCTACACGAGCATGACCTACGAGCGTGCAGGCCATGCCCGCGCATTGCCCAAACGGCTGCTCGGCCCACGCGAGCCGCAAGCCCACGCGAGCAGCAGCACAGCTCGCAGCCCATTGCTGCGCGCGCTGTGCGCGCTGCCACGGCCTGCTGGGCCTGGCCTTGCGCTGGGCCTGGCGTGGCCTTGGCTGTTTGTGTGGCGCGCTTGGGTTGCTGGGCGATGGCCTGGCTTCGTGCTGGGCCTTCGTCCGGCAGGCCTCGTCCGATGCTTATTCGTACGATACGCTTCCGATTAAATTCCCGGTTCCGAAATTCATTTCCGATACGAACAATATTTAATATTTCCGATTCCGGAATTAATTTCTGTTTCGAACAAATATTTAATATTTCTGTTTCCGGAACTATTTTCCGATTCCGATAATATTTCCGATTCTGACAATATTTCCGTTTCCGGCAATATTTCCGATTCCGGCAATATTTCCATTTCCGATAATATTTTCCGATACGTACCATGTTTCCGTTTCCGGCAACATCTACGACTTGGATAATATTTACATTTCCGATACGATCCATATTTCCGTTTCCGGCAATATCATCGTTTCCGGAGTATTCATTTCTTGCTTGTGACGATCTCAGCTCCCACTGAAACCAAGATCCGTCGATTCCGAATATCCATAGATAGAGTATTTAATGCCATTAAATACTTGATCCGTTTACGTACTATTTGTGTGACCCTACGGGTTCAGTCAAGAGTAAGCTGTGGATTAATATCATTAATTCCACTTGAACTGAAGCGGCCTCTAGCTAGGCATTCAGCTCACTTGATCTCACTGAATTTATTAACTTGTTAATTAATACTGAACCGCACTTATTAGACTTAACATAGAATGCATACTTGGACCATGGGCATTATTTCCTTCAAAATGAAGGGGACGACATTACGTTGCAAGGTAGTATGAGGACATTCAATTTGGAAAACGATCGTGACATTAATGTCACCGTTGAAGACACCAATCAACTTCTCTCGGGAGCATGGCTCAATATATCAATATTGCAAAGTTTTATGATGTGAGTTACCTAACTTAATTTTTCTCTCCTAAATTTTACATTTTCAAATGTCTTAACGCTACTACACTATGTGCAGGGCTTTAAGTGTGTGATGAAGATGATAAACTCGCCGATGCTTTTCGATTCATGTGCCCGGAGATGATCTCAGAAGCCATGTTGTATAGTGATGCAGATCGTATTCTATTATACAAGACGAAATCCATGGGAACACTCAGTTCTAAGAAATTCATCTTATGTCCATACTACGAAAAGTACAAAAAATCGAACTTCATTTTTAATTGATTGTTATAAATATTTTTTTTTCTAACGACATATGTTTATTGTTTGTATGTAGGAGTCACTGGAATCTTTTAGTTCTTTGCTTGGCTAAACGTGAGGTCAACATGTTTGATTCTATAAAGAAGAGGAGAAATCTGATGATTAAGTATCCAATGCACAAGTAAGTAAAGTATTTTATGAATTCTTTGCATTTACATGTGTAGTGGCATAAAAAATATATAATTGCATTTTTATCAAATGTGTAGTGCTTTTCGGAGTTACAAGAGACTAAGAGGACAATCTAAGGGAAGTAAATTAGCATGGATTTTGGCACAGATATAATATGTTTATTATTTACCTAATGATCAAAATTTTAAAATTTTTAAAATTATAACATATAATTTCATATAAATTTTTAAAGTTATTTACTTTAATACATGTAGTTTCCTCAACAACCAGGATCACTAGAGTGTGGCTACTACGTCATGCGTTTTATGTATGATATAATTACATATCATCATGATAGTCAAGATCTTAATACGGTATGTGCTCATAAACTACTTTATCTAATAAATTGAAGTAGGCAAAACTATTGGTAGACGATCCAATTATTTACACTTGTGTGTTTTTTAGGATTTTTCAAGAATATTGCCTTATTCACTAGAGGAGATTAATGAGGTTAAAGATCTTTGGGCTGATTACTTTATGAACAATGTCGATGTTTCTCCTTGTACTTAATTTGGACTCGATCTCTAGCTAGCTAGTTTGTTGTAACATTTAATTTAAATTTTTATGTTTAGAGTGTAGTTAGGTTATCAACATGTTGGTTGATCTGTGATTAATATACCTTTTATATATTGGGTTTTAAACTTTATTGATATGTTTATGTATTATAACATTCCCGGTATTGGGGAGTGTAAAATTACAAAGGAGTCCCTGCCGAAATTTTGACCTAATTTACTTTTATGCTATGGATATGTAGTGTAATGAGATTGAGCTTAAAACTAAGCTGCTAAATAAAAATATCCGAATAAAAAAAAAATATATACACATTTGCGTCACAGATTAGCTTAAACTGCAACACAAATAACTATTTTGTCACCATGCTGAGAAGTTAAATGCGTCACATATTAGCTTAAACTACGACGCAAATGACGTTTTTGGCACCATGATGAAAATTCATTTGCGTCGCAGTTTAAGCTAATCTGTGACCCAAATGACTTTTATCATGGTTCCAAAATAGTCATTTGCGTCGCAGTTTAAGCTAATCTGCTACGCAAATGACTTTTCAGCATGGTGCCAAAATAGTCATTTGCGTCGCAGTTTAAGCTAATATGCGGCGCAAATGACTTATTTGCGTCGCTAAAAAGTGCAGCGTAAATGACTTTAGTCATTTGCTGTGCGACGCAAATGGACTAAAATGAACACTTTTGCACTAGTGCTTGCTTGCAATTGCTGATTATGATTTTTCTTCATTAGTTCCATGGCTCAAGTTGATTAATGTTGACTTGAAAAGTCTGTTATCTTATCACAACATTGCTTGGTTTTACTGTAGCTTGCTGCACTAAAGTTGACTAATGTTGACTTCCTAAAGTCAACATTTTTGACAAGAACTTAAAGTTGACTAATGTTGACTTTCTTAGGTTTTTGTTACAATGCATTATGTTATTAGTCTAGGGTTAGTCATTTTTTATTCCTTGCAAAGTTAGTATGATAAATTAAGCAAACGACGATATAATTACACAAACCTAACAATCTTAAGAAATACGATATATTATTGAATTAGTATTTCTAATACTTTACTAGTCGATTTCCAACATAATGTTAAAGCCTTTTCGTTTCTTTCTCGTATTTTCCTATTTTAAGAAGAAAAGATAAATGGCCAAAAAATCCATGAAAACATCAAAGCCGTCGAGTAATTCTTCTCGTTTGTTGAACTCTTCATCCACTCTATGCGCAATTCATGAACCTCGTTCTTCATTCCCTATTCATCCTCTTCCATAATGTCAATCCTCAACTGTAACTTCTTCATTTTCTCTTCAAGCACCTTTTTCTCATACTCCATCTCAAATACGGTAGTCTCCTTCTCCAAAACTAGGATTTGGTAGTCTTTAATTATATTATTTTCTCCAACCCATCTGAAAAAATCGTAGTCTTTTGCCTTAATTGAAATAATTTTTATTCAAATCACCCCTTGTTAATTGAAAGAAGAGAATTTGGATAGAAATTGAATAACACAAAATTCAATTAATTTTTTACTTAGTGGCCAAGAAGAGAAACCATGAAACTTCATCCCATAATTTGGAAATTTTTTTGCAACTCATCAATATTTTAGGGGAATTTCAACCCATCAATATTTTAGGGGAATTTCAACCCATTGGATCTTGGAATATTCTAGGGGAATTTCAACCCATCGAATGGAATTTTGAACTTATATTATTTCTGGGGAGTTTCAACCCGATTGGATTTCGAAGTATTTTAGGGGGATTTCAACCCACTGAAATATTTTAAGGGGATTTCAACCCATTGAATAGAATTTGGAAATCGGATTTGTACTATTTTAGGGGAATTTCAACCCATTGGATTTGGACTTGTATTATTTCAAGGGATTTTCAACCCATAATAGAATTTGAATTTGTACTATTTCAAGGGATTTTCAACCCATTGCAAAAGAGGGTTTTGAATTTGTATTATTTCAAGGGATTTTCAACCCATTGGAAATGTTTGGAATTTTGAATTTGAGAGCAATGGAAAGCAAGGATTTGTAGCTTGAAGATGAGTTTGAAGTTTGAATTTGATTCGAAGTATGAACATTGAAATGGGATAGAGGCATTTTTTCATAGAGCATGAGATGTTTGAATTTGAATATCCGGCGTCATGCCATTTGAAATTGGATTCGAAATTGGGAAAGTCCGGCATCATGCCGCCGTGGACTTGGAATTTTGAAGTGTTTGATCATGGAATTTTGAATTTGAGATTGAATGAAGAAAATCCGGCATTATGCCATCATGGATTTAGAATTGGAAAGTTTTGAATATGGGACTTGAGATTTGAAATATCGAATATAGGAATTGGGACTTGAGATTTGAAAGATTGGGGGAGGAAGAAGAAGGGGGGTCGGGGTTTATTGGGAGAGAAGAAAAGAAAACAAATAAATAAATAAAATAAAATTGGCGGAGTCATAACAGTCATAAATTCATAATGTCATGTCAGCCCTTAACTTGTTCTAGCAAGTTGCATTTGAAACGAGCCCTTTAAAAGTAGAATAATACTAAATCTTGTGTAATTCTTAGTTAAATTAAAATTAATCCCTTTTTAAGAAGACCAGCCAAATGTTTTATTTTTAGAATCAAATTTCCAAATTTTCCAAATAGATAAGTTATAAAAATAGGATAATTCACAAGGGGTGTTTATGGGTCAATTCCAGATCGGGCCGGAGATTGAATCGGTTATACTTGGATGAAACCTAGGTCGGACTAAAAAAACAGTTTATAACCCGGACAGACCGATTTGGACGGATTATAGACTTGTATCCATATTTTTTTTAATTCTTTTCCCATATGTGGTAAATAAAAAAAAATAACCGAAAACTAATTGTTCAACGCCTTTTTTTAAGTTAAAATAAAATATTTCATGAAATATTAATTCATGTATCCAACATATTAAAAGGTGAAAATTAACTTTTTAAGCGGTTTATATTCATAATTTTTAAAGGAAAAATCGGTCTGATCCAAAATCAACTTTAAAGAACTCTTGACCTGACCGGAGACAGAAGCAATACTTTTCTACCCAAAACTGGAGGATTTTCCTCGTTACGATCAAGCCCGATTCTTGAACACCTATCCACATAATTGTATCCTTGTTTTTTAAACTCAACCCAATTCAATTAGATTCCACGACCCATCTATACTTGATCAAAAATTTTATTTATACAACTGGTTGTACGTAGATGGTCCTTGTGTGTGATGCCACTAATGCTACTCTGTATGTATTTTCCTATATTTTTATCTTATGAGGTCTTAGCACAAGAGGAAAAGAATTACCTTAATACTCCCTCTGTCCCTAATGGTTTGTCCTATGCTTCAAATGTGTTTTATTAAGAGTTAGGTGAGTAGAATTGAGAATAGACAAAAGTGGTGGGCTAAATATAATTTATGTGAGTAAAATTCGTGGTCGTATGAGAATTCTTTAGTAACGAGGCAATCTTTTAGAGACGGGCCAAAATGATGAATGTAGCAAATAAAAGGGGACGGAGGAATAGAACCGGTTGCACAATGTCAATTACGAAGTACTCCCTCCTTCCCACATTACTCATTATACATACCGTTGCACAAAGTTTAAGTTGATAAGTGGTTATTTGATTATAACTTGTTATTTTATTGAAAAAGTAGGTGTGATAGTAGTTAATGCGAAATTTTTTTAATTGAATGAGAGAGTGTGTGATTACCAAAATTTTGTTAGTGGGATGAGAGAGACAACATAATAATTGTGGGGTTATTCCTAATTTGAAAGTTTAACAAGTAATGTAAGAGGAATGAAAAAGGAAATTGTAACCAGTAATGTGGAACGGATAGAAATACTTATATTTTATTTGTTAGTTTGGAGAAAGACATGTGATTTGTAATTTTATACGTTCCTCAATTGTCAATAATATAGGGCATTACTATTCGACGCCTAGTTTTACGCAAAATGCACACCTCTATTTAACGAAATGTCCCTCTTGTCCCTCTCACCCCCACTCCCCCCACTCACTTACCCCACTTACCCACATTCTCTCATTAGACCCACCACCAAATTCCGGCAACCACTCTTTTTGTCGGGCCCACCTTAGCCAACACCATTATTGGCCCGGCCACCACCACCTCAATCCATATATTGTCACTCCCTCCACTCCGTGAGCTCAACCACTAGCACCACCACCATCGCCGCCACTACCACCACCGCCGATGTTCGAATCATCGTGATTGTAGTGGAATTTTGGCAGAGAACGTAAATGGACGACGACCTTCCTTCAACGCCCCGGTCGTCGTCGGCGGCGGCAACATCAAGTTTGGAGGTAATTTTTTTTTCCACGAAATACTATGGAATAGGGCTGGAAACCCCATTCCTCATAGGCAAGGAAATATTATTTACAGCCATATTCCATGCATATGAGGAAATGGAAAAGTAATATAATTCCATGGAATGGGAATGATTTTCCAATTCTTCCTAAGCAAGAAATGGGGATGATAATCATATTCCATGAATATAAAAAAATTCCGATTATGTTTGTTTTTTGGTTGACTAGTTTTTTATTTAGTTTGTTAATTTGTTGACTTGAATTGACTTGGTTGTTTATTTGTTGACTATAACTAAGTTAATAATTAGTTAATAAATTTCACTTGTGATCATTTGGAAAAATTATCTATCGACATTATAATTAATAAATGACCCTTAAACAAATTATGTAATAATAATAACAACAAATGTAATAAATTTGAGGAAGAATTAGTTGAGGAACGCGTAATAACAAAATTGAATTAACACCGAATCGGCCTGAGATCCCTATCTTGTCCTAGGGTGGGAATGGGGATGGGAGCCCTATTCCATGGTTTGTAAAGGCGAAAAAAGCACATGGAATAAGGTTGAGATCCATATCTTGTTCTAGGGGGGAATTGGCGTTGTAGCCCTATTCCGTGCTGTAATGGTACAAAAATGATCAACACGGAATATGGCTGAGATCTCTATCATGTCCTAGGACAGGAATTGGGGTATGAGCCTTATTCCATGTTAACAACAGAAAACCGACAAATCTTGAAAAAACAAACAAATAATGGAATGGGGCTAAGATCCCTATTCCTTCCTAGGTTGGGAATAGGGTTGAGCTCCCTATTTTTTCCTAGGAAAGGAATAGGGGTGAGAGCCCTATTCCGTGTTTTTTAATGGTTTTTATTTTGTTTGTAATGTCCGTCGACATCATTTGTTGGCGAGATTTTTTAACATGTTGATAAGATTAGCGCGCTCAATATTCTAGGTTTTACGTTGATTAGTTTTTATTTTAGATTGTTTATAACATTTAGTTTGTTTGTTTATTCGTTGACTAAAATCAGTCTATTTGTTTATTTGTCGACTAGTATGTTTTAGGTGAATTATATTGGTATGTTTCAAGGTAAATAAAATAAATATGTAACTATTCGATATTAAAAATATTAAAAAAATGGAATATCTTTAATAAAAAAAACTAAATTGATTATATTAATGCAAACCATCGTTAATTAACGTTTAAATGCTTAATGTTGAATTAAATAGTCTTAAGTTATTTTGCATTATAACTTGTATTAATTTTCAGACTTCGTTGCTTGATGAATATGGTGGTGATGGTAAGGACTATTCTGATCAATTTTTTACAAATGACATATTTCCGAGTTTTGAAGATGCGGCGGAAGGGGCTAAATAAGTGGCTATCGGACTGGGTTTCTTGTTGACAAAAATGTCGTACAAACTATTCAAGGATGGTCGAGGGTATCGTTATTTGAGATGCGTCCAAGGAAGGAGAAAAGGAACCCAAGATATGGAGGTGGTGGAACGACTAGACACAAAAACTAAGGCATGCGGTTGTAAATTTGAAGTGAAATGTGTCCAACGCAACGATTTTTCGTGGCAAATTGTTAAGCGTGATGGTCATGGCACGCACTATCATACTTTGGTTGTGTATGAAGAGGGTCACCGAGGCATAAGTGGTCTTAGTCCGGGAGCAAATAATCTCATTCTCTAGATGAACAATGTGCACGCAAAGACAAAAGTGATTATGTTTGCCGTGCAAACAGAGTTTCCAGATGATCTTCCTAATATGAGGCACATTTACAACTACAAAGATAAAATTAGACGGGATGCTAATAAAGGAAGAAATCTCGCTCAATAATTCTTGCACCTAGAGAAAGATCTCAAGTATGTTCAATGGATCGCCGTAGAAGAGGGAAGTAGGGTCATAACTCCCACTTTCGTTGCCCACCCTTCAATGGTAGAAGTTCTACGTACATACCCATTGGTCATTGGCATGGATACGATGTACATGGATAAAAAATATGGATTTCCTTTCTTGGAGATTGTTGGTGTGACACCAACAAATCAGAATTTTTTGATCACTTATGCAATTATGAAGGATGAGACGACCGACAGGGATCGATGGGTGTTGGAAAAGTTGAAGATGCTCCTCGGGGCCTCCGTGAGCCCAAAGGCAATCCTAACGGATAAAGAACTAGGCCTGTTGAAACTGGTTGCTGAGGTGTTTCCCAACACAACTCACTTGTTGTGTACGTGGCATATGAACAATGATGTAGAGGCACATGTTGGTAAGATTTGTGGAAACAAGTTGAATGGTGAGTATTTAAAGAACGGTGTGTGGAAGAGAATCATGAATGCTACTTCGGAGGCTGCATACAATGCGATAGTCACAGACATAGAAGAGAATTGGTCAAGATGGCCAACAATTATGACATATGTCCATAGTACTTGGCTTAAACATGAAGAGAAGTTCGTTCGATATGAAACAAACAAAGTTCTTCACTTCAGGAACAAAAAAACTTGTAGGGTCGAGAGCCAACATTCTGTTTTGAAGAGTTGGCTTGGCAGTTCGCATGGGGCATTGGATACTGTGTTCAGAAAAGTGCATGCTGCAGTAGAGAACCAGTTCATTGAGATTAAAAATTTCTTAGAGAGCTCGTGACAGAAGCATGGTGTGAAGTACGACGGATTTCTATTTCAACATCTTACTGCTCGTGTTTCACATCATGCTTTGCACCTTGTTTTAGGAGAGCAGAAAAGGATGTAGGATTTGAGTGTTGAAGTGTATGAGCGTTACGGTTATGCTTTGTTGACGACCCAGGGAATCCCATGTGCTTGCACCATTTTCACAGCTAATCAAGGCGGTGTTGGGTTGTACATTAATTTGATTGATCCATTTTGGAAGACCTTATGGATTGGAGAAGAGGCGAACATTCCCCAGTTCTTCAAGGAGATCGCACAAGATGCAAATCACTTTTGAGTCCTAGTCGATGAGATATTAAATTCTGATGTTGCCGTTATTAGAGGCATTTCGAGCTTGATTCACGATGAGTTACACCGTGAGCAAGCTGGTCATGTGGAACCAGACCCTAATATGAGTAGGAGAGGGAGACCACCTAATGACAGAAACTCCACTACACGAAATATGAGTCACGTACAACATGTGGGTAGAAGTGGTAGTAGGGGTCGGGGTGGTGGTCGTGGTCGTGTTCATTCAGAGGCGCGGCCCATGGGCATTTACTCATCTGGCTCATCATTTTCGTTGGGTATTTATTTCTACATCCACTAATTAATTTCATTTTTAATACATTATTTTATGTTATTTTAAATTTTTTGTTTTAAGGTTTAGGTACTTTTATAAGTGTTGATCAATTGGCGGGGCACTATAAGGAGCAGATACAGGACCTCATATATCCATTTCTTTTTGGATTTGTTGATGTTGATGGGGACGGTAACTGCGGGTTTCGATGTATTAATCACTATTCCTATGGTGATGAGGCTCGGCATCGAGAGATTAGATCCATGCTTAGAGGAGAATTGACTTTTTTCCGAGATAAATACAGATATCTATACGGCGAAGATCAAATGGATTATGAGATACAACATATGTCTTGGCATGGTGGTCGATGTGGACCAGAAAAGTGGATGGTAATAACACAAGACTTGTTTACGATCGCACACTTTTCCAATGGAGTTTTCGTGTTGTTGGGGATAAGTGATTCAGTCGGAATAATCCCATTTTGTATTGTCCTTCTATGGAACACTCGTACCTGAAGTAATGGTCCAACGATGGAGATTGTGCTTGCATATGTAGGCAGAAATCACTTTATTCTTATAGAATTAGCACCTTGTTTTCCGCTACGCCCCATGCTAAATATATGGTATAGATTAGCTGATTATTGTGTGGAAGGATGGTTGGCAGCATATAAGAGTAGGTTCAAACATTGGACGCAATTAGGTACCCAATATTAGGTTGTTGTAATATATTAGGTAGTTGTAACATGTTATTTTTTTTTTGATAAGTCAATTATGCATTTCATTAGCAAAAAGAACACCAAACAAACAACCAGCCTAAGCTTCCAAGTTAAGAACCTTGCAGGAAGGACCCTAACCAACAGACACTAGGCAAACACAAAACATGGCAACAACCAGCTATACAAGACACATTACACAAGTATTCTCTCCTACCACCATTGCTGTACATTATCACTAATCTTAGGTATACCTATACATTGTATTATATTTATAACACTTTGTTTCACAAACTGAATTGTGTGAAGCACTGTGGGCACTTTGTTATTCCATAAAGCTTCATTTCTGACTTTCCATATGGCATACACTACAGCATTCACAGCAGTATACATCACATTCTTCTGGAATTTACTCCCCTTGCTTTTCCACTGAATCCACCTAATCAATCCCATGTAATGAACAATGTGGCCTGGGATTCCAAGCCAACTCTTGAACACCATTAGACAGGACTTCTTGTAGCAGCATTCGAAAAAGAGGTGAGGGTGTGTTTCCTCATTATTGTCACAAATTAGACACACTGATGTGTCACAAATTCCTATTTTGTGTAGCCTGGTCCTTGTCTGCAACCTGCCATGAACCATGAGCCAACAGAAAATCCTATTCTTAGGAATAACCGATCTATTCCAAACAGCATGGCACCATGGAAGCTTCTGATGATGTATCTCCATTTTCTGGTACACTTGCTACGCAGAATACTTAGGCAACTGAGCAAAGCTTCTTTCATCATAATACTCTTTCAATTTCTCCTTAACTGCACATATTTTCCTCCAATACCACCCACTATCAGCGGTTGGCTGATATCCCCACCAGTTCTCACTCTTCACACATATGGCATTGACCCATCTAACCCACATAATGTCTTGTTTTCTGGCTACTGCCCACACATACTTCCCCAGAGCTGCAATGTTCCACACCTGAACATTTCTAATTCCTAGCCCTCTTTCTTTCTTTGCTGAACACACTTTCTTCCAAGCTACATATCCAGGTTTAGAACTGAAATAAGTACCTTGCCACAGGAAATCTGTACAGATAGCTTCCACAGTTTTGAGAGTATGCTTTGGCAACACAAAAACTTGAGCCCAATAGGTATGCACACTTATCAACACAGAGTTAATGCGAGTGATTCTACCAGCAAAAGATTAGTTCCTAAAGCTCCAAATTTTAATCCTAGCCAGCATTTTGTCAACTAGACATTCACAGTCATCATTGGTTATCCTTTTAAAGTAAATTGGTACTCCTAGGTATCTGAAAGGAAAGGTACCTGCAGTGAAACCAGAGATCTCCACCACTTTTTCAAACTCTTCTTGTTTCATGCTAATAACATAAATGGCTAATTTTTGAATATTATCTTTCAAACCAGATGTGTCAGAGAAGAATTTTAAGCTCTGAAGGAGCATGAGAATAGACTTTGACTCACCTTTGCAGCAAAGAATCAAATCATCTGCAAAACACAGGTGTGTAAGTTTTGTAGATCTGCATCTAGGGTGGTACCTGAACCCCTTCTCCTGGCCCAACTTCAGTAAAATTCTAGACAAATACTCCATACAAACCACAAACGACAGAGGTGAGAGTGGATCCCCTTGCCTTAAACCCCCTTTTTGAAGTAAAAAAACCATGTACACTGCCATTGATTATAAGGGAAAATTTAGGGGTAGTGACACAGACCATAACCCATTTAATAAATTGATCAGGAAAACCCAAAGCAATTAGCATCTCTTCCAAGAATCCCCACTCAATTGTGTCATATGCCTTCTGCATATCTAACTTAAGAAAACAACTAGGGGCTGCATTCTTCCTTCCATACTGTCTCACAATATCTTGACATATCATGATGTTATGCATGATGAATCTACCATGGACAAAAGCCCCTTGATTTTCAGCAATCAAACCCGGTAACACCACTTTCATCCTGTCACACAACATCTTGGTGATGCATTTATAAATTACATTACAGCAGGATATGGGTCTGAACTCAACAACACTAGAAGGGCATTTTGTCTTTGGTATCAAAGTAATTGTAGTAGAGATTATCTCCTTCAAAATCTTACCGATCCTGAAGAAATCCAGTACAGCTTTAGTAACATGTCCACCTACTACATGCCAATTATCCTTAAAGAAATGGCTCCCAAAACCATCAGGCCCAGGTGCTTTGTCACCTTCAATAGAGAACATAGCAGCCTTAACCTCATCACCAGTGAACTGAGTAATCAACTGTTGACTCTAGACTGAATTTAGAACAGGACCAGCAGCCACTATCTCAGGCATAATACAACTTCTATGAGCTGTAGTTGAACCCAAGAGCTTCTGGTAATACTGCAGAAAAGCATTGGCCACTAACTGCTCATCACACACCCGATTCCCATCCATATCATGGATAGCATACACAGAATTATGCAGTACTCTAGCTCGAATTCTTTTATGGAATATAGCATTATTCTCATCTCCACCTTTAGCCCATACCTCTTTAGCTTTTTGTCTCAAGAAAGATGATAAATAGAATGCACAATTCTGTACTGTTTGGCAGTTGTAGCTTCCCTGTCAGCAATAACATTATCATGTAGATTCAAGTGCAAATCCTTCTGACATCGAGCCAGCTCATGCACAGCTTTCAAATCTGCAGCATAAATATATCACTAAAACCATCCTTATTCAGCTGCTTGAAAGCACCCTTCATCATTTTCAATTTCACCACAACTTGATACATCAATGTACCAATATCAGTTTTACTCCAGGTATTTTGAACTAGCTCTGTGTAGCCATCAGCATACTTCCACATGTCAAAATACCTAAAAGGATTCTTTGAAATGTTACTACAGGGGTACAAAGAGAGGACCATAGGACAATGGTAAAAAAGCCCTTCAGACAAGAAACCAACTTCAGCACTGGGGAACATCTGCATCCAAAGATCATTGGCCATGACCCTATCAATTTTGGAGAACACCCTAGAAATTCCGTCTTGTTTGTTGTTCCATGTATAGAAATGGCCAGATGACTTCACATCTTCTAGGCCACAAAATTTAACACAGTTTCTAAAGTCAATCACAGACTGATGAGCGGCATTTATGTCGATCTAAGCTTAGGTTTTCTAGTATTTTATTATGATTTTTGGTAGTTTTAGATAGCTTTTGTTTCATTTATATGTCCTTATTCCATCATTGAACTTTTAAGGGAATTATTGGAGAAAGATAGAAGTGGAAAATAGCTCGAAGCAGGCCCGTGCGATCACACGGAAATTTCGTGTGTTCGCGCGGGTCAGGAAAGTTGGTATTGAAGTCAAGCAGATTGTGTGACCTAGTTCCAGATCTGTGTGTTCGCACAAAATTGCAAAATCGATGCAGGAACTTTCCAGTTTTGCGTGCGCTCGCACGCCATTTCAGTCCGCTCGCACGGAATTTTTGTGTGCACACACAAGATTCTCGTGCGAGCCTATGAAGATTTTGTGGAATTTTTCTATCTCAGGGTCGTGCGCTCGCAGGGAATTTTTGTGTGTTCGCACGGTACGAATAAGAGAATTCTTCGCTGAGCCTGTTCGCACAAAATAGTAGCCTGCTCGCACCGGTGCGATCGCACCTGGGTCTTCGCGATCGCACGACTGCGCGGGCTGGCACTTTTCGAGTTTAAATTTTCTAATTCTAGGCAACATATAAATAGATTTTTAGATTTTATTTTAAAAACATTAATTCATAATTAGATTTTTCAGCAAATTAGAGAGGATAGTTCCTAGTTCTTCAAGCTTGGTAGGAGAGAGAAACTTCAATTTGGGGAAATTTCAACTTGTAAATCTCTTTCAACTCTTGAATTCTTATTGCAATTTCAATTCAATCTTTAATGCTTTACAATTCTTCTTGAGTTCTTGAGTTTTCAATTGCTTTGATGATATTGTTGGTTGATTCTTATTTTCTTTTGTTGATTCTCAATTGAATTCTTAGATATTGATTCTCTTAATTCAATCTTCAAATTCAATGTCTACTTGCTTTCAATCTTCAATTTCCTTAGTTAAAACTATGAGTAGTGAGTAGTTTCTAGTTAGGGATAGGGGAGAAAACTAGGGATTGAAATTGGGGAAAAGTGAAGGATGATTCATGATTATTGATGTGATTAAATTCTGATTTGATGCTAGGAATTCCTGATTTGTGAATTAGTAGTTGCAGATGCTAGTCCAACTAAGCTAGATTGGAGTGTTTCATTTTGATTTGGCAAGACAATGTGAATCTCTATGTTGCATGTAAAGAGTTGGTTTCAATTGCTAGTTGTTTAGTCTTAGGATTGTGCAAGAGCTTTTCCTAGATTAGAGAGCTAAGGGCGTTCTATCCGAGAGGTGGCGAGCGCGTCATTTGTTGCTTTTCCCCTATTTGTCAAGTCATTTCATCAATATACGTGTGTTAGTGTTCGTCCTTCTCCTAACTACCCTAGGTCTATCCCTAATTCCCTAACGCTTTCCTTTATTGCATAATTCGTTGCTTTCCCTAACATGTGTCCTTTAGCGCATAATGTTTCATATGTGGATTATGGCCCTTCTTATGAAGGAGATTTTGATGTGGAATATGCCAATGCTATGAATGAGAGGCCTAGATTTGATGGCCCCCCGAATCAAAACTTTAATAGGCAAGCACCTAGAGGTCTCCCAATGCATGGATCCTACCAAGGCTTCGGCCAAGGAGGTGGGTATGATAGTCAAAACCGAGGTAACTATAGGGCGTAAGGCTATCAAGGCCAAGAACCCTATGGTCAATCTCACGGTCTTGGAAATCAAACTCAATAAATCAAGGTAGTTATAACCCTAACCATCAAGGTGGAGGGGGTTACAACTATCCTTATGGTCAATATAGGGGTGCTTCTAGTGGGGGCTATCCGTCGAACCCGGGAGGACAATATGGTGTTTCTCAATTTCCTCCTCCCGGATTCAATGGGCCAAGGACTTATGGCAATCAATACCCTCAAAACCCTATGGGGTATGGCAATGCACCTCCACCACTCCCGCCTCTCAAGTCATTTTGATATCGTTCGTGGGGACTTATGGAGTCGTTCGTGGGGGCGCAAGCCAAGAAAAATGTTGAGTTTGAGGATGGATTCAAGAAATCCAATACTCAATTGAAAATGATCGAAACCCAACTAGCACAACTTGCTAGCACCATCAAGGAACAACAAGTGCATACTAGTCTCCCACCCCAAGGTCAAGCTCCTGAGCAAATGTATGCGGTCATGACTAGGAGTGGGAATATTTTAGATGATGGTGCTAAGCTTGTTGATGCTCCTTGCTCTAGGGGAGAAGGATCTAAGGGAAATGAGTTTACGGACTGTGATGTGGTGGAAGAGAAGTCTCACGTTGATGACGTGATTGATGGTGTAAAGCAAACAGAGGCTACTCTTCTACCTCTCCCTACTCCTCCTCTCCCCTATCCTCAAAAGATTGTCAGAAAGAAATTGGATGACCAATTCTCCAAGTTTCTAGACACTATTAGTAAGCTTTATGTGTCATTGTCTTTCACCGAGGTGCTTAAGCAAATGCCACATTATTCTCGGTTCATGAGAGACATTTTGTGTGGCAAAAGAACTTGTGGCCCCAAGGAAACCGTGCATCTCACGGAGAATTGTAGTGCCTTGATCTTGAACCCGTTTCCCCCAAAGATCAAGGATCCCAGGAGTTTCTCGATTCCTTGTAGCATCCAAAAGCTGAAATTTGAAAACGAACTTTGTGATTTGGGGGCAAGCGTGAGAATTTTGCCCTACAAAATCTATGAGAAGCTTCGTCTTGGTGATCTCACCCCTACCCCTATGTCTTTGCAACTAGCCGATCGCTCGGTTATGTTTCCTTTGGGTAGGGTTGATGATGTTCCCCTTGTGATAGGGAAGTTAACTTTTCTTGTTGACTTTATTGTCTTGGACATTGATGAGGACTCCCACACCCCTATTATCTTAGGAAGGCCTTTCTTGGCCACGTCGGGAGCTCTCATTGATGTTCAAGGTGGTCTTATCACCTTGAAGGCGGGAGATTCCAAGGCTAGTTTCAAGCTTCCTATTGATGATGAATGTTGTTCCAAGAAGAAGAGTTGTATGAAGTTAGACACTATTGCATGCATTGAGTATCGTTATGCTAACATTTCTAATGACTCTTGTATTTCTAAGTTTGATGATAAGCTTTCTAGGAACAACATCAAGGAGAAGAAGGTATTTGTGAACTCCTCGGTGTTAGGTGATTCATTTGATGATGTGATAACCATTCCCCAGATCTTCGGGATGGGTCTAGATGATGTTGGAGCAGAAACTTCTGCTCTCATTGGTAAGGATTCTCCGGTCAAGAAGCCCAAGAGGGGCAAACACAAGCTTAAGGGGATTTGGTTTGATCCCACCTCTATGAGTGGTGGCTTAGGTAAGTGGTTTGCGCCCAAAGGGGCAAAAAGGAGCTTTTTGACTCGTGATGACCCCGAGTTGGTTGTGTTTGACCCCCCATGAATATGGGGGGATTCGTCAAGCTAATGACGTTAAACGAGCGCTACCAGGAGGCAACCCGTGTATTGGTTCTTTCTCTAGTCCCACCATAAGTTTTGGGGGGATTCGTCAAGCTAATGACGTTAAACGAGCGCTACCAGGGAGGCAACCCGGTTGTCTAACTCTTAGTTTTAATTTGCTTTTGTTTACTAACTATTGTTTTATAGTTTTGTTTTTGTTTTAGGAAAAGGGAGCATGAAAAGCAAGAAAAAGAAAAAATCCAGTTTTGTGCGATCGCACGGCTCAATTGTGCGATCGCACAAAACTGGAAAAATCGATCAGTAGCTAACCAGAATCTGGTGCGAACTGGCTCTCGTTCCGTGTGTTCGCACTCGTACCGTGCGATCGCACGGATTTTTCGTGCGCTCGCACGGTTCGGGTTTTCTGGATTTTGCGAATGGGTAGTTAAGAAATTCGCAGCCCCTTTTCTTATTTCTGTCGACTCTCCTCCTCTCTCAAACCACTCTCACTCCCTTTTCTCTCCACTCTAGCTCGCCAACCTCCATTTCTACTCCTTTCTTACTTGATTTCCATTACAAATTTCACTCTCAATCTCTCACATTCACAAATCCATCCCTATTCTTCACCCTAAATCCATAAATTTCAGATTTTTTTCCAAAAACCCCCATAATTCTAGGGTTTTGCTTGAACTTTGATTTTGTATCAATTGGTGCAATTGAAATATTGGAGAGTGCTTTGGGTTGTTCTTGTTCACTTCCTCTACTAGTGGTGACAATTTCTTTCCCTTCTTTCTTCATTTTCATTCCATTTTGTCTCATTGTTCATATTTTTTTTGTTGGAAATTTCTGAATTTTTGATTTTGGGTGGTTAGTGATGCATGTTTGATTTTGTGTTTAATCCTTGATAATCTAGACATGTTATGCATGCTTCATTGCTAATATTTGTTGATTCTAGTCTCTTGGTAGATTCTTGGTGAAATTTGAGTGAAATTCTAGCTTGATTGGTTATTTTTAGTTGAAGAGTATTGTTTGGAGTATTCTTGTTCTCCTTAAACTAGGGTAGTGTTTTGGTATTTGATTGTGGTAGTTTTGGTGGTAGATTGTCGTAGTTTATAGACTAACTTCGTTTTTTTTCTTTTGGAGTGTACACTAGTAGAAAAAACCCTTATTGCAGCGGGCTTTTAGACCCCTATTGCAGCGTACATCGTATGCTGCAACTGGGGGGCCTGCAACAAGTCTGAACTTGTTGCAGTGTACAATGTTCGCTGCGAAAAGTGCTTTTTTGCAACGTACATATGCATGTACGCTGTAACAAGTGTCAAACATTTTGCCAAATTCTTGACTTGTTGCAGCGTACATATTCATGTACGCAGCAAAAGACCCCACCTTGTTGCAGGGTACATCTATTTGTACGCTGCAACAAGTCTGAACTTTGCCAAATTTTACACCCTTGTCGCAGCGTACACATATATATGTACGCTGTAACAAAGCACTTTTGGCGGGAAAATTTTATTTTTGTTTAGGAATACCTAGAGTGTCTTGCACCAAATATAGAAACCTGTCACAACAATAATAGAATATCGCAACCTGTATAACAAATATAAAAAAAATAACTGTTGTTTTGTATATATCCCAAAACCAAAGTGCACATACCACATACATTTAAGTATATGTACGTTCCAATTGCAACGTACGCATACATTTTAATATAAAAGATTGTTCAATAACATCTAAACCTACTCGATCAAGCGCGCTTAGGCAAATAATAAATATTTTCTGGTAATAAACTTATCCCTTTGCTCACGAACCACTTCAATTTCCTCACTAGCATAAGGCGCATTCCTCGGAGTATAGACCTTTACAAAAACAAAAATTTGATGGGAGCATTAGATTAAATGCAAATTAAATGTCACATTTTAACCTTCAAGCAACTAATGACAATGTACTAATAGTCTAGAATACGACTCAAGAGTAAGGAAAGTTAAAACTATACATATTAATCATGTAATAAGAATCAAATGAGTCCTTAGGTTCTTTAGTTCAAAGTTGGGAGCGGAAATGTCATTTTAGCTCTAAATATGACCTATAACGACCCAATGAGCCTTCAATGTGCATACATAGATTCGAATGAGTTTTAGAAAGTTAAAACTATGCATATTAATCATGTAATAAGAATCATCGAGTCCTTGGGTTCTTTAGTTCAAAGTTGGGAGCGGAAATGTCATTTTAGCTCTAAATATGACCTATAACGACCCAATTATCCTTAAATATGCTTAAATAGATTGGAATGAGTTTTAGAAAGTTAAAACTATGAACATTAATCATGTAATAAGAATAAAATGAGTCCTTAGGATCTTTAGTTCAAAGCTGGGAGCGAAAATGTCGTTTTAGCTCTAAATATGAACTATAACGACCCAATGAGCCTTAAATGTGTATACATAGATTGGAATGAGTTTTAGAAAGTTAAAACGATGCATATTAATCATGTAATAAAAATAAAATTAGTCCTTAGGTTATTTAGTTCAAAGTTGAGAGCGTAAATGTCATTTTAGCTCTAAATATGACCTATAACGACCCAATGAGTCTTAAATGTGCATACATAGACTGAAATATGTTTTAAAAAATTAAAAATATGCATATTAATCATGTAATAAGAATAAAATGAGTCCTTAGGTTTTTTAGTTCAAAGTTGGGAGCGTAAATGTCATTTTAGCTCTAAATATGACATATAACGATCCAATGAGCTTTAAATATGCATAAATAGATTGGAATGAGTTTTAGAAAGTTAAAACTATGCATATTAATCATGTAATAAGAATAAAATGAGTCCTTAGGTTCTTTAGTTCAAAGTTGGGAGCGTAAATGTCAATTTAGCTCTAAATATGACCTATAACAACCCAATGAGCCTTAATTGTAGATACATAGATTGGAATGAGTTTCAGAAAGTTAAAACTATGCATATTAATCATGTAATAAGAATAAAAGAACACCTGTCACTTGGAGTTCCTTAAAGCACTAGATAGAACGAGGATTCAAAAGATGAAACTCTCCTATAGCTCCTTAAATATTTATTGAATAAAACCATTTCAACACACTTTTTTTCTCTTTCTTAACATGGATCAAAATGAACTCTTCAGTGAATCACAAGCATGTAAAAGAAGATACTAATTACTACTATAAACAAGAGATACTAATTATAAATATGTGCCTAAAATCCCAAGAAATTCCTCAAGGCTAACTTGTTACCTGAAGTGACGTTAGGATAGCAGCAACATCATATATGGAACTCCATTGGTTTTGTAGAATGTCAAGACAGATACTTCCATCTGCATAAACTAATAAATTCCCACCCAAAAAAAACACACATATAGATAAGGTTAGAACAGGAAATTGGCAGGTTTATTCACTTATATAAACCACAGGTACAGACAACCAAGTACATGCAGAACAAAGTCAAAAGCAGCTAAAGAACCAAGTTACAGATGGATTTACTCCGTTCTGATCAAGAAATCAGCTTCTGTAGCATGGTGATTTTTTAAGACAAACATGAGCATCAGCAAGTTGTTTATTTGGATAAGAAGAATAGGAAAATTGCAGCAAAAACCTTAAAATACATAAATTTTAGTAAGCTGAAGCCAACAAACTAAAATAAGAAATAAGTATGAAGTTCTCAATCATCACATACTCCATGCAAGATCATCTTGAAACAATCATTATAAAACAAGCTAGTCAAAGTACAATGAAGCAACACACTGCAGTTTTTTTTATAGGTATTAGGTTACTTCCATGAATTATGATATAATCATATAAGGGTCAAAATCCTGCTTCAAATAAATTAACAAAATCCTGCCTCTACCTAAATATTCCATGTATTGTACCTTCAGCTGATGTAGACTATATCACTTAAAATCCTGATTCATTTAATATTCTACCATATTTCCAATATATGTTCATACTCAGGGGGCAAATTGCTAGCTAATACACATGGGGAATGCACCAATATCTCACAGAACAGACCAAAAAAGCAACCAACCAAATATGAAAGTTGTTTAGTTTATATTTATAAACTTTTGATCGATTACTGCAAACAATGTCAACTTAGGAAAAGTTGACCAAGCAGACTGCAGATATCATCTTCAGAGAGAGAGAGTAGCAACAGTACCTTCTCTTGGAGATTTCTGCAGATATGCTCTCTGGCAGAAAGTCTTAGCTGCAAAGGTTGTACATTGTCCTGCAGTTTCTTTGCTTCTTTTTCATCATGCTTTGATTTCTTAGCCTGTTGAAAGAAATACGAGCATAAACAGCAGGCAAAACTTAACAACAATATTATTCTAAAAAATTCTCATAGAACATACCAGATGCTTATACTTGAGGAGCTCAGAAAAATCTGTCTGCTTGCGAGCTGGACCATATTCGATTCCCTTGACTTGACTAGCAAAGTTCAGGTAGCATAAAGTCTCCCCCAAGTCTGCAGCGCTAGGACTAATCTGGATAAATAAGACAGATAACTTACAGCCACATCTCGGTTCAACAAGGCTTAGTTGTAATCTGATCCTTCAAGGGATAAATATTGGGCTAAAGTATCTCACCTCAAGAGCTCTACAGCATGTGCGTAAGCTTTGAGTTTCTGAAAATTAACAAAACAATCAAGTTAGATTCATGCGAAAATGGGGCTTGAAGTAAAATATTAACCAGAACTGGCTAACCGGTCTAAAATATTAACCAGAGCTAACTAACAGGAATCAGGGATATGAATGTTGTGTCCAATTTTAAAATAAGATTAATTGAATGACATATATAGCTTGAGTGCTTCGGGAGTTTGAGATAATGCACAACCAATTAACCAGACAATAGGTTAAACGATTACTCTCATTCTTTTAGAGAGACTTAAGTGTAAAGGAACTCTTATCATTATGTTCTGATGAAGCACTTAGTCTGCTAGCCCTGAATTTGCAGTCACATATCAAAGCTAAGTTATCTGAACTCTTCCATTCTTCATTCAACTCAAGTAATGTTATGTCTTATGAAGAATACAAATGGCATTTCATATATCCCCAGAAATAGGAACACCTTGCTAATATTAAGCATGGACAACCAATTGATTCCTGTTATAATCATCATTTTGATATCATATAGTTTTACAGATATGGTGGTGAAGTGAGCTTTGGAGACTATCGACCTGTTGACCCGAGTCCAAGTCGTTCCAAGGCTTCTGTAAAACATGAACCTATCCAGTCCCTTCAACCAGGATGGATCAGGATCACCTTAACCTTTTAATCAAATGGTTAGCTTAATAGCTTAGCATCTAATCTGTAGGATAAGTTAAAATCCCTATTCTAGTGTATATTTCCCGGCCTTGAATGCTACCTCTATTTCAGAAATATGATTTGCACTAACCCTATTCTTGTTGTATTAGGTAACCTAATTTTACTGTATGATCAGGAGCAATTTCCTAAGGAAATAGAAAAGTTTTAGCTGACAAATTAAGAGAAAAAAGAAACAGAGGAAGCTATTCTTTTTTATATAAAAACGCCAAAATCACTATGTAGAGTCAAGAAATAGAGGATTCTATGTCTGATGAGAACTATTCATACCTGATCAGTGAAATACTGTCCTGGAAGCTCAACATCAACAACATGGAAATCACGCAAAACCCTGCTTTCCTCTTCCAGCTTCAGCACAGCAGGAAATCTGTCCTCAACATTGCTTTGCAGAACATTATTCCAATGCTTCAATCTCTCAGTGAGTTCAGAAAGTGTTGCTGGGAAGGTAGAAGTGTTATCTGGATAAATATCAGGTTCAAAGTCTGGCTTGTACTCTCGCACGAAATCAACATGCTTGTTTACAACATCTGCTGAGAAGCAAGCCCTAAAGACACCGGAAAGCTCCTTCCTAAGAGACTGAGCCACCTCCGCAGTAGTTGCAGTTGGATACTTGTAGCACCGGTGGAGCAGGGCATTGACTACTGCTAGAAGTCTCTCTACTAGTAAAGTGACAAACCTTGATCCAATCTCTGTAAGCAAAATATGCAATTTTTTCAAACAAAAAAATATTATGTCTTTAGTAATATCGTTTTCATGACTGTACATCAGTAACAACATAATATATTCACTACTACAAAAGCTGGAATATGAAACACTAAATAGAGAACAGTTAAGTTTGTTAAGCGTTTTCTAGGAGTATAAAAAACGTATTTACCTCATAACAGTTGTTCGAATAAAAGAATAGAGAACGGTTACCTTACCTAACCATTGTGTATAATTTAACATAAATAAAATAAATCAATTAAATTTAAAATAGAAATCGGTGCCCGTGAAAACGGTATTCTATTCTTTTTTTTAAAAAAAAGTACCATAAAAAACTATAAAAAGTTTAGCAGTATATATTGCGTTTTACAAATAAAACTAATGCTCCGTATATCTTGCCAAAGTATGACTAACTACTGAAGTGCTCCGTATTAATTTCCAAAAGTCAATCGTTATTAAAACAAAAATAACAAATTTCGAAAATCGTTCCTTAATTAAGCATTGACTTAGTTTTTTGCATTTAACCTTATACTCCATATATCCTTTTATTTTACACAGGACACAAAGGATAGTAATCCTAGCCCCTCGACTTCTCCGCCTCCCATCTATTTTCCTTTCCTTCAACCTGTTGTTCTCCGGCCATCGTCATTATCATTTTCTCCACCTTTAATCTCATCTTCTCCCGATCTTCTTGAATTTTATCTTAATTTTGAATTTGATCTTACCTCTCTTCCCTATTCTTCATGCTTAATAATCAAACTAGAGGATCAACAATGGAACTATGCTTATTAGCAAAGAAGATAACAAGTCTGCTACTGAAGATGCTGCTCTAGTTACAATTCCGATTTGTTAGTTTGTGGTTACAGAAGCGGCGGTGTTCTTGTTGATCTGTTTCAGCGAATCAGAGTCTCAAGGTTAATAATCATGGACTCGTTTTCTTTCAATTTTAGATTAATATTATGAAAGTGATTAATCGCATGATCTGTCTATTAAATTACATGTTTATCATAACTGGATATTTAAAGCACAATTTCGAGAGGGGAAGGAGGGCAGATCAACTGCCGCATGTCTTCCTAGTTCTTAGGACCACTAGAGCTTCCGACTTGCAGTTGTTTTTAGAATTTTATAATTTTTTCTAGGTTTGATGGCTTTGTGATGTTTTTACGGAGTAATAAAGTATTCTTTTGAGCATATTCTTTAAGATCATTTCCCTGCATTTGATTTATATAATATCATTGGTTTTATTGATTACAATTTCTCGCTATAAATTAAAAAATTGTGGGTTTTTCAATTAAGAAATTGTGGGTTTTTCATTGTTGCAGGCAAATGCAAGAGTAAGGGTCGAGAAAACTCAAAGCGACGAAGAACTTGAAAATAATTACAGTTTAGGCATGCCAACTTATTTCTTTTTTGCGTTTGATTTCAATTGTAAATTTAAGTTTACATGTTTGTTTAGTACTTTGTATTTGAATTTTTTTGCAATATAAATAAATATATATACCAGAATTTTTGAAAAAAGAATATTGCCTTATTGGGCATTTTATAAGAGTATTCCGAAAATATACGCATTATGCGTATTTTAGGATTAATTTTTTTTTAATAAAAAAGCAAAGAATAGAGAACAGTTGGCTAAGATAATAGTTCTATGTGCTAAAAGAATATATAACTGCTAACCATGGTAACCGTTGTCTATTCTATCTATATTTTCTAATATTAGGAAGGGAATAGAGAACGGTTAACTGAGATCATCGTACTCTATTCATATGTATATAGAACGCCTATCCCAACCGTCCTCTAAACTATAGAGATCGCTTAGCAGGAAAACGGTCCTCAGGCGTCCTATAAAGCCTATTTTAACAGTTCTCTATTCCCTTTTTTGTACCAGTGATTCCAGCATTACAGAAAAATTAACAACAATATCAGCAGTATAGCAGCAAAGCATAGCAGCAGCATAACTGCAGTAGTAGGCTAGCAAGCATCAATCTGAGATTTCAAACACATTTAGTACTCAATATGATCCTTGATCCCTCAACATCAACTGCAATTGAGTCCCAATTCACAAGAATATAATATAAATAGTTCAGTCCATAGAGTTCTTTCAGTAATACTGACTGAAAGTCTGAAAGCCAAAGCTCAAAGGAACAGATGCAATGTGCTGATGATAAGCATTACCGTTCTTTGGTTTCACCAATGTCATTGAACACATTTCCCCTTCCAGAATCTTTTAGCATTTGCAACTATAGGACCAAAGACTATTCCTAAGAGGACTACATACCGAAACATATGCATTTACTATATAACAACAAGAAACAATCCGAAGCACATGAATAACAAATTAATTACAATGAATAACAACTTAACTTGAAAATCCAAAAATATGTCTTATCCTAATTACAATGAATAACAACTTAACTTGAAAACCCAAAAATATCCCAACATAAAACCATAATCAAATTCGTAAAAAAAATTGTAATAATTCACTACACAACAACAATAAACAAAAACATCAATCGAATTAATTCCACAATCAAACAAAACCCAAGTACCAAATGTAGCTAAAATTACAATAACAACAATAACAAGCAATTCAAGTTGATAATCAATCACAACCAACAAAACCCACAACCAAAATCAGCAAAGAAATCGATCGAAAAAATACACATGTTCGTTGAAAACGCCATGGCAGAAATTCTGAACAGGGGAAGTTAAGCTATAGCTATACAATTTGTTGAGCTCGCGAGTACCATATTCGCAAGTAGCAGCGAAGACTGAGCTGTAGTTGACTTCCACCAAAATTGATAATAGAAAGAGAGTAAGCTTTGAACAGTAATGGGAACCCATGAACATAGGGGTTTCAAAATCTTACAGTAGTATACAAAGGCAGATGATATATTTCAGACTCGACACTGTACAATAACAACACTTAATATCATTAATTAGCCCCTTTCTTAAACAACACTTAATATCACCAAAAAAAAACAAATTGAACAAACCCTAATTAAACCTAATTCTTAAAACGAAAATCAAGAGGGGACAAGGAAGATAATTACTTACCGCGGGGAAAAGATTGACGAAGAACAGCACGCGAGCTGAACCACCGACCGAGCAAGCTAGCTGGTTCAGCGACGGAGAAGCTAGATGGCGAGAACCACCAACGAGGAAGCTAGATGGCGAGAACCACCGACGAGAAAAGAGAACCACCGACGAGGAGGCTAGAGGGAGAGAACCACCGACGAGAAAAGAGAACCACCGACGAGGAAGCTAGAGGGAGAGAACCACCGACGAGACCCACTGGCAAGGAAAGCTGAGGGAAGAATTGAAGAACGGAGTTGAGCGCGGGACTTTGAAAATTTGGTCTCTTGCTTTTGAGATTATGTTGGTGTGAATTGAACAAATATCCATTGCAGCGAATTTTTTTTACAACGACCTATTACAGCGGGCTTTTACAACGTACGCTGTAACAGAAAGGGCTATTGCAGGGGGCTTTACAATGTACGCTGCAACAAACATTTATACAAGGGGCAATTAATTTGTACGCTACAACAACCGTTTAAAGGGTTTGACCCGCGTTGACCGACTGGTTGTTGAAGCGTATTAATACATGTACGCTGCAACAAGGGGGCTGCAATAGGGGTTTTTTCTACTAGTGTAGTTTTTTTTCTTTGATTGTGTGTAGGTTCTTGTTCTCTAGTTCACCATGATGACCAAACGTTCAAAGAAGGGCCCCAACGCCCAACCCAACAAGAGAAAGGATCCCCCCCGCCGGAGTTCGAGACTTTCGGCATTGAGTTCCAAGATCAAAGGTCTTGGAGCTACTTTGAGGAGTTGTCTATGCGGACCATCTGCCCGACAAAGTTCTATCACAAACAGACCATCAAGGACTTGGGGGTTGAGAAAGAAATGGACACGTTGATTGCGGGGCTCGATCTTGAGGAGTTCGTGACAATGAGTGCCAAGACCTACAAGAGGGTAACCCTCGAGTTTCTTGCTTCGGCCCGGAGATATACGGTTCATGAGGAAGGGAACGAGTCGGTTGAGCTTCATTTCCAGGCCTTCAACAACCAACATAAGTTGACACATGAAGAGATCAACTATTTCTATAATCTTTTACCGAACCGGGACCATGTCACCAACCCGGTGACGGAGTATTCGGGTTCCTATGATGAGCAACTAACCGGTGAGCCGAGGAAGTTCACTTCTTCTTCGGCTAAGTCATCTTCGTTCCACCACCCGACCATCTACTACATGAGCCGCATTCTTATATATGCTATTTTTGCCAAGGGGGCTACCGGTTCTTTGTCTAGCATGAAGCTTGGAGCGTTGTGGTTAGCCATCGAGAAAGATACGGGAATTTTGGATTTTGGGCAACTCTTGATCTCTAGGATCATCGAGATTCGGGATGGTCAACCGACTAGTGGGGACATCCTTATTGGAGGGATGCTTACTCTTCTTTTGAGGGCGCTCCCAAATGATCCTTATAAGCAAGCCCTTGAGGACTTGGACTTGGTTCTCGGTGGTGAGTTCCTTGACTTGCGAGCTCTTACCAACGCCAAGTGGATCAAATCCACCAAGAAGGGTAAGTATATTTGGTTGGTCAAGCAACTCGATTGGTGCTTGATTCCCGATCCATCCATCACTTCTTGGACCCCCAATGTTCGGTATTTGCTCCCCCGAGATCCCCAATTCATTTCCCATGATGTTATGCTTCCTCCTCCTCAACCCGCCACGGAGTTTCCTCCTTGGCCCACCTCACCGGCCTTGGAGCATCCCCTCGACGAGGGTGGTACGTCCTCTCCTTCTCCTCTTTTTGACTTGACTAGCTTGCAATCCACCCTTGCGGCCATCTTGCAAGGGCAAGAGGACCAAGCTCTTACCTTGGCTTCTCTTGCTCCTTGAGAGAGCCGCATGGTGGATTCTCATCCCGATTTTGACTCGTCCTACTACGGTAGGCGGGTGTACGATTATCACGTTGACAAAGGGGACTTTACCCCCTATGTCAACTATCCTTATCATCCACCCCAACAAGGGCCCGTCCCTTGTTGGAATGATGATCGTACTCCCACTTACCCGTATTGGACGGGGCCTTCCCAACCCGGTGTCACTCCCCCCTCTTATCCGCACTATGATTACACCAAAATGGGTGGGAGTGACTATCGCGGTGATCCGATGTATCCCACACCTACGCCGGTTGATTGGCCTAGTGGTTGGCCCGAGGGGTTTACCGGGTGGCCCGCGGGATATGTTGGAGGTTGGGATGGTCCTCGAGGAGAGCCTCCTCATGGAAATTACCCCCTTTAGCCCGAATTCGCTTGGCCTCCCTATACCGATGCTTCGGGTCCCGATGTGAACCCCACCTACAATTTCACCCCTTTCACCGAAGAAGAAGCTCGTGTTCATCATCGTGAACGGGATAAATATTGGAGGCCTTATGATCAAAAGGGTGAAGGGAAAGGCCCAAGTACCTCTTAGGTTCACTCCATTTCTCCCCCATCTTCTATTGTGATGGTGTGCTTGTATTTGGCTTGGGGGGAGAAGTGTGACGTGGGGGTTTGCTTTGAGGAGTTGATGTTTGTTGTTGGTGTTTGTTTGGTGACCCTTCCGCCACTTTGTGTGGTTGTACATATTTGGTGATTTATTGATGTTTTTGGTTTGTTTTGGCCATTTTGCCCTTGTATACTAGCATTTTCTTGGAGTTTTGTTTCTTTGTTTGTTTCATTGGTGTGGATTCACATTTTCCACCATTGCCTTGCTCGTTGTTCTTTTGGTGGGTTTGTTTGATTTTCCGGTTATTTGCGGGACTTGCTCCCACGACATCTCCGGTAATATCTTTCTATCTCACATGCATTCTTTGGGATGGGCATATTTCTTGCGGGGCATTTGGTTGGATGGGTAGCTGTGCCCCTCCTGGTTTTGTTTTAGGCCTTGGGACATGGCCTAATTCAAGCTCGGGGGAAGTTTTATTGTGTGGTTACTTTATGTTGTTCTTGCCATTGAAATCTTGCATTTTGTGTGCTTTGTTTATACTTTAATGCTTTCTTTCCTTAGTTTCTTTTTGTTTTCTTTTTGTTTTCTTTTGTTTTAGTTTCCTTCTTTTCTTTTTCTTTCCTTTTTCTTTTTCTTTCCTTTCCTTTTGTCAAGGCAAGTTTTTCTAGCTTTTAGGATTATTCTTGATTCGGGCATAATAAAAATGGAACTTGTAGTTTAGAATGCTTTTATTCCTAAGTGGTAGATGTGTGCACGGTTTTGAATGTCTTGGTTCGAGTCTAGGATTTGGGTGTTAAGGTAGTCGGTTAGAACTTTGGGTAGCACGAGTCTTGAAACCTTGGTTTGTGGTAAGACGGTGTCGTTCTCTCTAGTGACTTGAAACCAGAGAGGGTAGTATGTGCTCCCATTTGTGAGGATCACTGTTCATTTTAGCCCAAACACAAGTATATATTTTTGAGTGGAATGGATCCTTGGCTTGACTTTCACATATCCCGGATTTGACTATTTCCTTCCCGAGACCGCGACCGAACTACTTTAGGGGACGATAGAGGCATTTCTTTCGGTGACTATTTTTTCTTTTTAGTTTAGGACATTATTTTCTATTTTTCTCATATATTTTTGTTTGCGTTTTCCCCCTTGCTAGCTATTTGAGCCTTGCCCTTTCATTTCTTATAAGCTCATTACAAGCCTATTAGCCTTTGTTTTATTTTCACCCTTAGAAGTGATAGTGAAGCTTTGTGTTATTATGCTTGATGTTTTGGATGATTATGCCCATGATGAGGAATGATTGTTTTTGGTTGGAATGGCAAGTTTTGGAAATATGATGTATATAGTGAATAAAAAGGCAAAAAGAAAAAGGAAAGTTTTGAAAAAGCCAAAAAATAGAGAAAAACAAGGCAATGAGAAAAGTTTCAATTGAAACGCAAAAAATGAACAGAAAAATCAAATCAAGAAAAGTGCAAAAAGAGTTTTAGTTTAGTTTTGTTGTTGAATAAGCTTGGGGGTACCCCAAATAAGTGGTATGAGTTTGTTGTGGTTCGATTTGCTTGAGTAAGTTCATTTTTGCGCTTCACTTTAGATTGAGAACCAATTTCCATATTTGTTCCACGCCCTTACCCCTAGCCTATACGCTACGCCATAAAAGCCCTCTTGACCTTTTTGAGTTGAGTCATTGTCAGTGGAGGGAGAAATCGGTAAAATTTATGGAACGAGATTGTCATGCAAAGATGTCGAGTAACCTTCTCTCCTCTCTTGCAATTCTTGTCTTTTCCGGCGCCTTCGCGGCGTCACGAGAAGCTATCTTTGAGGGTGAATGGGATCTAGAGAGTTGACGCGGTAAGATCGGTTGAAGGGGGATAGGCAAGTGCAAAACTCTTAGTTCTCTATGCTTCACACTTTGAATCCTTCACTCGACCTAGGACATTTGTTAGCGTGCATTCAATTATTGATTTTGTAATATTAGCATTTTTTGTGCTCGTTCCATAATAAAAGCCCGTTTCTTGGACTTTATAGTTTATTTTGCTTCATTTTCTTTTCTTTTTTTCTCTTTTCTTTTCCTTTCTTTTCTTTTCTTCTCATTTTCTTGGTTTGTTTTCCTTTTCGGTCTTGCCTTGATTGAGTTTTTAGAAGAGTTATGGGTTGTTCTCTTTGGAAACCTTTACGAGATCCCACTCGCCCTCATGTGCGATTGTGGGGTTTAAAGAGCTTGTTGCATGCGCTTAAATGCAACCGTGATTCCTACGAAAGTGAGTTAGGTTGTATATTCTTGTAGTTCTCGTTTTTGTAGTTTTTAGAATCTAAATAATGTGCATATTCTTCCCTATTTTCTTGCTTAGTTTGCTAGGGACTAGTGTAGACACCTACTTTTGTCCCCGTTCCCGCAAGGGAAAGGTTCGATGATGAAAGCATAAAAACTCCACTTGACAACGCATCTCCTATAAAATAAACGAATCTCGATTCCCCATTTCATTTCACCCGAAACCAGCTATTTATGGAAACCTGCTAAAAATAGTAACTGCCGTAAAAAGTAGCTTCTAAGAGTGGCCAATCATAAAAGATAGAAACCTGTCAGAATTAGGTGTTGCATTCCAACATAAATGAGATAGAAAACTGCGAGAATCCTATTCCTAATATGATTCGGAAATAAGAGTTACGTATTAATCGAAATCCTAACGAGCCTAGAGTTCGTAACGGGCCCAGACGCATTCCGTCACAAAATTGATACGCGCTAAAAGACTCGAATTAATCTCAAACTCTACGGATTTTAGGAATCCGAATCTGACTAAACAAAACTGCCCATACCCTATTTTCAACGCCTGGCTCTGGGCGCCGAAATCTTCGGCGCCCAGGCCTGGGCGCTGAAAGTACCTGGGTACGTGTTTTTTCCTAACTCTTTGCGGATTAGAACTCTGCAATTCTATCTTTCCACGAACTCTTCCCCATAAATAGGCCCCTAGTTTCGACGTGAAACAACACACAACAACACATAATATATTCTGAGTATTGACTCTAAACCCCTTAGCCTAAGCCTCTCGCTGCGAAACTGTTCACGCGTTCTGTCGCAATCGATCCATAAATCGAACAGAACGTATCCTGTCCCATAATTGGGATTCGTTAAATAAAAAGGAGAAATAGCAAAGTCAAAGTTGTTAGTTTTCTGAGAACCGTGACGCACCTCTCAAGGGTGCGTCGTAATGTGTCCCTTTTCGATGATTTAACTGTTTTCCTCGCCCTTTTTATGAACTGTTAAACTAACCTAATATGATTGTTCTATCACGCCTAACAAATATAATATTTTTGGGAAATCGGATTATCATGCTAGGTCCCTTAATGTTATTTAAATCAGATAATGACAATCGAATTAGTATTATATGTTGCATATTGCTAAAATCAACTCAGATTAGTTTAATAGTTAACGCATGTCCCTTCAATTATTTATGCTGAGCTAGTAAGGATATCCTGCCTCTGGAGTTATCGACGAGCGAATTACTCCTCTCGGTAGTTACAGTCCCCCGAACCCTCAATCTCTACCTTGCGGGTGTATATTGAGAGATCCCCAGACCAGGGATCACAAGGGAACCTACGGCCGTCGTGGTCAAACATAATTGCACTCCCTTTATGTCACGATAACCGGGTTTTGTCAGTTTTTCTCATTGTTGTTAAAAACTGAATGGCGACTCCTATATTACTAGTCAATTGGGTGTATACTCACAGGAAATCCAATTACACTTGATTGAATAAAAAGAATCGTCACACCCACGAGGGACAAGGTCACGCATTAGCCTCGCGCTTTTTCGACCCCCTCACAGTGGCGACTCCACTGGAGACAGTGAAGGAAATACTCGTGCTTGTAGGTAATCAAAATAGCCGAAGGGTGAAACGATCCTACCCCGCGTTTATTTCCCCATCAAGTTGGGACGACCTGAAAATCAGCATATTAATGTGAACGGGCAGAACCGCATAACGAATCTCGGCTCCCTCGGGAGTTGGGACTAAGGATACCTTTTTTCGCCAATAGGGGGGTGCATACGCCGCGCATGTTTCCCACTCGGTACTTGTGCAGGTAGCTAGTACACCTATCCCGAACCCAATCGCTCTCCCATTAGGTCCCTCTCGCCTACATGCCCCCTTGGCTTGCACTTGCGAGTTGGTCTCTTGGGCGAAATTCGTCTGTTGAAGACACTACCTCGACCGGGGCATGTGTTGGATCTACGATAGAAGCGGTACCAAGCCAGGCGCAAATAAACTACCCATAGAAGCCTATCATAAACTACGTGACATATTTAATTTTCAAATTCATGTTTGTAATGTAGTTATGTGTAGCGAACTATGTGACTATGTTATGATTGTGCGTACAAATAATGCTAGAAAACCAACGGCCTTAAAAATTGCACAAACATTCATGAACCAATTGGCCAAAGAGTTATACCAAAATACGTGTTCCGCAAGCCCGAACGATCGCCACAAAAATAAGCGACGCTCGGGATGGCCGTAACGAATCCCACAAACGCTGCACAAACGCGTAAAGGACGTTATTAGGCAAGCACGCAAAATTGAAGTCGCATAAACAAAATTAGACGCAAACAGAAAAACGAGAACCAGCCAGGGACGCATTTTCAACGCCCCTGGCTGGGCGCCGAAATTTCTCACGCCCACTGTTGGGCGCTGAAGTTGCTGCCTGGCCTTTTGGTCAGGCACAGCAGCCTCGGTGCCCGGGCATAAAAAATATACGTAGCAAAAAAATAAACTTTTCGAAAAAATTGCTGCGAGGGCGTATGAAAAGGCACGTACTCGATTCTAAAAGCGACTAAAAAATAAAAATAAATAACTCTTTGTGTCGTTGTTAGGCCTCCTATGACGACAATGCTCGGCACCAAAACCGAACATGCTAATAACTATGAATGTCACATGGGCAAAGTATTCAAAAAATAATGTTCGAATAAAGTCTTCAAAAAAAATAAATGTTCAAATAAATCCGAGTCTAGACTAGGCTATGCCAAAATACAATCCAAATCCTAAGTCTTAGTTGTCTTATCCATAGAATCGATCCTAATGCTTGGTGTCGTTCTGCAAGTTAAAAGGTTAAACCATATTTGAGTCTCCCTTCCTAACATTTAAATCAATGAGCACCCATATGTAATTGTCATCCCTTGCTAGGAATCCACGGCCTCAATACTCTCTCTCACCAATAAAAAGAATATATTTGCAAAATGGAAATGGTCACATTCTGGAAATCATTCCCCCATAGTCGCACAACCCCAAAGTGAACCTAAGGTGTCAATACCATTGGCAAGAAAAATTAATGGCCTCAAGGCTTATAATCACATTGGGTCACGACTATCATAGTCCTCTCGAGTCACTCACTCCTTGAAATACTATTAAGTACGGACTAAAAGATTTTCCATGAATGCAACATGACCAACCATGAAAATACCCAAATCGGCATACCAATAGGGCTACCATTGGGGTAAAGCAATACACACTAAGAGAGAAGCCGCACTAATGATTCTAGTCTTGCAAAAATAAAAATTTGATCTCCCCAATTAACTACCTTGCCAACATTAAACAAAATGGCACATGACAAATGAACACCCAAGGGTTAAAATCTAAAGTGTCAACCAACGAAAGTTATGGTCCGATTAGCCTAAGTCTGAGAGTCGCTTGGTCAAGTATTATAGGCTTACGCCATGTCATTATTTTGAGTCTAGGCCACCTCCTTCTATTCATACACGGGTTATAATCAGAAAGATTAGTGAAAGTTCGAGTCTAAATCACAACTTCCAATTAAATCCTGAAAATTAGAATCTGAATAGAAGCAAAAAAAATTATTTCAATGTAATTCTTTCGTTAAATTTCAATAAGGTAAAAACAACATTTTAAATCTACGCTATTTGGACATTTTAAGAAACGACTAAATACGCTTGCAAAGTAAGACAATTAAAAAGGTCCACCCTAGGCCTACTGAAATTAGAGGTCCACTATAGGCCTACCAAACGAGGCTCACTTAGTCTCACCTCGTGACTCATAGACCACAACCATCTACCTTTTAGCCCAAATTGATTGAAGGATTTATGTTGGGGAGAAATCCCGAGCGAAAAAAATAGAAAGAGAAAAGGGAGAGCGAAAAGAGCGAGCCATGAAATACTTAGCCCGTACCTCCCAAAGTGCAAAATTTACCTAAGTAAAAGAAGGAAAAGAATTGAGTCAACCAATCCAAATCATAAAGTTCTACGATGTCTACCCTTTCCAATCCTTATGTTCTTAGACGCCTTCGCTCCGAGGTCCCTGTTCAGCTCATTTAACCCATCCATGTTCTCATTGCCATAACCCAAGAAACCATTACCTCAACTCTTGTTTTTGAACTTGTTAACAACCGCAAACCACGCACGGTCATTGACACGTGCGTCATACCCATCATTTCCAAAGTCCAAACCTGCTCTTACACCACCATTAGCATAATGACCATGCTGTTGATATACGTCCTGTTGATATACCCTTGAGCCGTCCCCATGCTGCTCATTGGCCTTGGTTGATGTAAACTCGTGACACTAGCACGAAGCTGCAAATTGTGAGCCCTATCAGATATAATCCTCATGCTTGACCAATACCTATACAAATTCTCCTATCTCATTCAACCCATCTTTCAAGCCGTCTTGAGTCACAAACAAAAAAAAGGAAACAAATGAAAAGTGCAAAAAAATAATAAAATGTGAATAATAAAAAAGATACTTTGCAAAAGCGCCTCTAAAGTTAGTCTAAAAAGAAAAATAAAGAAACATTTAGCGCACCAAAAAATATCCGCCCAGAAATAATTTTCAGCGCCCAGAGCTGGGCGCCGAAATCTTTAGCGCCCAAGTCTGGGCGCCGAATCTCTCTGCCTCCTGAAAATTTGTCCAGAAATGCTCGTCATTTTATCCGCACATGCACGGAAAAATAACGAACACTTGGAGGGGTACAACACGTATTCAAACATACGTACCACCAAAAAATACATGTACTCAAAACAAATATAATACAAATTTTGGCTTACGGCAAGGCAGCAGATTAAAATAAACTTCACTTATTCTACCGTTTCAAATAATATGTTTCCGCCTCAGAACGTACTTATTTAAAATTGGCATTCTAAGAAACCATTTTCTAGGCTAAGAACTACGCAAGACCTGATTCCAAATTAAATCTATTTAAGGCGGATACGTAGGCAATCCATGATTCGGTCCAACCAATTTGCAAGAATATTAAAGCCTATAGAAAAACAAGAATAAGAAATAGAGTCCCTTATTGAAATTTAATTACTTGCAATCCAAGTCGAAAGAAAAATTTAAGTCAAAGGAAGAATCCAAGTCATCAAGATGCCAAAATTAATGAGCACACATCAAAAAATAATAAGGGCATGTACCCTTGCCAGAAGGAGCTCTCACACTCCTAGGCACTTAGCCAAGACTCAAAAGATCGCTTTGCCTCAATTGAATGGGGGGCTAGCGCAAGCATCCATGACCTCTAAAGTACTCGACTTGACCCTCCCTAAAAGCAAACTAACTCACTTAAAGACTTTCTTTCACCACTAAACATAGTCGTTCGCTTAAAGACCTTCTTTCACCACTAGACACAGTCATGATCGCCAACAAGTAGTAAGGGCAGTAAGCTTGCAATAAAGAGGATTGTTCTACGGCATCGCCCCATCGTTCCTTCGAACTCAGGGCACCCGTTCATGGTAATTCAAATGCTTGCGAATCCCCTTTGAAAAAAAGATCAGACATTGTCAATAGGACTTGGCACTTAACCAAGGCTCACCCTACTCAGACATATGACACGGGCATCTAAAATCGAAATCTGAAAACATTATTAATGGGAAGACATAACAGTAACTGGGGGCTAAAAATTGAAATGAAAGAGATAAGGAAGGAACTAAGTATACCTCGACCTTTTATACAGACATACACCAAGTAAATCTAAGCCAATTTGAAAACGGTTTATATTCCCGCAATTTTGGAAAAGATGGCCCTAAAAGCCCAAAGCATGTGCCACACGGGCACAAGTAATATCTTGACGCCTGCACCCTGGCTTCCAGCAAATACTTAGACAGCATTCCAAAAATCGTAACAGTATTTTGATTCACTCATGTAATCCTGTACGAACCCTTCTATAAGTCAACCTACTTAGGACACCTCGGATTGTACACAGTAGGACTCGGATTTTAAATAATTTTCAAATAATTTTCAAAGACTTCTTCGAACATAATAAAGTGTCGTTAGTTTAAGCTAAGTATGCGTTTATCTCAATATTGCAAGTAAGTCAAAGGCTTTCCAAATATGATTATGGGTAAAGAAAGGCACCTAACTTTTGGTCAAAGCACACTTCCACATGTTACTACCTTGACCATGGCGATGTCGCATAATACGACATTCACAAGAAAAGTAGCAGGTCACTACTCGAACGTACCTCGCACTAAACGAGTCTGGTTCAAACTATTCATGATCCGTGTCACCATGAATGCATAAAAACGTATGCAAAGCATTATAGCACCAAGCCAATCCCGTAGCTACAAATGGGGGCTTGAGAAAAACACTCTAAAAATGCTCGAACTGACGATTTTATCGCAAATTCTCGACGCTAATGCTATACATATGTCATAGGGGCTCAATCCTAAGCTTTAATCGTGCAAAACGAACCTTAAAATGGCTACAACCCCTCCCAAATTCTAAAGCACTACTTAGAATATATAAAGTCACCCCACTAACAAGGGTAACTGAAAATCGCGAGTCACCAAAACTCCGATCAAACTACTGCACATAACTCTCGCCCTACAAGCGCCCGTTACACAGTCTACCTCGTTCCAAAGCAAAAGCAAAAAAAAATCATCAAAATATACCCAGAAATCAATTTCAACGCCCAGAGCTGGGCGCCGATATCTTTAACGCCCCAGCCTGGGCGCTGAATCTTTCTGCTAACCAAGTTTTGCCCAGATACAAAAATAAGAAAGAAACACCTATGAATCATCGCATCGAACGAAGTAATAAGCCGTGCAAACCCACGCAGAGGGTGCTACACTTGTTCGAGCACCTGAACGATTCAGCACGATGAAGTACTCCAAATAATGATATCCCAACACTTGGAGGAATATTCTAACACACGCCGTTAGGCCACACACGCCTACGTTGCACCATGAGTTCAACCATCCCACAATACAAGTCTAAAAAAGAGTAAGGCATATTGCACTAATGTAGGGACGACCAAAGAGCATGTGTAAAAGAGGCAAAGACTACTTATCGCCCAAATTCAAAATGCAAGCTACACGACTTCTACATTAAGGATTGAAAGTAGCAAAATATTACCTACCACGAAAGGGATAGCTCGCACCTGCACGAGCGGAACCCCAGGGCATCTGTCTCGAAAGAACCTACAAAAATCGTACGCCAAAAGGAAGCATCCCAACATGCATACTTGGGGGCTCCAAGCTACGAAACAACCATAGCAAAATAAAAAAAATCTCGAAGCAAATGTTTGAACAATCGAAAGGGCACGATGTTTGAGCCCACTTCATGAATGAGCCTGAACCCTATCAAGCTTCTAAGCAAACTATTCAAAATCGGTCATTGCTCAAAAAAATGATTCAAGCAAACTGATTAATGGACCGCACACAACGGCCATTCTATGAACGCTCGTCCGCACATACATATCATCATTCTAAGTATCGAAAGGAAAAAAAATATATATACAACAACTAGAGCGGTCAAAGTCTTACGCCTCAAGGTATGTTCCTCGGGCCATATAGACTCGCCCAACTGTTGCAATAACTGTACGCCTTAAAGAGCAACAGTTCCTTAAAATAAATCGCCCCAAAGCGACAAGCACCGTAGTCCACCAATCGGCTACGGCTTCTCAAGAAAATCATCACGTTCTAAAAACAAAGAAAAAACAAAAGAAAAGAGAATACATAAGAATTTCCAAGTGAATGAACAAGAGGCCAACTGTGTCATAAAAACACCAGCCCAAACAACACTTTCAACGCCCCACCTGGGCGTGAATTATTTCAACGCCCCACCTGGGCGTGAATTATTTCAACGCCCAGGCCTGGGCGCCGAAAATGAACTCAGGCTCAAAAAGGCCCTAACTTCTATTGGGCCCTGCCATATTCATTCGGCTTGAAAATTGCCGATTTCGTCACTGAAAGTCGCACCTCACGGCTTTGTTAAGAGTAGCACACCACTATAAAGATCACCCGCACTTACGAGCACGATCCCAAACACGATCAAGGACATTACAAATGCTTATCCCCAAGGAACCTTTTCAACAAGAAATAACCGTCAAGCACGAATTCTTGGGGGCTCGAAAGAAAATATAGAGTATACAAAGTTAAAAACAATATTCCCAGACTACGCTGTACGAAGTCCCGTGTTTGGATAATCTCAAAATATAAAACCGGATTACGACCTCAAGATAAAAGTCACCATTGATACTTATACATAGTCCCCTAATCAAGGACCCAAGTAGTGGCAAGATTGAGCCGAAAAGACTAGCTCAAAACCATGAAAGAAGATGACCACAAGACAATGGTCCGTCTAAGCACGTTGTCAACCCACATTCAGGTTGCAACTAAATCCGAGCATCCCTCGAAAGAATTCGCTCCTGCAAGAATAAATGAAAAGAAATTCTCAAAAGAAATCACAAGAAAAAAAATGAAATAGGGACTTGCCCACCTCAATCTGGCAAGATCGCGGCACGCGAATCCCAAATCGAAAAAACGAATTCAGGGACGTCCACCCTCAGCGGACAGGGCTCGCCCACCCTCAGCGGGCGGGGTCTGCGTCACTAGCCGCGCAGGTCCTCAGTTTTCGAAAGAAATAAAATCTTCAAAACACAAACAGGCTCGCCATCTTCAGCCGGCGGGGTCCACGTCACAAACCGCGTAGGTCCTTATTTTAAAAAAAAACAAAACAAAATTTCAAAACAGATTCGTCCACTTCTATCGGACGGGGCGTCCACCCTTAGCGGACAGGTTCGCCATCTTCAGCCGGCGGGGTCTACGTCACAAACCGCGTAGGTCCTTATTTTCAAAAACATCAAAACAGATTCGTCCACTTCTATCGGACGGGGGGTCCACCCTCATTGGACAGGCTCGCCCACCTTCAGCGGGCGGGGTCTGCATCACTAACAGCGCAGGTCCTTAGTCGCTGCAGAGATAACTTTTATCGGTTCTCCCTTTTTCCGAAAATTAAAGGATCAGTTTTCCCTTTTTCCGAAAATTAAAGGATCAGTTTTCCCTTTTTCCGGAAATTAAAGGATCGGTTTTCCCTTTTTCCGAAAATTAAAGGATTGGTTTTCCCTTTTTCCAAAAATTAAAGGATTGGTTTTTCGTTTTTCCAAAAAAGAACGATGTGTTGGATTTTCCTTCGTTTTACGTCCTATAAAAACAAGGGGGTTTTCTCGTTTAGCTAGCCCTGAAAATGAGAATCTTTGAAAACGATTTACCTCGTGATTGGGCTTGGCCAGGCCCAATTACACTTTACAGCTTTAATTTCGAAAACATCTGTAGTTACTCCCAATGACAAAGTGAGGGAGTTTCAACGCACCTTTAGATCCTTCCAATGACAAAGTGAGGAAGTTTCTATACTATCAGTTGACAAATCCCAATGACACGTGAGGGATATGTCGACACTTCAAGTGATGACCCTTAAGTCAAATGTTATCACTCGGGGGCTCGTGAGTGTTAGGTTATGATACATATGACAATTCATAAATCATGCGGAAAAACCATAAAGCCAGGAAAACATATTATTTACACATAATCATTTAGCATAGTTTAGATGCATACTCTTTGTTGCGTGCCTTCCCTAGCTGCGCCCGAACCGAACAAGAACAAGTCTTTAGGACTCTAAGTGTCGTCCCTCCGTAGATAGTCCACAGCACGTCCGGATCCGCCTTAAGATTGACCAACTAGAATCGCCCTTAAGGTACTACTTATTTTCGGCTAAATGGGCAAGAGTTATGGCTGAATTTTCTGCTTAAAAATCCTAGCTTTGAATACTTGAAAACTTGTGTATAAATTTATGACCCTAGGCATATATTTATAGAACCTTGGAAAGGATTTCGAATCCTGTTAGAATACTAATTAATTAATTAGAATCCTATTAGAACTCTAAATAATTAATTTAATCTTTTAGGATTAGGATTTAATCTATGCACGAATTCTGATAGCTTTAGGATTCGTATAGCACGTACACACGCACCGCACGAGCATCGCACGCCCATGCGCAAGCCTTGCGGCCCACGCTGTGCGCACGGCGCACAGGCCCACTGCCCGCAGCCCTATTTGTGCTCGCGCGCCAGCCTTGGCTGGGACTGGCCTTGCGCTGGGCCTGGTCGAGGCATTGGCGTGTTGTTGGATGCGTGTGGCTTGCTGGGCGATGGCCTGGCTTCGTGCTGGGCCCTCGTCCGGCAGGCCTCGTCCGATGCTTATTCGTACGATACGCTTCCGATTAAATTCCCGGTTCCGGAATTCATTTCCGATACGAACAATATTTAACATTTTCGATTCCGGAATCAATTTCCGTTTGGAACAAATATTTAATATTTCCGTTTCCGGAATTATTTTCCGATTCCGATAATATTTCCGATTCTGACAATATTTCCGTTTCCGGCAATATTTCCGATTCCGGCAATATTTCCATTTCCGATAATATTTTCCGATACGTACCATGTTTCCGTTTCCGGCAACATCTACGACTTGGATAATATTTATATTTCCGATACGATCCATATTTCCGTTTCCGGCAATATCATCGTTTCCGGAGTATTCATTTCTTGCCTGTGACGATCTCAGCTCCCACTGAAACCAAGATCCGTCGATTCCGAATATCCATAGATGGAGTATTTTATTGGTTAATCATTCACAATAAATGAAGAGAATTCATTTTTCCATTTAATTTGTGGTTTATTAAATGATGAGTCCCTTCAATTTGACGATATATTCAAGATAGACTGTTAGGACCAGTCCTGTGACTAAGAAATGTCTATCAAGTGAACTTGAATGTCAAAGGTTGAAAATGGTCCCTAGTCGGAGTTTCTATAAAATTGGACGCATAGAAAACGTTAGACGATTAGAATGCAAGATGACTAGTAGTTCTGTTTCTTGAACTATGTGGACATGGCAATGTCATAATCATTTGCATAGATACTTACTTTGGGAAGACTAGTCTCGGACAAGACCTATGAAAATTTACTGTAAGAGATGAAAATCTGTCATAAGTAAATTTCATTAAAATTATTAGACACTAAATCCTCAATACCCGAGTGATTTGAGATTACTTGTTTGAGAACTGGTTGCTTTGATGTTGACCAACCGTCGCACCGTAAAAGGAGGCTATAAAGGCAACACTCAGGTAATCACCTATCAAACGAAGTCTAATCTCAAGATCGCAAGATTGGGATTGTCCTCCCATAAATCGGGATGAGATGCTTAAAAGTTGTACAAGGCCACTCGGAGAGCTAGAAACTGTGAAATGCATGGCCGTGCTCGGATGAATCATAGGCTATGATTATCTGTTTATTTGATCAGTTGAACTCTGAAACCGAGGAACACCTCTGGACATAATAAGGATGACAACTCTTACCTTATGTTCAAGAGCAAGCATCGAGCGACAAAGGAATTAGGAAATGCACACTTGTCCCTAAGGACAAGTGGGAGACTGAAGGAAATAATGCCCTTGGTCCAAGTATGCATTCTATGTTAAGTCTAATAAGTGCGGTTCAGTATTAATTAACAAGTTAATAATTCAGTGAGATCAAGTGAGCTGAATGCCTAGCTAGAGGCCGCTTCAGTTCAAGTGGAATTAATGATATTAATCCACAACTTACTCTTGACTGAACCCGTAGGGTTACACAAATAGTACGTAAACGGATCAAGTATTTAATGGCATTTAATACTCTATCTATGGATATTCGAAATCGACGGATCTTGGTTTCAGTGGGAGCTGAGATCGTCACAAGCAAGAAATGAATACTCCGGAAACGATGATATTGCCGGAAACGGAAATATGGATCGTATCGGAAATATAAATATTATCCAAGTCGTAGATGTTGCCGGAAACGGAAACATGGTACGTATCGGAAAATATTATCGGAAATGGAAATATTGCCGGAATCGGAAATATTGCCGGAAACGGAAATATTGTCAGAATCGGAAATATTATCGGAATCGGAAAATAATTCCGGAAACGGAAATATTAAATATTTGTTCGAAACGGAAATTGATTCCAGAATCGGAAATATTAAATATTGTTCGTATCGGAAATGAATTCCGGAACCGGGAATTTAATCGGAAGCGTATCGTACGAATAAGCATCGGACGAGGGCCCAGCACGAAGCCAGGCCATCGCCCAGCACGAAGCCAGGCCATCGCCCAGCAAGCCAAGCGCGCCACACGAACAGCCAAGGCCACGCCAGGCCCAGCGCAAGGCCAGGCCCAGCAGGCCATGGTAGCGCGCGCAGCGCGCGCAACGATGGGCTGCGAGCTGTGCTGCTGCTCGCGTGGGCTTGCGGCTCGCGTGGGCCGAGCGGCCGTGTAGGCTGTGCGCGGGCATGGCCTGTACGCTTGTGGGTCATGCTCGTGTAGAGTTTGTGTTCACATATGAAACCTAAATTGTATAGGGTTTGTTTGATGATTAAATTCCTAATCCTAAAAGGATTAAATTAATTAGTTAGAGTCCTACTAGGATTCTAGTTTAACTAATTAGTATCCTAATAGGATTCCAGTTCCTTTTCCATACCTCTATAAATAAGGGCCTAGAGTCATTATTTGCAGGAACGATTGAAGTATTCAAAGGGTAAGTTTTTGAAATAAAATTAACCATACACTTGCAAACACTAGCCGAAATTCCTAGTAACCTTAAGGGCGATTCTAGTTGGTCTAACTTGAGGCGGATCCGGACGTACTGTGGACTATCTACGGAGGGACGACATTTGGAGTCCTAAAGACTTGTTCTTGTTCGGTTCGGGCGCAGCTAGGGAAGGCACGCTACAACATGTATGCATCAATTCTATGCTAAATGATTATGTGAATATAATATGCTTTCCTGGCTTTATGGTTTTTCCGCATGATTTATGAAATGTCATATGTATCATAACATAACAGCTAGGTCCCTTAATGTTATTTAAATCAGATAATCACGATCGAATTAGTATTATATGTTGCATATTGCTAAAATCAACTCAGATTAGTTTAATAGTTAACGCATGTCCCTTCAATTATTTATGCTGAGCTAGTAAGGATATCCTGCCTCTGGAGTTATCGACGAGCGAATTACTCCTCTCGGTAGTTACAGTCCCCCGAACCCTCAATCTCTACCTTGCGGGTGTATATTGAGAGATCCCCACACCAGGGATCACAAGGGAACCTATGGCCGTCGTGGTCAAACATAATTGCACTCCCTTTATGTCACGATAACCGGGTTTTGTCAGTTTTTCTCATTGTTGTTAAAAAACTGAATGGCGACTCCTATATTACTAGTCAATTGGGTGTATACTCACAGGAAATCCAATTACACTTGATTGAATAAAAAGAATCGTCACACCCACGAGGGACAAGGTCACGCATTAGCCTCGCGCTTTTTCGACCCCCTCACAACTAGCAAACGCCTAGCTTGGAGGAGTTTGATGAGCGGCATTTATGTCGCTCTAAGCTTAGGTTTTTGTAGTATTTTATTATGATTTTCGGTAGTTTTATATAGCTTTTGTTGCATTTATATGTCCTTATTCCATCATTGAACTTTTAAGGGAATTATTGGAGAAAGATGGAAAACAAGTTTAAAATAGCTCGAAGCAGGCCCACGGAAATTTCGTGTGTTCGCATGGGTCAGAAAAGTTGGTATTGAAGTCAAGAAGACTGTGCGACCGAGTTCCAGATTTGTGTGTTCGCACAAAATCGCAAAATCGATGCAGGAACTTTCCAGTTTTGCGTGCGCTCGCACGCCATTTCAGCCCGCTCGCACAGAATTTTTGTGTGCACACACAGGATTATCGTGCGAGCCCATGAAGATTTTGTGGAATTTTTCTATCTCAGGGCCGTGCGATCGCACGGAATTTTCGTGTGTTCGCACGGTACGAAGGAGAGAATTCATCGCTGAGCCTGTTCGCACAAAATAGTAGCCTTCTCGCACCGGTGCGATCGCTCCTGGGTCTCCGCGATCGCACGGCTGTGCGGGCTGGCACTTTCGAATTTAAATTTTCTAATTCTAGGGAACATATAATTATATTTTTAGATTTTATTTTAAAAACATTAATTCATAATTAGATTTTTCAGCAAATTAGAGAGGATAGTTCCTAGTTCTTCAAGCTAGGTAAGAGAGAGAAACGTCAATTTAAGGAAACTTCAACTTGTAATTCTCTTTCAACTCTTGAATTCTTATTGCAATTTCAATTCAATCTTTAATGCTTTACTATTCTTCTTGAGTTCTTAATTTTTCAATTGCTTTGATGATATTGTTGGTTGATTCTTATTTTCTTTTGTTGATTCTCAATTGAATTCTTAGATATTGATTCTCTTAATTCAATATTCAAATTCAATGTCTACTTGCTTTCAATCTTCAATTTCCTTAGTTAAAACTATGAGTAGTGAGTAGTTTCTAGTTAGGGATAGGGGAGAAAACTAGGGATTGAATTGGGGAAAAGTGAAGGATGATTCATGATTATTGATGTGATTAAATTCTGATTTGATGCTAGGAATTCCATGATTAGTGAATTAGTAGTTGCAGATGCTAGTCCAACTAAGCTAGATTGGAGTGTTTCATTTTGAGTTGGCAAGACATTGTGAATCTCTATGTTGCATGTGAAGGATTGTGCGAGAGCTTTTCCTAGATTAGAGAGCTAAGCGCGTTCTATCCGAGAGGTGGCGAGCGCGTCATTCGTTGCTTTTCCCCTATTTGTCAAGTCATTGCATCAATATACGTGTGTTAGTGTTCGTCCTTCCCCTAATTACCCTAGGTCTATCCCCAATTCCCTAACGCTTTCCTTTATTGCATAATTCGTTGATAGCTTAGTTGTGTAGTTGATAATCAAATCAATCTTCGTCCTAAACTAGCTTGACTACCAAACTCACTTTGCTCCGTTTCCTTGGGACGATCCCTATGCTTGCCGCTATAGTCAATATAGCCGGTTAGTTAGGCGTTTACAAATTTTGTTTGATAAGGTGTGTTTCATTCAACGACGGAAAATACCTTTATCACAGACTGATGCCTAACAGGAGCACCAATTCTCTCATCCACATTAAGAACATAGTTGAAACCACCCATAACAGCCAAAGGCTTACACATACCCCCTCCAATGCCACATAAATCCCTCCACAAGGACTCCCTTTCAACATTATGATTAAAGGCATATACAAAAGTGCAGAAAAACTCATTTTGACTACTTCTTGGGCAAACCAGACAGTGAATCATTTGACTAGAAACACCCAACACATTCAAAGTGAAAGCATTTGGGTTCCAAGCAACCATGACTCTACCTCCCTTACATACACTACTATTTGTTGTGAAACACCACCCACTGAACATGTTTATGTACAAGGCCCCCAACTTAGAAGGGGAGACCTTAGTTTCCAAGAGACCAACCAACCCAGCTTTGTGAGAATGAATGAAAGCTCTCACCTCACTTTGTTTCTTCTGGGTGTTGATCCCTCTCGTATTTCAACTGATGATACTATCCATTGCTTCCAGAGCAGTTCCCTCCCCTAGGAGCAAAATTCTTTGGTACATCCACCATTCCACCATTCTCCCCATGATCATCCTCTAAGACTTGTAAGTGGTTCCCAATACTGACACTTGCAGGCCTTGGACTCACTCTTCTTCTTGGATTTTGCACAGGTTGGAACTCCTGTTGAACCTGCACATTACCAGACCCACTGAAAACCAGGGGAGCCACAACAACCTTTGGCACCCACACCCTCCTACCAATGACTTTCCTGCACTTAGACACCTCATGCCCCATACCCTTACATTGGGCGCACACCATTGGTCTCCATTCATATTCAACACCAATCTCAACCACTACCCCCTTCTCATTTATGAACTTCAGCTTCTCAGGAAATTCTTGCTCCACTGAAACTTCAACCTGTACTCTTGCAAACAGGAGTTTGTCTCTCTTTGCAGTTGCATTATCTACATGCTCTAGGATACCAAGCTTCCTAACTATCTTATTGAGACTCTTCTCCCCCCAATACTTGAAATTAATCTTATGTAGCTTAACCCAAATGGGGACAGAACGTAAGTCTTCCTTCAAGAAATCCATATCCCGTGACCATGCCTTCAATACAATGGGCTTACTGTAAAAACAAAGGGTCTGTTAGAAACCAAAACTTCATCCCTTCTAGCCATGGTAGTAAACCTAACTAAGAACACCCCCTTCGCAGCTACAACCACCTTATCCACCCCCATATTTTTCCAAATTCGACGGGCAAACCCCTCCATTACATGGATAGGGGGGTTTGCTCCTACCACATAGCACATAATGGCCGAGTTTCAATAATCGATTTCCTCCTAAATATCCTCTAACTCAATTACAGCAAGATCCCCTGTTTCATTCAATGGTGGTCTGTTTGTTAGCTCACTATTCAAATTCATCATATTATTCACAGTATTCGCAATACTCACATTATTCACATTCATATCAGGATTTGCAGCAATTTCAAAAATCAGTATTTAAGTTTCCCCTAATACTACCAAATCTCAAACTCGGGGAAGAAACATGGTTACCTTCAATCTCCTCAACCCATGGTATTGGAGTCAATCTTGAATGAATCGCAGATAGCCACTCAGAGAACGATCATCTCGTGCTAGCTAGGTTGTTGTTGTAGGTCACGCAATGATTCCGTCGGCGACAAAATCACTCCAAAACCATCATCTCTAACAATCTGGGTATCGACAATGGGTGGCGCTAAATCCCCAATTTAAGTTTCCAAATCTCTCAATACCACCGCAGAAGGACCAGTGCATTGTGTTTTAGTTTTTCTTGGTTCAATGTAGTTGCTTTCGTCCGAGCTTTAGCCTTCTGTGCCATGGCGTCGCTGCTAAGCTAAGCTGAGCAGGAGAAGAGGGCTAGAGAGAGAAACGCGTGAACATGTAGTTGTAACATGTTAAGTTGCGGTGTATTAATTTTTATTTCTCTATGTTGTAATATATTAAGTTGTAATATATTAGGTAGTTGTAATATATTAAGTTGTATCATAATAAGTAGTGTTCGTAAAAGACGTTAAGTTTGCTTTGCATACTACATTATGTAGTAAAAAAAATACATAACCAGAGTAAAACACATATGTCTTTTAAAAACCAAGTCTAAGAAGTCTTACAACTCATGTACTACATAGATTAACAATGTCCTTGTCTCAGAAAAAAAACATAAAAAACAACATAGATTTACAATGTCCTTGTCTCAAAAGTCTGACATCCCAAACATTAGAATCAATCCAAATAATCAAAAGTTCCGCTCACATGCCCAATTCCAATTTGCTATGGCCCGTCGTGCAGTAGCCACTAGTGGAGGCTCTGACTTCTTATCTCCATGTAGATCAACAAAACCTCCTAGCGGATCCAACGTACGACCCATCCACTGCAGTGTAAAACAAAATATTATTGAGTGCAATTTAAAAATATAATAAATTTAATTGAACTCAATTAATAAAAATATACATAATCAGTGTGAGTCCTGGAAGGTAATTCATCATGTTGTCCTTGTGGGGGATTTCTTAGAATCTTTGGATGAGTAATTTTACGGTACCACTCTAAGTAACCAGTTACAATGGTGGGACCTAACGGACGTAGATGCGCCAGACGAGTCTGATCCAACCTAGGGTATCCATCCCTCGACCAATCGACATCCATGACTCCCATGTTGTGAAAATTAATCTCATACCTATGAGATGATCTCGGCCTGTATGACACACCCGAACTAACAAGCGTAGTCGAGATCTCTTGCACATAACCCAACTTCCTAGTAACCCGATTAGGGGCATAGATCTCACCAATACCACGACAACGTAAATGCCCCATGTAAAGAGTCATGTGATGCTATGTGGCGATGCTACGACCATATGGCGTCCATGAAACCTAAAATTTGCAAAGAGACATAAAACACACACATAAAAAATTAACAAATAACTACCGAACTAGTCAAATCACAACCATATAATGTTAAACAAAAACGACATATTACCTCAACGACGGACATATGATCAAGAGTATATCGGTAAGAGGCCAACCTATCTGGATTTGCTGGGCCTGCGACAAACTCCCACCTCAAAGCTCGAGGTCTCCCAGCTGTTGTCTCCTTAACTGTGACGTGAGGATGAAAACAAGGAAGTTGATCCCCAAGAGTAACCACCTTCTGTGCCTAAATCACCAAGCTCCGCTAAGGGATGTGGGGTCACTCGGTTACTACTCTTATCAACAAACAAACAAGAACTCATAGCAAGAAACGACAAACCTCTAGCATGTATCTCAGGTCTCCTCGTACCCCACATCTCTCCTCGACCGTTTTCAACCTTACTCCGCCGCATTCCATAATGCCCGGTGGCTTAACCCAAATGTTAACTATCTGCTCCTAAAGTAAAGAAGCTAAACCCGAGTCTATGGAATCCCTATCAAGAACTGTGCTGACTGGTCTCCCGTCTCTAGGGATCCCGAGTATCATAAATACGTACAACATGCACCATGATAGTCATCTCCCCAAATGGCAAGTGAAAAGTGTTAGTGCCAGGTTGCCAACGCTCCACGAAAGCAGAAAACAAAGGCAAGTCAAAGTGAATTGTCGTAATCCAAGGCATGTGAGATAAACCTGTAGCAGCTATAAGCCTCTTTGCCCCTGCAGGCATCCCCTCGAACAAGGTCTGTAGCGCAGCTCACAATAAACCACGACTCTAGCACCTAATACAACCTTGACCTACAAACAACGGATGATGACCATTCCGGTCCCCAAACACATGAGAGAAGCCAGCCTTTGCAAGGGGTTCGGTTCGACACTGGTTGGACCCGCCTTGAAGTGGTTAACCAGCCTGCCAAATGGATGCATCACCTCTTTAGCTCATCTCGACAACATGTTTAATCAGCAGTTCGCTAGCAGCAGGTGCCTGGAGAAGCAGACAAGCGACCTATACCGAGTGATCCAACACCCTGACGAACCCCTGAAGGATTATATAGCCCGGTTCATCAGGGAGAAGGTGATTGTCCCTGAATGTGATGTCCCGACAGCTATCGAAGCGTTCAGGCAAGGATTGTATGGCGAAACCGACCTCTGGAGGGATCTGATCAAATACCCCTGCAAAACGTTCGAAGATGCTCAAGCCAAAGCAATGGCCCAAGTAAGGTTGGAAGAAACTCTCTATTCCCGGAAAGGGGGTAACGACTACTCAAAGACGGAAAGACGATTGCCCTATTCCAAGAGAAGCAATGATCATCCTGCTCCTTATTCCCGACCTCAACATGTAGCAGTGGTGGAAGATGACGACGACTCCGACTGGAAGAACAGCCCGGATCTGCCTCCAAAAATTAACGAATATTCTGTCTGTGTTGACACTGTAGGTTTGATGAACCACCTCTCGAAGATGGGGAAAGCAGTGCAGTGGCCACCGAAATTTAGCAAACCCGAGTCGAAGAAGGATCCCTCAAAATGGTGTGATTTCCATGCCGACATCGGTCACACCACCAACGACTGCGTTGCGTTGAGGAGAGAAGTAGCCTATCTGTTGAAAAATGGTTACCTCAAGGACGTCATGTCAGACAAAGCTCGTGGTTTCGTCAACAAAGACAACTCTAATTCTCCATCTCGACCTCCTCCACCTCCCCCTCATACTAAAATTGTGAATTTTATTGCTGGAGGTTCTGACATTTGTGGTTTAACTTATTCTGCAGCGAAGAGACACACCCGAGAAAATGAGATAGATAGACCGGTACGAGCCGTAGCCGCAAAATATCTAACCCCTATATCTTTTGATGAATCTGATGCAGGGGACATCTCGGATAAACATCATGACGGCTTGGTAATATCCATTCCTGTTGGGAACTGCATGATCAAGCGAGTCCTTGTCGACAACGGTAGCTGAACTAACGTGATGATGCTCGACGCCCTCAAAGAGATGGGGCTCAACCCGGATACAGATGTCGTCAAAAAGTCCACCGTGCTAATAGGGTTCAGTGGTGAAGCAAAGACCACCTTCGGAGAAGTTACCCTACCTGTTTACGCTCAAGGAATCAACCAACAGGTAAAGTTTTGTGTTATTGATTGCCTTTCATCTTACAACATTATCTTGGGCAGGCCATGGATCCACGACATGAAGGCCATCCCTTCGACATATCACCAAACCATCAAGTTCCCAACTCGACGGGGGGTTCAGGAAATCAAGGGAGATCAACAAGAGTCCAAAGAGTGTTACAAGGCAGCCCTAAAGCCCTCAGCCACCAATAAATCCTCATTATAGCAATTACAGTCCAGTTCCGAACCAACAAGCTACAAAGAACCCAAGTCTGAACAACTCGACGAGGTCGTCTTAGATCCCACAAATCCGGAACAGGTTGTTTTTATTGGATGTGACGTACCCGACGACATCAGGTCAGAACTTGTCACGTTTCTCAAAGCCAATGCAGATTGCTTCGCGTGGTCCCATGAAGATATGCCAGGCATCAGTCCAGACGTCATTACTCACAAACTCAGTGTTGACCCCCGTCACAAGCCCATCAAACAAAAACGGCGGAAGTTCGCTCCAGAACGCAACCAAATTATCAACGATGAAGTTCAACAACTATTAGATACAGGAAAGATCAGGGAAGTAAAATACCCAGACTGGCTGGCCAATGTCGTCGTAGTCAGAAAGAAGAATGGGAAATGGCGAGTTTGCATAGTCTTCACCGACATCAACAAGGCGTGCCCCAAAGATTCTTTTCCTTTACCCCACATCGACGCCATGGTTGATGCTACTGCGGGACATGAGATGCTCACATTTATGGATGCGTTCAGTGGATACAACCAGATTTTGATGCACCCAGAAGACCAAGAGAAAACCGCCTTCATCACGGAGCGGGGAACTTATTGTTATAAGGTCATGCCGTTCGGTTTGAGAAATGCAGGCGCCACCTATCAGCGCCTAGTCAACAAAATGTTCAGAAAACAGCTAGGCGACACAATGGAGGTCTACATCGACGACATCTTAGTAAAATCCAAGAAAGCCTCAGATCACATCTCGCATCTCCATCAAGCCTTCGACGTACTAAGGGAATACAGCATGAAGCTCAACCCCACCAAATGTTCATTCGGAGTCTCCTCCGGGAAGTTTTTGGGTTATATGGTTACTCAAAGAGGCATCGAAGCTAGTCCTGATCAGATCCGCGCAATCATCAACCTACAATCACCTCGAAATCAAAAGGAAGTACAGAAGTTAGCAGGCAGAGTGGCCGCCCTCAACCACTTCATCTCCAGGTCGTCCGATAAATGCAAATTGTTCTACGACATCCTGAGGAAAAACGAGAAGTTCGGCTGGACCGACCGACACGAAGCCGCAATGCAGCTACTCAAGCAGTACCTGTCAAACCCTCCGCTGCTGTCCAAACCAAAAGACAATGAAGAACTACAGATATACCTTGCAGTTACGGAGTCGACCATCAGTGCAGTACTAGTACAAGAAGAAGACGGAAAGCAGCTACCTGTTTATTACATCAGTAAGTCTTTACTTAGCGCCGAAACAAGGTACTCTCATCTCGAAAAACTTTTCCTTGCACTAGTCGTCGCTTCTGTTAAATTACGCGCTTATTTTGAATGTCATCCTATCACTGTTAGAACTAACTATCCCATGAAGTCAATCATGAGGAAGCCCGAGTTGTCTGGCAAGATGTCCAAATGGGCAATACGATTGGGTTGTTATGACATCAGGTACGAACCTCGCACAACCATCAAGTCGCAAGCTCTGGCTGATTTGTGGCTGACTTCAGCACGAGCCTCCAACATGAAGTCGATCACGAAGTCAACATATTGACCGACAGTGGATCCTCATCAACATGGACTCTACATACTGACGGTTCCTCCAACATACGGGGGACAGGCCTCGACATCGTGCTAAAGTCGCCACAAGGGGACACCATAGTACAGTCTGTCTGTTGCGAGTTCAAAGCTACCAACAACGAAGCAGAATACGAAGCCTTGATCCTGGGATTATCATTAGCACTCGACATGAATATCCGCCGACTTGAGGTACGTTGTGATTCCTTATTGATTATCAGTCAGATTAACGGTTTGTATGCAGCGAAGGACTCAAAGATGCAAGCCTACTTGGAAATAGCAAAAAGCTCGTAAACAAGTTCGACTCATGCACCTTACAACAAATACCAAGAGATCAAAACACCCAGGCCGACGCCTTAGCCAATCTCGGCTCAAACATTAAACCTAAACTCACTTCCATCCCCGTAGTCCACTTAATGTATCTAGCCATCACCAAAGATAACCTACCCATCACCGAACAGTCCCAACCTACCCAAACGCCTTCATGGCGCGACCCCTACATGCACTGGCTCAAACACAACACCACCCCACCTGGAATCACCCACGAAAAATCCTTCCGCATGAAAGCCTCCAGATTCATCCTAATTCATGGAGTATTGTTCAGAAAATCAGTTGCAGGACCGTACCTGAGATGCCTAGATCATGACGAGATCGAGTCGACACTGCGCAATGTGGAAATCACACCGGAGGAAGAAGCTTAGCTCACAAAACTCTTACCATGGGATATTTTTGGCCCACCATGAAGAAAGACGCAATCGCCTTTGCTAAGAAATGCAAATCTTGCCAGCGGTTCGCATCTATCTCTCACCAACCTTGTGAAGTACTCCACCCCATCCTATCCCCTTGGCCCTTTATGAAGTGGGGGATGGACATAGTGGGACCCTCACCACAAGCATCCGGGCAGCGCGTCTTCATGTTGGCAATGACTGATTAATTCTCCAAATGGATCGAAGCAGAAGCTTTTAAGCGAGTTTGAGATACCGAGGTCATCTCGTTCATCAAGCGAAATGTCCTTAGTCGGTTCGGTATCCCTTCCGAGATTATCTGCGACAATGGTTCACAATTTATCAGCAACAAAAACAAGGAATTCTACAGTAGATATAACATCACCTTGCATACCTCAACACCAAGATACCCTCAAGAAAATGGCCAGGCCGAGTCAAGCAACAAAATCATCATCAACAACCTCAAGAAGCGCCTCGACGACGCCAAAGGAAGATGGGCAGACGAATTACCTATGATCCTTTGGGCCGACAGGACGACACCCAAGACAGCGACCAATCACACTCCTTTCTCCTTAGTCTTAGGTTGTGAGGCAGTCATCCTTCCCGAAGTCGAGCTCCCCACAGCAAGAACCAGTTTCATGGCTCTAGGAATGACCGACTCAGTCTTGGCTTACGACATCGATACTGTCGACGAACTCAGAGAAGCATCATTGGTCAGGATGGCGTCCTACCAACAAGCAGTTGCAAACAGCTACAACAAGAATGTGAGGGTTCGAGTATTTCAGCAGGGAGATTGGGTTCTACGCAAAGTCTTCCCAAACAAAAAGGATCCTCGACACGGCAAACTGGCCCCGACATGGGAAGGTCCTTACCAGATCGTAAGACGAACAGGTCATGGTGCGTACGAGTTGGTTGACAAAGATGGCACATCCATCCCAAGAAGTTGGAATGCAACACACCTAAAATTGTACCATTTCTGAACACTCAAGCCCTTTTTCTTGCTTTCTAGTTTTTCCTAACATACAGGCACTCTAGCATTTGCCGTCATTATGACGACGCCCCCAAAATAGAGTGGGCACGACGTATCATGAAACCGAGAACATCTCGGACAATATACACTTACAAGTAATAAGAAGTTAAGTCCCTCTCCTCTATCCTTTTTTACTTCTTTTTCTCTCTACATATTATTATCCTTACTGACTTAGGCATCGGAGGGCCAATCCTCACGCCATCGTTCTATTTCGCAGACAATAACATGACGCCAACATAAAGTGTACACTTAGAAGGAGTAACAAACATAAAGCATTCAACTAGACTTCGTCCAGTATCTCTCTTTGACCTTTCCTTTCTTTTTTCTCCTTGTCGTAATTCCCTCTCGTTTTCATGTCGCTCTATACTGACTTAAGCATCGGAGGGCCGTTGGCTCCACCAACGGCCAATCCTCATGCTCTGCTATGTTGACAGTATGATGATCACATGATGACGGATTCGACAAGAGGAGAACAGATGAAGTGAAGTATACAACACAGCATACAGGAAAGCAAAATTCGAAATTTAGCACAAATGTTCAAAAAAAAAAAAACGAAGTGAAAGGAATCATTGTTAATTTTATTCAAACATGATTACAATTTTACAAACTACAAAACACAATTTAGGCCATTACAAAAATGCCTGGTACACTACAAAGTGCGTTACATACTGGAATACAGATCTACATTTCCTACAGTATACATTTTTGCAGGTTCTCCTTTGACAGGCTGGAGACGTCTTCAAAGTCGAACTCGAGGTATGTGCCCAACCTGCAAAATAAAACACTAAACTAAAGCATATTTTTTTCAAACACAAAGCAAGCAACACAGGATTGAAAACCCACAAAATATTTACATGACTTGCCCCCTTGGACAAGCCCAAAAACATCCAAAAGACTGCCGCCATCAAGGCGAAACACAGCCACAAATATCTTTTCGACCTTTCCAAAGGCCGAACACACAAAATATTGTTTAAAAAGAACCATTGTTTAAAACACACACCATTAAAAATTTAAATTTTTGAGGAGGGGGGACAGAGCTAATCCTGAGGATCTGCTGGGCCTGCATTCTCCCATTGTTCGCCATCGCCTGGTGCCGCCACCGTCTCGGCATTGGGGCTGGTTGCAGTTGCACCCTCCTCAAAGTCTTCTTCATCGCTAACGGCACCAGGGGGGATATAGTCCTCGGGGAATGCAGTGTTGAACTGAGCAATGTCTTCATCAGGAGTCCAGTTCACATGTTTGCCCGCCTTGAATTCCTCCATCATTTCGGCCTTCATCTTCCAAGTGTAAAAACCAGCACACTCGTAAATCCTCGCCTTGACTTTGGAGAGAGACGTCTTCAGCTCGTGAACCTCAGCAACCAGCGTCTCCTTCTCGGCATTCAACTGTGCGACCTCAGCAGCCCCCTTTTCTTGCGCCACTTGCAGCGCCTCAGCCCTGGCCGTCGCCTCCTTGGCCACATCGCCAAGACGACCAGCTTCCTGCTTTGCCTTCTTCATGTCGTTTTTCAGTTTTACTATTTGATCTTCTAACATTATGACATGATGACGTGTGGTTAAAGCAGATTGCAGGGCCTATTTGAACAAGGAAAGAAAATTATTCAAAGTCACTAAAATGACGAGATGAAGATGGCATGCAGGAAAGTAAGGAGACGAAGAATAAAACAGGAAAAGAGAAGCAAAAACATACCCTCCATGCATCCGAGACGCTCTCGACAGTTGCAGCAACTGGGGACAAGGATTCCTGAGGCTCCTGGCTTGACGGCATCCATAGACGGTCAACCTCAGGCCAAAGTTGAACCCGTGGCGCATCTGCCGACCCGTAGTTGTCATGAAACTCCACTGCGAGCTTCCTCTTCCGAGTTGGGCGCGGCAGCTTTTTCTCAGCAGGCATGAGAGAGCTGGTCTCCCCCGTCACCATGGCGTCAATTGAAGCCTTTGGCGGCTTCGGCGGCGACAGCACAGTGATGGGTTTGGCTCGAGACACACTCAGTGACTCCAGCCTCTTCCTCAGCAACGCGTCCGCAGATGGGGCCTTGCTAGAGCGTGTTGATGGGCCAGTTCCTGTTGACAACATTTTTTGACGACTCAGTCTCGTCACAACAGTTGTCATTTATACTTGTTTTGAAAAGGGCAACGAACCCAAAGCTGTAAACTAACCCTAACCCATGTTTACCTGTTGAGGTCGACATGTTTGCAGGCTCAGAAATTTCTTCTTCTTGAGAGGTCTCCTCACGATCGAACTTGATGCCGATAAAAGCTCTGTCCTTTAGAGGGACTCCCAACAGCACGACAGTCTTTTCTACAGCTTCGGCACCGACTCCAACTGTGTCGAAGGATGCACCTACAAAAACAAGAAAGTGAGACAAAGTCAAATCAACAAAAAACACAAAAAACAAACAAAATACCTCTAGCCATCCATTCCCCCGTCAAGAAGTCGGAGTCGGGCCCTAAACTAGCCAACTCCACAAAAAAGAACCGACCCATCCACCCGCGGTCGTTCGACTTGTCCGCACCAAGAAGAGCCTCCCTGTCATCCTTGACATGCAGCAAGTATCTACCAGCCCCATAATTCTGGACCTTGTAGGTGTAAACAAGGTCCTCAACCCGGAATTCCATATCCAGTTTGCCGGCCAAATGGTCGACCAGGTGCATTACCCTCCAGACCTGCGGCATCAGTTGCGCCGGCGGCACCGCCAGTGCCCTCAGAACTCCTCGCACCAGTGGCGAGAAAGGATAAGCGTACCCAATTCTGAAGGGGTACTCATAAAAGCACACCCAACCGTTCGATACCCAATCGGCCCGTTCATCGGGCTGCGGCAACCGAATTACCGCCGACGGAGGGATACCACACTCCTCCTTGAGCGCCTCCACATCTTGCTTCCCCCAAGTGGCCGGCCGAGCATTCTTTCTGTCCAGAATGTGGGTAGGGCTAAAGATTGGCCCCTCAACCAGGTCGCACTCCACCACCACTCTTTTGTTCTTTGCACGGGTGGATTTTGTTCCCATTCGTTGCGACATAGAAAGAATTGAAGAAAGAATTGAAGAAAGAAAGAAGAAGGGAAGAGGATGGAAGCCAAGCAGTTACCTGAAGAAAGGAGAGAGAAAGAGCGTCGATTGCTTTTCTGGGAAAGAGAAGAGAGAGATTGTAGAAGTGAGTACGGGTGGTTGGGTGCACAACCCTATTTATTGGCGCATTTGGGCGGTTGCTCTTTCCAAAGCAAAAGTCATCATTGCTCTAACGCCGTCAGCATTGGGTAGGTTAAGAGGCGGTTTCCATTTTCCTTCTGTGAAACCCATTTTTCATTTTGAACATCCCGGAATAAATTCAAAATGGGTTTGGGGACAATTGTTAGGGGGAAAATACCCTCTTGGTGACGTAGGAAAACGTGGCAAGCATTGCATACATGGCTGCCAGCAAGGCACATGGTGGCACCGTTCGAACTCACTCTCAACTGTTGGGATCAAAACAGCCGTTGTAAACCCTTGATGAAGCCGGCCTTCATTACGCATTTATTGTCTAATTATGTGCAATTAAGCACAAACGTTACACTTTTATTGTAAATGCCTATAAAATGGCTTAGTCTTGTCTATTTTACATACACGATTTTTAAGCAATAAACATACTGTCATTCCATGCTATTACAACTTGCTCTCACCATTTTCAATTATCTAGCTCGATCGATTGTTAGCAACATCATCAAGGCAAGCTCGTCTCTAAGTCGAATTTGCCCAAAACACCTACCAAGAACATATCTCCCTACTAGTTTTACCGCCTTCGCGTACGGTTAAGATTGTCCCGGATTGCCCAGCCCCAAATAAAAAACCAGGCCTAGAGAAAGACCTTGATCCTGACACCAAACCTGACCCTGATCCTGAACCTGCCCTTCAAACCGATTCTAACCACCTATAACATCATGTCCAATCCACTAGCCAATTCCAATATCGTAAACATCATTATACATATCATCTACACCCTCTTCCTCTTCACCCGACCGATGAGACGAAGATCTGTGCTGTGAAGAATGATACGAATGTGACGAATGCAAGGAATCACTAGTGGAAAAACAATCATTTGCGTCGCTATAATTGCCTCGCTCATTGTAAAGTGTGACGCAAAAATACTAATTTAACTTTTAAAATAGGACTTGCGTCGCTGTTTTACTGGCCTATGACGCAAAATTACCAAATACGAGAATTTTTTGTCATCTGCGTCGTTGTTTTGCTAATCTACGATGCAATGTACCTCTTGTTTGCGTCACACCTCATTAACCTGCGACGCACAGCTAGGAATCTAGCTGGATACTGCGCTAGGTTTACGAAACCTCTCCATCACAATTTCTCTGTCTCCCCTCTCTTTCTCTTTCTCTTTCTCTTTCATCTTCCTCTCTCCATATCTCCATTGTTGAGACATCAACCTTTCTTTATCTCTCCTAGATTTCAAATCTCCTCCCCAAACTCCGTAACTCTCCTCTCTAAATTTATGTTAGTTTGTGAATTTGAGTTTTTTTTATTGAGATTGTTTGAACTTTAAATTGAGGATGCTACTTCTGAGAAAGGGACGGGTGACGACGAAGACGCCGCCGTCGAAGAAGATGATGTTGGTTCTTCTTCTAAGACTACTATGGTCGTCATTGATCACTGGTATACCTCTCTTTCTTTCTCTTTCCTCTCTATAATTTTTTCCTTTGTTTTTAGGGTTTATGTGTTTTCTTGCTGTTAGATTTGTTGTTGGGTAGAAGACAATGGATTTTAATTTTCTGGGTTTCTTTGTGATTTTTTGGGCGATTTTTCCGGCTTTTCTTTAGTCAATTTTGGGCAATAATGTTCGTCATTTTCGACTCTTTTTGCTAGTATTTGCTGCCCTCTTTTCTTAAAGATTTATTGATTTTTTGGGCAATTGTGCACGTATGTTGTTTGATTTTGTTGCCATTGTCTGAAGCTCTTTTGTTGGTAACTGATTATGTGAATTTTTTGCTATCATTAGATATTTCATGGATAGAAGAGAATTGGGTTTAAAGAAAAATTGGTCTGCATTGTTAAATGTAATTCTCTGGTAATTGATTATTTGAATTTTTGGCCATCATCTGCATACTATCGTTTGAAATTATTGATTCATATCTTGATGCATAAAGTACATGGGTGAATTTACAGTGGTTAGTGTCACTGTACAGTTCGACTTTGCATAGGGCTTTCGTGTAATTTGTGATATTAATCCTTCCCTTAACAGTTTATGACTTTGCATAGGACTTTTTCTTTGCAGTGGTTGTTCTACAGATCATCGACCTATACAATGTTTATTCTACTCTACTACTCTAATTCAGGTACTTCTCTTATAGACCTGTTTATTCTAATGCTTTGGTTGTTTTGAATTTTATTGTTTTTTGATGGATTTAATGTACTTGTCAATTGAATTGGAAGTTTGTAACTTAAGGTTGTTGATTGGAAAGAAGTCATGAACTATGTAGTTTTATTTATGGTGTTTTGGGTTTTATTTATGTATGCAAGGGAGAAGGACTTTTCTTCTGAGGTAGCTTAATCATTTCAGTGCGTAAATTTAATGGCAGGTTTTGAAACATCCTCATGTAAATATGTAATGGCTCTTTTAGGTGTTGTGCGTGTTAGAACTATACAATTGAAACTTGTATATAGCATAGTATGTGTCCCTCTGTTGTGTCTAGAAAATGTTTACTTATGTTATTTTTCCTTCAGTTGCTTTTTCACCATATGCACTGCGAGTAGTTTAACTTCATTGGAGTGGACTTGTTCTTTCTTCAGCAATTTAGGGTGTTAATAGGAAGAAGGCATGAATACTTGAGGAAGAAGCTGCTATTTCTAGCCTACTTTAATTACTGATCGTATCGCATGCCTTATTTCAGCTTATGCATCTTTTATTTAGTATTTGTTGCATTTGTGGTATCTCAGACTATGGACTTTTCATATTCTAATTTCTACATGCTTCAATTTCCTTCCATTGTTTTTTCTAGGATTTTACTGTGGAACAAGATAGTGTCAGACCAGCTGATGGTTGGAAGGCTTACTATGCAGCTACAAGAGCAATTGTGAATATTAATGCAGAGTTTTTTAGCATTCTCAGGGAAAGATCACTTCCAACAATGAGTCGTTTCTGGCGTAATGCAGACTATGTGAAGTGCATTAATTCTTCAGGGGAGCTTTTTACTAGGTATGATGCCTTGTTTTTGTTTATTGTAATTTTGATGTACGTGGTATGAGTGCATTTGGTGTTATAATCCCCCACCGCATTCTTCTAAGATGCTTTTTAGTTCACTTGAAGAAATAACATTTGAGGAAAATTCATACAATTGGATGCAGCTTGTCAACAGAACACTAATAGGCTTGTACTCTATGCACATGTCATTGTACATATGTTTATGAGAACTGATTATGCATTACTGTCAATTGCTGGAACTGATTATGCATTACTGTCAATTGATTTTCCTGGAACTTTAGTTGCTTAGAACTTGTATGAGCCTTTTTGCCTACGAAATTCTGAGTGTGGGCATTAGGGTGAGTTTGTTTAAAAAGCAACTGGAACTATGAGGAAACATGAAAATATTATAGTAGATTTACGACACACAAGTCACCCAGCTTTTAAGCTGCAGGTGGCTTGTTTTGCTGGACAGAAATGATGTCTGCCACGCTGCACTCTTACACTATCCCTACACTGTCCCTCCCATGCTGTAACTTTTTTTGTCGCAAATGCAGACCTTGGCTCCAAGTGATATTGATATGAAGCAAGCTCTGGAGTTGCTGACTTGTTAAAAGATATGATGCCGTTGCTGACTTGTAGGATCAGTTAAAACTTTTGACACTTATTTTTTAGGGTGTTTTGATTTTGGCTTTATTTTGGTATATATTGCAAGATATTATTTGCACCCCTATGTTATGAGTATTTTTGTTAATTCATGAACTATAGTTAATTAAAATTAAGAAATGAGCTGCACATTTTATACTTTATGCACTATATAGCATAAAATATAAAACGTGTAGCTCAATTTTTTTTAAATAAAAACAGTCATTTCCGTCGCATGTTTAGCTAAACTGCGACGCAAATGACCTTTTTTTTAACATGCTGAAAAGTCATTTGCGTCGCACTTTAGCTAATGTGCGACGCAAATGACTTTTCAGCATGTTAAAAAAAAGGTCATTTGCGTCGCAGGTTTGCTAATCTACGACGCAAATGACTCTTATTTGCGTCGCCCAAATGTGCGACGCAAATGACTTTTTTCATTTGCGTCGCAGCCAGTTACGTCGCACCAATGTGCGACGCAAATGGGCTTAAATGACCGACGCAAATGACTGTTTTTCCACTAGTGAATGTGACGAATGGAAGGACTGTGCCAAATGGGTGACTTATGCTGGGTCATATGGGATATCTGCATGCTGAGTAACCGGTGGCAGCTTAAATTCGGGCATTTATCTCACACTCTCCCATGTATAAGGTATAACACCTAACATATGTGAAACATGTCAGGTAGTATTGAACTGGTGTTGTTGAGGGAAAGACACAAGTTGCTGCCGATGAAGGAAGGACACAGGACGTTGCTACTGAGGAAATAACACATAATGTGTTGTTGCTGGGGGAATCACATAGACTGCTGCTAGCTCAGAGAATAACACAGACTGATGTTGTTGTTGAGGAAAGGACACAAACTGCGACGTCACAGTTTTATGTAGAGGATTCCAATGAATAAACACCCTCCCTCCATCGGTCGCCTCCACATTGCTATCCGAAGGTTGTCTTTCCCGCCTACGCGAAGCTGTCACGTTTCGAGGTCTTGTATGTCATTGTCTCGAGTCTTGGACACATTAACGTTTTATAACTTTAACATTTAGGTAAAGAAAGCCCACCATCTTGAAGGAAATATGTCCTTCACCCAAGGTGCATTAAGTCTAATGCCAAGGTTCAGATTAATTGCGAACAATTAATTCAGTAAGATCAACTGATCGGAACAGCTAGCTGGAGCAATGCTTCCGATCAGTGAGTTCTAATGGATATTAAGCTCACAACTTACTCTTCACTGAACCTATAAGGTCACACCAATGGCATGTAACAGATCACCGGATTAAATGAATCGGAAATTCATTTAATAGCTTTTCGGGAATTAGTTTTGGAAAACGTATTATACGATACGACCTCGCGTCGGACTCGTATATCGTATCGCGAATATTCGTAAGCTGGGCGAAACGAATAATCGTATCGTACGACGGTGATTCTTCGTATACGATACGATAAATAATAGCCGTAAGGCGTTAGTCGCGAATACGAGGCGCATCGGAGCTGCCGGCCCGTCGAGCCAAGCGCGCAAGCGCGCAAGGCCCAACGAGCCAGCGAGCAAGCAAGCAAGCCAGCCCGGGGCGTGGCAAAAGCGCGCAACAGCAACAACATCGCAATAGCGAGCATGCAAGGCCCACGGCCCAGCTGCTTGGCTGCGCGCGCTGTGGGCTTCGGCCTATAGTGTGTGGCTGGGCGCGAGTTGAGGCTTGCGTGTGGTGATGTGGCCGGTCAAGGCCATTTGGTCTTTGGCCGGTTACATCATCAATATAATTAGGTTAATTATATTATTTCCACATACAGCACACAATCAGTTTCCAATCTAACTTAAACCTAATTCCCAAAATTACGTTCTTCAGTTTTTCTCTCTGAACAACTGTTCATCCCAAAAAGCAAAATCTTGTGCGTTGTCTAAGCTACGATAATCAAGACGGATCTGAACGTGCCCGTGAACCAAGTAAAGGAATGACAAGTGGAGTTCTGTGTCCGTGTTCGTTGATACAATACTCGGGAAAACACGCTTCGAATGTAAGTTTGCTTAAACTGTGCTTTACACATGTTTCTTGGCTTTGGGGAAGTTCCGCACATGTTATGTATGTTTAACTGTAATCCCCTACAGTGGTATCACGAGCCTTATGTATTCAAAGCATTTTTTAGCATGATTTAATTGTTTTTGCTGTTGTCGAATTTTTGGAATTTTTGTTGATTTTTCGGAATTATTATGAATTATTGGATTAATTGCGTAATAGATTCTGAATTCAAAAAGTTTCGTATTTTCTACTTTTCTGACCCTAATCTGATTGAAAACGATTTTCTAAGATAACTTAATTGGAACGGAATTGCAAAAACATGCCTCGAATTATGTGGTTTTGGGCGTTTTTGTTAATTTTCGAGTTAAAATTAATAAATTCGGAAAGTTTTACAATTAATTTGTCGACCTAAACTAAGTGTAATTGATTGAAATTTTGACACAATGTTGTTGGGTATATTATTTAATTATGGTAAAAATTTCATCCGTTTTTGATAAGTATAAACCATAATTATGCTTTCTCCAAATTCGTATATTTTAGATCGCTAATTGATTTTTTAAATAATTTGGATCTAGTAATTTGGTTAATTGGGAAAGGGAATATAATTTAATGTTCAGTGGAGAATTTTAAAAATTATTGGATGAAAATTTTGAATAGTTTCGTTAATTTTAATCGACACTTAAACCAAATTCGTAAAAATCTGAAATTTAAATGTTTAGAACGATTTAAAGTTTTAGATTTCATTATTTAAAAGTTCAAATTTTCAGTTGAAATCGTTCGTTCTTAAAATTTGAATAATGTTAGCCTGCATTTAATAATTTTAACGATATTGGAATATTTGTTAAATTAATTAAATCGTAAAAACGTTATTTTTCGAAAATATAAATCGTAATTTTTTTTATGAAAAATACCTTAAAGAAAGAGTTCGTGAAATTTATATTTTTTTTAAATTAAGTTGGTCCGTAGGCACGAACCAAAGGCACGAACACGAGGTGGGGTGGACGTGTGGCTCGTCAAGCCACGCGGGCTGCCACGCTTGTGCCAAGACGCAGCGACGCGGGCAGCAGCAAGCGTGATGCGTGCCGCGCGTGCGCTGGGTGAGGGAAGGAGCGAGCAAGGCAGGCGCCTTGGCTTGCGAGAGCTGCGAGCAAGCAAGGCAGGCGCCTTGGCTTGCGAGAGCTGCGAGCAAGCAAGGCAGCCTTGCCTTGTGCAGCGTCGAGCACAACAACACACAGGGGCAACGAGAGCTGTGGGTACGAGGGCGCTGGCTGCAGGGATATGGGCATTGCTCGTGTGCCTCGTAGGCCATAGCGTGTATTGCTGGGCTGGGCGCAAGCCCAGCCCGCATTGCACTCAAACAATTTTTTTTTGTTTTGTTGGGCTTGAATTTCATGTTTGCATTAAAATTGGCTAACGAGATAATTTATAATTATTTTATTTAACTTGGGTCGGGCCGTGAGTTTAATTTATTATTTAATAATTAATTATCCGAATTAATTATTGGTTTGAATGGGAGCCGCTAAATGAAATTAAAAATGAAATAATTATTTTAATTATTTTCGTAGGTCGCATTATTTTAATTAAATTCAATTTTAATTAGAATAAAGTCTAAGGATTAATAATTTGGAAATTGATTAATCTTTTAGGACGCGTTTATGTGAACGTGAATCTTAATTAATTCACGTAAATACTTGCATAATTAACCATGGTCCATTCGTTTTAGCATACGAATGGGTGAATGCATAGAATGTATATTTTATGTAATGCAGATACTCCAAGTGACTAGTATAGCCATTTTAGGACAGTTAAATACGGTCTGCGAACCGTTCTATCTTTGAATGTAAAGTTTTAAATATGCTATGCGAACCATAGAAATTTTTATGTAATTGTATTATTTTCAAGTAGTTTAGAACTTTAAGTTAGCATTGAATGAAGATTCAAGACGATGCCAAACTAACAAGATGGTGAAGAAGATTGGATGCTTCAAGACAAGAGTTTTGGGCCATACTAGTACACCAATTTATTTATGCACTTTATATATATTATGCTTGAATGAATGTGTATGATGCATGAATAGGTTGTTTGTATGACTCGATTAGATTTAGTTCACTAAATAATTGAACCAACATAGAAACAACTAGGTCCAAGTAATATTGAGTTTAAAAATTGCCTTCCAAAATCAAGCACTTACAAAAATCTAAGGATCTAACGTATTAGGTTTACGCCAAAGCGAGGTGCTATATTAGTTGACTTAGATGGTAAGGCGTCCCAAAGGAGCACATTGATTGTGGTTTCAACTCAAATAACAATGGCATTATGTTGTGGCAATGGGATAAATCATGGTATTAATTTATTAACCAAGAGTAATTTGGAGATTACTAGCAATAGGTTTTGCTTACCTAGAATCTTAAACTACTTAAGACATGCCAAAGCTGCTTAAGGATTTAGGACTTTTAGGGTTTTGGAATCGTTTCATTCATTTTGGACCATGTTTTTTCTTTTGCATGAATGAAATGTTTAATAGCTTTAATGATTGCATGCTATCATTTATTTTAAAGTTATTAAGTTATGAATGGTTATTTATTGCGAATTCTTTTCAAATGTAGTAATCAAATGGCCGCAATCAAAACAACACTCAAAGTAACCGAAATTCTGGATGTAAAATTGAACCTATCAAACTTTCTTGATTGGGAGAGGAAGCTTCGGCAAGTCGATCCTCAGGTGGAACAACATTGAATATGTAGTTGACCATCCCATCCCCAGCTATTACTCAAAGGATATGACTCCAGAAAAGCACTGTGCGTGGGCGAACCACATGTCGCTAGTGATGGATCTTATTCTTGGCTCAATCCCCAAGGATTGGAGTGCAAGGTTTGTTTCATACGAGCCATGGGAACTCCTAAGGCATCTTAGGGATATATGTCTTGGTAGATTCCAACATGTCGACCAAAATGTCTTTGAATTGGTACATTCATTTGGGGATCTAAAGCTTAATGCTCCACTTGGTTGTTGCTTTGACGTCAAAAGACAAAAGGTAAGGGAAAGGGTCATTGATCTTGAAATTACAGATGGAACGCTAATTAGAACTCATACAAAGAAAATGGTTGGGCTTCTCAACCGCCTTGAGTTACTTGGTGATCCATTCCCAGATTATGTTGCTGCGGGAATACTTTTGAATTCTCTTCACCCTGGTTATAAGAAATTCAAATTACTCTATTTCTCCAAGAAAAGGGAAAACACTCTTAGTGAACTAATTTATTTGTTTCATCAATATGAATTGGACTTTATAAGTGATAAGCAAGCGTCGCTAAAAGTAAAGGGTAAGAAAATCAAGAAAAGGGTTACGGGGAAGGTCCAAAGCAAGAGTGCATCTCTATCTACTTTAGGAGGGCAAGTGGCGCCCTCCAAGAAGAAAATGAATAAGGATCGTTCTCCATCTACATCGCAATGCTTCAATTGTAATGAAATTGGTCATTACAAGCGATATTGCCCTAAAATAAAGGAAGAGAAGAAGGACGAAAACGTTGCTTCTCCTTCAGGTATGTTTGTTATACATTGTAATCTTGCTAATTCTACTTCTTGGGTATTAGATACTAGTTATGGCTCACACTTATGTTCCAATTCGCAGGGACTAAGGAGAAGTAGAAGGCTTTATAATGGCGAGATGTATCTACGCGTGGGAAATGGAGCATGGATTGGTGCATTAGCCGTAGGATCTTATTTTATTTCTTTGCCTAGTGGTTTTGTTTTGGAACTAGAAAACTGTTACTATGTTCTTAGTATCACCAGAAACATCATTTCCGTTTCATGTTTGGATTCTAAAGGTTTTAGTTTTCAATTTAAAGACAATAGTGGTTCTTTTGCTTTGAATGGAATATTTTATGGTTCAACACAACAAGAAAATGGTCTATATGTGCTAGATACGAGAAAACACATTTATAACATAAATACTAAAAAGGCTAAAACTGGTGATTAAGATCTCACATTTCTGTGGCATTGTCGATTAGGCCATATAATCACAAAGCGCATGGAATTACTTCAACGAAAGGGAATTCTAGAATCATTTGACTTAGAGAAGATTGATCAATGCGAATCTTGTTTATTTGGCAAAATGACAAAGCAACCTTTCTCAAAGGTGGGAGAAAGAGCAAGCGAACTACTAGGGCTAATACATACGGACGTATGTGGGCCTATGAGTACGAAAGCTAGAGGTGAGTTCAGCTATTTCATAACGTTTACGGACGATTTCAGTAGATATGGCTATATTTACTTAATGAAACACAAGTCTGAATCGTTTGAGAAATTTTGAGAATTTCAAAATGAAGTAGAGAATCAACATGGCAAGAAAATTATAGCTCTAAGATCAGATCGAGGAGATGAATATCTTAGCCACGAGTTTGATGACCATCTAAAAGAATGCGGTGTTCTTTCTGAATTGACTGCTCCGGGGACACTTCAATGGAATGGAGTGTCGGAACGGAGAAACAGGACCTTACTCGATATGGTCAGGTCAATGATGGGTCAAGCCGAACTTCCTTTAAAATTTTGGGGACAGGCGTTGCAAACAACATCACTCACACTGAATCGTGCTCCGTCAAAAGCTGTTGAAAAGACTCCATACGAATTATGGGCTGGGAAACTTTCAAAGTTGTCTTTTCTAAAGATTTGGGTTTGTGAAGCATATGTCAAGCGATTAATTTCGGACAAGCTCGAACCAAAATCTGACAAATCTTTCTTCGTTGGGTATCCAAAGGAAACAAAGGGGTATTACTTATACAATAAGTCAAACACCAAGGTATTCGTTGCTCGTGACGGTGTCTTTTTGGAAAGAAATCATATTTCCAAATTGACAAGCGGGAGAATAATAGACCTCGAAGAGATTCGAGATCAACAACGAACCAAGAACTCTTTAGAAGCAGTTCAGGATGAAGAACCTCCAAGGTGTTTAGAAGAGCCAGTGGGAGTAGTTCCTCAAAACGTTGTTGCCCCTCGTAAGTCAAATAGAATTAAGGTTCAGCCGGACAGATGGACAGGCGTCCTCTTGACTGAAAACTTAGACGTTCTCATATTAGATAGTGATGAACCTATGACTTGCAAGCAAGCTATGATGAGCCCAAGCTCCACTAAATGGTTAGAGGCCATGAAATCCGAGATAGACTCCATGTCTGAAAATCAAGTCTTGGATTTGGTAGATTTGCCGGATGGGTTCACACCTATCGGATGCAAATGGGTCTTCAAATTGAAGAAAGACAAAGATGGAATTGTATACATATACAAAGCTAGATTGGTAGCAAAAGGTTACAGGCAAGTTCACGGCGTTGACTACGATGAAACCTTTTCTCTTGTCGCGATGCTTAAATCTATTCGGATAATCCTTGTGATTGACGAGTTTCATGACTATGAAATATGGCAAATGGATGTCAAAACTGCCTTCTTGAATGGTGTTCTTGAAGAGACTGTGTTTATGACGCAGCCGGAGGGTTTTGTCGATCAAAAGAATCAAGGAAAGGTATGCAAGCTTAAGAAATCCATTAATGGATTAAAGCAGGCATCAAGGAGTTGGAATAAACGATTTGATGAAGCAGTCAATAACTGTGGCTTCATCAAGAATCAGGACGAATGTTGTGTATACAAGAAGGTCAGTGGGAGTAAAATTGCATTCCTAGTCTTGTATGTAGACGACATACTGCTTATTGGAAATGATATTCCTATGTTGGAGTCTGTAAAGACTTTGCCGGGAAAGAGTTTCTCAAAGAAGGACTTAGGAGAGGCACAGTACATATTGGGCATCAAGATCTATAGGGATAGATCTAAGAGGATGATTGGACTAAGTCAGAGCAATTACATTACCAAAGTGCTAGCTAGGTTCAATATGATGGAAGCCAAGAGAGGCCATGTACCCATGTCACATGGCACATATCTAAGAAAGACTCAGTGTCCCAAGACATCTGATGAGCGTAGAAAGATGAGTGGAATTCCATACGCTTCGGCTATTGGATCCATCATGTATGCTATGATTTGTACAAGGATGTTTCGTTCGCACTCAGTGCAACGAGCAGATACCAGTCAGAACCAGGTGAGGCACATTGGACTGCTGCAAAGAATATCCTAAAGTACTTGAAAAGGACGAAGGATCAGTTTATGGTTTATGGTGGTACAGATAAGTTGATTGTTAAGAGCTATACGAACGCAAGCTTTCAAACCGACATATATGATTTCAGATCACAGTCTGGGTTTGTGTTCTGCCTTAATGGCGGAGCAGTAAGCTGGAAAAGTGAAGCAAAGCACTGTTACGGATTCTACAACTGAAGCCGAGTACATTGCTGCCTAAGAAGCAGCAAAGGAAGCTGTTTGGATTCGGAAGTTCATCTAAGAACTTGGGGTTGTCCCCTCCATTAAAGGACCAGTGGCTTTGTATTGCGACAATAGCAGAGCCATTACCCAGGCAAAGGATCTTAGGAGCCATCAGAAGTCCAAGCACGTACTTCGGAGATTTCATATACTTCGAGAAATCGTTGAAAGGAAAGAAATCGAGATTTACAAGGTTGGAACTGACGACAACGTCGCGGATCCATTGACTAACCGTTGCCACAAGCGGAGCACAACGCACATGTAGCAACTATGGGAATCAAGCATATTGGAGGATGGCTTTGATTTTCTAAGTTTTGGTTTAGAACATCTGTTAGATTTGTGTTTAAAACAATTGGTTTAACCATTTCATATTTATGAAATTTATTATTTCATATTCATTAAATTTTGGTTTAGTATTAAATGATAAGTCCATGTGATTCAATACATTCAAATGGGATGTCAAGATGGATTCTTCGACAAAGAAACACCCATAAGTGAACTTGAACATTGAAGTCACAAAGGATCCCTAATCCAGGTCATTGAAAGGTGGACGACCAATGACTAATGAAGATTAGATTGCAAGTAGATTTTTAGTTCGGTTTCTTGAACTAGATTGACTGGATGTCAGAATCTTTTGCATAGATACTTATTGGATCTTGTATCGGATTGACCATGAGAACACTTTAAGAGATTGAAGTCATGTCATAAGTAGTTCTCATTAATGGTGATTAGAACCATTCCTCAGAACATGAGCGATTATGTCTGCTCGTTTGAGAATTAGTTTGTTTTGATGCTAGCTAAACGTAGCACCGTAAAAGGAGGCTATAAAAGCAGTTATTGGGCGTACTATGAATCAAAGTGAGTGTTCATAGGTTGCAAGAATGGATTATCCTCCTATCTTTGATAGGATATGGTGTTGTTGTGTAACAAGGCCTCTCGGAGAGTTAGATACTGTGAAAATGCATGGTCTTGCTCAGAATGGTTAAGGTTTAACCTTCTGTAAAAGTTTAACACTTGAGCTCTGTAATCCGAGAAACACTTCTGGACCTAATAAGGATGGCTTGGATCTTACCTTCTCTGAATGTGAATGCACACTTCTCTGAATGACAAGTGGGAGACTGAAGGAAGTATGTCCTTCACCCAAGGTGCATTAAGTCTAATACCAAGGTTCAGATTAATTGCGAACACTTAATTCAGTAAGATCAAGTGATCGGAACAGCTAGCTGGAGCAATGCTTCTGATCAGTGAGTTCTAATGGATATTAAGCTCACAACTTACTCTTGACTGAACCTATAAGGTCACACCAATGGCATGTAACAGATCACCGGATAAAATAAATCGAAAATTCATTTAATAGCTTTTCAGGGGTACCTGGTGAAATAAAGTTTCTAACGGCCACTTAACGGCAGGGTTAAGTCATGCGAGAAAATGAAACCTGAGGGGTACATGGTGAATTATTGAAACAACGAGGGTATCTGGTGAATAAACTTAAACCTCGAGGGTATCTCATGAAAAATTCCTTTATTTATTTATTAATTATTAATTATTTATTATTAATTACTCATTATTTGTTATTTATTACTTAATTTCCTAATTTATTATTACTAATTATTACTCCGTAATTACTAATTTGGCTATATATTATTTATTATTAATTATTCATTACTAGTTTTTTATTATTATTATTTATTACTTATGTTCGTTACTTATTATTACTTATTATTAATTACTAATTTTGCGTTATTAGTTATTTATTATTAATTATTTAATTATTTAATTATTCATTATTTATTAAATTTTTCTTATTATTATTACTAATTATGCATTACTGAAAAAAATAAATTTGTAAGACAACAAACCTGTTGGATGACAACTGGTGAGCAACGAACGTAAGAATATCACGTGGAGGGAGGGAATAGGGTTCACATCCCTATTTCGGCCTAGGGTAGGAATTAGGCTCTTAACCATATTCCATGTAACTACATAATTAAATGTATTCGTTGAATATTTATTTTCTTGTTAAGGTAGTTTAAGGTTATTATCTGTCGAAAACTAAATAATTGACAAGAAGAAGACTAATTGTTGTTTGTTGATTAAGGTTCTTAAGCTAGGTGGTAATATTTTTTTTTATTTCGAGTTAATATGAAATAGGCGAAACACACTAATTAATAATTGTAGCACTTTTTATCACTAAATTTTTAAACGGCGTGTATCGTTAAGTATCACAAGTACATTTAATTAATTATTTAATTAATTTTTTATTGACTACGAGTAGCTCATAAAATAGGCAGCACCAAGTAATAATTTCAGCAAATTGGGAAATTCACATTAGTACACTCTTATTATTGGATTTTGCCAATGGTATACTCATTTTTAATTGTATTACCAATGGTACACTCACTTTTCAAGTTCAACCCATTCTCAAGATTAATAAGCTAGAGAGTCCAACAATAGTAAGCTAGGTTTTGACTTTTGTCAAAAGTCTCATATTATTGTTAAGCATAATACATTACCTTAGCAACAGCCTTGGGTGGGTACTCTGATGCTAGTCTTAGATCAACACATTGCTTTACCTTATTTTCACTAAGTTTTGGAATTGCCTGGAAGAAGCAAAGTGTAAGAGTTAGATATTAACATGAAAAGCGAAAACATGTATTCTGAGAAATTTTACCTGAGTAAGTAGGTTTATAGATGACAGGGGAAGAAGAGAGGAAGCTAGAGAAGGCTTTTAGGTTCATCCATTTATCAACCAAAGTGTTAGATTATTTATTTTTATTATTTTTATAATTCTAATGATTAACATGCAATATAAAAAAACAACACATGGACAAATTTATTAAACAAAAACAAACGCCAGCTATAATGAGAAAAATCTACTCCAATAATCAACGACAAGTGGACAACCTACTGAGATATTAATTGGGCATTCACATACACATGGAATAGGGTTGAGATCTGTAGACACCTAAATCGTATCTCCACATTGGGATGATGACGATACCATTATCCTTATTAGGCGGTTGGAGCAACTCCGTCCGCAAATCCCAATTGTTAAGTGTAGGGGGTATTTTTGGATTTTCCCCTACGGGGGCGGTTGTTTTAGAAACCTTCGTATTTTTGTACTTTGTAGGAGTCGCCACCAAACATTGTTTAGGGTCTTGTTTGGAAAGACCGTAAATGACTCTATTAGGATAAGACTTGAATCTTCGAAACGGATGGGTGAGATCCGGGCAAGGGAACGAGATGCTTATTCCGCGAGCTTTCGAAATAATTCAAGTGCGTGACACAACATTTTCGAAAAATACCCTAGTTTAGACTATGTGGGTTTGAATTTAGAAAAAAAGAATTTCTACTTTGTATTGTGGCCATTTTGCTTTAAAGTTAATTTAAGGGAACCTAAGATCGGTTTGTCCAAGAAATTATCTTAGTTAAGCGTGATGTAACCTTGTATTTTATTGTATTTAGCATGTGCGGTGATGAAAGCAATAAAGCAAATAAAGCAACATCACAATAGTAAATAAGTGCGGAATTAGTAAATACAAGACCCCCTAGAGATGGACTAGGGAGTAGGTCCACATTGCCTAGAAGGACTAGGCAAGTAAAGTTGCGGAATTGAAATTGCGGAATTGAAATGCGGAATTGAAATTGCAATATTGAAAGGTGCGGAATTGAAATTGCAGAATTGAAAGGTGCATAATTGAAAGGTGCGTAATTGAAATTGCAATATTGAAATTTGTACTTGGGCACATGAGATCCGAACGCCAAACGGCTACTTAAAAATAAGTGCGCTCGACACGAATTCAAAGCCAAAAACCTCAACTTGGGAGAAGTTGTTCATCCCAAAGTATCCTAGATTTTGCATATAAAACTTGAACTTGAAAGCTTGAAACTTGAAATATTGAACTTGAAATACTTGAACTTGAACTTGAAATATTGAACTTGAACTTGAAATATTGAACTTGAACTTGAAATATTGAAATCAAGAGACTTGAATCTCAAAGATCGGGCCTTTTAATGTTGAAAATGTTAGATCTTTGATATGCTCTTGCTTTGAAAGGATCCTAGTTTAGGGAAGTAGTCATGAACAACCCAAAACATTGTTGGATCTTGAAATTTGAAAACTTGAACTTGTATATTGAAAAATGGAGTCTTGAATCTCAAAGAATAAACCTTTGAAAGTTAGAAAGGCATCATCTTTGATTACTCCATACTTTTGAATGATTCTAGTTCATAGAAGTGATTACAACCAACTATGAACATCCTTGAATCTTGAAAGTTTGCATTTTTGTATTTTGAAAAGTTTGGATTTTGAAAAGATGTATGATTGTTGCAAGTGACATTTTTAAGAGTAAAAATGCCAACTTACTAATCATTTTGAAATAGAAAATCAAGACATCATTGAATAGATTAGGGTTGGGATTCGGAATTACCTAGTTAGGTTTAGGCATGCTTTCCCATTAGAACTCCCAATTGCTTAAAACTTGAAGATTGTATGGTATTTTTGGAGGATTTTGTATTGATTTTTGTATTGAATATTGAGGTGCAATTTTTGTATTACGACGTTATGTGTCGGTTTTTCCTCCCTTAATGCTTGGAATTAGGGGGTATTTATAGGGGGAATGGCTGCTAAACGCAAGCCATTGCCAGCGCAGCACGCCCAAGCAGCTCTCAGCGCTGGTGACGTGGCGTGAATGCCTCCAAATCAAGGACGCGGGCTCCGTCCTTGATTTGTCTTGTATTGATGTACCTTCGTACGAATAGTACGATGTTTGGCAAGTAGTGTTTTCTTGGGGATTAAGACTTGATTTTGCGTCTAAAAACAAGCCGTTCCGGGTTTTGAATTTCGGTTTTACGGGACGAGGCCCGGCTTGCTCGGTTTTGTGGGTCGGTGCCCTAATTTGACTTGCCTTATATGATTTTGAGTGGAAAAGGCTTAGTAAAACAAATGGAATGGTCTACTAGATGAGATTGTACTTGGATTTTGAAATTGGTTTTTGAAAATTGTATTTTGTACCGACTTCCGAAAGGGGAACGACCTTGGGGATTGGATTTTGGCTCTTGTATTTTGGAGATGTTCTTATTAATTGAAATTTCCGCACGGAGTTGCTCCAATTACCTAACAAGGATAATGGTATCGTCATAATCCCAGAGGGGAGACACGATTTAGGTGTCTACAGAAGCCCCCACTTTGACTGAGCGTTATGTTAGGAAAGCGCTAGTCAAAGTACTCGACTTAGGACGGAGAATGGTCAAGACGTCCTGCGATCAAGACCATTATTTGTACGCCGGTACCTGCACAAAACAGGCGTTAGAAAAAAGGATAGAGTCTACCTCCGTGCGGTTGTGATGACTCCGATTTGTACTTGTACTGTTCTTCCACCTTTGGTTCGCGACGGAGCTTGGCATCGAAAATTTGAATCTTGAATTTTTTGAATCTTGAATTTTTGAATCTTGGATTTTCGAATCTTGAATTTTCGAATTTTGAACAACCGGAGTTGATCCGTTGGGGATGTGCTTCACTGGGGATTAGAGCTTTTTATTGGCCCTTAAGATTTTGAAATTTCGGCTGAATTTCCTGGAGCTTGGGTCCGTTGGGAGTCGAACGCCTGAGTTGTTGTATTTTTTGGACTTTGTATTCTTGAAATGCTCATTTGTTTATGCTTGGAGATACGGGTGTATACCAGTATTTTCGAAGGATTGCCTGATTCGACGTTTAATGCTTGGTGCGGAAGACCGTAGCAGCAAAGGACGTGCAATCAGCACAGGAGATTGCGCGCTGCAGATTCCTGCGTATGCAGCAGGCAGTGCCCAGCGTGGAGCTTGGCGATAGGCGCGGGGCTGAGGTATAAAAGCTCCCCTTGCCGTGCCATTATTGAGGCACACTCTCTTGAATTATTTGCTCTTCTCTCTCAAAGGTCGATTAACCTCTCCCCTTGGTCTTGTTCTTGCCTTGCCCATGTAAGTATTTCATGTTTTTGCTTATGAAATAATCTCTAGGATTGCATATAGTTTTGAACTTTCTCGTACTTTGGAATGTTGCTTGTATTCTTTAAGCTTCTTGAATTTTGTTGAGAGTTGTTTGATAGCCACTTGAACTGGAGCTGTTGGAACTTGTAGATTTGAACTTTTGAAAATTTTCTTGAATCTTGTACCTGGTATTTGTAGATAGTGGTCTCATTGGTGACCTTGCGGGGTCTCACGAGAGAATAGGCTAGGATGTCTAGATGTTGTTTGTAGATTTTTGGAATGCTGGCTTCGGCATGGGTAGCCTAGGTGTTGGTGCTGAACTTGTATCCCTGCTTCGGCGTGGATAGCCTAGGCGTTGGTGTAGAACTTGTATACCTTCTTCGGCGTGGATAGCCTAGGCGTTGGTGTAGAACTTGTATTTTGAACTAGAGGTTCCTAGCTGGATTTGTACTGCCACTGGGGATTTTTGAATTTTTGACTTCGTACAGGCTAGTATAGGATAGCCTCTAAACTTTGATTTTTGCACGGGCTAGTATAGGATATCCCCCAGTTTAGAATTTTGACAATTTATACTCTACTTGATTTAGTATGCCTCATCATACTCAGAGGAAGCTCGCCGAATCTTCGGTGGTTCGAGCTGCTGAGGAGGACGCTTCGGACGATAAAGCGGCTGCGGTAAATGCGTCGGATGGGGGTATGGTTCCCCAGAGAGCACCCACTTTTGTCGGTACTGGCTGGAGTCCTTCCGATCTGGTGTTTCGACCGGAGTTTCACTTGTCTCAGCGGCCTTGCGCTGGCTTGGTGAGTCTTGTACTATGCTTTGAATTTGTATCTTGTACTTGTATAGGTTTTAAGCTGATTCGTTCATCTGTAGGCCGATGGAGAGCCGTTTCGCACCTTCTGGTCCTTGGCGGAGCTTCAGAAGGCTTTTAAAGCCATCCGTGCTGTCGAGGAGGCTATGGAAATCTGGTTGCAGACGGACCTAGTCGATTTCTAGCGTGCCATGGGAGATACTCCGAGGAGAACGGGGATCAAACCCCGACTACAAGCTTTGATGAGTAGGGTGGTGGCCCCGAGCAGGAACAGTCGGGGGCACATTAGCTTCTTGTCAACTCTGCGGGACTTGAGGGCTGTCTCGAGCTACAGCTGAGGTGGTCTGGCATATAGCCACCTCTTGTACGAGATGAAGTGGGCCTCTCGGACTGCGCTAGAGAGTGAGCCGAGCATTGCTGCTCTGTGGAGTGTGTTAGAGGTACTTAAGCCTCCTTGTACTTTGTGCCTTGTACTTGTATGTTTGTATTTTGAACTTGACTGGTGTTTTGCTTGCTTTCTTGAAAGATTTGGATCTACGAGCACTTTCTGACTTTGGCGCCGGATCGTACTGGAAATGCGGCTTACCCGTATGCTGCCTCTTGGATAGGAGCGGTGCGCAGGAAGGTGCCTCTGGTGGCCTTCCGCAGAGCTTGGAGAGTTCTACCTGCTGACGAGGTAATATTTTTGTACTGTTTTGCTCCTTTGTATTTGTACTTGTATAGTTGCCTGAGTTGTCTTCTTTGTAGTTGGTGTGGCGTCCTTTTGCTGACGCGCCTGTACCCGCCTCGGCTGCTCGTGCCCATTTCTTGTCTGGACTGCAGGTTTTGCTCCCGGGGGTGTATCGCCACATGTGGTATCTGGGGGAGCGAGTGTCCCTTCAGCACAGTTCGAGGGATAGGCTTGTCCCCAAGGACCCACCGGATTCCATGCTGGCGCCGGATGAAGAGCTTGCCCGGCTCTATGTGAATGCTAGGGGGGATGCTGTTTGCCGCTCTTGGAGGGACTTTATACAAAGGAAGGATAGCTACGACGACTTCTTGAGGAGGCTGGCTCCACCAGTACGCTTCGTACTGCTGGTAAGCTCTTGAACTTTGTATCTTGTATTCTTGTATTCTTGTATTCTTGTATTCTTGTATTCTTGTTGAAGGAAATATGTCCTTCACCCAAGGTGCATTAAGTCTAATACCAAGGTTCAGATTAATTGTGAACAATTAATTCAGTGAGATCAAGTGATCGGAACAGCTAGCTGGAGCAATGCTTCCGATCAGTGAGTTCTAATGGATATTGAACTCACAACTTACTCTTGACTGAACCTACAAGGTCACACCAATGACACCTAACAGATGACCGGATTAAATGAATCGGAAATTCATTTAATATTTCGGGAATTAAGTTCGAAACGTATTATACGATACGACCTTGCATCGGAATCGTATACTGTATCACGAATATTCGTAAGCTAGGCGAGACGAATAAATCGTATCGTACGACGGTGATTCGTCGTATACGAAACGATAAAAAATATATCGGAAATATATTAAATCGCGAATACGAGGAGAGGCCCACGAGCCGAGTGCACGAAGCACTCATGGCCCATGGGCGCGCGCGCTAGGCAAGCAAGCAACACAACGCAGCAGCGAGGCCCATGGCCGAGGAGCTGTGCGCGTGCGGGATGAGACCACGACACAGCAGCAGCAGCGCGGCCCACGACCCAGCTTGTTGTGCGTGTCCGTGTGATGGTGCGCGAGGCTTGCTAGCCGGCCTTGCCTCAAGGCTTGGTCGGTTAGTAAGGTTATGTAAATAACCTTCTAACCTCTTTCCAACTAATAACAACACAATACACACAACCCTAGGAGAAAACAGAGAACCCTAATTCTCTCTGTGCCTCCAAGGTGTGTTCATCCCAAAAGCAAAGTATCTTGATCGATTGTCTAAGCTACGATAATCAAGACGGATTTGAACGTGTCGGTGAACCAAGTAGAGGAACGACAAGTGGAGTTCTTTGTTCGTGTTCGTTGACAGATTATTGTGGAAAACACGCTTCGAATGTAAGTTTTCTTAATATATGCTTTATACATGTTTCCTGGCTTTGGGGATTGTTTCCGCACACGTTATTATGTTTAACTGTATTCCCCTATAGTGGTATCATGAGCCTTATGTATTCAAAGCATGAATTATCATGATTTTATTGTTTTTGCATCTGTCGAAAATTTTGAATTTTTGTTGGATTTTCGGATTTTTTTTTACGAATTATTGGATTAAAATTTTTGCTGGGTATATTCTTGATCTATGGTAAAAATTTCAGATTTTTCCGATAAGTATAAACCCTAATTTTGCCATTCCTCAATTCGTAAAATTTGAAACCCTAATTGAATTTTAATTAATTTTGGTTTAATAATTTGGTTAATTAGGAAATAGGATATAATTTCATGGGTCAGTGGCTAATTTTAAAAATTATTGGATTAAAATTTTGAATGGTTTCGTTAATTTTAATCGCACTTAAACCAAATTATTAAAAATCTGAAATTTAAATGTTAATGAACGATTTAAAGCTTCGAATTTTATTAATTAAAAGTTCAAACTTTAATGTTGATTCGTTCGTTCTTAAAACTTTGAATATTGTTAGCCCTTTATTTAATAACTTTACGAAATTGGATTGTCGTTGGAATTTATTAAATCGTTAAAAATCGTTGTTTTTCGAAAATAAAAATCGTAACTTTTTGAAAAATAATATTAATGCAAGTTCGTGAAATTAAATTTATTTTAATTAAGTTGGTCCGTATCACGAACCAAAGGCACGAACACAAGTGTGGTGGACGTATGGCTCGTCGAGCCATACGGGCTGCTATGCATTGGTCGAGCCGCAGCGACACGGGCAGCAGCAAGCGTGCTGCGTGCCTCGTGCGCGCTGGGCGAGGAAGGGGCAGGCATTGCTTGCGGGGGCTGCGACGAAGCAAGGCACAAAGCCATGCGACGTCCAGCGCACGAAGGCACAACGACGCATCGCAGGGGCAGCGAAAGCTGCGGGCACGCGCGCGCGCGAAGGCTTGGGGTGTGCGAGCTTGCTCGTGCGCCTCATGGGCAACACGCAAGGGATTGGGCTGGGCGCAAGCCAAGTCCAAGTACGTAATCGGACTTTTTTCGTTGAAAATTGTTTATTTCGTTGGGCTTCGTATATTTGCATTAATTTGGCTAACGAGATATTTAATTTAATATTTTATTTGCTTGGGCCGGGCCGCGAGTTTTAATTTAATATTTCATAATTAATTGTCCGGAATAATTATTGGTCTGAGTGGGAGCCACTAAGTGAAATTAAAATGAAATAATTATTTTAATTATTTTCGTTGGTCGCATTATTTTAATTAAATTCAATTTTAATTAGAATAAAGTCTAAGGATTAATAATTTGGAAATTGATTAATCTTTTAGGACGCGTTTATGTGAACGTGAATTTTAATTAATTCACGTAAATACTTGCATATTAATATGGGCCATTCGTTTTAGCACACGAATGGGTGAATGCATAGAATATATATTTTATGTAATGCAGGTACTCCAAGTGACTAGTATGGCCAATTTAGGATAGTTAAATACGGTCTGCGTACCGTTCTATCTTTGAATGTAAAGTTTTAAATATGGTCTGCGTACCATGGAAATTTTGATGTAATTTTATTATTTTCAAGTATTTCTATGTTTAGAACTTTAAGTTAGCATTTGAACGTAGATTCAAGACGATGCCAAGCTAACAAGGAGGTGATGAATATTGGATGCTTCAAGACAAGAAGTTTTGGGCCATACTAGATCACCATTCATTTATGCACTTCTATATATATATTATGCGTGAATGAATGAATTTTTGTATGCTTTGCATGAACAGGTTGTTTCATATGAATCGATTAGATTAAGTTCACTAAATAATCGAACCAACATAGAAACAACTAGGTCCAAAGTAATATTGAGTTTAAAAATTTCCTTCCAAATCAAGCACTTACAAAAATCTAGGGATCTAAGATAGTAGGTTTACGCTAAAGCGAGGTGCTATTTTAGTTGACTTAGGTGGTAAGGCGTCCTAAAGGAGCACGTTTATTGTGGTTACAACTCAAACAACAATGGCATTAAGTTGTGGCAATGGGATAAATTATTGCATTAATTTATTAACCAAGAGTAATTTGGAGATTACTAGCAATAGGTTTTGCTTACCTAAAATCTTAAACTACTTAAGACATGCTAAAGTTGCTTAAGGATTTAGGACTTTTGGGGTCTTGGAATCGTTTCATTCATTTTGGACCATGTTTTTGCTTTTTGCATGAATGAAATGTTTTAATAGCTTTAATGATTGCATGTTTGCTTTTATTTCAAAGTTATTGAATTGTATGAATGGTTATTTATTGCAAATTCTTTTCGATTGTAGTAATCAAAATGGTTGCAAACATAACAACAATCATATCAGCTGAAATTCTGGATGTCGAGTTAGACTTGACTAATTTTCTTGAGTGGAAAGAGCAACTTGTCGAAGTTTTGAAAGTTAATGGCATACACTATGTCATTGAACAACCTTTCCCTAGCTATGATGCGCGAGGCATGACTCCTGAAAGGTACAGAAGTTGGGCACTTCACAAGTACCTTGTCACGGAGTTCATCCTTAAGTCTATCCCTGAGAGTTGGAGAGGGAGGTTCATTACTTTTGAACCTAAAGCGGGTTTTCGACCCTTGTGCCAAACTGGTGACAATGGGGTTGACGAATTGGCTAATTCGATGAGCGATCTCAAGCTCATAACCCCACGCAAGTCGTGCCTAGAACTCGAACTTTTGGAGGCACAAAGGCGCATTTACTCTGTCAAGATGGACAAGAACACATGAATTCGGTCTCATGTGGATATGATGTCTGGATTATTTTTCACAATTGGGAGACTTGGTGGTTCCATCAAAGAGTCAATAGCTATTGCACTATTGCTGAATTCTCTTCATAAGGATTATGATGGTTTTAAGATGCACTATATCTTTCATCAGAAAGAGAGCACATTCTGTGAACTTGTGGAATTACTCGTGAAATGCGAGAAAATCCTTAAGTTCAATCAAGACCCTTTGAATGTGCGGTGCACTAAATTCAAGAAAATAGGCAAGGGGAAGAAAAGCAAGGCTGCATCTTCGTCCACTCCCGGAGGGCATCTGCCGCCTTCCAAGACCAAGATGAAGAGGAATGCTTCTCCTTCTACATCGCAATGCTTCAATTGTAATGAGATTGGTCATTACAAGCGAGATTGCCCCAAACTAAAGGAAGAGAAGAAGGACGGAAACGTTGCTTCTCCTTTAGGTATATATGTTATACATTGTAATCTTGCTAATTCTACTTCTTGGGTATTAGATACTGGTTGTGGCTCACACTTATGTTCCAATTCGTAGGGACTAAGGAGAAGTAGAAAGCTTGATAAAGGCGAGATGGATCTACGCGTGGGAAATGGAGCACGGATTGCTGCATTAGCCGTAGGATCTTATTTTATTTCTTTGCCTAGTGGGTTTGTTTTGGAACTAGAAAACTGTTACTATGTTCCTAGTATCACCAGAAACATTATTTCCGTTTCAAGTTTGGATTCCAAAGGTTTTAGTTTTCAATTTAAAGACAATAGTTGTTCTTTTGCTTTGAATGGAATGTTTTATGGTTCAGCACAACAAGAAAACGGTCTTTATGTGCTAGATACGAGCAAACACATTTATAACATAAATACCAAAAAGGTTAAAACTGGTGATTCGGATCTCACATTTCTATGGCATTGTCGATTAGGCCATATAAACATAAAGCGCATGGAATTACTTCATCGGAAAGGAATTCTAGAATCATTCGACTTAAAGAAGATTGATCAATGCGAATCTTGTTTACTTGGCAAAATGACAAAGCAACCTTTCTCATAGGTGGGAGAAAGAGCAAGCGAACTACTAGGGCTAATACATACGGGCGTATGTGGGCCTATGAGTACGAAAGCTAGAGGTGAGTTCAGCTATTTCATAACGTTTACTGACGACTTCAGTAGATATGGCTATATTTACTTAATGAAGCACAAGTCTGAATCGTTTGAGAAATTCAGAGAATTTCAAAATGAAGTAGAGAATCAACATGGCAAGAAAATCAAAGCTCTAAGATCGGATCGAGGAGGTGAATATCTTAGCCACGAGTTTGATGACCATCTAAAAGAATGCGGTATTCTTTCTGAATTGACTGCTCCGGGGACACCTCAATGGAATGGAGTGTCGGAACGGAGAAACAAGACTTTACTCGATATGGTCAGGTCAAAGATGGGTCAGGCCGAACTTCCTTTACAGTTCTGGGGACATGCGTTGCAAACTGCAGCACTCACACTGAATCGTGCTCCGTCAAAAGCTGTTGAAAAGACTCCATACGAATTATGGATTGGGAAACTTCCAAATTTGTCTTTTCTGAAGATTTAGGGTTGCGAAGCATATGTCAAGCGATTAATTTTGGACAAGCTACAACCTAAATCTGACAAATGTTTTTTCGTTGGTTATCCAAAAGAAACTATGGGGTATTATTTCTACAACAAGTCAGACAACAAGGTTTTCGTTGCTCGTGACAGTGTCTTTTTGGAAAGAAATCATATTTCCAAATTGACAAGTGGGAGAATAATAGACCTCGAAGAGATTCGAGACGAACAACGAACTCAGAACTCTTTAGAAGCAGTTCAGGTTGATGAACCTCCAAGGTCTTTAGAAGAGCCAGTAGGAGTAGTTCCTCAAAACGTTGTTGCCCCTCGTAGGTCAAAAAGAACTATTTTTCAGCCGGATAGATGGACAGGTGTCCTCTTGACTGAAAACTTAGACGTTCTCATATTGGATAGTGATGAACCTATGACTTACAAGCAAGCTATGACGAGCCCAAGCTCCACTAAATGGTTAGAGGCCATGCAATCTGAAATAGACTCCATGTCTGAAAATCAAGTCAGGGATTTGGTTGATTTGCCGGATGGGTTCACACCTATCGGATGCAAATGGGTCTTCAAGTTGAAGAAAGACAAAGATGGAATTGTATACATATACAAGGCTAGATTGGTAGCAAAAGGTGACAGGCAAGTTCACGGCGTTGACTACGATGAAACATTTTCTCCAGTCGCGATGCTTAAGTCTATTCGGATAATCCTTGCGATTGCCGCTTTTCATGACTATGATTAATGGCAAATGGATGTCAAAACTGCCTTCTTGAACGGTGTTTTTGAAGAGACTGTGTTTATGACATGGCCAGAGGGTCTTGTCGATCAAAAGAACCAAGGAAAGGTATGCAAGCTTAAGAAGTCCATCTACGGACTAAAGCAGGCATCAAGGAGTTGGAATACACGATTTGATGAAGCAGTCAATAAGTTTGGCTTCATCAAGAATCAGGATGAATCTTGTGTATACAATAAGGTCAGTGGGAGTAAAATTGCATTCCTAGTCTTATATGTTGACGACATACTGCTCATTGGAAACGACATTCCTATGTTGGAGTCTGTAAAGACTTGGCTCGGGAATTTTTTCTCAATGAAGGACTTGGGAGAGGCACAGTACATATTGGGCATTAAGATCTATAGGGATAAATCTAAGAGGATGATTGGACTAAGCCAAAGCACTTACATTGACAAAGTGCTAGCTAGGTTCAATATGATGGAAGCCAAGAGAGGCCATCTACCCATGTCACATGGCATATATCTAAGCAAGAATCAGTGTCCCAAAACATCTGATGAGCGTAGAAAGATGAGTGGAATTCCATACGCTTCGGCTATTGGATCCATCATGTATGCTATGATTTGTACAAGGCCAGATGTTTCGTTCACACTCAGTGCAACGAGCAGGTACCAGTCAGAACCAGGTGAGGCGCATTGGACTGCTGCCAAGAACATCCTAAAGTACCTTAAAAGCACCAAGGATCAGTTTCTGGTTTATGGTGGTACAGATGAGTTGATTGTTAAGGGCTATACGGACGCAAGCTTTCAAACCGACAGAGATGATTTCAGATCACAGTCTGGGTTTATGTTCTGCCTCAACGGCGGAGCAGTAAGCTGGAAAAGTGCTAAGCAAAGCACTATTGCGGATTCTACAACTGAAGCCGAGTACATTGCTGCCTCAGAAGCAGCAAAGGAAGCTGTTTGGATTCGGAATTTCATCGAAGAACTTGGTGTTGCCCCCTCCATTAAAGGACCAATTGTTTTGTATTGCAAAAATAGCGGAGCCATTGCCCAGGAAAAGGAGCCTAGGAGCCACCAGAAGTCCAAGCACGTACTGCGGAGATTTCATATACTTCGAGAGATCGTTGAAAGAAAGGAAATCGAGATTTGCAAGGTTGAAAGAAAGGAAATCCATTGACTAAACCGTTGCCACAAGTGAAACACAACGCACATGTAGCAACCATGGGAATCAAGCATGTTGGAGAATGGCTTTGATTTTGTAAGTATTGTTTTAGAACACCTGTTAGATCTATGTTTAAAACAATTGGTTTAACCATTTCATATTTATGAAATTTAATATTGCATATTCATTTAATTGTGGTTTAGAATTAAATGATAAGTCCATGTGATTCAAATCATTCAAATGGGATATCAAGATGGATTCTTCGACAAAGAAACACCCATAAGTGAACTTGAATATTGAAGTCACAAAGGATCCCTAATCCAGGTCATTGAAAGGTGGACGACCAATGACTAATGAAGATTAGATTGTAAGTATATTACTTAGTTCTGTTTCTTGAACTAGAGTGACTGGATGTCAGAATCTTTTGCATAGATACTTATTGGATCTTGTATCGGATTGACCATAAGAACACTTTAAGATATTAAAAGCATGTCATAGGTAGTTCTCATTAAGGGTGATTAGAAACCGTTCCTCAGAACATGAGCGATTATGTCTGCTCGTTTGAGAATTAGTTCGCTTTGATACTAGCTAAACGTCGCACCGTAAAAGGAGGCTATAAAAGCAGTTATTGGGCGTACTATGAATCAAAGTGAGTGTTCATAGATTGCAAGAATGGATTTTCCTCCTATCTTTGATAGGATATGGTGTTGTTGTGTAACAAGGCCTCTCGGAGAGTTAGATACTGTAAAATGCATGGCCGTGCTCAGAATGGTTAGGCTAAACCTTCTGCAAAAGTTTGACAGTTGAACTCTATAATCCGAGAAACACTTCTGGACCTAATAAGGATGGCTTGGATCTTACCTTATGTTCAGTAAGTAACACTATGTGACAAAGGAATGTGGACGCACACTTGTCTGAATGGCAAGTGGGAGATTGAAGGAAATATGTCCTTCACCCAAGGTGCATTAAGTCTAATACCAAGGTTCAGATTAATTGTGAACAATTAATTCAGTGAGATCAAGTGATCGGAACAGCTAGCTGGAGCGATGCTTCCGATCAGTGAGTTCTAATGGATATTGAACTCACAACTTACTCTTGACTGAACCTACAAGGCACACCAATGACACGTAACAGATTACCGGATTAAATGAATCGGAAATTCATTTAATAGCTTTTCGGGAATTAAGTTGGAAACGTATTATACGATACGACCTTGCATCGGAATCGTATATCGTATCGCGAATATTCGTAAGCTAGGCGAGACGAATAAATTGTATCGTACGACGGTGATTCGTCGTATACGAAACGATAAATAATATATCGGAAATATATTAAATCGCGAATACGAGGAGCGGCCCAGAGCCGAGTGCACGAAGCACTCAAGGCCCATGGCGCGCGCGCGCTAGGCAAGCAAGCAACACAACGCAGCAGCGAGGCCCATGGTCGAGGAGCTGTGCGCGTGAGGGCCGAGACCACGACACAGCAACAGCAGCGCGGCCCACGGACCAACTTGCTGTGCGTGTCCGTGTGATGGTGCGCGAAGCTTGCTAGCCGGCCTTGCCTCAAGGCTTGGTCGGTTAGTAAGGTTATGTAAATAAAGCTTCTAACCTATTTCCAACTAATAACAACACAATACACACAACCCTAGGAGAAAACAGAGAACCCTAATTCTCTCTGTGCCTCCAAGGTGTGTTCATCCCAAAAACAAAGTATCTTGATCGATTGTCTAAGCTACGATAATCAAGACAGATCTGAACGTGTCGGTGAACCAAGTAGAGGAATGACAAGTGGAGTTCTTTGTTCGTGTTTGTTGACAGATTATTGTGGAAAACACGCTTCGAATGTAAGTTTTCTTAATCTGTGATTTATACATGTTTCCTGGCTTTGGGGATTGTTTTCGCACATGTTATTATGTTTAACTTTTTCCCCTACACTTGTATCATTTTATGAATGTTTGTAGGAGGATGAGGTTGATCCTGAGGACATTCCCTATGCTTATAGGGTCATCTGCTATGAGAACTCGGACGGGGAATAGGTGGAGGTGACCATCCCTATAGCTTCTCCTCCGCACCGGAGATCGTATGATGTTGTACCCGAGCATTATGCAGCTGTAAGTACTGTTGCATTTTCTTCAAACTGATTGTAATCTTGTATCTGGGAATTGATCTTGAATTTTTTATGCAGGCGCCTCGGGTGAGAGTGCGTCGCTGGATGCTTTTGATTGATTCTTTGAAGAGGGATTGTGCCAAGCTGACCCAGAAGCTTTCTGGTCGGGACAGAGAGGTGCTTTTCTTGATTTTGAAATTTGTATTCTGGAAACTTGAACTTAGATGTCTGATTTGAAATTTGTATTTTGTATAGGAGCGTCGTCGAGGCCGCAGAGGTTCCGTTGATAGGGAGCCCCAGGTGGAGACTTCCTCGAGGTAGGAGGGACCGAGTTTTGACCTAGGACAGGGGTCCGGTGCTGGTACTCATCAGAGGCACTCTGATGTTAATTGGGGAGCTGCCCCTTTTGTATATGCTGATCCTACCAGGCATTCCTTTGGGGGTGCAAGCAGTTCGAGGCCTTTTGTTCCTCCTCCCGGTTACTATTTCAGAGGGAGCGGTCCTGAGCCTTGGAGTGCAGATCCTTAGACGTGCTGGCAGGAGATGGAGAGGATGCGTCAGGCGCAGATGTTTGAGGCACAGCGCCAGTTCATGGCGATGCAACAGCCTTATCAGTAAGCAGGGACCCTATCGTTCTCCCGGTACTCTTCATATCTCGGAGCAGGATCCTGATACCCCTGGGACAGAGTTGGATCGGGATTTGGAGCGCCTTAGGAGGCGGAACAAGAACAAGGAGCCCATGGTCGACATTACAGCTAATGATGACTCAAATTGATCCTGCATGGTAGCGAGTTCCAGCTTGCCTGGGTTGATTTTGTATAGGTTGGGTTGTATTTGTATGGATATGTATGGTTGGATTTTTGTACGGTTTGAAATTTTGAATCTTGTATGACTTGAATTGGATTTTTTTGATGGTTTTGTACTTGAAACTTGCAAGGATTGGAATCTTTGAATCTTGTATGGTTGAAAAATTGAATGTTGTATGCGTTGTGTGTGCTTTGAAATTTGTATCCATATGCATGCATGAAAAATTTGCAAAAAATTTGAAAAAATTTGCCCATTTTTTCGGATGTATATACCCACTATATGCCCCCACTTTGACTGAGGTTTTTTGGTAAGAAAAAGCGCGAGTCAAAGTATATTCAACTTTCGCTTATGCATATGTAGACTCGACTTAGGACGCCGATCTAGGAATAGAATGTTTGAATTTTGAATAAACTGAACCGAAATCTGCCCGAAGCGTTGATCCGGACTGCTTGAATTTGCGCGTTTTGCGGCTTTGGTATCTTGAATAATGGAGGTTGTACTCTGCTGCCCGAAACACTAAAGAGTGCGTACTCGGAACCATAAAAGAGGACGGTGGCCTCGTCCTTCGCTGCAAGCCCCTGCGCATGGCGCAGGACATGGCGCCTGGCGCCAGCGTGCTGTCGTGCAAGCCGACTCTTGTATAAATAGGGAGTATTTCGGATCATTCCTTGCATCAATCCTTCCCTGCTATTCCTTGCATACTACTTCCTCACGAAAAAGAAGAGAGAATATGGCTATGTCCTTTGAAAATGCCTTGAACTCTTGGCTTGGTTCGCTAGGCAAATTGGAGAAAAGGGAGCTCGATGGCATGCATCTTGGGGTGCTCGCCTCCTTCCGGTTTGTGAAGCTGGATGTGCACTTCATTCTTGCTTCTTTGGAGGCTTGGGATCCGAATCATCATGTCTTCCGCTTTGGGAATAATGAGGTATGTCCCCTCCCTGAAGAGTTTAGCGCCATATTGGGGTGGCCCATTATGTCGGAGCCATGCATGCCTAGTGTTGAAGAACACTTTTTCTTGGGCTTTAAAAGATATTTGGGCTTGAAGTCCCCACTTTTGAGTGCTGTTGTATACGGTAGAGGGGTGGATTTGTCCCTCCTTGTCACCTACTTTGCTGGGCTTGATGTTCCCAAGGATTTCCGCTTGAGGGCCTTGAGTTTTTGTATCTTTGCTCGCTTCCTCTTTTCGAAGCGGGGGTTTGGCAATGGCGATGCCTCCCTAATAGAGATTGTAGAGAAGTTTGCTAGTGGCCGAGTCCCAATGCCGCTCGTGGTTGGTGAAACATTGATGGGCCTTGACATGCTGAAATCGGACCCCTCTTCTCTGTCGTTGGGAAGTCCGGTATTACTCCAAGTAAGGGTCTAGAGTCTTCTTGTATATTGAATTTGTACTTGTATTTGAATTTTGAATTTTGAAGTGCATTTTTTTTATACTCCCCAAGGTTTGGCTTATGGAGAGGCTCATGCTGGTGGCACCACCGGAGAACATGGAGAGCTATAATAGAAAAGGGTTCACCGTGCGGCCCATGATGTATGGCCGCCTATCATTGGACGAGTGGCGAAGCGCACTCTCTGGGATTGAATCTTGTATAAGGTGGGTAGTTCCTTGGTGGGGAATTGCTGCCATGAGACATGCCCCTGGTTCTACTACTTTGAGGGTGCCAAGTCTCACAATGCTGGTCTTCTACTCGCCTGCCTGAGTGATGAGACATTATGGTTTGAAACAGGAGATCCCGGACTGTATTGAAGAGAACCCGAGACATGTTGTACTGAATGCGAGTCGACTTGAAGTTTGGAGGCAGTATTGGGTCGCCAAACCATTCTTGAATATTCAGTTCCCACCTGAGACAGTTACTCTGCCTGCGGGGTACATTATTTGGATGAGAGGCCTAAGCCAAAGGGGCATTTCTCTCTCCGGACCAGCTAGAGTCCGAGGTTCTAGAGCTAGACATCCTGCATCAACTGACTATGAGGAAGGTGATGGGAGTGTGGCCCGTCCGGTGCTTGACCGTTCGGAGTCCAAAGGAGGCTCGTCATCCTCCCGTTTTGGAAGGCTCGCAAGTTCTTTCTCCCGCCACTTGGGCAAGGGGAAGATTGATGATTGATTGCAGTAGGAGTCGGGGGATAGTACTCAAGGTCCAAGGACTCAAGAGCATAGTTGCCGGACCCTAGATCTTTGTAGGCTGAATGTGTTTGAATTGTACTAGAAGGAATTGTGTTTGAAGAATGTGTTTGGAAGATGTGTTTAGAAAATGTGTTTAGGAAGTGAAAAGGCTTTTGAACTTTGCTTCACTTGATCCTGACCTTGTATTAGCTTTGAAGGCTTTAGAGCCAAATGAATGGTTATTGTGTTAAATTCCGCTTGAACATGCTTTGCTTTGAATTGGCACGTTTGGATAAAGACAACAACAATTAGATTTTGAATTTTGAGTTTGATTTGATTTTTAGGATGCCCTTAATTGAGGAAATTTTGAATTTTTTTTTGTATTAAAACGGCTGGGCCTCAGAATGAGGTTTCCTACGTGTCCCGTTAAGGTATCAGGCCGGACGTAGTTCTGACTACCTTACGGGACTTTGAATTGAATTCCTGAATTCGATCATGGAACTTAGACATAGAACTTCTTGAGTTGATCGAGGTTGGTCAGAGATCTGAATTCTGTTCCATCGACGTCTGTTAGTTCGACTGCTCCCCCGGAGAGGATCTTCTTGACAATGTATGGGCCTGCCCAGTTGGGTTTGAATTTTCCCCTTGGGTCTATGATGCTTTTGCGAAGGGCTTTCAGGGCAAGCTCGCCTTCCTTGATGTTTCGTCGTCAATAGCATGGACATATGCTGCTTCTTGACGTGTTTCAATTGTAAGTGGCATTTCGGCCATGCCATTTGGAATGTTGATCATTGAGGCCAGCTTTGCCAGTGCATCGGCGAATTAGTTCTCCTCTCTCGGGAGATATGTATAACGAAGCTCTTCTACTTGCTCAGACAGCTGCTCAAGATAGGACTTGTATGGAGCTAAGCTCTCGCTCATTACTTTCCATTTGTCGGAAATTTGATTGATGATTAGGGAGGAATCCCCGTATACTCGAAGTTTCTAGACACCTAATGCTAAGGCGGCTTCCAGGCCCATGATGCATGCTTCATATTCTGCCGCATTGTTTGTGACGTTGAATTGCAGTTTTGCTGATATAGGAATGTGAGTGCCATCTGGGGCTACTAGAATTACTCCAACACCACATCCGTTCTGATTTGAAGCACCGTCAAAATGCATTGACCAACTTTCATTACTGGTCATTAAGATTTTCTCGTCGGGTAAGTCGTAATTCTCCTCTTCTGCCTCGACGTGACAGTCGGCTAGGAAGTCCGAGACTGCTGAACCCTTGATAGACTTTTGCAGGACGTATTTGAGATCGAATTCTACTAGCATGAGCAACCACCTGGATAATCGTCCGTTGAGCGCTGGTTTTTCGAATAAGTACTTGAGAGGATGTGCTTTGTTGATTACGTGCACTGTATGGGAGAGCATGTAGTGCCGTAGTTTCTTTGTAGCCCAAACCAAGGCAATGCTGAGTTTCTCGAGCTGAGTGTATCTTGTCTCGTACTCGATTAACTTTTTGCTTATGTAGTATATGGCGTTCTCCTTGCCTTCAATTTCTTGGGCGAGCATGGCCCCAAGTGCTGATTCTGTTGTTGTAAGGTAAAGCCTAAAGGGAATCCCTGGCATGGCTGGCTTTAGCACTGGTGGATTGGAAAGATAGTCTTTGATAGTATTGAATGCATGCTGGCAATCCTCGTCCCAGACCTTGGGTTCGCTTTTACGGAGCTTTCGAAATACCGGTTCACAGATCATAGTGAGCTTTGAAATGAACCTACTAATGTATTGCAGTTTGCCGAGAAACCCCCGAATCTCCTTTCCGTTCGCTGGCAGCTTCATCTCTTGAATGGCCTTGATTTTCAAAGGATCAGCCTCTATGCTACGAGAGCTGATAACATATCCGAGCAACTTGCCTGAGGTTACCCCGAATGCGCACTTTTGAGGATTGAGCCTCATGTTGTATTGCCTAAGCCTGTTGAAAAACTTTCGAAGTACTGAGGTATGCTCGTGTCGCACTTTGGATTTGACAATCATGTCGTCGACATATACCTCAATTTCCTTGTGAATCATATCGCTCATGATAGTTGTCGCTGTTATTTGGTATGTTGCCACTGCGTTCTTTAGTCCGAACGGCATAACCGTATAGCAATATGTACCCCACTGAGTGATAAAGGTTGTCTTCTCCATGTCCTCCTCTTCCATTGGAATCTGATTGTAGCCTGCATACCCGTCCATGAAAGAGAGTAAGGCATGATTTGCGGTGTTGTCGACCAAGATGTCGATGTGAGGCAATGGAAAACCGTCTTTAGGGCTGGCCCTGTTAAGGTCTCTGTAGTCCACATACATTCATACTTTGCCGTCTTTCTTTGGAACTGGGACGACGTTTGCAATCCATTCCGGATATTTTGCTTCTCGAATAAACCCGGCCTCTAGCTGCTTGGAGACCTCTTCTTGAATTTTGAGGGAAATGTCCGGTTTCATGCGACGGAGTTTCTGCTTGATGGGCTTTGGACCTGGAATGACGGGAATTATATGCTGACCGATGATTGGATCAACCCCTGGCATATGATGATAGGACCATGCGAAGATGTCTATGTACTCTGAAAGATGCGTGATAAGATCATTCCGCTCTGCTTGAGAAAGAGTTAAGCCAATCTGAACTAGTTTTGAATCACTGCTGTTAGAAAGGTTGATTTTTTCTGTTTCCTCAATTATGGGCGTCCTGTTTTCATGATTTTCAATAGCTTTTAGAATTTCAAGGTCAGTTTCTTGTGAAGCAAAGTTGTTCGGATTAGGATTGTGTTTTGAATTAGAACTCGAAGAGTAAGTAGAAATTTAAGTGTTATTGAAATCAGCAATCATTAGATCGACTGTTTTGACTTGAAGCTCGGCCTTTAGAAGCTCTTGACCGATGCAAGACTTTAGTCCTAGACTCTTAGACTCATTGCTAGACTCAAAAATTGAAAGACAGACTCTGGACTTGGACAAAGACACTATTCGTAAAGATAGTTCTCGAGGCATTCCCAGACATCCGCGTCATCGTCATAATCATCGAAGACGAGGCTACATGCACAAATCTTCAGGGCTTGATCCCAGACTTGGTGCCAGGTGCTGTAGGGAAATGCGGCGAAGCTGCCTTTGCATGAATTGTTGAGCCCTAAGCGGAACATTCTCACCATCTTGCCCTCTGGCAGCTCAGGCTTGATTGTACGAGCGGAGATTGCCCACCTGTAGTAGTATTCTTGGATGCACTCATCTTTTTCCTGGCGTACAGCCGCCTTTTATTTGATGAAAGTGTCTCGGAAGCTCGAACCTTTGAGGGTGAGGCAGGCAGGACCGTCCAATATTTCCTCGAACCAAGGCTCTCCAAATAGTAGATCGAAGTTGGCAAGCACATTGATAACTAGGAATTCAGCACTGGTGTAATAGGTGTCGAAGGAGAAGACCAATTTGAGGACTCCCAGGACATTGTATGTGACACCTTGGAGTTTGACGGTCTGCTGAGCACTTAACATGAGATCGTATTCGGAGAAGGTCAAAGCCTTCAAGGTGGCGAGGGGAACGATGTTTTCTTGAATGTCGGTGGTTACCCTAGGTTCGGGGATCACCTAGTTTTGAGCACTTGGAAGGAGATGAAAGAAGCTTGTAACCATCAGCTCGTAACCTGGCTTGTATATTGTAGAGATTAAGTTGCATGGAAATTCCTCTCCTTCATCTTCACAGTCATAGGAGATGGCTTGGACCGAGGGGGTTTGTTTGGCTCCTGGAGGTAGGGGAAAGGTCTTGTTGTCGACCATGTTCTGGATCAGATGCTTAAGCTTGTAGCAGTCTTCGATGTCATGACCCTTCCCTTGAAGGTACTTGCAATGGGCTGCCGGATCCCAGCTCTTGGATCTCTTGTAGACAGGAGGATCGGGTATTGGACCTATTGGTGTTATGAATTGCTTTTCGACCAGCCGATCGAATGCCTCGCTGTAAGACATTCCGAGGTTTGTGAAAACCCTTTGTGGTCTGCCCTGAAAGTTGCACCGGTTAGCATTGTTCTTGAAATTGTTTGACTTTGGACCTTGAGGAGCCTCGAGGGCGTTGACCTCGTGAACCTTGTGTGTCGCTTCAGGTCTCTTACCCTTCCACTTTTCAGCTTGTGGAGCCGGGGCTGCTGGTGCTTTCATCAGGTCATCCTCTATGTCGACACCGATGTCGTAGGTTCTCTTGAAGCTCTCCAAGCCTAGGTACTTCATGTGAGTATTGTATTTTGGAAGAAGACCAGCAATAAATATATTAACCAATTCTCTCTCGGAGGGTCGAGTCACCATCTGGGACGCCATTTCTCTCCACTGGTTGAGGTAATTAGTGAAGCCTTCCTGAGGCCCTTGCCTCAGAACCTCTAGCTCCTTTAGAGTAGTTTGAAGTTGAATGTTGGGCTGATACTGCTCCATGAATGCTCGAGCAACTGCTTCCCATGTACATGTTTGATGTTCCTTGAGTGAATAGTACCATTTCTGGCAGACAAGTTTCAGAGACATAGGAAATACCACGGGGTATAACTCGAGTTCGACCCCCTTGATGGCCATTGTAGCTCTGAAGTTCTTGAGGTGATATTTAGGATTGTTGGCGGACTTGAACTTTGGAATGTCATTGGCGGAGAATTTGTCTGGCAGATTCGCCTTCCCCTTGAGTTTGTCTTCCATTGAGGTGTCAAAATAGTTCTCTTGATTGGTGACCTTACTAACCAGACTCTCGATTTTCTTGGTTAAGTCATCGGTGGGTGCGGCTTGCTCCATAATACCCAGTCGGTTGCTTATGCTCTCCACATTGGTGCTGAGACTGGCGACAACTGCTATGAGTTGGGTGAGTTGATCGGGGGTAGACATTTGGACTGATTCTTGAAAGGGACAGGAAGTTTGATTTGTAGGAGATGAACTGGCTGCTCGTTAGGGCTGATGGAGTTCTTTTCAACCTCTCTCCTCTTCGGCGAACCCACAGGATCCTTGGACTCCTAGTTAGGACACACCACATGATTTAGAACTTTAGAACTTGAACTTCCCGACACATCATATGATATGCATGCAATGAATGAGACCTAGACTTGACTCTAAGTGCCACTCCGAAGATTCGGGATTTTTGGATTTTGTACTTGTATTCGGGATTTGCAACCCGTTGGAAGTGTTTGAGAGGAGCCTTCATTCTTTGGTGGAAGTTGACTCTTTGTACTAGGACTTGGAATATAGAAAAAGAATGTTTCGACCTATTGGAAATTGAACTATTTTAGGGGAATTTCAACCCATCGAGAATTTGGAAATTGGACTTATACTAGGAGATTGAACTTTGTATTATTTCAACGGAATTTCAACCCGTCAATATTTTAGGGGAATTTCAACCCGTTGGACTTGGAGTATTTGAAGGGAATTTCGACCCGATTGAAAGGGAATTGATTTTTGTATTATTTCAAGGGAATTTCAACCCATCAATATTTTAGGGGAATTTCAACCCATTGGATCTTGGAATATTCTAGGGGAATTTCAACCCATCAATATTTTAGGGGAATTTCAACCCATTGGAATTTGGAATATTCTAGGGGAATTTCAACCAATCGAATGGAATTTTGAACTTATATTATTTTTGGGGAGTTTCAACCCGATTGGATTTCGAAGTATTTTAGGGGGATTTCAACCCATTGAAATATTTTAAGGGGATTCAACCCATTGAATAGAATTTGGAAATCGGATTTGTACTATTTTAGGGGAATTTCAACCCATTGGATTTGGACTTGTATTATTTCAAGGCATTTTCAACCCATAATAGAATTTGAATTTGTACTATTTCAAGGGATTTTCAACCCATTGCAAAAGAGGGTTTTGAATTTGTATTATATCAAGGGATTTTCAACCCATTGGAAATGTTTGGAATTTTGAATTTGAGAGCAATGGAAAGCAAGGATTTGTAGCTTGAAGATGAGTTTGAATTTTGAATTTGATTGGAAGTTTAAACATTGAAATGGGATAGAGGCATTTTTTCATAGAGCATGAGATGTTTGAATTTGAATATTCCGGCGTCATGCCATTTGAAATTGGATTCGAAATTGGGAAAGTCCGGCATCATGCCGCCGTGGACTTGGAATTTTGAAGTGTTTGATCATGGAATTTTGAATTTGAGATTGAATGAAGAAAATCCGGCATTATGCCATCATGGATTTAGAATTGGAAAGTTTTGAATATGGGACTTGAGATTTGAAATATCGAATATAGGAATTGGGACTTGAGATTTGAAAGATTGGGGGAGGAAGAAGAAGGGGGGTCGGGGTTTATTGGGAGAGAAGAAAAGAAAACAAATAAATAAATAAAATAAAATTGGCGGAGTCATAACAGTCATAAATTCATAATGTCATGTCAGCCCTTAACTTGTTCTAGCAAGTTGCATTTGAAACGAGCCCTTTAAAAGTAGAATAATACTAAATCTTGTGTAATTCTTAGTTAAATTAAAATTAATCCCTTTTTAAGAAGACCAGCCAAATGTTTTATTTTTTGAATCAAATTTCCAAATTTTCCAAATAGATAAGTTATAAAAATAGGATAATTCACAAGGGGTGTTTATGGGTCAATTCCAGATCGGGCCGGAGATTGAATCGGTTATACTTGGATGAAACCTAGGTCGGACTAAAAAAACAGTTTATAACCCGGACAGACCGATTTGGACGGATTATAGACTTGTATCCATATTTTTTTTAATTCTTTTCCCATATGTGGTAAATAAAAAAAAATAACCGAAAACTAATTGTTCAACGCCTTTTTTTAAGTTAAAATAAAATATTTCATGAAATATTAATTCATGTATCCAACATATTAAAAGGTGAAAATTAACTTTTTAAGTGGTTTATATTCATAATTTTTAAAGGAAAAATCGGTCTGATCCAAAATCAACTTTAAAGAACTCTTGACCTGACCGGAGACAGAAGCAATACTTTTCTACCCAAAACTGGAGGATTTTCCTCGTTACGATCAAGCCCGATTCTTGAACACCTATCCACATAATTGTATCCTTGTTTTTTAAACTCAACCCAATTCAATTAGATTCCACGACCCATCTATACTTGATCAAAAATTTAATTTATACAACTGGTTGTACGTAGATGGTCCTTGTGTGTGATGCCACTAATGCTACTCCGTATGTATTTTCCTGTATTTTTATCTTATAAGGTCTTAGCACAAGAGGGAAAGAATTACCTTAATACTCCCTCTGTCCCTAATGGTTTGTTCTATGCTTCAAATGTGTTTTATTAAGAGTTAGGTGAGTAGAATTGAGAATAGACAAAAGTGGTGGGCTAAATATAATTTATGTGAGTAAAATTCGTGGTCGTATGATAATTCTTTAGTAACGAGGCAATCTTTTAGAGACGGGCAAAAATGATGAATGTAGCAAATAAAAGGGGACGGAGGAATAGAACCGGTTGCACAATGTCAATTACGAAGTACTCCCTCCTTCCCACATTACTCATTATACATACCGTTGCACAAAGTTTAAGTTGATAAGTGGTTATTTGATTATAACTTGTTATTTTATTGAAAAAGTAGGTGTGATAGTAGTTAATGCGACATTTTTTAATTGAATGAGAGAGTGTGTGATTACCAAAATTTTGTTAGTGGGATGAGAGAGACAACATAATAATTGTGGGGTCATTCCTAATTTGAAAGTTTAACAAGTAATGTAAGAGGAATGAAAAAGGAAATTGTAACCAGTAATGTGGAACGGATAGAAATACTTATATTTTATTTGTTAGTTTGGAGAAAGACATGTGATTTGTAATTTTATACGTTCCTCAATTGTCAATAATATAGGGCATTACTATTCGACGCCCAGTTTTACGCAAAATGCACACCTCTATTTAACGAAATGTCCCTCTTGTCCCTCTCACCCCCACTCCCCCCACTCACTTACCCCACTTACCCCACATTCTCTAACTAGACCCACCACCAAATTCCGGCAACCACTCTTTTTTTCGGGCCCACCTTAGCCAACACCATTATTGGCCCGGCCACCACCACCTCAATCCATATCATTGTCACTCCCTCCACTCCGTGAGCTCAATCACTAGCACCACCACCATCGCCGCCACTACCACCACCGCCGATGTTGGAATCATCGTGATTGTAGTGGAATTTTGGCAGAGAACGTAAATGGACGACGACCTTCCTTCAACGCCCCGGTCGTCGTCGGCGGCGGCAACATCAAGTTTGGAGGTAATTTTTTTTTTCACGAAATACTATGGAATAGGGCTGGAAACCCCATTCCTCATAGGCAAGGAAATATTATTTACAGCCATATTCCATGCATATGAGGAAATGGAAAAGTAATATAATTCCATGGAATGGGAATGATTTTCCAATTCTTCCTAAGCAAGAAATGGGGATGATAATCATATTCCATGAATATAAAAAAATTCCGATTATGTTTGTTTTTTGGTTGACTAGTTTTTTATTTAGTTTGTTTATTTGTTGACTTGAATTGACTTGGTTGTTTATTTGTTGACTATAACTAAGTTAATAATTAGTTAATAAATTTCACTTGTGATCATTTGGAAAAATTATCTATCGATATTATAATTAATAAATGACCCTTAAACAAATTATGTAATAATAATAACAACAAATGTAATAAATTTGAGGAAGAATTAGTTGAGGAACGCGTAATAACAAAATTGAATTAACACCGAATCTGCCTGAGATCCCTATCTTCTCCTAGGGTGGGAATGGGGATGGGAGCCCTATTCCACGGTTTGTAAAGGCGAAAAAAGAACATGGAATAAGGTTGAGATCCATATCTTGTTCTAGGGGGGGAATTGGCGTTGTAGCCCTATTCCGTGCTGTAATGGTACAAAAATGATCAACACGGAATATGGCTGAGATCTCTATCATGTCCTAGGACAGGAATTGGGGTATGAGCCTTATTCCATGTTAACAACAGAAAACCGACAAATCTTGAAAAAACAAACAAATAATGGAATGGGGCTAAGATCCCTATTCCTTCCTAGGTTGGGAATAGGGTTGAGCTCCCTATTTTTTCCTAGGAAAGGAATAGGGGTGAGAGCCCTATTCCGTATTTTGTAATGGTTTTTATTTTGTTTGTAATGTCCGTCGACATCATTTGTTGGCGAGATTTTTTAACATGTTGATAAGATTAGCGCGCTCAATATTCTAGGTTTTACGTTGATTAGTTTTTATTTTAGATTGTTTATAACATTTAGTTTGTTTGTTTATTCGTTGACTAAAATCAGTCTATTTGTTTATTTGTCGACTAGTATATTTTAGGTGAATTATATTGGTATGTTTCAAGGTAAATAAAATAAATATGTAACTATTCGATATTAAAAATATTAAAAAAATGGAATATGTTTAATAAAAAAACTAAATTGATTATATTAATGCAAACCATCATCAATTAGCGTTTAAATGCTTAATGTTGAATTAAATAGTCTTAAGTTATTTTGCATTATAACTTGTATTAATTTTCAGACTTCGTTGCTTGATGAATATGGTAGTGATGGTAAGGACTATTCTGATCAATTTTTTACAAATGACATATTTCCTTGTTTTGAAGATGCGGCGGAAGGGGCTAAATAAGTGGCTATCGGACTGGGTTTCTTGTTGACAAAAATGTCGTACAAACTATTCAAGGATGGTCGAGGGTATCGTTATTTGAGATGCGTCCAAGGAAGGAGAAAAGGAACCCAAGATATGGAGGTGGTGGAACGACTAGACACAAAAACTAAGGCATGCAGTTGTAAATTTGAAGTGAAATGTGTCCAACGCAAAGATTTTTCGTGGCAAATTGTTAAGCGTGATGGTCATGGCACGCACTATCATACTTTGGTTGTGTATGAAGAGGGTCACCGAGACATAAGTGGTCTTAGTTTGGGAGCAAATAATCTCATTCTCTAGATGAACAATGTGCACGCAAAGACAAAAGTGATTATGTTTGCCGTGCAAACAGAGTTTCCAGATGATCTTCCTAATATGAGGCACATTTACAACTACAAAGATAAAATTAGACGGGATGCTAATGAAGGAAGAAATCTCGCTCAGTAATTCTTGCACCTAGAGAAAGAGCTCAAGTATGTTCAATGGATCGCCGTAGAAGAGGGAAGTAGGGTCGTAACTCCCGCTTTCGTTGCCCACCCTTCAATGGTAGAAGTTCTACGTACATACCAATTGGTCATTGGCATGGATACGATGTACATGGATAAAAAATATGGATTTCCTTTCTTGGAGATTGTTGGTGTGACACCAACAAATCAGAATTTTTTGATCGCTTATGCAATTATGAAGGATGAAACGACCGACAGGGATCGATGGGTGTTGGAAAAGTTGAAGATGCTCCTCGGGGCCTCCGTGAGCCCAAAGGCAATCCTGACGGATAAAGAACCAGGCCTGTTGAAACTGGTTGCTGAGGTGTTTCCCAACACAACTCACTTGTTGTGTACGTGGCATATGAACAATGATGTAGAGGCACATGTTGGTAAGATTTGTGGAAACAAGTTGAATGGTGAGTATTTAAAGAACGGTGTGTGGAAGAGAATCATGAATGCTACTTCGGAGGCTGCATACAATGCGATAGTCACAGACATAGAAGATAATTGGTCAAGATGGCCAACAATTATGACATATGTCCATAGTGCTTGGCTTAAACATGAAGAGAAGTTCGTTCGATATGAAACAAACAAAGTTCTTCACTTCAGGAACAAAAAAACTTGTAGGGTCGAGAGCCAACATTTTGTTTTGAAGAGTTGGCTTGGCAGTTCGCATGGGGCATTGGATACTGTGTTCAGAAAAGTGCATGCTGCAGTAGAGAACCAGTTCATTGAGATTAAAAATTTCTTAGAGAGCTCGTGACAGAAGCATGGTGTGAAGTACGACGGATTTCTATTTCAACATCTTACTGCTCGTGTTTCACATCATGCTTTGCACCTTGTTTTAGGAGAGCAGAAAAATATGTAGGATTTGAGTGTTGAAATGTATGAGCGTTGCGATTATGATTTGTTGACGACCCAGGGAATCCCATATGCTTGCACCATTTTCACAGCTAATCAAGGTGGTGTTGGGTTGTACATTGATTTGATTGATCCATTTTGGAAGACCTTGTGGATTGGAGAAGAGGCAAACATTCCCCAGTTCTTCAAGGAGATCGCACAGGATGCAAATCACTTTTGAGTCCTAGTCGATGAGATATTAAATTCTGATGTTGCCGTCATTAGAGGCATTTCGAGCTTGATTCACGATGAGTTACACCGTGAGCAAGCTGGCCATGTGGAACCAGACCCTAATATGAGTAGGAGAGGGAGACCACCTAATGACAGAAACTCCACTACACGAAATATGAGTCACGTACAACATGTGGGTAGAAGTGGTAGTAGGGGTCGGGGTGGTGGTCGTGGTCGTGTTCATTCAGAAACGCGGCCCACGGGCATTTACTCATCTTGCTCATCATTTTCGTTGGGTATTTATTTCTACATCCACTAATTAATTTCATTTTTAATACATTATTTTATGTTATTTTAAATTTTTTGTTTTAAGGTTTAGGTACTTTTATGAGTGTTGATCAATTGGCGGGGCACTATAAGGAGCAGATACAGGACCTCATATATCCATTTCTTTTTGGATTTGTTGATGTTGATGGGGACGGTAACTGCGGGTTTCGATGTATTGCTCACTTTTCCTATGGTGATGAGGCTCGGCATCGAGAGATTAGATCCATGCTTAGAGGAGAATTGACTTTTTTCCGAGATAAATACATATATCTATACGGCGAAGATCAAATAGATTATGAGATACAACATATGTCTTGGCATGGTGGTCGATGTGGACCAGAAAAGTGGATGGTAATAACACAAGACTTGTTTACGATCGCACAATTTTCCAATGGAGTTTTCGTGTTGTTGGGGATAAGTGATTTAGTCGGAATAATCCCATTTTGTATTGTCCTTCCATGGAACACTCGTACCTGAAGTAATGGTCCAACGATGGAGATTGTGCTTGCATATGTAGGCAGAAATCACTTTATTCTTATAGAATTAGCACCTTGTTTTCCGCTACGCCCCATGCTAAATATATGGTATAGATTAGCTGATTATTGTGTGGAAGGATGGTTGGCAGCATATAAGAGTAAGTTCAAACATTGGAGGCAATTAGGTACCCAATATTAGGTTGTTGTAATATATTAGGTAGTTGTAACATGTTATTTTTTTTTTGATAAGTCAATTATGCATTTCATTAGCAAAAAGAACACCAAACAAACAACCGGCCTAAGCTTCCAAGTTAAGAACCTTGCAGGAAGGACCGTAACCAACAGACACTAGGCAAAAACAAAACATGGCAACAACCAGCTATACAAGACACATTACACAAGTATTCTCTCCTACCACCATTGCTGTACATTATCACTAATCTTAGGTATACCTATACATTGTATTATATTTATAACACTTTGTTTCACAAACTGAATTGTGTGAAGCACTGTGGGCACTTTGTTATTCCATAAAGCTTCATTTCCGACTTTCCATATGGCATACACTACAGCATTCACAGCAGTATACATCACATTCTTCTGGAATTTACTCCCCTTGCTTTTCCACTAAATCAACCTAATCAATCCCATGTAATGAACAATGTGGCCTGGGATTCCAAGCCAACTCTTGAACACCATTAGACAGGACTTCTTGTAGCAGCATTCGAAAAAGAGGCGAGGGTGTGTTTCCTCATTATTGTCACAAATTAGACACACTGATGTGTCACAAATTCCTATTTTGTGTAGCCTGGTCCTTGCCTGCAACCTGCCATGAACCATGAGCCAACAGAAAATACTATTCTTAGGAATAACCGATCTATTCCAAACAGCATGGCACCATGGAAGCTTCTGATGATGTATCTCCATTTTCTGGTACACTTGCTACGCAGAATACTTAGGCAACTGAGCAAAGCTTCTTTCATCATAATACTCTTTCAATTTCTCCTTAACTGCACATATTTTCCACCAATACCACCCACTATCAGCCGTTGGCTGATATCCCCACCAGTTCTCACCCTTCACATATATGGCATTGACCCATCTAACCCACATAATGTCTTGTTTTCTGGCTACTGCCCACACATACTTCCCCAGAGCTGCAATGTTCCACACCTGAACATTTCTAATTCCTAGCTCTCTTTCTTTCTTTGCTGAACACACTTTCTTCCAAGCTACATATCCAGGTTTAGAACTGAAATAAGTACCTTGCCACAGGAAATCTATACAGATAGCTTCCACAGTTTTGAGAGTATGCTTTGGCAACACAAAAACTTGAGCCCAATAGGTATGCACACTTATCAACACAGAGTTAATGCGAGTGATTCTACCAGTAAAAGATTAGTTCCTAAAGCTCCAAATTTTAATCCTAGCCAGCATTTTGTCAACTAGACATTCACAGTCATCATTGGTTATCCTTTTAAAGTAAATTGGTACTCCTAGGTATCTGAAAGGAAAGGTACCTGCAGTGAAACCAGAGATCTCCACCACTTTTTTAAACTCTTCTTGTTTCATGCTAATAACATAAATGGCTAATTTCTGAATATTATCTTTCAAACCAGATGTGTCAGAGAAGATTTTTAAGCTCTGAAGGAGCATGAGAATAGACTTTGACTCACCTTTGTAGCAAATAATCAAATCATCTGCAAAACACAGGTGTGTAAGTTTTGTAGATCTGCATCTAGGGTGGTACCTGAACCCCTTCTCCTGGCCCAACTTCAGTAAAATTCTAGACAAATACTCCATACAAACCACAAACGACAGAGGTGAGAGTGGATCCCCTTGCCTTAAACCCCCTTTTTGAAGTAAAAAACCATGTACACTGCCATTGATTATAAGGGAAAATTTAGGGGTAGTGACACAGACTATAACCCATTTAATAAATTGATCAGGAAAACCCAAAGCAATTAGCATCTCTTCCAAGAATACCCACTCAATTGTGTCATATGCCTTCTGCATATCTAACTTAAGAAAACAACTAGGGGCTGCATTCTTCCTTCCATACTGTCTCACAATCTCTTGACATATCATGATGTTATGCATGATGAATCTACCATGGACAAAAGCCCCTTGATTTTCAGCAATCAAACCCGGTAACACCACTTTCATCCTGTCACACAACATCTTGGTGATGCATTTATAAATTACATTACAGCAGGATATGGGTCTGAACTCAACAACACTAGAAGGGCATTTTGTCTTTGGTATCAAAGTAATTGTAGTAGAGATTATCTCCTTCAAAATCTTACCGATCCTGAAGAAATCCAGTACAGCTTTAGTAACATGTCCACCTACTACATGCCAATTATCCTTAAAGAAATGGCTCCCAAAACCATCAGGCCCAGGTGCTTTGTCACCTTCAATAGAGAATATAGCAGCCTTAACCTCATCACCAGTGAACTGGGTAATCAACTGTTGACTCTATACTGAATTTAGAACAGGACCAGCAGCCACTATCTCAGGCATAATACAACTTCTATGAGCTGTAGTTGAACCCAAGAGCTTCTGGTAATATTGCAGAAAAGCATTGGCCACTAACTGCTCATCACACACCCAATTCCCATCCATATCATGGATAGCATACACAGAATTATGCAGTACTCTAGCTCGAATTCTTTTATGGAATATAGCATTATTCTCATCTCCACTTTTAGCCCATACCACTTTAGCCTTTTGTCTCAAGAAAGATGATAAATAGAATGCACAATTCTGTACTGTTTGGCAGTTGTAGCTCCCCTGTCAGCAATAACATTATCATGTAGATTCAAGTGCAAATCCTTCTGACATCGAGCCAGGTCATGCACAGCTTTCAAATCTGCAGCATGAATATCACTAAAACCATCCTTATTCAGCTGCTTGAAAGCACCCTTCATCATTTTCAATTTCACCACAATTTGATACATCAATGTACCAATATCAGTTTTACTCCAGGTATTTTGAACTAGCTCTGTGTAGCCATCAACATACTTCCACATGTCAAAATACCTAAAAGGCTTCTTTGAAATGTTACTACAGGGGTACAAAGAGAGGACCATAGGACAATGGTAAAAAAGCCCTTAAGACAAGAAACCAGCTTCAGCACTGGGGAACATCTGCATCCAAAGATCATTGGCCATGACCCTATCAATTTTGGAGAACACCCTAGAAATTCCGTCTTGTTTGTTGTTCCATGTATAGAAATGGCCACATGACTTCACATCTTCTAGGCCACAAATTTTAACACAGTTTCTAAAGTCAATCACAGACTGATGAGCGGCATTTATGTCGCTCTAAGCTTAGGTTTTTGTAGTATTTTATTATGATTTTTGGTAGTTTTAGATAGCTTTTGTTTCGTTTATATGTCCTTATTCCATCATTGAAATTTTAAGGGAATTATTGGAGAAAGATAGAAGTGGAAAATAGCTCGAAGCAGGCCCGTGCGATCACACGGAAATTTTGTGTGTTCGCGCGGGTCAGAAAAGTTGGTATTGAAGTCAAGCAGATTGTGTGACCGAGTTCCAGATCTATGTGTTCGCACAAAATCGCAAAATCGATGCAGGAACTTTCCAGTTTTGCGTGCGCTCGCACGCCATTATAGTCCGCTCGCACGGAATTTTTGTGTCCACACACAGGATTCTCGTGCGAGCCTATGAAGATTTTGTGGAATTTTTCTATCTCAGGGTCGTGCGCTCGCAGGGAATTTTTGTGTGTTTGCACGGTACGAATAAGAGAATTCTTCGCTGAGCCTGTTCGCACAAAATAGTAGCCTGCTCGCACCGGTGCGATCTCACCTGGGTCTTCGCGATCGCACGACTGCGCGGGCTGGAACTTTTCAGTTTAAATTTTCTAATTCTAGGCAACATATAAATAGATTTGTAGATTTTATTTTAAAAACATTAATTCATAATTAGATTTTTCAGCAAATTAGAGAGGATAGTTCCTAGTTCTTCAAGCTTGGTAGGAGAGAGAAACTTTAATTTGGGGAAACTTCAACTTGTAAATCTCTTTCAACTCTTGAATTCTTATTGCAATTTCAATTCAATCTTTAATGCTTTACAATTCTTCTTGAGTTCTTGAGTTTTCAATTGCTTTGATGATATTGTTGGTTGATTCTTATTTTCTTTTGTTGATTCTCAATTGAATTCTTAGATATTGATTCTCTTAATTCAATCTTCAAATTCAATGTCTACTTGCTTTCAATCTTCAATTTCCTTAGTTAAAACTATGAGTAGTGAGTAGTTTCTAGTTAGGGATAGGGGAGAAAACTAGGGATTGAAATTGGGGAAAAGTGAAGGATGATTCATGATTATTGATATGATTAAATTCTGATTTGATGCTAGGAATTCCATGATTTGTGAATTAGTAGTTGCAGATGCTAGTCCAACTAAGCTAGATTGGAGTGTTTCATTTTGATTTGGCAAGACAATGTGAATCTCTATGTTGCATGTGAAGAGTTGGTTTCAATTGCTAGTTGTTTAGTCTTAGGATTGTGCGAGAGCTTTTCCTAGATTAGAGAGCTAAGGGCGTTCTATCCGAGAGGTGGCGAGCGCGTCATTTGTTGCTTTTCCCCTATTTGTCAAGTCATTTCATCAATATATGTGTGTTAGTGTTCGTCCTTCTCCTAACTACCCTTGGTCTATCCCTAATTCCTTAACGCTTTCCTTTATTGCATAATTCGTTGATAGCTTAGTTGTGTAGTTGATAATCAAATCAATCTTCGTCCTAAACTAGCTTGACTACCAAACTCACTTCGCTCTGTTTCCTTGGGACGATCCCTATGCTTGCCGCTATAGTCAATATAGCCGGTTAGTTAGGAGTTTTATTTTTTTTTGATAAGGTGTGTTTCATTCAACGACGGAAAATGCCTTTATCAAAATGGCGCCTTTGCCGGGGAACGGTTGTTGTTTTTGAGTTAAGTTGAGTCTAGTTTAACCATAAGAAAATCCAAAAATATTTCATTCTTGCTTTAGTTTTTCCTTTGCATTGCTCACGGTTTGTTTGCGTTTCGTATGCAAGATAGGGGTCGAACTCGTCATAGGCCTCTCTACCCTCTCGACCTAGAGTTAGAGAGGACTTTGCGAACCTTGAAGTGTATCCGAACCTGTTCGTCGAGCTAGAATAGATTCGAACCTTTGAGTGAAGCTACGGAACGAGAGTCAACAAGTCCAACCATTGAGAGAATGGCTCTTCCGGTTAAGAACCTAGGTATTCCGGGAGCCTTTGAGGCGACTTGTGGCATTCAAGACCCGACTACCAATGCAAATTTTTTTGAAATAAAGCCCGCATTAATTAATTTGGTGCAAAGTCATCCATTTTGCGGAAAGAGTAGCGAATCACCGCATGAACACTTCAAACAATTTGAGCACTATTGTAATACCATAATTCCATTTCTCCCTCTTCGGGCGTGCTAGTGATTGGCTTGACAAGGAGGTCAAGCCAAACTGACTTAAAACTTGGAATGAAGTGACAAGTGCGTTCTTGAGCAATTTCTATTCGCACGGGAAGACGGCGGAGTATCGTCATAAGATCCAATCATTTGAGCAAAAGAGAGATGAGTCTCCATTTGAGGCTTGGGATCGGTTCAAGGAATATCAAAGGGAGTGCCCTCACCATGGGATTCCTAATTGGCTCCTCCTACAAACTTTCTACTTGGGATTGAGCCCTACCTCCAAAATAAGTCTTGATGCAGGGGCGGGCGGTCCTATAATTAACAAGACGGAGGACCAAATAGAGGAGATCATAGAGGATGTCGTGCAAAACTACCAAGCATGGCATGTAGGAACAAGGAGCTATGATTGCAAGAGTAAAGGTGAGGATGGTAAAGGGTTGATTTATGCAATTGAGCAAGCGCGCATCATCGAGAAGGTTAGCTCAAGGTTAGAAAATCTTGAGAGCACTCCAAGTCAACCCCCATCACCATCAAAAATTCCTCCACCATCGGCTACTCTTCTCACTAAGGGGAAGAGCAAGGTGAGTTCCTACAACACTATGCCATTAGATACATCCTTTTGTGAAAGTTGTCATAAGTATGGGAATTTCCCTAACATGTGTCCTTTAGCGCATAATGTTTCATATGTGGATTATGGCCCTTCTTATGAAGGAGATTTTGATGTGGAATATGCCAATGCTATGAATGAGAGGACTAGATTTGATGGCCCCCCGAATCAAAACTTTAATAGGCAAGCACCTAGAGGTCCCCCAATGCATGGATCCTACTAAGGCTTCGGCCAAGGAGGTGGGTATGATAGTCAAAACCGAGGTAACTATAGGGCGTAAGGCTATCAAGGCCAAGAACCCTATGGTCAATATCACGGTCTTGGAAATCAAACTCAATAAATCAAGGTAGTTATAACCCTAACCATCAAGGTGGAAGGGGTTACAACTATCCTTATGGTCAATATAGGGGTGCTTCTAGTGGGGGCTATCCGTCGAACCCGGGAGGACAATATGGTGTTTCTCAATTTCCTCCTCCCGGATTCAATGGGCCAAGGACTTATGGCAATTAATACCCTCAAAACCCTATGGGGTATGGCAATGCACCTCCACCACTCCCGCCTCTCAAGTCTAACCTTGAGGATCTTATGGAGTCGTTCGTGGGGGCGCAAGCCAAGAAAAATGTTGAGTTTGAGGATGGATTCAAGAAATCCAATACTCAATTGAAAATGATCGAAACCCAACTAGCACAACTTGCTAGCACCATCAAGGAACAACAAGTGCATACTAGTCTCCCACACCAAGGTCAAGCTCCTGAGAAAATGTATGCGGTCATGACTAGGAGTGGGAAATATTTTAGATGATGGTGCTAAGCTTGTTGATGCTCCTTGCTCTAGGGGAGAAGGATCTAAGGGAAATGAGTCTACGGACTGTGATGTGGTGGAAGAGAAGTCTCACGTTGATGACGTGATTGATGGTGTAAAGCAAACAGAGGCTACTCTTCTACCTCTCCCTACTCCTCCTCTCCCCTATCCTCAAAAGATTGTCGGAAAGAAATTGGATGACCAATTCTCCAAGTTTCTAGACACTATTAGTAAGCTTTATGTGTCATTGTCTTTCACCGAGGTGCTTAAGCAAATGCCACATTATTCTCGGTTCATGAGAGACATTTTGTGTGGCAAAAGAACTTGTGGCCCCAAGGAAACCGTGCATCTCACGGAGAATTGTAGTGCCTTGATCTTGAACTCGTTTCCCCCAAAGATCAAGGATCCCGGGAGTTTCTCGATTCCTTGTAGCATCCAAAAGCTGAAATTTGAAAACGAACTTTGTGATTTGCGGGCAAGCGTGAGAATTTTGCCCTACAAAATCTATGAGAAGCTTCGTCTTGGTGATCTCACCCCTACCCCTATGTCTTTGCAACTAGCCGATCGCTCGGTTATGTTTCCTTTGGGTAGGGTTGATGATGTTCCCCTTGTGATAGGGAAGTTAACTTTTCTTGTTGACTTTATTGTCTTGGACATTGATGAGGACTCCCACACCCCTATTATCTTAGGAAGGCCTTTCTTGGCCACGTCGGGAGCTCTCATTGATGTTCAAGGTGGTCTTATCACCTTGAAGGCGGGAGATTCCAAGGCTAGTTTCAAGCTTCCTATTGATGATGAATGTTGTTCCAAGAAGAAGAGTTGCATGAAGTTAGACACTATTGCATGCATTGAGTATCGTTATGCTAACATTTCTAATGACTCTTGTATTTCTAAGTTTGATGATAAGCTTTCTAGGAACAAAATCAAGGAGAAGAAGGTATTTGTGAACTCCTCGGTGTTAGGTGATTCATTTGATGATGTGATAACCATTCCCCAGATCTTCGGGATGGGTCTAGATGATGTTGGAGCAGAAACTTCGGCTCCCATTGGTAAGGATTCTCCGGTCAAGAAGCCCAAGAGGGGCAAACACATGCTTAAGGGGATTTGGTTTGATCCCACCTCTATGAGTGGTGGCTTAGGTAAGTGGTTTGCGCCCAAAGGGGCAAAAAGGAGCTTTTTGACTCGTGATGACCCCGAGTTGGTTGTGTTTGACCCCCCATGAATATGGGGGGATTCGTCAAGCTAATGACGTTAAACGAGCGCTACCAGGAGGCAACCCGTATATTGGTTCTTTCTCTAGTCCCACCATAAGTTTTGGGGGGATTCATCAAGCTAATGACGTTAAACGAGCGCTACCAGGGAGGCAACCCGGTTGTCTAACTCTTAGTTTTAATTTGCTTTTGTTTACTAACTATTGTTTTATAGTTTTGTTTTTGTTTTAGGAAAAGAGAGCATGAAAATCAAGAAAAAGCAAAAATCCAGTTTTGTGCGATCGCACGGCTCAATTGTGCGATCGCACAAAACTGGAAAAATCGATCAGTAGCTAACCAGAATCTGGTGCGAACTGGCTCTCGTTCCGTGTGTTCGCACTCGTACCGTGCGATCGCACGGATTTTTCGTGCGCTCGCACTTTTCGGGTTTTCTGGATTTTGCGAATGGGTAGTTAAGAAATTCGCAGCCCCTTTTCTTATTTCTGTCGACTCTCCTCCTCTCTCAAACCACTCTCAGTCCCTTTTCTCTCCACTCTAGCTCGCCAACCTCCATTTCTACTCCTTTCTTACTTGATTTCCCTTACAAATTTCACTCTCAATCTCTCACATTCACAAATCCATCCCTATTCTTCACCCTAAATCCATAAATTTCAGATTTTTTCCAAAAACCCCCAAAATTCTAGGGTTTTGCTTGAACTTTGATTTTGTATCAATTGGTGCAATTGAAGTATTGGAGAGTGCTTTGGGTTGTTCTTGTTCACTTCCTCTATTAGTGGTGACAATTTCGTTCCCTTCTTTCTTCATTTTCATTCCATTTTGTCTCATTGTTCATTTTTTTTTGTTGGAAATTTCTGAATTTTTGATTTTGGGTGGTTAGTGATGCATGTTTGATTTTGTGTTTAATCCTTGATAATCTAGACATGTTATGCATGCTTCATTGCTAATATTTGTTGATTCTAGTCTCTTGGTAGATTCTTGGTGAAATTTGAGTGAAATTCTAGCTTGATTGGTTATTTTTAGTTGAAGAGTATTGTTTGGAGTATTCTTGTTCTCCTTGAACTAGGGTAGTGTTTTGGTATTTGATTGTGGTAGTTTTGGTGGTAGATTCTCTTAGTTTATAGACTAACTTCGTTTTTTTTCTTTTGGATTGTACACTAGTAGAAAAAACCCTTATTGCAGCGGGCTTTTAGACCCCTATTGCAGCGTACATCGTATGCTGCAACTGGGGGGTCTGCAACAAGTCTGAACTTGTTGCAGTGTACATTGTTCGCTGCGAAAAGTGCTTTTTTGCAACGTACATATGCATGTACGCTGTAACAAGTGTCAAAAATTTTGCCAAATTCTTGACTTGTTGCAGCGTACATATTCATGTACGCAGCAAAAGACCCCACCTTGTTGCAGGGTACATCTATTTGTACGCTGCAACAAGTCTGAACTTTGCCAAAATTTTACACCCTTGTCGCAGCGTACACATATATATGTACGCTGTAACAAAGCACTTTTGGCGGGAAAATTTTATTTTTGTTTAGGAATACCTAGAGTGCCTTGCACCAAATATAGAAACCTGTCACAACAATAATAGAATATCGCAACCTGTATAACAAATATAAAAAAAATTACTGTTGTTTTGTATATATCCCAAAACCAAAGTGCACATACCACATACATTTAAATATATGTACGTTCCAATTGCAACGTACGCATACATTTTAATATAAAAGATTGTTCAATAACATCTAAACCTACTCGATCAAGCGCGCTCAGGCAAATAATAAATATTTTCTGGTAATAAACGTATCCCATTGCTCACGAACCACTTCAATTTCCTCACTAGCATAAGGCGCATTCCTCGGAGTATAGACCTTTACAAAAAACAAAAATTTGATGGGAGCATTAGATTAAATGCAAATTAAATGTCACATTTTAACATTCAAGCAACTAATGACAATGTACTAATAGTCTAGAATACGACTCAAGAGTAAGGAAAGTTAAAACTATACATATTAATCATGTAATAAGAATCAAATGAGTCCTTAGGTTCTTTAGTTCAAAGTTGGGAGCGGAAATGTCATTTTAGCTCTAAATATGACCTATAACGACCCAATGAGCCTTCAATGTGCATACATAGATTCGAATGAGTTTTAGAAAGTTAAAACTATACATATTAATCATGTAATAAGAATCATCGAGTCCTTGGGTTCTTTAGTTCAAAGTTGGGAGCGGAAATGTCATTTTAGCTCTAAATATGACCTATAACGACCCAATTATCCTTAAATGTGCTTACATAGATTGGAATGAGTTTTAGAAAGTTAAAACTATGAACATTAATCATGTAATAAGAATAAAATGAGTCCTTAGGATCTTTAGTTCAAAGTTGGGAGCGAAAATGTCATTTTAGCTCTAAATATGACCTATAACGACCCAATGAGCCTTAAATGTGTATACATAGATTGGAATGAGTTTTAGAAAGTTAAAACGATGCATATTAATCATGTAATAAAAATAAAATTAGTCCTTAGGTTATTTAGTTCAAAGTTGAGAGCGTAAATGTCATTTTAGCTCTAAATATGACCTATAAACCCAATGAGTCTTAAATGTGCATACATAGATTGAAATATGTTTTAAAAGATTAAAAATATGAATATTAATCATGTAATAAGAATAAAATGAGTCCTTAGGTTTTTTAGTTCAAAGTTGGGAGCGTAAATGTCATTTTAGCTCTAAATATGACATATAACGATCCAATGAGCTTTAAATATGCATAAATAGATTGGAATGAGTTTTAGAAAGTTAAAACTATGCATATTAATCATGTAATAAGAATAAAATGAGTCCTTAGGTTCTTTAGTTCAAAGTTCGAAGCGTAAATGTCATTTTAGCTCTAAATATGACCTATAACGATCCAATGAGCCTTAAATGTGCATAAATAGATTCAAATGAGTTTTAGAAAGTTAAAACTATGCGTATTAATCATGGAATAAGAATCAAATAGTCCTTAGGTTCTTTAGTTCAAACTTGGGAGCGGAAATGTCGTTTTAGCTCTAAATATGACCTATAACGACTCAATGAGCCTTAAATGTGCATACATAGATTGGAATAAGTTTTAGAAAATTAAAACTATGCATATTAATCATGTAATAAGAATAAAATGAGTCCTTAGGATCTTTAGTTCAAAGTTGGGAGCGAAAATGTCGTTTTAGCTCTAAATATGACCTCTAATGACCTAATGAGCCTTAAATGTGCTTACATAGATTGGAATGAGTTTTAGAAAGTTATAACTATGCATATTAATCATGTAATAAGAATAAAATGAGTCCTTAGGTTCTTTAGTTCAAAGTTGGGAGCGTAAATGTCAATTTAGCTCTAAATATGACCTATAACAACCCAATGAGCCTTAAATGTAGATACATAGATTGGAATGAGTTTCAGAAAGTTAAAACTATGCATATTAATCATGTAATAAGAATAAAAGAACACCTGTCACTTGGAGTTCCTTAAAGCACTAGATAGAACGAGGATTCAAAAGATGAAACTCTCCTATAGCTCCTTAAATATTTATTGAATAAAACCATTTCAACACACTTTTTTTTCTCTTTCTTAACATGGATCAAAATGAACTCTTCAGTGAATCACAAGCATGTAAAAGAAGATACTAATTACTACTATAAACAAGAGATACTAATTATAAATATGTGCCTAAAATCCCAAGAAATTCCTCAAGGCTAACTTGTTACCTGAATTGACGTTAGGATAGCAGCAACATCATATATGGGACTCCATTGGTTTTGTAGAATGTCAAGATAGATACTTCTATCTACATAAACTAATAAATTCCCAACCAAAAAAAACACACATATAGATAAGGTTAGAACAGGAAATTGGCAGGTTTATTCACTTATATAAACCACAGGTACAGACAACCAAGTACATGCAGAACAAAGTCAAAAGCAGCTAAAGAACCAAGTTACAGATGGATTTACTGCTTTCGGATCAAGAAATCAGCTTCTGTATCATGGTGATTTTTTAAGACAAACGTGAGCATCAGCAAGTTGTTTATTTGGATAAGAAGAATAGGAAAATTGCAGCAAAAACCTTAAAATACATAAATTTTAGTAAGCTGAAGCCAACAAACTAAAATAAGAAATAAGTATGAAGTTCTCAATCATCACATACTCCATGCAAGATCATCTTGAAACAATCATTATAAAACAAGCTAGTCGAAGTACAATGAAGCAACACACTGCAGTTTTTTTTATAGGTATTAGGTTACTTCCATGAATTATGATATAATCATATAAGGGTCAAAATCCTGCTTCAAATAAATTAACAAAATCCTGCCTCTACCTAAATATTCCATGTATTGTACCTTCAGCTGATGTAGACTATATCACTTAAAATCCTGATTCATTTAATATTCTGCAAATATGAAAGTTGTTTAGTTTATATTTATAAACTTTTGATCGATTACTGCAAACAATGTCAACTTAGGAAAAGTTGACCAAGCAGACTGCAGATATCATCTTTAGAGAGAGAGAGTAGCAACAGTACCTTCTCTTGGAGATTTCTGCAGATATGCTCTCTGACAGAAAGTCTTAGCTGCAAAGGTTGTACATTGTCCTGCAGTTTCTTTGCTTCTTTTTCATCATGCTTTGATTTCTTAGCCTGTTGAAAGAAATACGAGCATAAACAGCAGGCAAAACTCAACAACAATATTGTTCTAAAAAATTCTCATAGAACATACCAGACGCTTATACTTGAGGAGCTCAGAAAAATCTGTCTGCTTGCGAGCTGGACCATATTCGATTCCCTTGACTCGACTAGCAAAGTTCAGGGAGCATAAAGTCTCCCCCAAGTCTGCAGCGCTAGGACTAATCTGGATAAATAAGACAGATAACTTACAGCCACATCTCGGTTCAACAAGGCTTAGTTGTAATCTGATCCTTCAAGGGATAAATATTGGGCTAAAGTATCTCACCTCAAGAGCTCTGAAGCATGTGCGTAAGCTTTGAGTTTCTGAAAATTAACAAAACAATCAAGTTAGATTCATGCGAAAATGGGGCTTGAAGTAAAATATTAACCAGAACTGGCTAACCGGTCTAAAATATTAACCAGAGCTAACTAACAGGAATCAGGGATATGAATGTTGTGTCCAATTTTAAAATAAGATTAATTGAATGACATATATAGCTTGAGTGCTTCGGGAGTTTGAGATAATGCACAGCCAATTAACCAGACAATAGGTTAAACGATTACTCTCATTCTTTTAGAGAGACTTAAGTGTAAATGAACTCTTATCATTATGTTCTCATGAAGCACTTGGTCTGCTAGCCCTGAATTTGCAGTCACATATCAAAGCTAAGTTATCTGAACTCTTCCATTCTTCATTCAACTCAAGTAATGTTATGTCTTATGAAGAATACATTTGGCATTTCATATATCCCCAGAAATAGGAACACCTTGCTAATATTAAGCATGGACAACCCATTGATTCCTGTTATAATCATCATTTTGATATCATATAGTTTTACAGATATGGTGGTGAAGTGAGCTTTGGAGACTATCGACCTGTTGACCCGAGTCCAAGTCGTTCCAAGGCTTCTGTAAAACATGAACCATCCCAGTCCCTTCAACCAGGATGGATCAGGATCACCGTAACCTTTTAATCAAATGGTTAGCTTAATAGCTTAGCATCTAATCTGTAGGATAAGTTAAAATCCCTATTCTAGTGTATATTTCCCGGCCTTGAATGCTACCTCTATTTCAGAAATATGATTTGCACTAACCCTATTCTTGTTGTATTAGGTAACCTAATTTTACTGTATGATCAGGAGCAATTTCCTAAGGAAATAGAAAAGTTTTAGCTGACAAATTAAGAGAAAAAAGAAACAGAGGAAGCTATTCTTTTTTATATAAAAACGCCAAAATCACTATGTAGAGTCAAGAAATAGAGGATTCTATGTCTGATTAGAACTATTCATACCTGATCAGTGAAATACTGTCCTGGAAGCTCAACATCAACAACATGGAAATCACGCAAAACCCTGCTTTCCTCTTCCAGCTTCAGCACAGCAGGAAATCTGTCCTCAACATTGCTTTGCAGAACATTATTCCAATGCTTCAATCTCTCAGTGAGTTCAGAAAGTGTTGCTGGGAAGGTAGAAGTGTTATCTGGATAAATATCAGGTTCAAAGTCTGGCTTGTACTCTCGCACGAAATCAACATGCTTGTTTACAGCATCTGCTGAGAAGCAAGCCCTAAAGACACCGGAAAGCTCCTTCCTAAGAGACTGAGCCACCTCCGTAGTAGTTGCAGTTGGATACTTGTAGCACCGGTGGAGCAGGGCATTGACTACTGCTAGAAGTCTCTCTACTGGTAAAGTGACAAACCTTGATCCAATCTCTGTAAGCAAAATATGCAATTTTTTCAAACAAAAAAATATTCTGTCTTTAGTAATATCGTTTTCATGACTGTACATCAGTAACAACATCATATATTCCAGCATTACAGAAAAATTAACAACAATATCAGCAGTATAGCAACAAAGCATAGCAGCAGCATAACTGCAGTAGTAGGCTAGCAAGCATCAATCTGAGATTTCAAACACATTTAGTACTCAATATGATCCTTGATCCCTCAACATCAACTGCAATTGAGTCCCAATTCACAAGAATATAATATAAATAGTTCAGTCCATAGAGTTCTTTCAGTAATACTGACTGAAAGTCTGAAAGTCAAAGCTCAAAGGAACAGATGCAATGTGCTGATGATAAGCATTACCATTCTTTGGTTTCACCAATGTCATTGAACACATTTCCCCTTCCAGAATCTTTTAGCATTTGCAACTATAGGACCAAAGACTATTCCTAAGAGGACTACATACCGAAACATATGCATTTACTATATAACAACAAGAAACAATCCGAAGCACATGAATAACAAATTAATTACAATAAATAACAACTTAACTTGAAAATCCAAAAATATGTCTTATCCTAATTACAATGAATAACAACTTAACTTGAAAACCCTAAAATATCCCAACATAAAACCATAATCAAATTCGTAAAAAAATATTGTAATAATTCACTACACAACAACAATAAACAAAAACATCAATCGAATTAATTCCACGATCAAACAAAACCCAAGTACCAAATGTAGCTAAAATTACAATAACAACAATTACAAGCAATTCAAGTTGATAATAAATCACAACCAACAAAACCCACAACCAAAATCAGCAAAGAAGTCGATCGAAAAAATACCCATGTTCGTTGAAAACGCCATGGCAGAAATTCTGAACAGGGGAAGTTAAGCTATAGCTATACAATTTGTTGAGCTCGCGAGTACCATATTCGCAAGTAGCAGCGAAGACTGAGCTGTAGTTGACTTTGACCAAAATTGATAATAGAAAGAGAGTAAGATTTGAACAGTAATGGGAACCCATGAACATAGGGGTTTCAAAATCTTACAGTAGTATACAAAGGCAGATGATATATTTCAGACTCGACACTGTACAATAACAACACTTAATATCATTAATTAGCCCCTTTCTTAAACAACACTTAATATCACCAAAAAAAACAAATTGAACAAACCCTAATTAACCCTAATTCTTAAAACAAAAATCAAGAGGGGACAGGGAAGATAATTACTTACCGCGGCGAAAAGATTGACGAAGAACAGCACGCGAGCTGAACCACCGGCCGAGCAAGCTAGCTGGTTCAGCGACGGAGAAGCTAGATGGAGAGAACCACCAACGAGGAAGCTAGATGGCGAGAACCACCGACGAGAAAAGAGAACCACCGACGAGGAGGCTAGAGGGAGAGAACCACCGACGAGAAAAGAGAACCACCGACGAGGAAGCTAGAGGGAGAGAACCACCGACGAGACCCACTGGCAAGGAAAGCTGAGGGAAGAATTGAAGAACGGAGTTGAGCGCGGGACTTTGAAAATTTGGTCTCTTACTTTTGAGATTATGTTGGTGTGAATTGAACAAATATCCAATGCAACGAATTTTTTTTACAACGACCTATTACAGCGGGCTTTTACAACGTACGCTGTAACAGAAAGGGCTATTAGGGGGCTTTACAATGTACGCTGCAACAAACATTTATACAAGGGGCAATTAATTTGTACGCTGCAACAACCGTTTAAAGGGTTTGACCCGCGTTGACCGACTGGTTGTTGAAGCGTATTAATACATGTACGCTGCAACAAGGGGGCTGCAATAGGGGTTTTTTCTACTAGTGTAGTTTGTTTTCTTTGATTGTGTGTAGGTTCTTGTTCTCTAGTTCACCATGATGACCAAACGTTCAAAGAAGGGCCCCAACGCCCAACCCATCAAGAGAAAGGATCCCCCCCGCCGGAGTTCGAGACTTTCGGCATTGAGTTCCAAGATCAAAGGTCTTGGAGCTACTTTGAGGAGTTGTCTATGCGGACCATCCGCCCGACAAAGTTCTATCACAAACAGACCATCAAGGACTTGGGGGTTGAGAAAGAAATGGACACGTTGATTGCGGGGCTCGATCTTGAGGAGTTCGTGACAATGAGTGCCAAGACCTACAAGAGGGTAACCCTCGAGTTTCTTGCTTCGGCCCGGAGATATACTGTTCATGAGGAAGGGAACGAGTCGGTTGACCTTCATTTCCAGGCCTTCAACAACCAACATAAGTTGACAAATGAAGAGATCAACGATTTCTTTACTCTTTTCCCGAACCGGGGCCATGTCACCAACCCGGTGACGGAGTATTCGGGTTCCTATGATGAGCATGCTTGGTGGGGACAACTAACCGGTGAGCCGAGGAAGTTCACTTCTTCTTCGGCTAAGTCATCTTCGTTCCACCACCCGGCCATCCGCTACATGAGCCGCATTCTTCTATATGCTATTTTTGCCAAGGGGGCTACCGGTTCTTTGTCTAGCATGGAGCTTGGAGCGTTGTGGTTAACCATCGAGGAAGATACGGGAATTTTGGATATTGGGAAACTCTTGATCTCTAGGATCATCGAGATTCGGGATGGTCAACCGACTAGTGGGGACATCCTTATTGGAGGGATGCTTACTCTTCTTTTGAGGGCGCTCCCAAATGATCCTTATAAGCAAGCCCTTGAGGACTTGGACCCGGTTCTCGGTGGTGAGTTCCTTGACTTGCGAGCTCTTACCAACGCCAAGAACGGTAAGTATATTTGGTTGGTCAAGCAACTCGATTGGTGCTTGATTCCCGATGCATCCATCACTTCTTGGACCCCCAATGTTCGGTATTTGCTCCCCCGAGATCCCCAATTCATTTCCCATGATGTTATGCTTCCTCCTCCTCAACCCGCCACAGAGTTTCCTCCTTGGCCCACCTCACCGGCCTTGGAGCATCCCCTCGACGAGGGTGGTACGTCCTCTCCTTCTCCTCTTTTTGACTTGACTAGCTTGCAATCCACCCTTGCGGCCATCCTTGCAAGGGCAAGAGGAACAAGCTCTTACCTTGGCTTCTCTTGCTCCTTAAGAGAGCCGCATGGTGGATTCTCATCCCGATTTTGACTCGTCCTACTACGGTAGGCGGGTGTACGATTATCACGTGGACAAAGGGGACTTTACCCCCTATGTCAACTATCCTTATCATCCACCCCAACAAGGGCCCGTCCCTTGTTGGAATGATGATCGTACTCCCACTTACCCGTATTGGACGGGGCCTTCCCAACCCGGTGTCACTCCCCCCTCTTACCCGCCCTATGATTACACCAAAATGGGTGGGAGTGACTATCGCGGTGATCCGATGTATCCCACACCTACGCTGGTTGATTGGCCTAGTGTTTGGCCCGAGGGGTTTACCGGGTGGCCCGCGGGATATGTTGGAGGTTGGGATGGTCCTCGAGGAGAGCCTCCTCATGGAAATTACCCCCTTTAGCCCGAATTCGCTTGGCCTCCCTATACCGATGCTTCGGGTCCCGATGTGAACCCCACCTACAATTTCACCCCTTTCACCGAAGAAGAAGCTCGTGCTCATCATCGTGAACGGGATAAATATTGGAGGCCTTATGATCAAAAGAGTGAAGGGAAAGGCCCAAGTACCTCTTAGGTTCACTCCATTTCTCCCCCATCTTCTATTGTGATGGTGTGCTTGTATTTGGCTTGGGGGGAGAAGTGTGACGTGGGGGTTTGCTTTGAGGAGTTGATGTTTGTTGTTGGTGTTTGTTTGGTGACCCTTCCGCCACTTTGTGTGGTAGTACATATTTGGTGATTTATTGATGTTTTTGGTTTGTTTTGGCCATTTTGCCCTTGTATACTAACATTTTCTTGGAGTTTTGTTTCTTTGTTTTATTTCATTGGTGTGGATTCACATTTTCCACCATTTCCTTGCTCGTTGTTCTTTTGGTGGGTTTGTTTGATTTTCTGGTTATTTGCGGGACTTGCTCCCACGACATCTCCGGTAATATCTTTATATCTCACATGCATTCTTTGGGACGGGCATATTTCTTGCGGGGCATTTGGTTGGATGGGTAGCTGTGCCCCTCCTAGTTTTGTTTTAGGCCTTGGGACATGGCCTAATTCAAGCTCGGGGGAAGTTTTATTGTGTGGTTACTTTATGTTGTTCTTGCCATTGACATCTTGCATTTTGTGTGCTTTGTTTATACTTTAATGCTTTCTTTCCTTAGTTTCTTTTTTTTTTCTTTTTGTTTTCTTTTGTTTTAGTTTCCTCCTTTTCTTTTTCTTTCCTTTTTCTTTGTTTTCCTTTCCTTTTGTCAAGGCAAGTTTTTCTAGCTTTTAGGATTATTCTTGATTCGGGTATAATAAAAATGGAACTTGTAGTTTAGAATGCTTTTATTCCTAAGTCGTAGATGTGTGCACGGTTTTGAATGTCTTGGTTCGAGTCTAGGATTTGGGTGTTAAGGTAGTCGGTTAGAACTTTGGGTAGCACGAGTCTTGAACCCTTGGTTTGTGGTAAGACGGTGTCGTTCTCTCTGGTGACTTGAAACCAGAGAGGGTAGTATGTGCTCCCATTTGTGAGGATCACTGTTCATTTTAGCCCAAACACAGTATATATTTTTGAGTGGAATGGATCCTTGGCTTGACTTTCACATATCCCGGATTTGACTATTTCCTTCCCGAGACCGCGACCGAACTACTTTAGGGGACGATAGAGGCATTTCTTTCGGTGACTATTTTTTCTTTTTAGTTTAGGACATTATTTTATATTTTTCTCATATATTTTTGTTTGCATTTGCCCCCTTGCTAGCCATTTGAGCCTTGCCCTTTCATTTCTTATAAGCTCATTACAAGCCTATTAGCCTTTGTTTTATTTTCACCCTTAGAAGTGATAGTGAAGCTTTGTGTTATTATGCTTGATGTTTTGGATGATTATGCCGATTGTTTTTGGTTGGAATGGCAAGTTTTGGAAATATGATGTATATAGTGAATAAAAAGGCAAAAAGAAAAAGGAAAGTTTTGAAAAAGCCAAAAAATAGAGAAAAACAAGGCAATGAGAAAAGTTTCAATTGATACGCAAAAAATGAACGGGAGGGAGAAATCGGTAAAATTTATGGAACGGGATTGTCATGCTAAGATTTCGAGTAACCTTCTCTCCTCTCTTGCCATTCTTGTCTTTTCCGGCGCCTTCGCGGTGTCACGAGAAGCTATCTTTGAGGGTGAATGGGATCTAGAGAGTTGACGCGGTAAGATCGGTTGAAGGGGGATAGGCAAGTGCAAAACTCTTAGTTCTCCATGCTTCACACTTTGAATCCTTCACTCAACCTAGGACATTTGTTAGCGTGCTTTCAATTATTGATTTTGTAATATTAGCATTTTTTGTGCTCGTTCCATAATAAAAGCCCGTTTCTTGGATTTTATAGTTTATTTTGCTTCATTTTCTTTTCTTTTTTTCTCTTTTCTTTTCCTTTCTTTTCTTTTCTTCTCATTTTCTTGGTTTGTTTTCCTTTTCGGTCTTGCCTTGATTGAGTTTTTAGAAGAGTTATGGGTTGTTCTCTTTGGAAACCTTTGCGAGATCCCACTCGCCCTCATGTGCGATTGTGGGGTTTAAAGAGCTTGTTGCATGCGCTTAAATGCAACCGTGATTCCTACGAAAGTGAGTTAGGTTGTATATTCTTGTAGTTCCCGTTTTTGTAGTTTTTAGAATCTAAATAATGTGCTCATTCTTCCCTATTTTCTTGCTTAGTTTGCTAGGGACTAGCAAACGCCTAACTTGGAGGAGTTTGATGAGCGGCATTTATGTCGCTCTAAGCTTAGGTTTTTGTAGTATTTTATTATGATTTTCGGTAGTTTTATATAGCTTTTGTTGCATTTATAAGTCCTTATTCCATCATTGAACTTTTAAGGGAATTATTGGAGAAAGATGGAAAACAAGTTGAAAATAGCTCGAAGCAGGCCCGTGCGATCGCACGGAAATTTCGTGTGTTCGCATGGGTCAGAAAAGTTGGTATTGAAGTCAAGCAGACTGTGCGACCGAGTTCCAGATTTGTGTGTTCGCACAAAATCGCAAAATCGATGCAGGAACTTTCCAGTTTTGCGTGCGCTCACACGCCATTTCAGCCCGCTCGCACAGAATTTTTGTGTGCACACACAGGATTCTCGTGCGAGACCATGAAGATTTTGTGGAATTTTGCTATCTCAGGGCCGTGCGATCGCACGGAATTTTCGTGTGTTCGCACGGTACGAAGGAGAGAATTCGTCGCTGAGCCTGTTCGCACAAAATAGTAGCCTGCTCGCACCGGTGCGATCGCTCCTAGGTCTCCGCGATCGCACGGCTGTGCGGGCTGGCACTTTCGAATTTAAATTTTCTAATTCTAGGGAACATATAATTATATTTTTAGATTTTATTTTAAAAACATTAATTCATAATTAGATTTTTCAGCAAATTAGAGAGGATAGTTCCTAGTTCTTCAAGCTAGGTAAGAGAGAGAAACTTCAATTTGGGGAAACTTCAACTTGTAATTCTCTTTCAACTCTTGAATTCTTATTGCAATTTCAATTCAATCTTTAATGCTTTACTATTCTTCTTGAGTTCTTAATTTTTCAATTGCTTTGATTATATTGTTGGTTGATTCTTATTTTCTTTTGTTGATTCTCAATAGAATTCTTAGATATTGATTCTCTTAATTCAATCTTCAAATTCAATGTCTACTTGCTTTCAATCTTCAATTTCCTTAGTTAAAACTATGAGTAGTGAGTAGTTTCTAGTTAGGGATAGGGGAGAAAACTAGGGATTGAATTGGGGAAAAGTGAAGGATGATTCATGATTATTGATGTGATTAAATTCTGATTTGATGCTAGGAATTCCATGATTAGTGAATTAGTAGTTGCAGATGCTAGTCCAACTAAGCTAGATTGGAGTGTTTCATTTTGATTTAGCAAGACATTGTGAATCTCTATGTTGCATGTGAAGGATTGTGCGAGAGCTTTTCCTAGATTAGAGAGCTAAGCGCGTTCTATCCGAGAGGTGGCGAGCGCGTCATTCGTTGCTTTTCCCCTATTTGTCAAGTCATTGCATCAATATACGTGTGTTAGTGTTCGTCCTTCCCCTAATTACCCTAGGTCTATCCCCAATTCTCTAACGCTTTCCTTTATTGCATAATTCGTTGATAGCTTAGTTGTGTAGTTGATAATCAAATCAATCTTCGTCCTAAACTAGCTTGACTACCAAACTCACTTCGCTCCGTTCCCTTGGGACTATCCCTATGCTTGCCGCTATAGTCAATATAGCCGGTTAGTTAGGCGTTTACAAATTTTGTTTGATAAGGTGTGTTTCATTCAACGACGGAAAATACCTTTATCACAGACTGATGCCTAACAGGAGCACCAATTTTCTCATCCACATTAACAACATAGTTGAAACAACCCATAACAGCCAAAGGCTTACACATAATGCCACATAAATCCCTCCACAAGGACTCCCTTTCAACATTATGATTAAAAGCATATACAAAAGTGCAGAAAAACTCATTTTGACTACTTCTTGGGCAAACCAGACAGTGAATCATTTGACTAGAAACACCCAACACATTCGAAGTGAAAGCATTTGGGTTCCAAGAAACCATGACTCTACCTCCCTTACATACACTACTATTTGTTGTGAAACACCACCCACTGAACATGTTTATGTACAAGGCCCCCAACTTAGAAGGGGAGACCTTAGTTTCCAAGAGACCAACCAACCCAGCTTTGTGAGAATGAATGAAAGCTCTCACCTCACTTTGTTTCTTCTGGGTGTTGATCCCTCTCGTATTTCAACTGATGATACTATGCATTGCTTCCAGAGGAGTTCCCTCCCCTAGGAGCAAAATTCTTTGGTACATCCACCATTCCACCATTCTCCCCATGATCATCCTCTAAGACTTGTAAGTGGTTCCCAATACTGATACTTGCAGGCCTTGGACTCACTCTTCTTCTTGGATTTTGCACAGGTTGGAACTCCTGTTGAACCTGCACATTACCAGACCCACTGACAACCAGGGGAGCCACAACAACCTTTGGCACCCACACCCTCCTACCAATGACTTTCATGCACTTAGACACCTCAGGCCCCATACCCTTACATTGGGCGCACACCATTGGTCTCCATTCATATTCAACACCAATCTCAACCACTACCCCCTTCTCATTTATGAACTTCAGCTTCTCAGGAAATTCTTGCTCCACTGAAACTTCAACCTGTACTCTTGCAAACAGGAGTTTGTCTCTCTTTGCAGTTGCATTATCTACATGCTCTAGGATACCAAGCTTCCTAACTATCTTATTGAGACTCTTCTCCCCCCAATACTTGAAATTAATCTTATGTATCTTAACCCAAATGGGGACAGAACGTAAGTCTTCCTTCAAGAAATCCATATCCCGTGACCATGCCTTCAATACAATGGGCTTACTGTAAAAAAAAAGGGTCTGTTAGAAACCAAAACTTCATCCCTTCTAGCCATGGTAGTAAACCTAACTAAGAACACCCCCTTCGCAGCTACAACCACCTTATCCACCCCCATATTTTCCAAATTCGACGGGCAAACCCCTCCATTACATGGATAGGGGGGTTTTCTCCTACCACATAGCACATAATGGCCGAGTTTCAATAATCGATTTCCTCCTAAATATCCTCTAACTCAATTACAGCAAGATCCCCTGTTTCATTCAATGGTGGTCTGTTTGTTGGCTCACTATTCCCATTCATCATATTATTCACAGTATTCGCAATACTCACATTATTCACATTCATATCAGGATTTGCAGCAATTTCAAAAATCAGTATTTAAGTTTCCCCTAATACTACCAAATCTCAAACTCGGTGAAGAAACATGGTTACCTTCAATCTCCTCAACCCATGGTATTGGAGTCAATTTTGAATGAATCGCAGATAGCCACTCAGAGAACGATCATCTCGTGCTAGCTTGTTGTTGTAGGTCACGCAATGATTCCGTCGGTGACAAAATCACTCCAAAACCATCATCTCTAACAATCTGGGTATCGACAATGGGTGGCGCTAAATCCCCAATTTAAGTTTCCAAATCTCTTAATACCACCGCAGAAGGACCAGTGCATTGTGTTTTAGTTTTTCTTGGTTCAATGTAGTTGCTTTCGTCCGAGCTTTAGCCTTCCGTGCCATGGCGTCGCTGCTAAGCTAAGTTGAGCAGGAGAAGAGGGCTAGAGAGAGAAACACGTGAACATGTAGTTGTAACATGTTAAGTTGCGGTGTATTAATTTTTATTTCTCTATGTTGTAATATATTAAGTTGTAATATATTAGGTAGTTGTAATATATTACGTTGTATCATAATAAGTAGTGTTCGTAAAAGACGTTAAGTTTGCTTTGCATACTACATTATGTAGTAAAAAAAATACATAACTAGAGTAAAACACATATGTCTTTTAAAAACCAAGTCTAAGAAGTCTTACAACTCATGTACTACATAGATTAACAATGTCCTTGTCTCAGAAAAAAAACATAAAAAACAACATAGATTTACAATGTCCTTGTCTCAAAAGTCTGACATCCCAAACATTAGAATCAATCCAAATAATCAAAAGTTCCGCTCACATGCCCAATTCCAATTTGCTATGGCCCGTCGTGCAGTAGCCACTAGTGGAGGCTCTGACTTCTTATGTCCATGTAGATCAACAAAACCTCCTAGTGGATCCAACGTACGACCCATCCATTGCAGTGTAAAACAAAATATTATTGAGTGCAATTTAAAAATATAATAAATTTAATTGAACTTTAATAAAAATATACATAATCAGTGTGAGTCCTGGAAGGTAATTCATCATGTTGTCCTTGTGCGGGATTTCTTAGAATCTTTGGATGAGTAATTTTACTGTACCACTCTAAGTAACCAGTTACAATGGTGGGACCTAACGGACGTAGATGCGCCAGACAAGTCTGATCCAACCTAGGGTATCCACCCCTCGACCAATCGACATCCATGAATCCCATGTTGTAAAAATTAATCTCATACCTATGAGATGATCTCGGCCTGTATGACACACCCGAACTAACAAGCGTAGTCGAGATCTCTTTCACATAACCCAACTTCCTAGTAACCCGATTAGGGGCATAGATCTCACCAATACCACGACAACGTAAATGCCCCATGTAAAGAGTCATGTGATGCTATGTGGCGATGCTACGACCATATGGCGTCCACGAAACCTAAAATTTGCAAAGAGACATAAAACACACACATAAAAAATTAACAAATAACTAACGAACTAGTCAAATCACAACCATATAATGTTAAACAAAAACTACATATTACCTCAACGACGGACATATGATCAAGAGTATACCGGTAAGAGGCCAACCTATCTGGATTTGCTGGGCCTGCGACAAACTCCCACCTCAAAGCTCGAGGTCTCCCAGCTGTTGTCTCCTTAACTGTGGCGTGAGGATGAAAACAAGGAAGTTGATCCCCAAGAGTAACCACCTTCTGTGCCTAAATCACCAAGCTCCGCAAAGGGATGTGGGGTCACTCGGTTACTAGTCTTATCAACAAACAAACAAGAACTCATAGCAAGAAACGACAAACCTCTAGCATGTATCTCAGGTCTCCTCGTACCCCATATCTCTCCTTGATCGTTTTCGACCTTACTCTGCCGCATTCCATAATGCCCGGTGGCTTAACCCAAATGTTAACTATCTGCTCCTAAAGTAAAGAAGTTAAACTCGAGTCTATGGAATCCATATCAAGAACTGTGATGACTGGTCTCCCGTCTCTAGGGATCCCGAGTATCATAAATACGTACAACATGCACCATGATAGTCATCTCTCCAAATGGCAAGTGAAAAGTGTTAGTGCCAGGTTGCCAACGCTCCACGAAAGAAGAAAACAAAGGCAAGTCGAAGTGAATTGTCGTAATCCAAGGCATGTGAGATAAACCTGTAGAAGCTATAAGCCTCTTTGCCCCCGCAGGCATCCCCTCGAACAAGGTCTGTAGCGCAGCTCACAATAAACCACGACTCTAGCACCTAATACAACCTTGACCTACAAACAACGGATGATGACCGTTCCGGTCCCCAAACACATGAGAGAAGCCAGCCTTTGTAAGGGGTTCGGTTCGACACTGATTGGACCCGTCTTGAAGTGGTTAACCAGCCTGCCAAATGGATGCATCACCTCTTTAGCTCATCTCGACAACATGTTTAATCAGCAGTTCGCTAGCAGCAGGTGCCTAGAGAAGTAGACAAGCGACCTATACCGAGTGATCCAACACCCTGACGAACCCCTGAAGGATTATATAGCCCGGTTCATCAGGGAGAAGGTGATTGTCCCTGAATGTGATGTCCCGATAGCTATCGAAGCGTTCAGGCAAGGATTGTATGGCGAAACCGACCTCTGGAGGGATCTGATCAAATACCCCTGCAAAACGTTCGAAGATGCTCAAGCCAAAGCAATGGCCCAAGTAAGGTTGGAAGAAACTCTCTATCCCCGGAAAGGGGGTAACGACTACTCAAAGACGGAAAGACGATTGCCCTATTCCAAGAGAAGCAATGATCATCCTGCTCCTTATTCCCGAACTCAACATGTAGCAGTGGTGGAAGATGACGACGACTCCGACTGGAAGAACAGCCCGGATCTGCCTCCAAAAATTAACGATTATTCTGTCTGTGTTGACACTGTAAGTTTGATGAACCACCTCTCGAAGATGGGGAAAGCAGTGCAGTGGCCACCGAAATTTAGCAAACCCGAGTCGAAGAAGGATCCCTCAAAATGGTGTGATTTCCATGCCGACATCGGTCACACCACCAACGACTGCGTTGCGTTGAGGAGAGAAGTAGCCTATCTGTTGAAAAATGGTTACCTCAAGGACGTCATGTCAGACAAAGCTCGTGGTTTCGTCAACCCCACCAAATGTTCATTCGGAGTCTCCTCCGGGAAGTTTTTGGGTTATATGGTTACTCAAAGAGGCATCGAAGCTAGTCCTGATCAGATCCGCGCAATCATCAACCTACAATCACCTCGAAATCAAAAGGACGTACAGAAGTTAGCAGGCAGAGTGGCCGCCCTCAACCACTTCATCTCCAGGTCGTCCGATAAATGCAAATTGTTCTACGACATCCTGAGGAAAAACAAGAAGTTCGGCTGGACCGACCGACACGAAGCCGCAATGCAGCTACTCAAGCAGTGCCTGTCAAACCCTCCGCTGCTGTCAAAACCAAAAGACAATGAAGAACTACAGATATACCTTGCAGTTACGAAGTCGACCATCAGTGCAGTACTAGTACAAGAAGAAGACGGAAAGCAGCTACCTGTTTATTACATCAGTAAGTCGTTACTTAGCGCCGAAACAAGGTACTCTCATCTCGAAAAACTTGTCCTTGCACTAGTCGTCGCTTCTGTTAAATTACGCCCTTATTTTGAATGTCATTCTATCACTGTTAGAACTAACTATCCCATGAAGTCAATCATGAGAAAGCCCGAGTTGTCTGGCAAGATGTCCAAATGGGCAATACGATTGGGTTGTTATGACATCAGGTACGAACCTCGCACAGCCATCAAGTCGCAAGCTCTGGCTGATTTTGTGGCTGACTTCAGCCCGAGCCTCCAACATGAAGTCGATCACGAAGTCAACATATTGACCGACAGTGGATCCTCATCAACATGGACTCTACAAACTGACGGTTCCTCCAACATACGGGGGACAGGCCTCGGCATCGTGCTAAAGTCGCCACAAGGGGACACCATAGTACAGTCTGTCTGTTGCGAGTTCAAAGCTACCAACAACGAAGCAGAATACGAAGCCTTGATCCTGGGATTATCATTAGCACTCGACATGAATATCCGCCGACTTGAGGTACGTTGTGATTCCTTATTGATTATCAGTCAGATTAACGGTTTGTATGCAGCGAAGGACTCAAAGATGCAGGCCTACTTGGAAATAGCAAAAAAGCTCGTAAACAAGTTCGACTCATGCACCTTACAACAAATACCAAGAGATCAAAACACCCAGGCCGACGCCTTAGCCAATCTCGGCTCAAACATTAGACCTAAACTCACTTCCATCCCCGTAGTCCACTTAATGTATCCAGCCATCACCAAATATAACCTACCCATCACCGAACAGTCCCAACCTACCCAAACGCCTTCATGGCGCGACCCCTACATGCACTGGCTCAAACACAACACCACCCCACCTAGAATCACCCACGAAAAATCCTTCCGCATGAAAGCCTCCAGATTCATCCTAATTCATGGAGTATTGTTCAGAAAATCAGTTGCAGGACCGTACCTGAGATGCCTAGATCATGACGAGATCGAGTCGACACTGCGCAATGTGGAAATCACACCGGAGGAAGAAGCTTAGCTCACAAAACTCTTACCATGGGATATTTTTGGCCCACCATGAAGAAAGACGCAATCGCCTTTGCTAAGAAATGCGAATCTTGCCAGCGGTTCGCATCTATCTCTCACCAACCTTGTGAAGTACTCCACCCCATCCTATCCCCTTGGCCCTTTATGAAGTGGGGGATGGACATAGTGGGACCCTTACCACAAGCATCCGGGCAACGCGTCTTCATGTTGGCAATGAATGATTACTTCTCCAAATGGATCGAAGCAGAAGCTTTTAAGAGAGTTCGAGATACCGAGGTCATCTCGTTCATCAAGCGAAATGTCCTTAGTCGGTTCGGTATCCCTTCCGAGATTATCTGCGACAATGGTTCACAATTTATCAGCAACAAAAACAAGGAATTCTGCAGTAGATATAACATCACCTTGCATACCTCAACACCAAGATACCCTCAAGCAAATGGCCAGGGCGAGTCAAGCAACAAAATCATCATCAACAACCTCAAGAAGCTCTTTGACGACGCCAAAGGAAGATGGGCAGACGAATTACCTATGATCCTTTGGGCCGACAGGACGACACCCAAGACAGCGACCAATCACACTCCTTTCTCCTTAGTCTTAGGTTGTGAGGCAGTCATCCTTCCCGAAGTCGAGCTCCCCACAACAAGAAGCAGTTTCATGGCTCTAGGAATGAATGACTCAGTCTTGGCTTACGACATCGATACTGTCGACGAACTCAGAGAAGCAGCATTGGTCAGGATGGCGTCCTACCAACAAGCAGTTGCAAACAGCTACAACAAGAATGTGAGGGTTCGAGTATTTCAGCAGGGTGATTGGGTTTTACGCAAAGTCTTCCCAAACAAAAAGGATCATCGACACGGAAAACTGGCCCTGACATGGGAAGGTCCTTACCAGATCGTAAGACGAACAGGTCATGGTGCGTACGAGTTGGTTGACAAAGATGGCACATCCATCCCAAGAAGTTGGAATGCAACACACCTAAAATTGTACCATTTCTGAACACTCAAGCCCTTTTTCTTGCTTTCTAGTTTTTCCTAACATACAGGCACTCTAGCATTTGCCGTCATTATGACGACGCCCCCAAAACAGAGTGGGCACGACGTATCATGAAACCGAGAACATCTCGGACAATATACACTTACAAGTAACAAGAAGTTAAGTCCCTCTCCTCTATCCTTTTTTACTTCTTTTTCTCTCTACATATTATTATCCTTACTGACTTAGGCATCGGAGGGCCAATCCTCACGCCATCATTTTGTTTCGCAGACAATAACATGACGCCAACATAAAGTGTACACTTAGAAGGAGTAACAAACATAAAGCATTCGACTAGACTTCGTCCAGTATCTCTCTTTGACCTTTCCTTTCTTTTTTCTCCTTGTCGTAATTCCCTCTCGTTTTCATGTCGCTCTATACTGACTTAAGCATCGGAGGGCCGTTGGCTCCACCAACGGCCAATCCTCATGCTCTGCTATGTTGACAGTATGATGATCACATGATGACGGATTCGACAAGAGGAGAACAGATGAAGTGAAGTATACAACACAACATAGAGGAAAGCAAAATTCGAAATTTAGCACAAATGTTAAAAAAAAAAAAAAACGAAGTGAAAGGAAACATTGTTAATTTTATTCAAACATGATTACAATTTTACAAACTACAAAACACAATTTAGGCCATTACAAAAACGCCTGGTACACTACAAAGTGCGTTACATACTGGAATACAGATCTACATTTCCTACAGTATACATTTTTGCAGGTTCTCCTTTGACAGGCTGGAGACGTCTTCAAAGTCGAACTCGAGGTATGTGCCCAACCTGCAAAACAAAACACTAAACCAAAGCATATTTTTTTCAAACACAAAGCAAGCAACACATGATTGAAAACCCACAAAATATTTACATGACTTGCCCCCTTGGACAAGCCCAAAAACATCCAAAAGACTGCCGCCATCAAGGCGAAACACAGCCACAAATATCTTTTCGACCTTTCCAAAGGCCGAACACACAAAATATTGTTTAAAATGAACCATTGTTTGAAACACACACCATTAAAATTTTAAATTTTTGAGGAGGGGGGACAGAGCTAATCCTGAGGATCTGTTGGGCCTGCATTCTCCCATTGTTCGCCATCGCCTGGTGCCGCCACTGTCTCGGCATTGGGGCTGGTTGCAGTTGCACCCTCCTCAAAGTCTTCTTCATCGCTAACGGCACCAGGGGGGATATAATCCTCGGGGAATGCAGTGTTGAACTGAGCAATGTCTTCATCAGGAGTCCAGTTCACATGTTTGCCCGCCTTGAATTCCTCCATCATTTCGGCCTTCATCTTCCAAGTGTAATAACCAGCACACTCGTAAATCCTCGCCTTGACTCTGGAGAGAGACGTCTTCAGCTCGTCAACCTCAGCAACCAGCGTCTCCTTCTCGGCATTCAACTGTGAGACCTCAGCAGCCCCCTTTTCTTGCGCCACTTGCAGCGCCTCAGCCCTGGCCGTCGCCTCCTTGGCCACATCACCAAGACGACCAGCTTCCTGCTTTGCCTTCTTCATGTCGTTTTTCAGTTTTACTATTTGATCTTCTAACATTATGACATGATGACGTGTGGCTAAAGCAGATTGCAGGGCCTATTTGAACAAGGAAAGAAAATTATTCAAAGTCACTAAAATGACGAGATGAAGATGGCATGTCGGAAAGTAAGGAGACGAAGAATAAAACAGGAAAAGAGAAGCAAAAACATACCCTCCATGCATCCGAGACGCTCTCGACAGTTGCAGCAACTGGGGACAAGGATTCCTGAGGCTCCTGGCTTGACGGCATCCATAGACGGTCAACCTCAGGCCAAAGCTGAACCCGTGGCGCATCTGCCGACCCGTAGTTGTCATGAAACTCCACTGCGAGCTTCCTCTTTCGAGTTGAAGGCGGCAGCTTTTTTTCAGCAGGCATGAGAGAGCTGGTCTCCCCCGTCACCATGGCGTCAATTGAAGCCTTTGGCGGCTTCGGCGGCGACAGCACAGTGATGGGTTTGGCTCGAGACACACTCCCCAGTGACTCCAGCCTCCTCCTCAGCAACGCGTCCGCAGATGGGGCCTTGCCAGAGCGTGTTGATGGGCCAGTTCCTGTTGACAACATTTTTTGACGACTCAGTCTCGTCACAACAGTTGTCATTTATACTTGTTTTGAAAAGGGCAACGAACCCAAAGCTGTAAACTAACCTTAACCCATGTTTACCTGTTGAGGTCGACATGTTTGCAGGCTCAGAAATTTCTTCTTCTTGAGAGGTCTCCTCACGATCGAACTTGATGCCGATAAAAGCTCTGTCCTTTAGAGGGACTCCCAACAGCACGACAGTCTTTTCTACAGCTTCGACACCGACTCCAACTGTGTCGAAGGATGCACCTACAAAAACAAGAAAGTGAGACAAAGTCAAATCAACAAAAAACACAAAAAACAAACAAAATACCTCTAGCCATCCATTCCCCCGTCAAGAAGTCGGAGTCGGGCCCTAAACTAGCCAACTCCACAAAAAAGAACCGACCCATCCACCCGCGGTCGTTCGACTTGTCCGCACCAAGAAGAGCCTCCCTGTCATCCTTGACATGCAGCAAGTATCTACCAGCCCCATAATTCTGGACCTTGTAGGTGTAAACAAGGTCCTCAACCCGGAATTCCATATCCAGTTTGCCGGCCAAATGGTCGACCAGGTGCATTACCCTCCAAACCTGCGGCATCAGTTGCGCTGGCGGCACCGCCAGTGCCCCCAGAACTCCTCTCACCAGTGGCAAGAAAGGATAAGCGTACCCAATTCTGAAGGGGTACTCATAAAAGCACACCCAACCGTTCGATACCCAATCGGCCCGTTCATCGGGCTGCGGTAACCGAATTACCGCCGACGGAGGGATACCACACTCCTCCTTGAGCGCCTCCACATCTTGCTTCCCCCAAGTGGCCGGCCGAGCATTCTTTCTGTCCAGAATGTGGGTAGGGCTAAAGATTGGCCCCTCAACCAGGTCGCACTCCACCACCACTCTTTTGTTCTTCGCACGGGTGGATTTCGTTCCCATTCGTTGCGTCATAGAAAGAATTGAAGAAAGAATTGAAGAAAGAAAGAAGAAGGGAAGAGGATGGAAGCCAAGCAGTTACCTGAAGAAAGGAGAGAGAAAGAGCGTCGATTGCTTTTCTGGGAAAGAGAAGAGAGAGATTGCAGAAGTGAGTACGGGTGGTTGGGTGCACAACCCTATTTATTGGCGCATTTGGGCGGTTGGTCTTTCCAAAGCAAAAGTCATCATTGCTCTAACGCCGTCAGCATTGGGTAGGTTAAGAGGCGGTTTCCATTTTCCTTCTTTGAAACCCATTTTTCATTTTGAACTTCCTGGAATAAATTCAAAATGGGTATGGGGACAATTATTAGGGGGAAAATACCCTCTTGGTGACGTAGGAAAACGTGGCAAGCATTGCATACGTGGCTGCCAGCAAGGGACATGGTCGCACCGTTCGAACTCACTCTCAACTGTCGGGATCAAAACAGCCATTGTAAACCCTTGATGAAGCCGACCTTCATTACGCATTTATTGTCTAATTATGTGCAATTAAGCACAAACGTTACGCTTTTATTGTAAATGCCTATAAAATGGCTTAGTCTTGTCTATTTTACATACACGATTTTTAAGCAATAAACATACTGTCATTCCATGCTATTACAACTTGCTCTCACCATTTTCAATTATCTAGCTCGATCGATTGTTAGCACCATCATCAAGGCAAGCTCGTCTCTAAGTCGAATTTGCCCAAAACACCTACCAAGAACATATCTCCCTACTAGTTTTACCGCCTTCGCGTACGGTTAAGATTGTTCCGGATTGCCCAGCCCCAAATAAAAAACCAGGCCTAGAGAAAGACCTTGATCCTAACACCAAACCTGACCCTGATCCTGAACCTGCCCTTCAAACCGATCCTAACCACCTATAACATCATGTCCAATCCACTAGCCAATTCCAATATCGTACTCATCATTATACATATCATCTACACCCTCTTCCTCTTCACCCGACCGATGAGACGAAGATAGTGCTCTGAAGAATGATACAAATGTGACGAATGCAAGGAATGTGACGAATGGAAGGACTGTGCAAAATGGGTGACTTATGCTGGGTCATATGGGATATCTGCATGCTGAGTAACCGGTGGCAGCTTAAATTCGGGCATTTATCTCACACTCTCCCATGTATAAGGTATAACACCTAACATATGTGAAACATGTGAGGTAGTATTGAACTGATGTTGTTGAGGGAAAGACACAAGTTGCTGCCGATGAAGGAAGGACATAGGACGTTGCTACTGAGGAAATAACACATAATGTGTTGTTGCTGGGGGAATCACATAGACTGTTGCTAGCTCAGAGAATAACACAGACTGATGTTGTTGTTGAGGAAAGGACACAAACTGCGACGTCACAGTTTTATGTAGAGGATTCCAATGAATAAACACCCTCCCCCCATCGGTCGCCTCCACATTGCTATCCGAAGGTTGTCTTTCCCGCCTACGCGAAGCTGTCACGTTTCGAGGTCTTGTATGTCATTGTCTCGAGTCTTGGACACATTAACGTTTTATAACTTTAACATTTAGGTAAAGAAAGCCCACCATCTTGAAGGAAATATGTCCTTCACCCAAGGTGCATTAAGTCTAATGCCAAGGTTCAGATTAATTGCGAACAATTAATTCAGTAAGATCAAGTGATCGGAACAGCTAGCTGGAGCAATGCTTCCGATCAGTGAGTTCTAATGGATATTAAGCTCACAACTTACTCTTCACAGAACCTATAAGGTCACACCAATGGCATGTAACAGATCACCGGATTAAATGAATCGGAAATTCATTTAATAGCTTTTCGGGATTTAGTTTTGGAAAACGTATTATACGATACGACCTCGCGTCGGACTCGTATATCGTATCGCGAATATTCGTAAGCTGGGCGAAACGAATAATCGTATCGTACGACGTTGATTCGTCGTATACGATACGATAAATAATAGCCGTAAGGCGTTAGTCGCGAATACGAGGCGCATCGGAGCTGCCGGCCCGTCGAGCCAAGCGCGCAAGCGCGCAAGGCCCAACGAGCCAGCGAGCAAGCAAGCAAGCCAGCCCGGGGCGTGGCAAAAGCGCGCAACAGCAACAGCATCGCAATAGCGAGCATGCAAGGCCCACGACCCAGCTGCTTGGCTGCGCGCGCTATGGGCTTCGGCCTATAGTGTGTGGCTGGGCGCGAGTTGAGGGCTTGCGTGTGGTGATGTGGTCGGTCAAGGCCATTTGGTCTTTGGCCGGTTACATCATCAATAAAATTAGGTTAATTATATTATTTCCACATACAACACACAATCAGTTTCCAATCTAACTTAAACCTAATTCCCAAAATTACGTTTTTCAGTTTTTCTCTCTGAACAACTGTTCATCCCAAAAAGCAAAATCTTGTGCATTGTCTAAGCTACGATAATCAAGACGGATCTGAACGTGCCCGTGAACCAAGTAAAGGAATGAAAAGTGGAGTTCTTTGTTCGTGTTCGTTGATACAATACTCGGGAAAACACGCTTCGAATGTAAGTTTGCTTAAACTGTGCTTTATACATGTTTCTTGGCTTTGGGGAGGTTCCGCACATGTTATGTATGTTTAACTGTATTCCCCTACAGTGGTATCACGAGCCTTATGTATTCAAAGCATTTTTTAGCATGATTTAATTGTTTTTGCTGTTGTCGAATTTTTGGAATTTTTGTTGATTTTTCGGAATTATTATGAATTATTGGATTAATTGCGTAATAGATTCTGAATTCAAAAAGTTTCGTATTTTCGACTTTTCTGACCCTAATTTGATTGAAAACGATTTTCTAAGATAACTTAATTGGAACGGAATTGCAAAAACAGGCCTCGGATTATGTGTTTTTGGGCGTTTTTGTTAATTTTCGAGTTAAAATTAATAAATTCGGAATTTTTTTCAATTAATTTGTCGACCTAAACTGTAATTGATTGAAATTTTGACACAATGTTGTTGGGTATATTATTTAATTATGGTAAAAATTTCATTCGTTTTTGATAAGTATAAACCATAATTATGCTTTCTCCAAATTCCTATATTTTAGATCGCTAATTGATTTTTTAAATAATTTGGATCTAGTAATTTGGTTAATTGGGAAAGGGAATATAATTTAATGTTTAGTGGAGAATTTTAAAAATTATTGGATGAAAATTTTGAATAGTTTCGTTAATTTTAATCGACACTTAAACCAAATTCGTAAAAATCTGAAATTTAAATGTTTAGAACGATTTAAAGATTTAGATTTCATTATTTAAAAGTTCAAATTTTCAGTTGAAATCGTTCGTTCTTAAAATTTGAATAATGTTAGCCTTCATTTAATAATTTTAACGATATTGGAATATTTGTTAAATTAATTAAATCGTAAAAACGTTATTTTTCGAAAATAAAAATCATAAATTTTTTTATGAAAAATACCTTAAAGAAAGAGTTCGTGAAATTTATATTTTTTTTAAATTAAGTTGGTCCGTAGGCACGAACCAAAGGCACGAACACGTGGTGGGGTGGACGTGTGGCTCGTCAAGCCACGCGGGCTGCCACGCTTGTGCCAAGCCGCAGCGACGCGGGCAGCAGCAAGCGTGATGCGTGCCGCGCGTGCGCTGGGTGAGGGAAGGGGCGAGCAAGGCAGGCGCCTTGGCTTGCGAGAGCTGCGAGCAAGCAAGGAAACCTTGCCTTGTGCAGCGTCGAGCACAACAGCACACAGGGGCAGCGAGAGCTGTGGGTACGAGGGCGCTGGCTGCAGGGGTATGGGCATTGCACGTGTGCCTCGTAGGCCATAGCGTGTATTGCTGGGCTGGGCGCAAGCATAGCCCGCATTGCACTCAAACAATTTTTTTTTGTTTTGTTGGGCTTGAATTTCATGTTTGCATTAAAATTGGCTAACGAGATAATTTATAATTATTTTATTTAACTTGGGTCGGGCCGTGAGTTTAATTTATTATTTAATAATTAATTATCCGAATTAATTATTGGTTTGAATGGGAGCCGCTAAATGAAATTAAAAATGAAATAATTATTTTAATTATTTTCGTAGGTCGCATTATTTTAATTAAATTCAATTTTAATTAGAATAAAGTCTAAGGATTAATAATTTGGAAATTGATTAATCTTTTAGGACGCGTTTATGTGAACGTGAATCTTAACTAATTCACGTAAATACTTGCATAATTAACCATGGTCCATTCGTTTTAGCATACGAATGGGTGAATGCATAGAATGTATATTTTATGTAATGCAAATACTCCAAGTGACTAGTATGGCCATTTTAGGACAGTTAAATACGGTCTGCGAACCGTTCTATCTTTGAATGTAAAGTTTTAAATATGGTCTGCGAACCATAGAAATTTTTATGTAATTGTATTATTTTCAAGTAGTTTAGAACTTTAAGTTAGCATTGAATGAAGATTCAAGACGATGCCAAACTAACAAGATGGTGAAGAAGATTGGATGCTTCAAGACAAGAGTTTTGGGCCATACTAGTTCACCAATTTATTTATGCACTTTATATATATTATGCTTGAATGAATGTATATGATGCATGAATAGGTTGTTTGTATGACTCGATTAGATTTAGTTCACTAAATAATTAAACCAACATAGAAACAACTAGGTCCAAGTAATATTGAATTTAAAAATTGCCTTCCAAAATCAAGCACTTACAAAAAACTAAGGATCTAACGTATTAGGTTTACGCCAAAGCGAGGTGCTATATTAGTTGACTTAGATGGTAAGGCGTCCCGAAGGAGCACGTTGATTGTGGTTTCAACTCAAATAACAATGGAATTATGTTGTGGCAATGGGATAAATCATGGTATTAATTTATTAACCAAGAGTAATTTGGAGATTACTAGCAATAGGTTTTGCTTACCTAGAATCTTAAACTACTTAAGACATGCCAAAGCTGCTTAAGGATTTAGGACTTTTAGGGTTTTGGAATCGTTTCATTCATTTTGGACCATGTGTTTTCTTTTGCATGAATGAAATGTTTAATAGCTTTAATGATTGCATGCTATCATTTATTTTAAAGTTATTTAGTTATGAATGGTTATTTATTGCTAATTCTTTTGAAATGTAGTAATCAAATGGCCGCAATCAAAACAACACTCAAAGTAACCGAAATTCTGGATGTAAAATTGAACCTATCACACTTTCTTGATTGGGAGAGGAAGCTTCGGCAAGTCCTCAGGTGGAACAACATTGAATATGTAGTTGACCATCCCATCCCCAGCTATTACTCAAAGGATATGACTCCAGAAAAGCACTGTGCGTGGGCGAACCACATGTCGCTAGTGATGGATCTTATTCTTGGCTCAATCCCCAAGGATTGGAGTGCAAGGTTTGTTTCATACGAGCCATGGGAATTCCTAAGGCATCTTAGGGATATATGTCTTGGTAGATTCCAACATGTCGACCAAAATGTCTTTGAATTGGTACATTCATTTGGGGATCTAAAGCTTAATGCTCCACTTGGTTGTTGCTTTGACGTCAAAAGACAAAAGGTAAGGGAAAGGGTCATTGATCTTGAAATTACAGATGGAACGCCAATTAGAACTCATACAAAGAAAATGGTTGGGCTTCTCAACCGCCTTGAGTTACTTGGTGATCCATTCCCAGATTCTGTTGCTGCGGGAATACTTTTGAATTCTCTTCACCCTGGTTATAAGAAATTCAAATTACTCTATTCCTCCAAGAAAAGGGAAAACACTCTTAGTGAACTAATTTATTTGTTTCATCAATATGAATTGGACTTTATAAGTGATAAGCAAGCGTCGCTAAAAGTAAAGGGTAAGAAAATCAAGAAAAGGGTTCCGGGGAAGGTCCAAAGCAAGAGTGCATCTATATCTACTTTAGGAGGGCAAGTGGCGCCCTCCAAGAAGAAAATGAAGAAGGATCGTTCTCCATCTACATCGCAATGCTTCAATTGTAATGAAATTGGTCATTACAAGCGAGATTGCCCTAAAATAAAGGAAGAGAAGAAGGACGAAAACGTTGCTTCTCCTTCAGGTATGTATGTTATACATTGTAATCTTGCTAATTCTACTTCTTGGGTATTAGATACTGGTTATGGCTCACACTTATGTTCCAATTTGCAGGGACTAAGGAGAAGTAGAAGGCTTTATAATGGCGAGATGGATCTACGCGTGGGAAATGGAGCATGGATTGGTGCATTAGCCGTAGGATCTTATTTTATTTCTTTGCCTAGTGGTTTTGTTTTGGAACTAGAAAACTGTTACTATGTTCTTAGTATCACCAGAAACATAATTTCCGTTTCATGTTTGGATTCTAAAGGTTTTAGTTTTCAATTTAAAGACAATAGTGGTTCTTTTGCTTTGAATGGAATGTTTTATGGTTCAACACAACAAGAAAATGGTCTATATGTGCTAGATACGAGAAAATACATTTATAACATAAATACTAAAAAGGCTAAAACCGGTGATTAAGATCTCACATTTCCGTGGCATTATCAATTAGGCCATATAATCACAAAGCGCATGGAATTACTTCAACGAAAGGGAATTCTAGAATCATTTGACTTAGAGAAGATTGATCAATGCGAATCTTGTTTATTTGGCAAAATGACAAAGCAACCTTTCTCAAAGGTGGGAGAAAGAGCAAGCGAACTACTAGGGCTAATACATACGGACGTATGTGGGCCTATGAGTACGAAAGCTAGAGGTGAGTTCAGCTATTTCATAACGTTTACGGACGATTTCAGTAGATATGGCTATATTTACTTAATGAAACACAAGTCTGAATCGTTTGAGAAATTTTGAGAATTTCAAAATGAAGTAGAGAATCAACATGGCAAGAAAATTATAGCTCTAAGATCATATCGAGGAGATGAATATCTTAGCCACGAGTTTGATGACCATCTAAAAGAATGCGGTGTTCTTTCTGAATTGACTGCTCCGGGGACACTTCAATGGAATGGAGTGTCGGAACGGAGAAACAGGACCTTACTCGATATGGTCAGGTCAATGATGGGTCAAGCCGAACTTCCTTAACAATTTTGGGGACATGCGTTGCAAACAGCAGCACTCACACTGAATCGTGCTCCGTCAAAAGCTGTTGAAAAGACTCCATACGAATTATGGGCTGGGAAACTTTCAAAGTTGTCTTTTCTAAAGATTTGGGTTTGTGAAGCATATGTCAAGCGATTAATTTCGGACAAGCTCGAACCAAAATCTGACAAATGTTTCTTCGTTGGGTATCCAAAGGAAACAAAGGGGTATTAATTATACAATAAGTCAAACACCAAGGTATTCGTTGCTCGTGACGGTGTCTTTTTGGAAAGAAATCATATTTCCAAATTGACAAGCGGGAGAATAATAGACCTCGAAGAGATTCGAGACCAACAACGAACCAAGAACTCTTTAGAAGCAGTTCAGGATGAAGAACCTCCAAGGTGTTTAGAAGAGCCAGTGGGAGTAGTTCCTCAAAACGTTGTTGCCCCTCGTAAGTCAAATAGAATTAAGGTTCAGCCGGATAGATGGACAGGCGTTCTCTTGATTGAAAACTTAGACGTTCTCATATTAGATAGTGATGAGCCTATGACTTACAAGCAAGCTATGATGAGCCCAAGCTCCACTAAATGGTTAGAGGCCATGAAATCCGAGATAGACTCCATGTCTGAAAATCAAGTCTTGGATTTGGTAGATTTGCCGGACCTATCGGATGCAAATGGGTCTTCAAATTGAAGAAAGACAAAGATGGAATTGTATACATATACAAATCTAGATTGGTAGCAAAAGGTTACAGGCAAGTTCACGGGGTTGACTACGATGAAACCTTTTCTCCAGTCGCGATGCTTTAATCTATTCGGATAATCCTTGCGATTGACGAGTTTCATGACTATGAAATATGGCAAATGGATGTCAAAACTGCCTTCTTGAATGGTGTTCTTGAAGAGACTGTGTTTATGACGCAGCCGGAGGGTTTTGTCGATCAAAAGAATCAAGGAAAGGTATGCAAGCTTAAGAAATCGATTAATGGATTAAAGTAGGCATCAAGGAGTTGGAATAAACGATTTGATGAAGCAGTCAATAAGTGTGGCTTCATCAAGAATCAAGACGAATGTTGTGTATACAAGAAGGTCAGTGGGAGTAAAATTGTATTCCTAGTCTTGTATGTAGACGACATACTGCTTATTGGAAATGATATTCCTATGTTGGAGTCTGTAAAGACTTTGCCGGGAAAGAGTTTCTCAAAGAAGGACTTAGGAGAGGCACAGTACATATTGGGCATCAAGATCTATAGGGATAGATCTAAGAGGATGATTGGACTAAGTCAGAGCACTTACATTGACAAAGTGCTAGCTAGGTTCAATATGATGGAAGCCAAGAGAGGCCATGTACCCATGTCACATGGCACATATCTAAGAAAGACTCAGTGTCCCAAGACATCTGATGAGCGTAGAAAGATGAGTGGAATTCCATACGCTTCGGCTATTGGATCCATCATGTATGCTATGATTTGTACAAGGATGTTTCGTTCGCACTCAGTGCAACGAGCAGATACCAGTCAGAATCAGGTGAGGCACATTGGACTGCTGCCAAGAATATCCTAAAGTACTTGAAAAGGACGAAGGATCAGTTTATGGTTTATGGTGGTACAGATAAGTTGATTGTTAAGGGCTATACGAACACAAGCTTTCAAACCGACATATATGATTTCAGATCACAGTCTGGGTTTGTGTTCTGCCTTAATGGCGGAGCAGTAAGCTGGAAAAGTGAAGCAAAGCACTGTTACGGATTCTACAACTGAAGCCGAGTACATTGCTGCCTAAGAAGCAGCAAAGGAAGCTGTTTGGATTCGGAAGTTCATCTAAGAACTTGGGGTTGTCCCCTCCATTAAAGGACCAGTGGCTTTGTATTGCGACAATAGCAGAGCCATTACCCAGGCAAAGGATCTTAGGAGCCATCAGAAGTCCAAGCACGTACTTCGGAGATTTTATATACTTCGAGAAATCGTTGAAAGGAAAGAAATCGAGATTTACAAGGTTAGAACTGACGACAACGTCGCGGATCCATTGACTAAACCGTTGCCACAAGCAGAGCACAACGCACATGTAGTAACTATGGGAATCAAACATATTGGAGGATGGCTTTGATTTTCTAAGTTTTGGTTTAGAACATCTGTTAGATCTGTATTTAAAACAATTGGTTTAACCATTTCATATTTATGAAATTTATTATTTCATATTCATTTAATTTTGGTTTAGTATTAAATGATAAGTCCATGTGATTCAATACATTCAAATGGGATGTCAAGATGGATTCTTCGAGAAAGAAACACCCATAAGTGAACTTGAACATTGAAGTCACAAAGGATCCCTAATCCAGGTCATTGAAAGGTGGACGACCAATGACTAATGAAGATTAGATTGCAAGTAGATTTTTAGTTCGGTTTCTTGAACTAGATTGACTGGATGTCAGAATCTTTTGCATAGATACTTATTGGATCGTGTATCTGATTGACCATGAGAACACTTTAAGAGATTGAAGTCATGTCATAAGTAGTTCTCATTAATGGTGATTAGAACCATTCCTCAGAACATGAGCGATTATGTCTGCTCGTTTGAGAATTAGTTCGTTTTGATGCTAGCTAAACGTCGCACCATAAAAGGAGGCTATAAAAGCAGTTATTGGGCGTACTATGAATCAAAGTGAGTGTTCATAGGTTGTAAGAATGGATTATCCTCCTATCTTTGATAGGATATGGTGTTGTTGTGTAACAAGGCCTCTCGGAGAGTTAGATACTGTGAAAATGCATAGTCTTGCTCAGAATGGTTAAGGCTTAACCTTCTGTAAAAGTTTAACACTTGAGCTCTGTAATCCGAGAAACACTTCTGGACCTAATAAGGATGGCTTGGATCTTACCTTATGTTCAGCAAGTAACACTAAGCGACAAAGGAATGTGAATGCACACTTCTCTGAATGACAAGTGGGAGACTGAAGGAAGTATGTCCTTCACCTAAGGTGCATTAAGTCTAATACCAAGGTTCAGATTAATTGCGAACACTTAATTCAGTAAGATCAAGTGATCGGAACAGCTAGCTGGAGCAATGCTTCTGATCAGTGAGTTCTAATGGATATTAATCTCACAACTTACTCTTGACTGAACCTATAAGGTCACACCAATGGCATGTAACAGATCACCGGATTAAATAAATCGAAAATTCATTTAATAGCTTTTCAGGGGTACCTGGTGAAATAAAGTTTCTAACGGCCACTTAACTGCAGGGTTAAGTCATGCGAGAAAATGAAACCTGAGGGGTACATGGTGAATTATTGAAACAACGAGGGTATCTGGTGAATAAACTTAAACCTCGGGGGTATCTCATGAAAAATTCCTTTATTTATTTATTAATTATTAATTATTTATTATTAATTACTCATTATTTGTTATTTATTACTTAATTTCCTAATTTATTATTACTAATTATTACTCCGTAATTACTTATTTTGGCTATATATTATTTATTATTCATTATTCATTACTAGTTTTTTTTTTATTATTATTTATTACTTATGTTCGTTACTTATTATTACTAATTATTAATTACTAATTTGCGTTATTAGTTATTTATTATTAATTATTTAATTATTTAATTATTCATTATTTATTAAATTTTTCTTATTATTATTACTAATTATGCATTACTGAAAAAAATAAATTTGTAAGACAACAAACCTGTTGGATGACAACTGGTGAGCAACGAACGTAACAATATCACGTGGAGGGAGGGAATAGGGTTCACATCCCTATTTCGGCCTAGGGTAGGAATTAGGCTCTTAACCATATTCCATGTAACTACATAATTAAATGTATTCGTTGAATATTTATTTTCTTGTTAAGGTAGTTTACGGTTATTATCTGTCGAAAACTAAATAATTGACAAGAAGAAGACTAATGGTTGTTTGTTGATTAAGGTTCTTAAGCTAGGTGGTAATATTTTTTTTTATTTCGAGTTGATATGAAATAGGCGAAACACACTAATTAATAATTGTAGCACTTTTTATCACTAAATTTTAAAAGGTGTGTATCGTTAAGTATCACAAGTACATTTAATTAATTACTTAATTAATTTTTTATTAACTACGAGTAGCTCATAAAATAGGCAGCACCAAGTAATAATTTCAGCAAATTGGGAAATTCACATTAGTACACTCTTATTATTGGATTTTGCCAATGGTATACTTATTTTTAATTGTATTACCAATGGTACACTCACTTTTCAAGTTCAACCCATTCTCAAGATTAATAAGCTAGAGAGTGCAACAATAGTAAGCTAGGTTTTGACTTTTGTTAAGCATAATACATTACCTTAGCATAATACATTACCTTAGCAACAGCCTTGGGTGGGTACTCTGATCCTAGTCTTAGATCAACACATTGCTTTACCTTACTTTCACTAAGTTTTGGAATTGCCTGGAAGAAGCAAAGTGTAAGAGTTAGATATTAACATGAAAAGCGAAAACATGTATTCTGAGAAATTTTACCTGAGTAAGTAGGTTTATAGATGACAGGGGAAGAAGAGAGGAAGCTAGAGAAGGCTTTTAGGTTTATCCATTTATCAACCAAAGTGTTAGGTTATTTATTTTTATTATTTTTATAATTCTAATGATTAACAATGGTTAATCTATTTAATGAAAAAAGCCAAGGTAATAAGGAAGTTAATGTTGTAAGTGTACCATTGGCAATATAATTGAAAGCGAGTGTACCATTGGCAAAAGTCAATAATTAGAGTGTACTAATGGAGCTTTATTCCCACTCCCAACAAATATGAATCCTCCCCAAAAAATTTATGGTCATTAGATGGCAACAAATATTGATATGATGAACAGAGGTTAAACATGCAATTTCAAAAAATATGGCCAATCATATAACATGCAATATAAAAAAACAACACATGGACAAATTTATTAAACAAAAACAAACGCCAGCTATAATGAGAAAAATCTACTCCAATAATCAACGACAAGTGGACAACCTACTGAGATATTAATTGGGCATTCACATACACATGGAATAGGGTTGAGATCTGTAGACACCTAAATCGTGTCTCCACATTGGGATGATGACGATACCATTATCCTTATTAGGCGGTTGGAGCAACTCCGTCCGCAAATCCCAATTGTTAAGTGTAGGGGGTATTTTTGGATTTTCCCCTACGGGGGCGGTTGTTTTAGAAACCTTCGTATTTTTGTACTTTGTAGGAGTCGCCACCAAACATTGTTTAGGGTCTTGTTTGGAAAGACCGTAAATGACTCTATTAGGATAAGACTTGAATCTTCGAAACGGATGGGTGAGATCCGGGCAAGGGAACGAGATGCTTATTCCGCGAGCTTTCGAAATAATTCAAGTGCGTGACACAACATTTTCGAAAAATACCCTAGTTTAGACTATGTGGGTTTGAATTTAGAACAAATAGAATTTCTACTTTGTATTGTGGCCATTTTGCTTTAAAGTTAATTTAAGGGAACCTAAGATCGGTTTGTCCAAGAAATTATCTTAGTTAAGCGTGATGTAACCTTGTAATTTATTGTATTTAGCATGTGCGGTGATGAAAGCAATAAAGCAAATAAAGCAACATCACAATAGTAAATAAGTGCGGAATTAGTAAATACAAGACCCCCTAGAGATGGACTAGGGAGTAGGTCCACATTGCCTAGAAGGACTAGGCAAGTAAAGTTGCGGAATTGAAATTGCGGAATTGAAATGCGGAATTGAAATTGCAATATTGAAAGGTGTGGAATTAAAATTGCAGAATTGAAAGGTGCATAATTGAAAGGTGCGTAATTGAAATTGCAATATTGAAATTTGTACTTGGGCACATGAGATCCGAACGCCAAACGGCTACTTAAAAATAAGTGCGCTCGACACGAATTCAAAGCCAAAAACCTCAACTTGGGAGAAGTTGTTCATCCCAAAGTATCCTAGATTTTGCATATAAAACTTGAACTTGAAAGCTTGAAATATTGAACTTGAAATACTTGAACTTGAACTTGAAATATTGAACTTGAACTTGAATTATTGAAATCAAGAGACTTGAATCTCAAAGATCGGGCCTTTTAATGTTGAAAAGGTTAGATCTTTGATATGCTCTTGCTTTGAAAGGATCTTAGTTTAGGGAAGTAGTCATGAACAACCCTAAACATTGTTGGATCTTTAAATTTGAAAACTTGAACTTGTATATTGAAAAATGGAGTCTTGAATCTCAAAGAATAAACCTTTAAAAGTTAGAAAGGCATCATCTTTGATTACTCCATACTTTTGAATGATTCTAGTTCATAGAAGTGATTACAACCAACTATGAACATCCTTGAATCTTGAAAGTTTGCATTTTTGTATTTTGAAAAGTTTGGATTTTGAAAAGATGTATGATTGTTGCAAGTGACATTTTTAAGAGTAAAAATGCCAACTTACTAATCATTTTGAAATAGAAAATCAAGACATCATTGAATAGATTAGGGTTGGGATTCGGAATTACCTAGTTAGGTTTAGGCATGCTTTCCCATTAGAACTCCCAATTGCTTAAAACTTGAAGATTGTATGGTATTTTTGGAGGATTTTGTATTGATTTTTGTATTGAATATTGAGGTGCAATTTTTGTATTACGACGTTATGTGTCGGTTTTTCCTCCCTTGATGCTTGGAATTAGGGGGTATTTATAGGGGGAATGGCTGCTAAACGCAAGCCATTGCCAGCGCAGCACGCCGAAGCAGCGCTCAGCGCTGGTGACGTGGCGTGAATGCCGCCAAATCAAGGACGCGTGCTCCATCCTTGATTTGTCTTGTATTGATGTACCTTCGTACGAATAGTACGATGTTTGGCAAGTAGTGTTTTCATGGGGATTAAGACTTGATTTTGCGTCTAAAAACAAGCCGTTCCGGGTTTTGAATTTCGTTTTTACGGGACGAGGCCCGGCTTGCTCGGTTTTGTGGGTCGGTGCCCTAATTTGACTTGCCTTATATGATTTTGAGTGGAAAAGGCTTAGTAAAACCAATGGAATGGTCTACTAGATGAGATTGTACTTGGATTTTGAAATTGGTTTTTGAAAATTGTATTTTGTACCGAGTTCCGAAAGGGGAACGACCTTGGGGATTGGATTTTGGCTCTTGTATTTTGGAGATGTTCTTATTAATTGAAATTTCCGCACGGAGTTGCTCCAATTACCTAACAAGGATAATGGTATCGTCATAATCCCAGAGGGGAGACACGATTTAGGTGTCTACAAAAGCCCCCACTTTGACTGAGCGTTGTGTTAGGAAAGCGCTAGTCAAAGTACTCGACTTAGGACGGAGAATGGTCAAGACGTCCTGCGATCAAGACCATTATTTGTACGCCGGTACCTACACAAAACATGCGTTAGAAAAAAGGATAGAGTCTACCTCCGTGCGATTGTGGTGACTCCGATTTGTACTTGTACTGTTCTTCCACCTTTGGTTCGGGACGGAGCTTGGCATCGAAAATTTGAATCTTGAATATTTTGAATCTTGAATTTTTGAATCTTGAATTTTGGAATCTTGAATTTTCGAATTTTGAACAATCGGAGTTGATCCGTTAGGGATGTGCTTCACTGGGGATTAGAGCTTTTTATTGGCCCTTAAGATTTTGAAATTTCGGCTGAATTTCCGTTGGGTCCGTTGGGAGTCGAACGCCTGAGTCGTTGTATTTTTTGGACTTTGTATTCTTGAAATGCTCATTTGTTTGTGCTTGGAGAAACGGGTGTATACCAGTATTTTCGAAGTATTGCCTGATTCGACGTTTAATGCTTGGTGCGGAAGACCGTAGCAGCAAAGGACGTGCAATCAGCACGGGAGATTGCGCGCTGCAGATTCCTGCGTATGCAGCAGGCAGTGCCTAGCGTGGAGCTCGGCGTCAGGCGCGGGGCTGAGGTATAAAAGCTCCCCTTGCCGTGCCATTTTTTAGGCACACTCTCTTGAATTCTTTGCTCTTCTCTGTCTCAATGGTCGATTAACCTCTCCCCTTGGTCTTGTTCTTGCCTTGCCCATGTAAGTATTTCATGTTTTTGCTTATGAAATAATCTCTAGGATTGCATGTAGTTTTGAACATTCTCGTACTTTGGAATGATGCTTGTATGCTTTAAGCTTCTTGTATTTTGTTGAGAGTTGTTTGATAGCCACTTGAACTGGAGCTGTTGGAACTTGTAGATTTGAACTTTTGAAAATTTTCTTGAATCTTGTACCTGGTATTTGTAGATAGTGGTCTCACTGGTGACCTTGCGGGGTCTCACGAGAGTATAGGCTAGGATGTGTAGATGTTTTTTGTAGATTTTTGGAATGCTGGCTTCGGCATGGGTAGCCTAGGTGTTGGTGCTGAACTTGTATCCCTGCTTCGGCGTGGATAGCCTAGGCGTTGGTGTAGAACTTGTATACCTTCTTCGGCGTTGATAGCCTAGGCGTTGGTGTAGAACTTGTATTTTGAACTAGAGGTCCCTAGCTGGATTTGTACTGCCACTGGGGATTTTTGAATTTTTGACTTCGTACAGGCTAGTATAGGATAGCCTCTAAACTTTGATTTTTGCACGGGCTAGTATAGGATATTCCCCAGTTTAGAATTTTGACACTTTATACTCTACTTGATTTAGGATGCCTCGTCATACTCGGAGGAAGCTCGCCGAATCTTCGGTGGTTCGAGCTGTTGAGGAGGACGCTTCGGACGATGAAGCGGCTGCGGTAAATGCGTCGGATGGGGGTATGGTTCCCCAGAGAGCACCCACTTTTGTCGGTACTGGCTGGAGTCCTTCCGATCTGGTGTTTCGACCGGAGTTTCACTTGTCTCAGCGGCCTTACGCTGGCTTGGTGAGTCTTGTACTATGCTTTGAATTTGTATCTTGTACTTGTATAGGTTTTGAGCTGATTCGTTCATCTGTAGGCCGATGGAGAGCCGTTTCGCACCTTCTGGTCCTTGGCGGAGCTTCAGAAGGATTTTAAAGCCATCCGTGCTGTCGAGGAGGCTATGGAAATCTGGTTGCAGACGGACCTAGTCGATTTCTAGCGTGCCATGGGAGATACTCCGAGGAGAACGGGGTTCAAACCCCGGCTACAAGCTTTGCTGGAGAGGTGGTGGGATACCACCAAAACTTTTCATATGGCATGGGGGGAGATCACCAGTGCCCTTCGACTCGGAGCTGACGTGGCGCTCGACCGCTGCCAGGGACTTGCTCGGCCCTGTTGTTGACTTGTCGGATGATGACACCCATGCTTCTGTGACAGTGATCATGGACGCTATCCGTAGCGTGGGTGTGTCCGCAGAGCAGAGGGTTAGGCTCTTCCTCTTAGCTTTGATGCGTAGGGTGGTGGCCCCGAGCAGGAACAGTCGGGTGCACATTAGCTTCTTGTAAGCTCTGCGGGACTTGAGGGCTGTCTCGAGCTACAGCTGAGTTGGTCTGGCATATAGCCACCTCTTGTACGAGATGAAGTGGGCCTCTCGGACTGCGCTGGAGAGTGAGCCGAGCATTGCTGCTCTATGGAGTGTGTTAGAGGTACTTAAGCCTCCTTGTACTTGTATGTTTGTATTTTGAACTTGACTGATGTTTTGCTTGCTTTCTTGAAAGATTTAGATGTACGAGCACTTTCTGACTTTGGCGCCGGATCGTACTGGAAATGCGGCTTACCCGTATGCTGCCTCTTGGATAGGAGCGGTGCGCAGGAAGGTGCCTCTGGCGGCCTCCCGCAGAGCTTGGAGAGTTCTACCTGCGGACGAGGTAATATTTTTGTACTGTTTTGCTCCTTTGTATTTGTACTTGTATAGTTGCCTGAGTTGTCTTCTTTGTAGTTGGTGTGGCGTCCTTTTGCTGACGCGCCTGTACCCGCCTCGGCTGCTCATGCCCATTTCTTGTCTGGACTGCAGGTTTTGCTCCCGGGGGTGTATCGCCACATGTGGTATCTGGGGGAGAGAGTGTCCCTTCAGCACAGTTCGAGGGATAGGCTTGTCCCCAAGGACCCACCGGATTCCATGCTGGCGCCGGATGAAGAGCTTGCCCGGCTCTATGTGAATGCTAGGGGGGATGCTGTTTGCCGCTCTTGGAGGGACTTTGTACAAAGGAAGGACAGCTATGACGACTTCTTGAGGAGGCTGGCTCCACCAGTACGCTTCGTACTGCTAGTGAGCTCTTGAACTTTGTATCTTGTATTCTTGTATTCTTGTATTTTTGTATTCTTGTATTCTTGTTGAAGGAAATATGTCCTTCACCCAAGGTGCATTAAGTCTAATACCAAGGTTCAGATTAATTGCGAACAATTAATTCAGTGAGATCAAGTGATCGGAACAGCTAGCTGGAGCAATGCTTCCGATCAGTGAGTTCTAATGGATATTGAACTCACAACTTACTCCTGACTGAACCTACAAGGTCACACCAATGACACCTAACAGATGTCCGGATTAAATGAATCGGAAATTCATTTAATAGCTTTTCGGGAATTAAGTTGGAAACGTATTATACGATACGACCTTGCATCGGAATCGTATACCGTATCACGAATATTCGTAAGCTAGGCGAGACGAATAAATCGTATCGTACGACGGTGATTCGTCGTATACGAAACGATAAATAATATATCGGAAATATATTAAATCGCGAATACGAGGAGCGGCCCACGAGCCGAGTGCACGAAGCACTCAAGGCCCATGGGCGCGCGCGCGCTAGGCAAGCAAGCAACACAACGCAGCAGCGAGGCCCATGGCCAAGGAGCTGTGCGCGTGCGGGACGAGACCACGACACAGCAGCAGCAGCGCGGCCCACGACCCAGCTTGTTGTGCGTGTCCGTGTGATGGTGCGCGAGGCTTGCTAGCCGGCCTTGCCTCAAGGCTTGGTCGGTTAGTAAGGTTATGTAAATAACCTTCTAACCTCTTTCCAACTAATAACAACACAATACACACAACCCTAGGAGAAAACAGAGAACCCTAATTCTCTCTGTGCCTCCAAGGTGTGTTCATCCCAAAAGCAAAGTATCTTGATCGATTGTCTAAGCTACGATAATCAAGACGGATCTGAACGTGTCGGTGAACCAATTAAGTAGAGGAACGACAAGTGGAGTTCTTTGTTCGTGTTCGTTGACAGATTATTGTGGAAAACACGCTTCGAATGTAAGTTTTCTTAATCTGTGCTTTATACATGTTTCCTGGCTTTGGGGATTGTTTCCGCACACGTTATTATGTTTAACTGTATTCCCCTATAGTGGTATCATGAGCCTTATGTATTTAAAGCATGAATTATCATGATTTTATTGTTTTTGCATCAGTCGAAAATTTTGAATTTTTGTTGGATTTTCGGAATTTTTTTTACGAATTATTGCATTAAAAATTTTGCTGGGTATATTCTTGATCTATGGTAAAAATTTCAGATTTTTCCGATAAGTATGAACCCTAATTTTGCCATTCCTCAATTCGTAAAATTTGAAACCCTAACTGAATTTTAATTAATTTTGGTTTAATAATTCGGTTAATTGGGAAAAAGGATATAATTTCATGGGTCAGTGGCTAATTTTAAAAATTATTGGATTAAAATTTTGAATGGTTTCGTTAATTTTAATCGCACTTAAACCAAATTATTAAAAATCTGAAATTTAAATGTTAATGAACGATTTAAAGCTTCGGATTTTATTAATTAAAAGTTCAAACTTTAATGTTGATTCGTTCGTTCTTAAAAGTTTGAATATTGTTAGCCCTTTATTTAATAACTTTACGAAATTGGATTGTCGTTGGAATTTATTAAATCGTTAAAAATCGTTGTTTTTCGAAAATAAAAATCGTAACTTTTTGAAAAATAATATTAATGCAAGTTCGTGAAATTAAATTTATTTTAATTAAGTTGGTCCGTATCACGAACCAAAGGCACGAACACAAGTGTGGTGGACGTATGGCTCGTCGAGCCATACGGGCTGCTATGCATTGGCCGAGCCGCAGCGACACGGGTAGCAGCAAGCGTGCTGCGTGCCTCGTGCGCGCTGGGCGAGGAAGGGGCAGGCATTGCTTGCGGGGGCTGCGAAGAAGCAAGGCACAAAGCCATGCGACGTCCAGCGCACGAAGGCACAACGACGCATCGCAGGGGCAGCGAAAGCTGCGGGCACGCGCGCGCGCGAAGGCCTGGGGTGTGCGAGCTTGCTCGTGCGCTTCATGGGCCACACGCAAGGGATTGGGCTGGGCGCAAGCCAAGTCCAAGTACGTAATCGGACTTTTTTCGTTGAAAATTGTTTATTTCGTTGGGCTTCGTATATTTGCATTAATTTGGGCTAACGAGATATTTAATTTAATATTTTATTTGCTTGGGCCGGGCCGCGAGTTTTAATTTAATATTTCATAATTAATTGTCCGGAATTATTATTGGTTTGAGTGGGAGCCACTAAGTGAAATTAAAATGAAATAATTATTTTAATTATTTTCGTAGGTCGCATTATTTTAATTAAATTCAATTTTAATTAGAATAAAGTCTAAGGATTAATAATTTGGAAATTGATTAATCTTTTAGGACGCGTTTATGTGAACGTGAATTTTAATTAATTCACGTAAATACTTGCATATTAATATGGGCCATTCGTTTTAGCACACGAATGGGTGAATGCATAGAATATATATTTTATGTAATGCAGGTACTCCAAGTGAGTAGTATGGCCAATTTAGGATAGTTAAATACGGTCTGCGTACCGTTCTATCTTTGAATGTAAAGTTTTAAATATGGTCTGCGTACCATGGAAATTTTGATGTAATTTTATTATTTTCAAGTATTTCTATGTTTTGAACTTTAAGTTAGCATTTGAACGTAGATTCAAGACGATGCCAAGCTAACAAGGAGGTGATGAAGATTGGATGCTTTAAGACAAGAAGTTTTGGGCCATACTAGATCACCATTCATTTATGCACTTCTATGTATATATTATGTGTGAATGAATGTATGTATGTATGCTTCGCATGAACAGGTTGTTTCATATGAATCGATTAGATTAAGTTCACTAAATAATCGAACCAACATAGAAACAACTAGGTCCAAAGTAATATTGAGTTTAAAAATTTCCTTCCAAATCAAGCACTTACAAAAATCTAGGGATCTAAGATAGTAGGTTTACGCTAAAGCGAGGTGCTATTTTAGTTGACTTAGGTGGTAAGGCGTCCTAAAGGAGCACGTTTATTGTGGTTACAACTCAAACAACAATGACATTAAGTTGTGGCAATGGGATAAATTATTGCATTAATTTATTAACCAAGAGTAATTTGGAGATTACTAGCAATAGGTTTTGCTTACCTAAAATCTTAAACTACTTAAGACATGCTAAAGTTGCTTAAGGATTTAGGACTTTTGGGGTCTTGGAATCATTTCATTCATTTTGGACCATGTTTTTGCTTTTTGCATGAATGAAATGTTTTAATAGCTTTAATGATTGCATGTTTGCTTTTATTTCAAAGTTATTGAATTGTATGAATGGTTATTTATTGCAAATTCTTTTCGATTGTAGTAATCAAAATGGTTGCAAACATAACAACAATCATATCAGCTGAAATTCTGGATGTCGAGTTAGACTTGACTAATTTTCTTGAATGGAAAGAGAAACTTGTCGAAGTTTTGAAAGTTAATGGCATACACTATATCATTGAACAACCTTTCCCTAGCTATGATGCGCGAGGCATGACTCCTAAAAGGTACAGAAGTTGGGCACTTCACAAGTACCTTGTCACGGAGTTCATCCTTAAGTCTATCCCTGAGAGTTGGAGAGGGAGGTTCATTACTTTTGAACCTCAAGCGGATTTTCGACCCTTGTGCCAAACTGGTGGCAATGGGGTTGACGAATTGGCTAATTCGATGAGCGATCTCAAGCTCATAACCCCACGCAAGTCGTGCCTAGAAATCGAACTTCTGGAGGCACAAAGGCGCATTTACTCTGTCAAGATGGACAAGAACACATGAATTCGGTCTCATGTGGATATGATGTCTGGATTATTTTTCACAATTGGGAGACTTGGTGGTTCCATAAAAGAGTCAATAGCTATTGCACTATTGCTGAATTCTCTTCATAAGGATTATGATGGTTTTAAGATGCACTATTTCTTTCATCAGAAAGAGAGCACATTCTGTGAACTTGTGGAATTACTCGTGAAATGCGAGAAAATCCTTAAGTTCAATCAAGACCCTTTGAATATGCGGTGCACTAAATTCAAGAAAATAGGCAAGGGGAAGAAAAGCAAGGCTGCATCTTCGTCCACTCCCGGAGGGCATCTGGCGCCTTCCAAGACCAAGATGAAGAGGAATGCTTCTCCTTCTACATCGCAATGCTTCAATTGTAATGAGATTGGTCATTACAAGCGAGATTGCCCCAAACGAAAGGAAGAGAAGAAGGACGGAATCGTTGCTTCTCCTTTAGGTATATATGTTATACATTGTAATCTTGCTAATTCTACTTCTTGGGTATTAGATACTGGTTGTGGCTCACACTTATGTTCCAATTCGTAGGGACTAAGGAGAAGTAGAAAGCTTGATAAAGGCGAGATGGATCTACGCGTGGGAAATGGAGCACGGATTGCTGCATTAGCCGTAGGATCTTATTTTATTTCTTTGCCTAGTGGGTTTGTTTTGGAACTAGAAAACTGTTACTATGTTCCTAGTATCACCAGAAACATTATTTCCGTTTCAAGTTTGGATTCTAAAGGTTTTAGTTTTCAATTTAAAGACAATAGTTGTTCTTTTGCTTTGAATGGAATGTTTTATGGTTCAGCACAACAAGAAAACGGTCTTTATGTACTAGATACGAGCAAACACATTTATAACATAAATACCAAAAAGGTTAAAACTGGTGATTCGGATCTCACATTTCTATGGCATTGTCGATTAGGCCATATAAACATAAAGCGCATGGAATTACTTCAACGGAAAGGAATTCTAGAATCATTCGACTTAGAGAAGATTGATCAATGCGAATCTTGTTTACTTGGCAAAATGACAAAGCAACCTTTCTCATAGGTGGGAGAAAGAGCAAGCGAACTACTAGGGCTAATACATACGGGCGTATGTGGGCCTATGAGTACGAAAGCTAGAGGTGAGTTCAGCTATTTCATAACGTTTACGAACGACTTCAGTAGATATGGCTATATTTACTTAATGAAGCACAAGTCTGAGAATTTCAAAATGAAGTAGAGAATCAACATGGCAAGAAAATCAAAGCTCTATGATCGGATCGAGGAGGTGAATATCTTAGCCACGAGTTTGATGACCATCTAAAAGAATGCGGTATATTTTTTGAATTGACTGCTCCGGGGACACCTCAATGGAATGGAGTGTCGGAACGGAGAAACAAGACTTTACTCGATATGGTCAGGTCAAAGATGGGTCAGGCCGAACTTCCTTTACAGTTCTGGGGACATGCGTTGCAAACTGCAGCCCTCACACTGAATCGTGCTCCGTTCAAAGCTGTTGAAAAGACTCCATACGAATTATGGATTGGGAAACTTCAAAAGTTGTCTTTTCTGAAGATATAGGGTTGCGAAGCATATGTCAAGCGATTAATTTTGGACAAGCTACAACCTAAATCTGACAAATGTTTTTTCGTTGGTTATCCAAAAGAAACTATGGGGTATTATTTCTACAACAAGTCAGACAACAAGGTTTTCGTTGCTCGTGACAGTGTCTTTTTGGAAAGAAATCATATTTCCAAATTGACAAGTGGGAGAATAATAGACCTCGGAGATATTCGAGACGAACAACGAACTCAGAACTCTTTAGAAGTAGTTCAGGTTGATGAACCTCCAAGGTCTTTAGAAGAGCCAGTAGGAGTAGTTCCTCAAAACGTTGTTGCCCCTCGTAGGTCAAATAGAACTATTTTTCAGCCGGATAGATGGACAGGTGTCCTCTTGACTGAAAACTTAGACGTTCTCATATTGGATAGTTATGAACCTATGACTTACAAGAAAGTTATGACGAGCCCAAGCTCCACTAAATGGTTAGAGGCCATGTAATCTGAAATAGACTCCATGTCTGAAAATCAAGTCAGGGATTTGGTTGATTTGCCGGATGGGTTCACACCTATCGGATGCAAATGGGTCTTCAAGTTGAAGAAAGACAAAGATGGAATTGTATACATATACAAGGTTAGATTGGTAGCAAAAGGTGACAGGCAAGTTCACGGCGTTGCCTACGATGAAACATTTTCTCCAGTCGCGATGCTTAAGTCTATTCGGATAATCCTTGCGATTGCCGCTTTTCATGACTATGATTAATGGCAAATGGATGTCAAAACTGCCTTCTTGAACGGTGTTTTTGAAGAGACTGTGTTTATGACATAGCCAGAGGGTTTAGTCGATCAAAAGAACCAAGGAAAGGTATGCAAGCTTAAGAAGTCCATCTACGGACTAAAGCAGGCATCAAGCAGTCAATAAGTTTGGCTTCATCAAAAATCAGGACGAATCTTGTGTATACAATAAGGTTAGTGGGAGTAAAATTGCATTCCTAGTCTTATATGTTGACGACATACTGCTTATTGGAAACGACATTCCTATGTTGGAGTCTGTAAAGACTTGGCTCGGGAAGTTTTTCTCAATGAAGGACTTAGGAGAGGCACAGTACATATTGGGCATCAAGATCTATAGGGATAGATCTAAGAGGATGATTGGACTAAGCCAAAGCACTTACATTGACAAAGTGCTAGCTAGGTTCAATATGATGGAAGCCAAGAGAGGCCATCTACCCATGTCACATGGCATATATCTAAGCAAGAATCAATGTCCCAAAACATATGATGAGCATAGAAAGATGAGTGGAATTCCATACGCTTCGGCTATTGGATCCGTCATGTATGCTATGATTTGTACAAGGCCAGATGTTTCGTTCACATTCAGTGCAACGAGCAGGTACCAGTCAGAACCAGGTGAGGTGCATTGGACTGCTGCCAAGAACATCCTAAAGTACCTTAAAAGCACCAAGGATCAGTTTCTGGTTTATGGTGGTACAGATGAGTTGATTGTTAAGGGCTATACGGACGCAAGCTTTCAAACCGACAGAGATGATTTCAGATCACAGTCTGGGTTTATGTTTTGCCTCAACGGCGGAGCAGTAAGCTGGAAAAGTGCTAAGCAAAGCACTATTGCGGATTCTACAACTGAAGCCGAGTACATTGCTGCCTCAGAAGCAGCAAAGGAAGCTGTTTGGATTCGGAAGTTCATCGAAGAACTTGGTGTTGCCCCCTCCATTAAAGGACCAATGGCTTTGTATTGCAAAAATAGCGGAGCCATTGCCCAGGAAAAGGAGCCTAGGAGCCACCAGAAGTCCAAGCACGTACTGCGGCGATTTCATATACTTCGAGAGATCGTTGAAAGAAAGGAAATCGAGATTTGCAAGGTTGAAAGAAAGGAAATCCATTGACTAAACCGTTGCCACAAGTGAAACACAACGCACATGTAGCAACCATGGGAATCAAGCATGTTGGAGAATGGCTTTGATTTTGTAAGTATTGTTTTAGAACATCTGTTAGATCTATGTTTAAAACAATTGGTTTAACCATTTCATATTTATGAAATTTATTATTTCATATTCATTTAATTGTGGTTTAGAATTAAATGATAAGTCCATGTGATTCAAATCATTCAAATGGGATGTCAAGATGGATTCTTCGACAAAGAAACACCCATAAGTGAACTTGAATATTGAAGTCACAAAGGATCCCTAATCCAGGTCATTGAAAGGTGGACGACCAATGACTAATGAAGATTAGATTGCAAGTAGATTACTTAGTTCTGTTTCTTGAACTAGAGTGACTGGATGTCAGAATCTTTTGCATAGATACTTATTGGATCTTGTATCGGATTGACCATAAGAACACTTTAAGAGATTAAAAGCATGTCATAGGTAGTTCTCATTAAGGGTGATTAGAAACCGTTCCTCAGAACATGAGCGATTATGTCTGCTCGTTTGAGAATTAGTTCGCTTTGATACTAGCTAAACGTCGCACCGTAAAAGGAGGCTATAAAAGCAGTTATTGGGCGTACTATGAATCAAAGTGAGTGTTCATAGATTGCAAGAATGGATTGTCCTCCTATCTTTGATAGGATATGGTGTTGTTGTGTAACAAGGCCTCTCGGAGAGTTAGATACTGTAAAATGCATGGCCGTGCTCAAAATGGTTAGGCTAAACCTTCTGCAAAAGTTTGACAGTTGAACTCTGTAATCCGAGAAACACTTCTGGACCTAATAAGGATGGCTTGGATCTTACCTTATGTTCAGTAAGTAACACTAAGTGACAAAGGAATGTGGACGCACACTTGTCTGAATGACAAGTGGGAGATTGAAGGAAATATGTCTTTCACCCAAGGTGCATTAAGTCTAATACCAAGGTTCAGGATTAATTGCGAACAATTAATTCAGTGAGATCAAGTGATCGGAACAGCTAGCTGGAGCGATGCTTCCGATCAGTGAGTTCTAATGGATATTGAACTCACAACTTACTCTTGACTGAACCTACAAGGCACACCAATGACACGTAACAGATTACCAGATTAAATGAATCGGAAATTCATTTAATAGCTTTTCGGGAATTAAGTTGGAAACGTATTATACGATACGACCTTGCATCGGAATCGTATATCGTATCGCGAATATTCGTAAGCTAGGCGAGACGAATAAATTGTATCGTACGACGGTGATTTGTCGTATACGAAACGATAAATAATATATCGGAAATATATTAAATCGCAAATACGAGGAGAGGCCCACGAGCCGAGTGCACGAAGCACTCAAGGCCCATGGCGCGCGCGCTAGGCAAGCAAGCAACACAACGCAGCAGCGAGGCCCATGGCCGAGGAGCTGTGCGCGTGAGGGCCGAGACCACGACACAGCAGCAGCAGCGCGGCGCACGGACCAGCTTGCTGTGCGTGTCCGTGTGATGGTGCGCGAAGCTTGCTAGCCGGCCTTGCCTCAAGGCTTGGTCGGTTAGTAAGGTTATGTAAATAAACTTCTAACCTATTTCCAACTAATAACAACACAATTCACACAACCCTAGGAGAAAACAGAGAACCCTAATTCTCTCTGTGCCTCCAAGGTGTGTTCATCCCAAAAACAAAGTATCTTGATCGATTGTCTAAGCTACGATAATCAAGACGGATCTGAACGTGTCGGTGAACCAAGTAGAGGAATGACAAGTGAAGTTCTTTGTTCGTGTTTGTTGACAGATTATTGTGGAAAACACGCTTCGAATGTAAGTTTTCTTAATCTGTGCTTTATACATGTTTCCTGGCTTTGGGGATTGTTTTCGCACATGTTATTATGTTTAACTGTATTCCCTTACACTTGTATCATTGTATGAATGTTTGTAGGAGGATGAGGTTGATCCTGAGGACATTCCCTATGCTTATAGGGTCATCCGCTATGAGAACTCGGACGGGGAACAGGTGGAGGTGACCATCCCTATAACTTCTCCTCCGCACCGGAGATCGTATGATGTTGTACCCGAGCATTATGCAGCTGTAAGTACTGTTGCATTTTCTTCAAACTGATTGTAATCTTGTATCTGGGAATTGATCTTGAATTTTTTATGCAGGCGCCTCGGGTGAGAGTGCGTCGCTGTATGCTTTTGATTGATTCTTTGAAGAGGGATTGTACCAAGCTGACCCAGAAGCTTTCTGGTCGGGACAGAGAGGTGCTTTTCTTGATTTTGAAATTTGTATTATGGAAACTCGAACTTAGATGTCTCATTTGAAATTTGTATTTTGTATAGGAGCGTCGTCGAGGCCGTAGAGGTTCCGTTGATAGGGAGCCCCAGGTGGAGACTTCCTCGAGGTAGGAGGGACCGATTTTTGACCTAGGACAGGGGTCCGGTGCTGGTACTCATCAGAGGCACTCTGATGTTAATTGGGGAGCTGCCCCTTTTGTATATGCTGATCCTACCAGGCATTCCTTTGGGGGTGCAAGCAGTTCGAGGCCTTTTGTTCCTCCTCCCGGTTACTATTTCAGAGGGAGCGATCCTGAGCCTTGGAGTGCAGATCCTTGGACGTGCTGGCAGGAGATGGAGAGGATGCGTCAGGCGCAGATGTTTGAGGCACAGCGCCAGTTCATGGCGATGCAACAGCCTTATCAGTAAGCAGGGACCCTATCATTCTCCCGGTACTCTTCATATCTCGGAGCAGGATCCTGATACCCCTGGGACAGAGTTGGATCTGGATTTGGAGCGCCTTAGGAGGCGGAACAGGAACAAGGACCCCATGGTCGACATTACAGCTAATGATGACTCAAATTGATCCTGCATGGTAGCGAGTTCCAGCTTGCCTGGGTTGATTTTGTATAGGGTGGGTTGTATTTGTATGGATATGTATGGTTGGACTTTTTGTACGGTTTGAAATTTTGAATCTTGTATGACTTGAATTGGATTTTTTTGATGGTTTTGTACTTGAAACTTGCAAGGTTTGGAATCTTTGAATCTTTGAATTTGGTATGCGTTGTGTGTGCTTTGAAATTTGTAGCCATATGCATGCATGAAAAATTTGCAAAAAAATTGAAAAAATTTGCCCATTTTTTCGGATGTATATACCCACTATATGCCCCCACTTTGACTGAGGTTTTTTGGTAAGAAAAAGCGCGAGTCAAAGTATATTCAACTTTCGCTTATGCATATGCAGACTCGACTTAGGACGCCGATCTAGGACTAGAATGTTTGAATTTTGAATAAACTGAATCGAAATCTGCCCGAAGCGTTGATCCGGACTGCTTGAATTTGCGCGTTTTGCGGCTTTGGTATCTTGAATAATGGAGGTTGTACTCTGCTGCCCGAAACACTAAAGAGTGCGTACTCGGAACCATAAAAGAGGACGGTGGCCTCGTCCTTCGCTGCAAGCCCCTGCGCATGGCGCAGGACATGGCGCCTGGCGCTAGCGTGCTGTCGTGCAAGCCGACTCTTGTATAAATAGGGAGTATTTTGGATCATCCCTTGCATCAATCCTTCCCTGCTATTCCTTGCATACTACTTCCTCACGAAAAAGAAGAGAGAATATGGCTATGTCCTTTGAAAATACCTTGAACTCTTGGCTTGGTTCGCTAGGCAAATTGGAGAAAAGGGAGCTCGATGGCATGCATCTTTGGGTGCTCGCCTCCTTTCGGTTTGTGAAGCTGGATGTGCACTTCATTCTTGCTTCTTTGGAGGCTTGGGATCCGAATCATCATGTCTTCCGCTTTGGGAATAATGAGGTATGTCCCCTCCCTGAAGAGTTTAGCACCATATTGGGGTGGCCCATTATGTCGGAGCCATGCATGCCTAGTGTTGAAGAACACTTTTTCCTGGGCTTTAAAAGATATTTGGGCTGGAAGTCACCACGGTAGAGGGGTGGATTTGTCCCTCCTTGTCACCTACTTTGCTGGGCTTGATGTTCCCAAGGTTTTCCGCTTGAGGGCCTTGAGTTTTTGTATCTTTGCTCGCTTCCTCTTTTCGAAGCAGGGGTTTGGCAATGGCGATGCCTCCCTAATAGAGATTGTAGAGAAGTTTGCTAGTGGCCGAGTCCCAATGCCGCTCGTGGTTGGCGAAACATTGATGGGCCTTGACATGCTGAAATCGGACCCCTCTTCTCTGTCGTTGGGAAGTCCGGTATTACTCCAAGTAAGGGTCTAGAGTCTTCTTGTATATTGAATTTGTACTTGTATTTGAATTTTGAATTTAGAGGTGCATTTTTTTTATACCTCCCCAAGGTTTGGCTTATGGAGAGGCTCATGCTGGTGGCACCACCGGAGAACATGGAGAGCTATAATAGAAAAGGATTCACCGTGCGGCCCATGATGTATGGCGGCCTATCATTGGACGAGTGGCGAAGCGCACTCTCTGGGATTGAATCTTGTATAAGGTGGGTAGTTCCTTGGTGGGGAATTGCTGCCATGAGACATGCCCCTGGTTCTACTACTTTGAGGGTGCCAAGCCTCACAATGTTGGTCTTCTACTCGCCTGCCCGAGTGATGAGACATTATGGCTTGAAACAGGAGATCCCGGACTGTATTGAAGAGAACCCGAAACATGTTTTACTGAATGCGAGTCGACTTGAAGTTTGGAGGCGGTATTGGGTCGCCAAACCATTCTTGAATATTCAGTTCCCACCTGAGACAGTTACTCTGCCTGCGGGGTACATTGTTTGGATGAGAGGCCTAAGCCAAAGGGGCATTTCTCTCTCCGGACCAGCTAGAGTCCGAGGTTCTAGAGCTAGACATCCTGCATCAACTGACTATGAGGAAGGTGATGGGAGTGTGGCCCGTCCGGTGCTTGACCGTTCGGAGTCCAAAGGAGGCTCGTCATCCTCCCGTTTTGGAAGGCTCGCAAGTTCCTTCTCCCGCCACTTGGGCAAGGGGAAGATTGATGATTGATTGCAGGAGGAGTCGGGGGATAGTACTTAAGGTCCAAGGACTCAAGAGCATAGTCGCCCGACCCTAGATCTTTGTAGGCTGAATGTGTTTGAATTGTACTAGAAGGAATTGTGTTTGAAGAATGTGTTTGGAAGATGTGTTTAGAAAATGTGTTTAGGAAGTGAAAAGGCTTTTGAACTTTGCTTCACTTGATCCTGAACTTGTATTAGCTTTGAAGGCTTTAGAGCCAAATGAATGGTTATTGTGTTAAATTCCGCTTGAACATGCTTTGCTTTGAATTGGCACGTTTGGATAAAGACAACAACATTAGATTTTGAATTTTGAGTTTGATTTGTTTTTTAGGATGCCCTTAATTGAGGAAATTTTAAATTTTTTTTGTATTAAAGCGGCCGGGCCTCAGAATGAGGTTTCCTACGTGTCCCGTTAAGGTATCAGGCCGGACGTAGTTCTGACTACCTTACAGGACTTTGAATTGAATTCCTGAATTCGATCATGGAACTTAGACATAGAACTTCTTGAGTTGATCGAGGTTGGTCAGAGATCTGAATTCTGTTCCATCGACGCTGTTAGTTCGATTGCTCCCCCGGAGAGGATCTTCTTGACAATGTATGGGCCTGCCCAGTTGGGTTTGAATTTTCCCCTTGGGTCCATGATGCTTTTGCGAAGGGCTTTCAGGGCAAGCTCGCCTTCCTTGATGTTTCGTCGTCAATAGCATGGACATATGCTGCTTCTTGACGTGTTTCAATTGTAAGTGGCATTTCGGCCATGCCATTTGGAATGTTGATCATGGAGGCCAGCTTTGCCAGTGCATCGGCGAATTAGTTCTCTCTCGGGAGATATGTATAGCGAAGCTCTTCTACTTGCTTAGACAACTGCTCAAGATAGGACTTGTATGGAGCTAAGCTCTCGCTCATTACTTTCCATTTGCCGGAAATTTGATTGATGATTAGGGAGGAATCCCCGTATACTCGAAGTTTCTGGACACCTAATGCTAAGGCGGCTTCCAGGCCCATGATGCATGCTTCATATTCTGCCGCATTGTTTGTGACGTTGAATTGCAGTTTTGCTGATATAGGAATGTGAGTGTCATCTGGGGCTACTAGAATTACTCCAACACCACATCCGTTCTGATTTGAAGCACCATCAAAATGCATTGACCAACTTTCATTACTGGTCATTAAGATTTGCTCGTCGGGTAAGTCGTAATCCTCCTCTTCTGCCTCGACGGGACAGTCGGCTAGGAAGTCCGAGACTGCTGAACCCTTGATAGACTTTTGCGGGACGTATTTGAAATCGAATTCTACTAGCATGAGGAACCACCTGGACAATCGTCCGTTGAGCGCTGGTTTTTCGAATAATTACTTGAGAGGATCTGCTTTGTTGATTACGTGCACTGTATGGGAGAGCATGTAGTGCCGTAGTTTCTTTGTAGCCCAAACCAAGGCAATGCTGAGTTTCTCGAGTTGAGTGTATCTTGTCTCGTACTCGATTAACTTTTTGCTTATGTAGTATATGGCGTTATCCTTGCCTTCAATTTCTTGGGCGAGCATGGCCCCAAGTGCTGATTCTGTTGTTGTAAGGTAAAGCCTGAAGGGAATCCCTGGCATGGCTGGCTTTAGCACTGGTGGATTGGAAAGATAGTCTTTGATAGTATTGAATGCATGCTGGCAATCCTCGTCCCAGACCTTGGGTTCGCTTTTACGGAGCTTTCGAAATACCGGTTCACAGATCATAGTGAGCTTTGAAATGAACCTACTAATATATTGCAGTTTGCCGAGAAACCCCCGAATCTCCTTTCCGTTCGCTGGCAGCTTCATCTCTTGAATGGCCTTGATTTTCAAAGGATCAGCCTCTATGCTACAAGAGCTGATAACATATCCGAGCAACTTGCCTCAGGTTACCCCGAATGCACACTTTTGAGGATTGAGCCTCATGTTGTATTGCCTGAGCCTGTTGAAAAACTTTCGAAGTACTGAGGTATGCTCATGTCGCTCTTTAGATTTTACAATCATGTCGTCGACATATACCTCAATTTCCTTGTGAATCATATCGCTCATGATAGTTGTCGCTGTTATTTGGTATGTTGCCACTGCGTTCTTTAGTCCGAACGGCATAACCGTATAGCAATATGTACCCCGCTGAGTGATAAAGGTTGTCTTCTCCATGTCCTCCTCTTCCATAGGAATCTGATTGTAGCCTGCATACCCGTCCAAGAAAGAGAGTAAGGCATGATTTGCGGTGTTGTCGACCAAGATGTCGATGTGAGGCAATGGAAAACCGTCTTTATGGCTGGCCCTGTTAAGGTCTCTGTAGTCCACATACATTCGTACTTTGCCGTCTTTCTTTGGAACTGGGACGACGTTTGCAATCCATTCCGGATATTTTGCTTCTCGAATAAACCCGGCCTCTAGCTGCTTGGAGACCTCTTCTTGAATTTTGAGGGAAATGTCCGGTTTCATGCGACGGAGTTTCTGCTTTATGGGCTTTGGACCTGGAATGAGGGGAATTATATGCTGACCGATGATTGGATCAACCCCTAGCATATGATGATAGGACCATGCGAAGACGTCTATGTACTCTGAAAGTAGCGTGATAAGATCATTCCGCTCTGCTTGAGAAAGAGTTAAGCCAATCTGAACTAGTTTTGAATCACTGCTGTTAGAAAGGTTGATTTTTTCTGTTTCCTCAATTATGGGCGTCCTGTTTTCATGATTTTCAATAGCTTTTAGAATTTCAAGGTCAGTTTCTTGTGAAGCAAAGTTGTTAGGATTAGGATTGTGTTTTGAATTAGAACTCGAAGAGTATGTAGAAATTTAAGTGTTATTGAAATCAGCAATCATTAGATCGACTGTTTTGACTTGAAGATCGGCCTTTAGAGTCTCTTGACCGATGCAAGACTTTAGTCCTAGACTCTTAGACTCATTGCTAGACTCAAAAATTGAAAGACAGACTCTGGACTTGGACAAAGACACTATTGATAAAGGTAGTTCTCGGGGTATTCCCAGACATCCGCGTCATCGTCATAATCATCGAAGACGAGGCTACATGCACAAATCTTCAGGGCTTGATCCCAGACTTGGTCCCAGGTGCTGTAGGGAAATGCGGCGAAGCTGCCTTTGCATGAATTGTTGAGCCCTAAGCGGAACATTCTCACCATCTTGCCCTCTGGCAGCTCAGGCTTGATTGTACGAGCGGAGATTGCCCACCTGTAGTAGTATTCTTGGATGCACTCATCTTTTTCCTGGCGTACAGCCGGCTTTTGTTTGATGGAAGTGTCTCGGAATCTCGAACCTTTGAGGGTGAGGCAGGCAGGGCCGTCCAATATTTCCTCGAACCAAGGCTCTCCGAATAGTAGATCGAAGTTGGCAAGCACATCGATAACTAGGAATTCAGCACTGGTGTAATAGGTGTCGAAGGAGAAGACCAATTTGAGGACTCCCAGGACTTTGTATGTGACACCTTGGAGTTTGACGGTCTGCTGAGCACTTAACATGAGATCGTATTCGGAGAAGGCCAAAGCCTTCAAGGTGGCAAGGGGAACGATGTTTTCTTGAATGTCGGTGGTTACCCTATGTTCGGGGATCACCCAGTTTTGAGCACTTGGAAGGAGATGAAAGAAGCTTGTAACCATCAGCTCGTAACCTGGCTTGTATATTGTAGAGATTAAGTTGCATGGAAATTCCTCTCCTTCATCTTCACAGTCATAGGAGATGGCTTGGACCGAGGGGGTTTGTTTGGCTCCTGGAGGTAGGGGAAAGGTCTTGTTGTCGACCATGTTCTGGATCAGATGCTTAAGCTTGTAGCAGTCTTCGATGTCATGACCCTTCCCTTGATGGTACTTGCAATGGGCTTCCGGATCCCAGCTCTTGGATCTCTTGTAGACTGGAGGATCGGGTATTGGACCTATTGTTGTTATGAATTGCTTTTCGACCAGCCGATCGAATGCCTCGCTGTAAGACATTCCGAGGTTTGTGAAAACCCTTTGTGGTCTGCCCTGAAAGTTGCGCTGGTTAGCATTGTTCTTGAAATTGTTTGACTTTGGACCTTGAGGAGCCTCGAGGGCGTTGACCTCGTGAACCTTGTGTGTCGCTTCAGGTCTCTTACCCTTCCACTTTTCAGCTTGTGGAGCCAGGGCTGTTGGTGCTTTCATCAGGTCATCCTCTATGTCGACACCGATGTCGTAGGTACTCTTGAAGCTCTCCAAGCCTAGGTACTTCATGTGAGTATTGTATTTCGGAAGAAGATCAGCAATAAATATTTTAACCAATTCTCTCTCGGAGGGTCGACTCACCATCTGGGACGCCATTTCTCTCCACTGGTTGAGGTAATTAGTGAAGCCTTCCTGAGGCCCTTGCCTCAGAACCTCTAGCTCCCTTAGAGTAGTTTGAAGTTGAATGTTGGGCTGATACTGCTCCATGAATGCTCGAGCAACTGCTTCCCATGTACATGTTTGATGTTCCTTGAGTGAATAGTACCATTTCTGGCAAACAAGTTCCAGAGACATAGGAAATACCACGGGGTATAACTCGAGTTCGACCCCCTTGATGGCCATTGTAGATCTGAAGTTCTTGAGGTGATATTTAGGATTGTCGGCGGACTTGAACTTTGGAATGACATTGGCGGAGAATTTGTCTGGCGACAACTGCTATGATTTGGGTGAGTTGATCGGGGGTAGATATTTGGACTGATTCTTGAAAGGGACAGGAAGTTTGATTTGCAGGAGATGAACTGGCTGCTCGTTAGGGCTGATGGAGTTCTTTTCAACCTCTCTCCTCTTCGACGAACCCACAGGATCCTTGGATTCCTAGTTAGGACACACCACATGATTTAGAACTTTAGAACTTGAACTTCCCGACACATGATATGATATGCATGCAATGAATGAGACCTAGACTTGACTCTAAGTGCCACTCCGAAGATTCGGGATTTTGGGATTTTGTACTTGTATTCGGGATTTGCAACCCGTTGGAAGTGTTTGAGAGGAGCCTTCATTCTTTGGTGGAAGTTGACTCTTTGTACTAGGACTTGGAATATAGAAAAAGAATGTTTCGACCTATTGGAAATTGAACTATTTTAGGGGAATTTCAACCCATCGAGAATTTGGAAATTGGACTTGTACTAGGAGATTGAACTTTGTATTATTTCAAGGGAATTTCAACCCGTCAATATTTTAGGGGAATTTCAACCCGTTGGACTTGGAGTATTTGAAGGGAATTTCGACCCGATTGAAAGGGAATTGATTTTTGTATTATTTCAAGGGAATTTCAACCCATTGGATCTTGAAATATTCTAGGGGAATTTCAACCCATCGAATGGAATTTTGAACTTATATTATTTCTGGGGAGTTTCAACCCGATTGGATTTCGAAGTATTTTAGGGGGATTTCAACCCATTGAAATATTTTAAGGGGATTTCAACCCATTGAATAGAATTTGGAAATCGGATTTGTACTATTTTAGGGGAATTTCAACCCATTGGATTTGGACTTGTATTATTTCAAGGGATTTTCAACCCATAATAGAATTTGAATTTGTACTATTTCAAGGGATTTTCAACCCATTGCAAAAGAGGGTTTTGAATTTGTATTATTTCAAGGGATTTTCATCCCATTGGAAATGTTTGGAATTTTCAATTTGAGAGCAATGGAAAGCAAGGATTTGTAGCTTGAAGATGAGTTTGAAGTTTGAATTTGATTCGAAGTTTGAACATTGAAATGGGATAGAGGCATTTTTTCATAGAGCATGAGATGTTTGAATTTGAATATTCCGGCGTCATGCCATTTGAAATTGGATTCGAAATTGGGAAAGTCCGGCATCATGCCGCCGTGGACTTGGAATTTTCAAGTGTTTGATCATGGAATTTTGAATTTGAGATTGAATGAAGAAAATCCGGCATTATGCCATCATGGATTTAGAATTGGAAAGTTTTGAATATGGGACTTGAGATTTGAAATATCGAATATAGGAATTTTGAACTTGAGGTTTTGGAAAAGGGAATGGAAAATTCGGCATTACGACGACATGAGTTTGGACATTTGAACTTTGAGGTTTTATGATTGGAATTGGTAATTTGAATTTGAGATTTTGAAGGATGGAATTGAACCTTTGAAGACTTGAACTAGAATTGAATTCTTTTTGAACATGGAAATTGGATGCTTAAACTAGAAAATCCGGTGTGACGCCGTTGGAATTTGAAATTTTGACTAGAAAATCCGGCATTATGACGCCGTTGGAATTTGAAATTTTGACTAGAAAATCCGGCATTATGACGCCGTTGGATTTGAATTTGAATTTGAAACTTGAAATTTGAACTAGAAAATCCGGCATTATGACGCCGTTGGATTTGTATTTGATTTTGAAACTCGAAATTTGAACTAGCAAATCCGGCATTATGACGCCGTTGGATTTGAATTTGAATTTGAAACTCGAAATTTGAACTAGAAAATCCGGCATTACGACGCCGTTGGATTTGGATTTGAATCTTGAAATTTGAAATTTGGAATAGAAAATCCGGCATTATGACGCCGTTGGATTTGAATTTGATTTTGAAACTCGAAATTTGAACTAGAAAATCCGGCATTACGACGCCGTTGGATTTGGATTTGAAACTTGAAACTTGAAATTTGGACTAGAAAATCCGGCATTATGACGCCGTTGGATTTGAATTTGAATTTGAAACTCGAAATTTGAACTAGAAAATCCGGCATTACGACCCCGTTGGATTTGGGTTTGAAACTTGAAACTTGAAACTTGAAATTTGGACTAGAAAATCCGGCATTATGACGCCGTTGGATTTGAATTTGAAATTTGGCATTTGTGCGTGAGGCTTGTTTGAGGGCTTTGAATCAAATGGAGTGGCACTCCTAAAAGACCTTAAATCGGCAATTTTAGATGCATGAGGTTTTAATGATGCTCCAAGGGGTTATGTTTCTTAGTTTGAGGCTAATATGTTTTGGCAAAGCTAGAACTCGAGGTTAGCCATTCACGCGTGCAAAGACGCCCACACAATGCACAAATAGCACGTTGTCACACTAACATGTATATGAATGCGACATGCAAAGTTCTCAACCTAAGGTCGGTCTAAGTTTTTGTATGATGCAAGTGGTTGGCTTTGGGTGTTAAAAGGTACTTGACTAAGAGGCGGATCCGGCGACAACTTGCACATCCGCCTAAGGGACTTGTGTGTCGGCAGACGACCTCCATACTTGACATCAGGAATGTCAAGCAAATGCCAAGTTTCGGTAGGCGCGGAAATGGTCACACACTTTGGTCGGGAACCGTATGGAGAGTCACCATTTCGTTGCCCCCGGGGCTAGCCCGAATGTAGAACACATCCGTTTGGGCAAAGGTAGAAATTCATTTTGCACAAATTTGGTTTTCGAAAAATGCATGAAACGCTTAGAAATTGAAAATTGAAATCGCACTTGAATATTGTATTTGAAAAGCTCGTTTTTCGACATTCGTTCTCAAGGTTTGGGAGAGTCCTTCAAAGTACAGAAACAGACTGACTCCCACTTGAAAGTTTGAGCAAAATATGGGTAGCAAGCCACTGAGAGCCACTGTGATGGATGCAGACAGTGTAGTTGGGCGCAGGAGGCTACGCCTGGCTCCAGTGCTGGCATCCAGTACTTAAGCAGATCAGTGGCTTGATTGCTCAAAGTCTGCTCGTATTTTCGAAGTTGAAATCAGGAACTCCTCAGTGGAGTCGCCAGAATTGTAGGGGGTGTTTTTGGATTTTCCCCTATGGGGGCGGTTGTTTTAGAAGACTTCCTATTTTTGTACTTTGTACGAGTCGCCATCAAACATTGTTTATGGTCTTGTTTGGAAAGACCGTAAATGACTCTATTGGGATAAGACTTGAATCTTCGAAACGGATGGGTGAGATCCGGGCAAGGGAACGAGATGCTTATTCCGCGAGCTTTAGAAATATTTCAAGTGCGTGACACAAAATTTTCGAAAAATACCCTAGTTTAGACTATGTGGGTTTGACTTTAGAACAAATAGAATTTCTACTTTGTATTGTGGCCACTTTGCTTTAAAGTTAATTTAAGGGAACCTAAGATCGGTTTGTCCAAGATATTATCTTTGTTAAGCGTGATGTAACCTTGTATTTTGTTGTATTTAGCATGTGCGGTGATGAAAGCAATAAAGCAAATAAAGCAACATCACAATCGTAAATAAGTGCGGAATTAGTAAATAAAAGACCCCCTAGAGATGGACTAGGGAGTAGGTCCACATTGCCTAGAAGGACTAGGCAAGTAAAGTGCGGAATTGAATTTGCGGAATTGAAATGCGCAATTGAAATTGCAATATTGAAAGGTGCGGAATTGAAATTGCGGAATTGAAAGGTGCATAATTGAAAGGTGCGTAATTGAAATTGCAATATTGAAATTTGTACTTGGGCACATGAGATCCAAACGCCAAACGGCTACATAAAAATAAGTGCGCTCGACACGAATTCCAAGCCAAAAATCTCAACTTGGGAGAATTTGTTCATCCCAAAGAATCCTAGATTTTTCATATAAAACTTGAACTTGAAAGCTTGAAACTTGAAATATTGAACTTGAAATACTTGAACTTGAACTTGAAATATTGAACTTGAACTTGTAATATTGAAATCAAGAGACTTGAATCTCAAAGATCGGGCCTTTTAATGTTGAAAAGGTTAGATCTTTGATATGCTCTTGCTTTGAAAGGATCCTAGTTTAGGGAAGTAGTCATGAACAACCCTAAACATTGTTGGATCTTGAAATTTGAAAACTTGAACTTGTATATTGAAAAATGGAGTCTTGAAACTCAAAGAATAAACCTTTAAAAGTTAGAAAGGCATCATCTTTGATTACTCTATACTTGAGAATGATTCTAGTTAAAAGAAGTGATTACAAACAACTTTGAACATTCTTGAATCTTGAAAGTTTGCACTTTTGTATTTTGAAAAGTTTGGATTTTGAAAAGATGTATGATTGTTGCAAGTGACATTTTTAAGAGTAAAAATGCCAACTTACTAATCATTTTGAAATAGAAAATCAAGACATGATTGAATAGATTAGGGTGGGGATTCGGAATTACCTAGTTAGGTTTAGGCAAGCTTTCCGATTAGAACTCCCAATTGCTTAAAACATGAAGATTGTATGGTATTTTTGGAGGATTTTGTATTGATTTTTGTATTGAATATTGAGGTGCAATTTTTGTATTACAACGTTATGTGTCGGTTTTTCCTCCCTTAATGCTTGGAATTAGGGGGTATTTATAGGGGGAATGGCTGCTAAACGCCAGCCATTGCCAGCGCAGCACGCCGAAGCAGCGCCCAGCGCTGGTGACGTGGCGTGAATGCCGCCAAATCAAGGACGCGGGCTCCATCCTTGATTTGTCTTGTATTGATGTACCTTCGTACGAATAGTACGATGTTTGGCACGTAGTGTTTTCTTGGGGGTTAAGACTTGATTTTGCGTCTAAAAACAAGTCGTTCCGGGTTTTGCCCGGCTTGCTCGGTTTTGTGGGTCGGCGCCCGAATTTGACTTGCCTTATATGATTTTGAGTGGAAAAGGCTTAGTAAAAGCAATGGAATGGTCTACTAGATGATATTGTACTTGGATTTTGAAATTGGTTTTTGAAAATTGTATTTTGTACCGAGTTCCGAAAGGGGGACGGCCTCGGGGAATGGATTTTGGCTCTTGTATTTTGGAGATGTTCTTAGTAATTGGAATTTCCGCACGGAGTTGCTCCAATTACCTAACAAGGATAATGGTATCGTCATCATCCCAGAGGGGAGACACGATTTAGGTGTTTACACTAAGAACATTTCCAAAATCCAATCCCCGAAGCCATTCCCATTCCGGAACTCGGTACAAAATACAATTTCCAAAAATCAATTTCAAAATCCAAGTACAATCTCACCCAATGGACTATCCCATTGGTTTTACAAGGCCCTTTCCAGTCGAAATGACACTAAGCAATCCAAATTCGGGCGCCGACCCACAAAACCGAGAAAGCCGGGCCTCGTCCCGTAAAACCGATTTCAAAAACCCAAAACGGCTTGTTTTTAGACGCAAACTAAGCCTTAATCATCAAGCAAACACTACGTGCCAACTTCGTACAATTCGTACGAAGGTACACCATTACAAGCCAAAACAAGGACGACATCTTTCGTCCTTGTTTGGCAGCTTCTGCGCCACGTCAGCAGCGCCTGGTGCTGGCAGCTGCGCTGGACACTGGCGTGAGCTGGCGTTTAGCAGCAGCTTCTCCTATTTAAAACCCTAATTCTGAGCATTATGGGGGACGCAAAAAATCAAAACACAACGTCGTAATACAATAATTGCCACTTAAATCAAAATACAAAAATCCTCCAAAATCATATACAATTTCCAAGTTCTAAGCAAATGGGAGCTCTAAAAGGAATTCTTGCCTAAACCTAACTAGGTAATTTCGAATCCCAGCCCTAATTAATCATGTTTCTTTGATTTTCTCTTTCAAAAATGATTAGTAAGTTGGCATTTTTAATCCTAAATGTATCACTTACAACAATCATACATTTCTTACAAAATCCAAACTTTATGTGATACAAAATGCAAACTTTCAAGATTCAATGATGTTCAAAGTTGTTTGTAATCACTTCTTTGAACTAGAATCACCTTCAAAACATGGAGTAATCAAAGTGATGCCTTTCTAATGTTTAAAGATCTTTGAGATTCAAGACTCCACTTTTCCAATTTCAAGTTCAAGTTTCAAGATCCAATAATCTAGGGTTGTTTGCAATCACTCCCCTAAACTAGGATCATTTCAAAATAAGAGCACATCAAAGATCAAACCTTTTCAACATTAAAAGGTCCAATCTTTGAGAATCAAGACTCTTAAGTTCAATGTTTCAATTTCAAGTTCAATATTTCAAGTTCAAGTTCAATATTTCAAAGTTCAACATTTCAAGTTCAATATTTCAAGTCCAATATTTCAAGATTCAAACTTTTCAAGTTCAAGTTCTATGTTCAAAATCCAAGACACTTTAGGTCGAGCAACTTGACCTAAAGTAGAGATTTTTGCTTTGAATCGGTGTCGGGCGAACTTATTTTTAAGGAGTCGCTTGGCGTTCAGATCTCATGTGCTAAGATTCAAGTTCAATATCGCACTTTCCATTATGCAATTTCAATTCCGCACTTTAAATTATGCAATTTCAATTCCGCACTTTCAATTATGCAATTTCAATTCCGCACTTTCAATTATGCAATTTCAATTCCGCAACTTTACTTACCTAGTCTTTCTAGGCAATGTGGTTCTACCTCCTAGTCTTAGGTTCCCTAAACCGATCTTAGGTTCCCTAAAATTAACTTTAAAGCAAAGTGACCACAATACAAAGTAGAAATTCTATTTGTTCTAAATTCAAACCCACGTAGTATAAACAAGGTTATTTTCGAAAATGTTGTGCTACGCATTTGAGTCATTTTTAAAGCTCGCGGAATAAGCTCCAAACTAGACCCTAATAATGTTTGGTGGCGACTCCTTTAAAATACAAAGATACAAAGGTTCTAAAAACCGCCCCCCGTAGGAAGGGAAAGCAACGTACAAAAAACCCCCCTACAATTCTGGCGACTCAGCTGGGGAGTTCCTGATTCCAACTTCGAAAATACAAGCAGACCTTGAGCATCAAGTCACTGATCTGCTTAAGTTCTGGATGCCAGCACTGGCGCCAGGCGCAGACCCCTGCGCCAAACGCCAATGCCTGCATCCAGCACCGTGGATCACAGTGGCTTGCTGCCCACGTTTGCTCAAGTTTTCAAGCGGGAGTCAGTCTGTCTTTGAATTTTGAAGAACGCTCCCAAACCTTGAGAACGAGCTTTTCAAATACAATATTCAAGTGCGATTTTCAATTTTCAATTTTTAGGCATTTCATGCATTTTTCGAAAACCATATTTGTGCAAAACGAATTTCTACCTTTCCCAAACGGATGTGTTCTACATTCGGGCTAGCCCCGGGGGCAACGAAATGGTGAATCTCCATTCGGTTCCCGACCAAAGTGTGTGACCATTTCCGCGCCTACCAAAACTTGACTATTTCTTGACATTCCCTATGTCAAGTATGGAGGTCGTCTGCCGACACACAGGTCCCTTAGGCGGATGGCAAGTTGTCGCCGGATCCGCCTCTTAATCGAGTACCTTTTGACACCCAAAGTCGACCACTTGCATCATACAAAACTTAGACTGGCCTTAGGTTGAGAACTTTACCTGTCGCTTTAATATCCATGTTAGTGTGACAACGTGCTACTTGTGCATTGTGTGGGTGTCTTTGCACGCGTGAATGGCTAACCTCGAGTTCTAGCTTTGCCAAAACCATTAGCCTCTAACTAGGAAACCAAACCCCTAGGAGCATCATTCAAGCCTCATGCATCTAAAATCGCCGATTTAAAGTCTTTTGGGAGTGCCACTACATTTGATTCAAAGCCCTCAAACACGCCTCACGCACAAATGCCAAATTCAAAATTCAATCCAACGGCGTCATAATGCCGGATTTTCTAGTCCAAACTTCGATTTTCAAATTCAAAAATTCAATCCAACGACGTCATAATGCCGGATTTTCTAGTCCAAATTTCGAGTTTCAAATTCAAAATTCATTCCAACGGCGTCATAATGCCGGATTTTGCTAGTCCAAACTTCGAGTTTCAAATTCAAAATTAAATCCAACGGCGTCATAATGCCGGGTTTTCTAGTCCAAATTTCAAGTTTCAAATTCAAAGTTCAATCCAACGGCGTCATAATGCCGGATTTTCTAGTCCAAATTCCAAGTTTCAAATTCAAAATTCAAGTCCAACGGCGTCATGCCGAATTTTCTAGTTCAAGCATTCAAATCTTCAAATTCCATCTGTCGAACCTCAAATTCAAGTTGCCAATTCTAATCTCAAACCACAAATTCAAGTACCCAAACTCATGCCGGCGTAATGCCAACTTTTCAATTCAAGCTTCAAGACCAAATTCCTAAGTTCAATCTTTCAAACTTCAAGGTCCCATACTCAAAATTTCTAGTTCCAAATCCATGCCGGCATAATGCCGACTTTTCCATTCCATATTTCAAACCTCAAGTTCGAAGTTCTAAGTTCAATCTTCCAAATCTCAAGTCCCCTATTCAAACTTTTCAATTCCAAATCCATGATGGCGTAGTGCTGGATTTTCCTCATTCAATTTCAAATTCAAAATTCCATGATCAAACACTTCAAAATTCCAAGTCCATGGCGGCATGATGCCGGGACTTTCAAAATTCCAAATCCAATGTCTCAAATCCATGGCGACATAATGCCGGGATTTTCAAAACTCAAAGCCTCATACTCCATACAAAAAATGCTTCTTTTCCTTTTCCAAGTTCAAACTCCGAATCAAATTCAAATTTCAAATTCATCTTCAAGCTACAAAAAATCCTTGTCTTCAATTGCTTCCAAATACAAAATTCAAAATATATCCAATGGGTTGAAAATCCCTTGAAATAATACAAATCTAAATTCGAAAACACTTCTAATGGGTTGAAAATCCCCTGAAATAGTACAAGTCCAATTGTCCAATGGGTTGAAAATCCCCAGAAATAATACAAATTCAAATTCCACATTATATCTACGGGTTGAAACTCCCCTAAAATAGTCCAAATTCTACTCCGGGTTGAAACTCCCCTAAAATACTTCGAAATCCAGCGGGTTAAAACTCCCCTAAAATAGTCCAAATTCTACTCCGGGCTGAAATTCCCCTAAAATATTCCAAAATCCAATGGGTTGAAATTCCCCTAAAATATTAACGGGTTGAAATTCCCTTGAAATAATACAAAATAAATTCTCTTTCAATCGGGTTGAATATCCCCTGGAATAATACGATATCCAATCTCCTAAAATATTTCCAATGGGTTGAAAATCCCTTGAAATAATACAAGTCAAGTTTCCAATGGGTTGAAATCCCCCTAAAATAGTCCGAGTTCAATATTCCAAGTTCTAGTACAGGGAGGAAGCCACCACAAAAGAATGAAGCTCCTCTCAAATATTTCCGACGGGTTGCAAATCCCGAATACAAAATCCAAAATCCCGAATCTTCAGAGTGGCACTTAGAGTCAAGTCTAGGTCTCCTTCATTACATGCATATCATATCATGTGTCGGGAAGTCCAAATTCTAAAGTCATGTGGTGTATGCTAACTAGGAGTCCAAAGATCCCGTGGGTTCGCCGAAGAGGAGAAAGGTTGAAGAGAAATCCATCAGCCCTAGCCTCCTTTATAGCCGGTATCGAGCAAGCATTCAAATCACCTTCTACAAATCAAGCTTCAAGTCCCTTTCAAGAATCAATTCAAATGGCCACTGTCGATAAAATCACTCAGCTCATGGCCGCTGTAGCCAACCTCAATACCAATCTGGAGAACGTGAGCAACCGCTTGGGTGTTGTCGAGCAGGCCGCACACACTGATGACCTGACCAAGAAGATCGAAAGCCCTGGGTAACAAGGTTACCAATCAAGAGAACTATTTCGATACCTCAATGGAGGACAACCTGAAGGAAAAGGAAAACCTGCCAGACAAATTCTCTGCCAATGACATTCCAAAATGCAAGTCGACTGACAATCCCAAGTATCATCTCAAGAACTTCAGAGCTACAATGGCCACTAAGGGGGTCGAACTCAAGCTATACCCTGTGGTATTCCCTGTATCCCTAGAACCTGTCTGCCAGAAGTGGTATTACTCACTCAAAGAGCATCAAACAAGTACATGGGAAGTGGTCGATCGAGCATTCATGGAGCAGTATCAGCCCAATATTCAACTTCAAACTACTCTGAGGGAGCTAGAGGTTCTCAGGCAAGGGCCTCAAGAGGGTTTCACTAATTATCTCAACCGATGGAGAGATATGGCTTCCCAAATGGTGACCCGACCCTCCGAGAGAGAATTGGTAAAGATCTTTATTGTTGGACTTCTTCCGAAATACAATACTCACATGAAGTACTTAGGCTTGTAAAGCTTCAAGAGAACCTACGACATCGGAGTCGATATAGAGGACGATCTGATGAAAGCACCATCAGCACCAACTCCACAAGCTGAAAAGTGGAAGGGTGGGAAAACTGAAGCGACACAAAAGGTCCACGAGGTCAACGCCCTAGAAGCTCCTCAAGTTCCAAAGCCGAACAATTTCAAGAATAGCACCAATCAGCGCAACTTTAAAGGCAGGCCGCAAAGGGTCTTTACTAACCTCGGGATGCATGTCTTACAGTGAAGCATTTGATCGACTGGTCGAAAAGCAAGTCATCACCCCAATCGGTCCTACACCCGATCCTCCAATCGACAAAACATCCAAGAGCTGGGATCCCGCAGCACATTGCAAATACCATCAGGGGAAGGTCCATGACATTGAAGATTTCTACAAGCTTAAGCATTTGATCCAGAACATGGTCGATAACAAGACCTTGCCCCTACCTCCAAGAGCCAAGCAAACTCCCTCGGTGCAAGACATCTCCTACGATTGTGAAGACGAGGGAGAGGATTTTTCTGTTAGGTTATGATACATATGACAAAACATAAATCATGCGGAAAAACCATAAAGCCAGGAAAGCATATTATTTACACATAATCATTTAGCATAGTTTAGGTCATACACTTTGTTGCGTGCCCTCCCTAGCTGCGCCCGAACCGAACAAGAACAAGTCTTTAGGACTCCAAGTGTCGTCCCTCCGTAGATAGTCCACAGTACGTCCGGATCCGCCTCAAGATTGACCAACTAGAATCACCCTTAAGGTATTAGGATTTTCGGCTAGGTTAGTGCAAGTGTATGGCTGAATTTTTCTTTCAAAAACTTACCTTTTGAATACTTCAATTATGTCTGTAAATAATGACCCTAGCCAATTATTTATAGAGGTATGGAAAAGGAACTGGAATCCTATTAGGATACTAATTAATTAAACTAGAATCCTAGTAGGACTTTGACTTAATTAATTTATCCTTTTAGGATTAGGAATTTAATCATATATCAAATCATAATAGCTTTAGGATTCGTGTACGAACACCAACACACACACACGCACGGCAGCCCACAAGGGCCGCATATGCGCGCGGCCTGTGAGCTCGCAGCCCACGCCACGAGGCCCACACGCTGCCTTGGCCTTGGCTCGCGCTGGGCCTGTCTTGCGGTGGGCCTGGGCGCTGCCTTCGTTTGGGGCGTTTGTGGCGCGCTGGCTTGCTGGGCGATGGCCCGGCTTCGTGCTGGGCCTTCGTCCGGTGCTTATTCGTACGATGTGCTTCCGATTAAATTCCCGGTTCCGGAATTCATTTCCGATACGAACAATATTTAATATTTCCGATTCCGGAATTAATTTCCGTTTCGAACAAATATTTAATATTTCCGTTTCCGGGATTATTTTCCGACTCCGATAATATTTCCGATTCTGACAATATTTCCGTTTCCGGCAATATTTCCGATTCCGGCAATATTTCCATTTCAATTAATATTTTCCGATACGTACCATGTTTCCGTTTCCGGCAACATCTACGACTTGGATAATATTTATATTTCCGATACGATCCATATTTCCGTTTCCGGCAATATCATCGTTTCCGGAGTATTCATTTCTTGCTTGTGACGATCTCAGCTCCCACTGAAACCAAGATCCGTCGATTCCAAATATCCATAGATGGAGTATTTAATGCCATTAAATACTTGATCTGTTTACGTACTATTTGTGTGACCCTACGGGTTCAGTCAAGAGTAAGCTGTTGATTAATATCATTAATTCCACTTGAACTGAAGCGGCCTCTAGCTAGGCATTCAGCTCACTTGATCTCACTGAATTATTAACTTGTTAATTAATACTGAACCTCATTTATTAGACTTAATATTATATGCATACTTGGACCAAGGGCAGTATTTCCTTCAGTCTCCCACTTGTCCTTAGGGACAAGTGTGCATTTACCTAATTCCTTTGTCGCTCGATGCTTGCTCTTGAACATAAGGTAAGAGTTGTCATCCTTATTATGTCCAGAGGTGTTTCTCGGTTTCAGAGTTCAACTGATCAAATAAACAGATAATCATAACCTATGATTCATTCGAGCACGGCCATGCATTTCACAGTTTCTAGCTCTCCGAGTGGCCTTGTACAACTTTTAAGCATCTCATCCCGATTTATGGGAGGACAATCCCAATCTTGCGATCTTGAGATTATACTTCTTGTGATAGGTGATTACCTGAGCGTTGCCTTTATAGCCTCCTTTTACGGTGCGACGGTTGGTCAACGTCAAAGCCACCAGTTCTCAAACAAGTAATCTCAAATCACTCAGGTATTGAGGATTTAGTGTCTAATGATTTTAATGAAATTTACTTATGACAGATTTTCATCTCTTACAGTAAAGTTTCATAGGTCTATCCGATACTAGTCTTCCCAAAGTAAGTATCTATGCAAATGATTTTGACATTGCCATGTCCACATAGTTCAAGAAACAGAACTACTAGTCATCTTGCATTCTAGTCGTCTAACGTTTTCTATGCGTCCAATTTTATAGAAAACTCCGACCAGGGACCATTTTCAACCTTTAACGTTCAAGTTCACTTGATAGACATTTCTTAGTCACAGGACTGGTCCTGACAGTCTATCTTGAATATATCGTCAAATTGAAGGGACTCATCATTTAATAAACCACAAATTAAATGGAAAAATGAATTATATTCATTTATTGTGAATGATTAACCAATAATGTTTTACAAAGAATTACACTCTAAAACTTTAAAACATTAAATAAGGACATCAAAGTCATTCTCCAATATGCTTGATTCCCATAGCTGCAGTGTGCGAGTTGTGCTTCGCCTGCGGCAGAGGTTTAGTCAATGGATCTGATATGTTGTCATCAGTTCCAATCTTGCTTATCTCGACTTCTTTTCTTTCAACGAACTCTCGTAGAAGGTGAAATCTACGAAGTACATGCTTGACTCTTTAGTGGTGTCTAGGCTCCTTTGCCTGTGCAATAGCTCCGTTATTATCACAATACAGGGCTATTGGTCCTTTAATGGGGGGACTACACCAAGTTCACCTATGAAATTCCTTAGCCATATAGCTTCCTTTGCTGCTTCATGTGCAGCAATGTACTCCGCTTCAGTTGTAGAATCCGCAATGGTGCTTTGCTTAGCACTTTTCCAGCTTACTGCACCTCCGTTGAGGCAGAAGACAAACCCAGACTGTGATCTGAAATCATCTTTGTCGGTTTGGAAACTTTCGTCCGTATAGCCTTTAACAATTAATTCATCATCTCCAGCATAGACCAGGACGTCATCTTTGTGCCTTTTCAGGTACTTCAGAATATTCTTGGCAGCAGTCCAATGTGCCTCCCCTGGGTCTGACTGGTATCTGCTCGTAGCACTGAGTGCGTACGCAACATCCGGGCGTGTACATATCATAGCATACATTATTGAACCAATCAATGATGCATACGGAATCCCATTCATTCGTCTACGCTCATCAAGTGTTTTTGGGCACTGAGTCTTGCTTAGAGTTATTCCATGAGACATGGGTAGGTAGCCTCGCTTGGAGTCTGCCACCTTGAACCTATCAAGAACCTTATTGATATAAGTGCTTTGACTAAGTCCAATCATGTTTTTAGATCTATCTCTGTAACTCTTGATGCCCAATATGTGTTGTGCTTCTCCTAGATCCTTCATCGAAAAACATTTCCCAAGCCAAATCTTGACAGAGTTCAACATAGAAATGTCATTTCCGATACGTAATACGTCATCGACATATAATACTAGGAAAACAATTTTGCTCCCACTGACCTTCTTGTATACACAAGATTCGTCTGCGTTCTTGATGAAACTAAAGTCACTGACTGCTTCATCAAAATGTATATTCCAGCTCCTGGATGCCTGCTTCAATACGTAGATTGATTTCTTTAGCTTGCATACCTTTTTAGCATTCTTTGGATCCTCAAAACCTTCAGGATGTGTCATAAACACAGTTTCTGTTAAAACGCCGTTTAAGAAAGCGGTTTTGACATCCATCTGCCATATTTCGTAATCGTAATATGCAGCGATTGCTAACATTATCCGAATAGACTTTAGCATTGCAACTGGTGAAAAGGTTTCATCGTAATCCACATCGTGGACTTGCTTGTAACCTTTTGCAACCAATCTAGCTTTGAAAACATCAAGTTTCCCATCCTTGTCCTTTTTCAGTTTGAAAACCCATTGGCTTCCAATGGCTTGGTAGCCATCTGGCAAATCGACCAAATCCCATACTTGGTTTTCTGACATGGAGTCTAATTCAGATTGCATGGCTTCTTGCCATTGCTTGGAGCTAGGGCTCGTCATAGCTTGTTTGTAAGTCGCAGGTTCATCACTTTCAAGTAATAGAACGTCATAGCTCTCGTTCGTCAAAATACCTAAGTACCTTTCCGGTTGATATCTATATCTCTGCGATCTACGCGGGGTTACATTTGTAGATTGACCATGATCCTCACCAGATATTTCTAAAGATCTCTGAGTTTCATCTTGAATGTCATCTTGAGCATTCTCTAGAGTTTGTTGTTCGACTCGAATTTCTTCGAGGTCTACTTTTCTCCCACTTGTCATTTTGGAAATGTGATCCTTCTCCAAAAAGACACCATCTCAAGCAACAAACACCTTGTTCTCAGATGTATTGTAGAAGTAATACCCCTTTGTTTCCTTTGGATAGCCCACAAGGATACATTATTTGTCAGATTTTGGATGAAGTTTGTCTGAAATTAATCGTTTGACGTATACTTCACATCCCCAAATCTTAAGAAAAGACACTTTTGGAGGCTTTCCAAACCATAACTCATATGGAGTCTTTTCGACAGCTTTAGACGGAGCTCTATTTATAGTGAGTGCAGCTGTATTTAGTGCATGTCCCCAAAATTCTATTGGAAGTTCGGCCTTACCCATCATTGACCTAACCATGTCTAGCAAGGTTCCGTTCCTCCGTTCCGACACACCGTTCCATTGTGGTGTTCCAGGAGGGGTCAATTCTGATAGAATTCCACATTCTTTCAGATGGTCATCAAATTCATAGCTCAGATATTCACCGCCTCTATCAGACCGCAGTGCCTTAATCTTCTTGCCTAATTGATTCTCTACTTCACTCTGAAATTCCTTGAATTTATCAAAGGATTCAGACTTATGTTTCATTAGGTAGACATAACCATATCTACTGAAGTCATAAGTGAAAGTGATAAAGTAGCTGAAACCACCTCTAGCATTTGTACTCATTTGTCCACATACATCTGTATGGCTTAAACCCAATAGTTCAGTTGCTCTTTCTCCAACTTTAGAGAAAGGTTGCTTTGTCATTTTGCCAAGTAAACATGATTCGCACTTACCATAATCCTCTAAGTCAAATGGTTCTAGAATTCCTTCCTTTTGAAGTCTTTCCATGCGTTTCAAGTTAATATGGCCTAATCGACAATGCCACAGATAGGTGAGATCTGAATCATCCTTTTTGGCCTTTTTGGTATTTATGTTATAAACTTGTTTGTTGTGATCTAATAAATAAAGTCCATTGACTAATCTAGCAGATCCATAAAACATCTCTTTAAAATAAAACGAACAACTATTGTCTTTTATTAAAAAGGAAAATCCCTTAGCATCTAAGCAAGAAAGTGAAATGTTGTTTTTAGTAAGACTTGGAACATGGAAACACTCTTCCAGTTCCAAAACTAGCCCAGAGGGAAACGACAAATAATAAGTTCCTACAGCTAATGCAGCAATCCGTGCTCCATTTCCCACTCGTAGGTCGACTTCACCCTTGCTTAACTTTCTACTTCTTCTTAGGCCTTGAGAATTGGAACATAAGTGTGATCCACAACCTGTATCTAATACCCAAGAAGTTGAATTAACAAGTGTACAGTCTATAACGAAAATACCTGAAGATGGAACGACTGTTCCATTCTTCTGATCTTCCTTTAGCTTCAAGAAATCTCTCTTCCAATGCCCCTTCTTCTTGCAGTAGAAGCATTCGGATTCAGAAGTGGGTTGACTGACCTTCCTCTTTTCAGACTTGGCGCCAGTTTGCTTAGTTGGGCTGGCCTTGTTGCCACCTTTCTTAGCATTCCTCTTCTTTCCAGATTTCTTGAACTTGCCCCCACGCACCATAAGCACATCTTGCTTATCACTTTTGAGCGTCTTTTCAGCGGTCTTCAGCATACCGTGAAGCTCAGTGAGCGTTTTGTCCAGACTATTCATACTGTAGTTCAGTTTGAACTGATCATACCCGTTATGAAGAGAATGGAGGATGGTGTCTACAGCCATTTCCTGAGAGAATTGTTGATCCATGCGACTCATATTCTCAATGAGTCCAATCATTTTGAGAAAATGTGGACTTACGGGCTCGCCTTTCTTAAGCTTGGTCTCAAGAATTTGCCTATGAGTCTCGAATCTTTCGACTCGAGCCAGATCTTGGAACATGTTCTTCAACTCAATGATGATTGTGAAAGCATCTGAGTTGATGAACATTTTCTGCAGATCTGCACTCATGGTGGCGAGCATTAGACATTTCACATCCTTGTTGGCATCAATCCAACGATTGAGGGCTGCCTGAGTGACCCCTTCGCCTGCGGCTTCGGGCATCGCCTCTTCCAGGACATACTCCTTTTCTTCCTGCATAAGAACTATTTTCGAGTTCCTTTGCCAGTCAAGGAAGTTTTTCCCGCTCAACTTCTCCTTTTCGAGAATTGATCGAATGTTGAATGAATTGTTGTTTTCCATAATTAAAACTACAATTGAAAAGAATAAACAAATAAATAATAATTCACAGTTTCTCTTAATAAACTTAAATTCTAGCATACATGCATGATTCAATGTTCATTAAGTATTTTATTCAAGTTATGTGTTCCGACAGGTGTGAATAAAATGATTCCAAGATCCTAAAATCCATTGAAGAATTAAGCACATTATGTATTTAGACTTAATTCTAAAATCTTTTAGGTAAGCAAAAGCCTTTTGCTAATAGTCTAGAAACTATTCTTGGTTGATAGGCACGTCTAAGAACTTATTAGGTAAACCTATCGATTTTGCCACGACATAAAAGGACTCCTTACTTAATTATATCGTTGAGTTTCACCAAAACTAACATGTACTCACAATTATTTGTGTACCTTACCCCTTTAGTATCGATAAGTAACACCTCGCTATGGCGGAAAACTATTACTAAGATCGATGAAGAAAGGATATCCAAGTAAGTGTTATTTTGGCATGGCACCTTTTAACTCAATTTTTAAGTTTGGAACTTAAAGCTTTTACTATGTTGGTTATATTTTAAGTGAACTAAAATCCTTAATCATGCAACTTAATCAAGGTTTGATCTCATGCATATTTAAGACATATTTAAAAGCAATAAATAACTTAAAACATGCATAAGATAAATGTGATCTAGTATGGCCCGACTTCATCTTGAAGCTTCAACTTCAAAGTCCGTATTGAAAATCTCCGTGGGAGGCGCCATTTTCTTCAAATAGGATAAGCTATAATTAAACTAATTACAACTATTTGATGGTTCGCATACCATATTTGAATTGAAAAACAATTTTGGTACTTTAGACCAATTACATTCAAATTGATGGTACGCATACCATATTTTCTATCCTATTTGGGCCATACTAGTCATTTCATAACCTGCAAAACAGTACATATGCAATATATACCATTCACCCATTCATTATCATGAATGGCCCACATAGCTGGTTAGTAAAACACGTTATGCATCACATAAATATTTGCAGCAATTAATCAAGGGCACCAATAATCTACCAATTATTCAGTCCTTATTAATTCTAATCAAGTTGTTTAACCTTAAGGGATTTGTAGACCAAATCAAGAGTTTATGACTAAAAATGCTCCCACTTAAACCAATAAATTCATATGCTTTACTAATTTTAAACATAAAAATGTATTTCTAGTCTAACCGGAAACATACAAATTTAATTAAAATTTAAAGCTCATATAAATTTATAATCGAATCCATTAATTTAATTTATTTCAGTTGAATTAAACGAATTTAAATTAATTCAAGATTTAACTTTAGTAAAATAATTAGTATAAATAAAATTTATAATAATTATAATATTCAAAATTAAAATACAAGAAAACAATTTAAATTTCAAATTTTAAAATTAATTAAAATCGTTTCCGAACTGAAAATTAAAATTAAAATCAAAACGTACCAATCTTCGCAAGACGAGGCACTTTGGGCTTGCGCCTAAGCCCCATCAAGCTACGAGGCAGCGCGCCCCGCTCGATTGATCGTAGCACAAAGCACACACAGCCACACGCCACAGCTGGCTACGCTGCGCGCAGACTTGTGCTGTGTCGCGTGTTGCTGCGCAGGCCAGCGCGCGCCGAGCGAGGGATCGCTCCCTGCTCGCGCGTTCTGCTTGCTGGCTGGGCGAGCCAGGCGCGCTGTGGCGCGGCAGCTTTGCTGCCCACACGCGTCTTGCTCGTCGCTCGTGCCTAGCATCGTCACCCTCGCCCATCGTATTGCACATACGGCACACACGCACAGGCTCCCTTGCCTCGTGCGCGCGCCATGTGCTATGTTGCTCGTTGCATTCGTACCGCACGGGCGACGAGCTCCCTTGCTCGTCGTCGCGTGCCCGCACTATACAACACCCCTTAAGGTTCACACGTAGCTTCCATTGCTTTGTGCGTGCAACATTAATGAGCGTTTTCATAAAAAATTTTAAATTTTAAAACAAAATTAATGACAAATTAATAAAACATATTAATTTCATAATTTTAGGGCGAAAAATCGAAAATTTATTAATCAATTAATTTCCGATTAACACTGATTCAAATCTAGGTCATAAAAATTAAAAATTTAACATAAATTAACAATTTTTATGGTGGATTTTAATTATAGATACCTAATTAAACTATTAATTAATTATGAAAATCAAATTAATTCTAAATTATTCGAATTTCAACAAATTAATCATGATTACAAATTAGGTTGTATAATTAACAAGACAAGGCATTCAAACTTGTTAAACATATACTGTAGGTCAATAAAATTTACTTAATTTAACATCTTAAATTTACAAACTTTTGCGTTCGAAAAACTAAAACCTCCGAAAAGTCATAGTTAGGCTTCGAATTTGGGAATTCTGGGTTCGGCCGAAAAACACTATTTTTGTCAAAATTTGAGAATGTCTGTTACATGCGGAATTGACACAAAAATCACACGATTTGGATGAGTAACGAAGAAACTGCCGAAAAACTGCGTACATATAATTAAATAAACGCAATTTGCAATTAGTTAACAATTACGTAAATTAATCACCCCTTTTAATTCCTTGCAAATTTGTGAAATTTAACCATGTTATGCAATTTAGATTATGAAAATAATAAGAGGCTCGTGATACCACTTTAAGGTTATGATACATATGACAAAACATAAATCATGCGGAAAAACCATAAAGCCAGGAAAGCATATTATTTACACATAATCATTTAGCATAGTTTAGGTGCATACACTTTGTTGCGTCCCCTCCCTAGCTGCGCCCGAACCGAACAAGAACAAGTCTTTAGGACTCCAAGTGTCGTCCCTCCGTAGATAGTCCACAGTACGTCCGGATCCGCCTCAAGATTGACCAACTAGAATCGCCCTTAAGGTACTAGGATTTTCGGCTAGGTTAGTGCAAGTGTATGGCTGAATTTTTCTTTCAAAAACTTACCTTTTGAATACTTCAATTGTGTCTGTAAATAATGACCCTAGGCACTTATTTATAGAGGTATGGAAAAGGAACTGGAATCCTATTAGGATACTAATTAATTAAACTAGAATCCTAGTAGGACTCTGACTTAATTAATTTATCCTTTTAGGATTAGGAATTTAATCATATATCAAATCCTAATAGTTTTAGGATTCGTGTACGAACACAAACACACACACACGCACGGCAGCCCACGAGGGGCGCCTATGCGCGCGGCCTGTGAGCTCGCAGCCCACGCCACGAGGCCCACACGCTGCCTTGGCCTTGGCGCGCGCTGGGCCTGCCTTGCGGTGGGCCTGGGCGCTGCCTTGGCTTGGGGCGTTTGTGGCGCGCTGGCTTGCTGGGCGATGGCCCGGCTTCGTGCTGGGCCTTCGTCCGGCAGGCCTCGTCCGAAGCTTATTCGTACGATGCGCTTCCGATTAAATTCCCGGTTCCGGAATTCATTTCCGATACGAACAATATTTAATATTTCCGATTTCGGAATTAATTTCCGTTTCGAACAAATATTTAATATTTCCGTTTCCGGAATTATTTTCCGACTCCGATAATATTTCCGATTCTGACAATACTTCCGTTTCCGGCAATATTTCCGATTCCGGCAATATTTCCATTTCCATTAATATTTTCCGATACGTACCATGTTTCCGTTTCCGGCAACATCTACGACTTGGATAATATTTATATTTCCGATACGATCCATATTTCCGTTTCCGACAATATCATCGTTTCCGGAGTATTCATTTCTTGCTTGTGACGATCTCAGCTCCCACTGAAACCAAGATCCGTCGATTCTGAATATCCATAGATGGAGTATTTAATGCCATTAAATACTTGATCCGTTTACGTACTATTTGTGTGACCCTACGGGTTCAGTCAAGAGTAAGATGTGGATTAATATCATTAATTCCCGTTAAACTGAAGCGGCCTCTAGCTAGGCATTCAGCTCACTTGGTCTCACTGAATTATTAACATGTTAATTAATACTGAAACGCATTTATTAGACTTAATATTATATGCATACTTGGACCAAGGGCACTATTTCCTTCATTTTCATGCAACCTAATCTCTACAATATACAAGCCAGATTATGAGCTAATGGTTCCAAGTTTCTATCATCTCATTCCAAATGTTCAAAACTGGGTGATCCCCGAGCCTAGGGTAACCACCGACATTCAAGAAAACATTTTTCCCTTTGCCACCCTAAAGGCTTTGGGCTTCTCCGATTATGATCTCATGCTAACTACCCAGCAGACCGTCAAGCTCCAGGGCGTTACATACAAAATCCTGGGGGTCCTCGATTTGGTCTTTTCCTTCGGCACCTACTACAACAGTGCCGAATTTCTAGTCATCGATGTGCCTGCCAACTTCGATCTGCTATTTGGAGAACTTTTGTTCGAGGAGCTATTGGATGGCCCTGCCTGTCTCACCCTCAAAGGTTCAAGCTTCCATGACACTTCTATTAAGCAAAAGTCGGCATTGCACCAAGAGAAAGATGAATGCATCCAAGGGTACTATCACAGGTGGAGGATCTCTGCTCGTACAATCAAGCCTGAGCTGCCTGAAGGCAAAATGGTGAGAATGTTCCTCCTAGGGCTCAATACCTCGTGCAAAGGCTGCTTCGCTGGATTTCCTTACAGCATTTGGAGCCAAGTCTGGGATCAAGTCTTGCAGATCTGTGCATGTAGCCCCGCCTATGATGATGATGCCGATGGCGTGGACGTCTGGGAATACCTCGAGAACTATCTTTACGATTAGTGTCTTTGTTCAAGTCCAGAGCCTGTCTTTCAAATTTCGAGTCTAGTAATGAGTCTAAGAGTCTAGGGCTAGAGTCTTGCATCAATCAAGAGCCTCTAAAGGCCAAACTTCAAGTCAAAACTGTCGATGTAATGATTGCTAATTTCAATAACACTTCAATTTCCTCTTACTCTTCGAGTCCAAATTCAAAACACACTTCTAATCCAAACAACTTTGCTTCACAAGAAACTGACCTTGAAATACTAAAAGCTATTGAAAATCATGAAAATAGGACGCCCATAATTGAGGAAACAGAAAAAGTTAACCTTTCTAAGAGCAGTGATTCAAAACTAGTTCAGATTGGTCTGACTCTATCTCAAGCAGAACGGGATGATCTTATCAAGCTACTTTCAGAGTACGTAGACGTCTTCGCATGGTCCTATCATGATATGCCAAGGGTTGATCCAAACATCGGTCAGCATACAATTCCTCACATTCCAGGTTCAAAACCCATCAGGCAGAAACTCCGTCGCATGAAACCGGACGTTTCCCTCAAAATTCAAGAAGAAGTCTCTAAGCAGCTAGAGGCCGGGTTTATTCGAGAAGCCAAATATCCATAATGGATTGCAAATGTCGTCCCAGTTCCAAAGAAAGACGGCACAGTACGAATGTGTGTGGACTGCAGAGATCTTAACAGGGCCAGCCCTAAAGACGATTTTCCATTGCCTCACATCGACATCTTGGTCGACAACACCGCAAATCATGCCTTACTCTCTTTTATGGATGGGTATGCAGGCTACAATCAGATTCCCATGGAAGAGGAAGACATGGAGAAGGCAACCTTCATCACTCAGTGGGGTACATATTGCTATACAGTTATGTCGTTCGAACTGAAGAACGCGGGGGCTACGTATCAAAGAACAACCACAACCATCATGAACGATATGATTCACAGGGAAATTGAGGTATATGTTGACGACATGATTTTCAAATCCAAAGAGAGACATGAGCATACCTTGGTACTCCGAAAATTCTTCGATAAGCTCAAGCAGTACAATATGAGGCTCAATCCTCAAAAATGCGCATTCGGGGTAACGTCAGGCAGGTTACTCGGATATAATATCAGCTCTGGGGGCATCGGGGCTGATCCTTCAAAAATCAAAGCCATTATAGAGATGAAGCCACCAACAAATGAATAGGAAATTCGAGGGTTTCTCGGCAAATTGCAATACATCAGTAGGTTCATTTCGAAGATCACTATGATCTGTGAACCGGTATTTCGAAAGCTCCGCAAAAGTAAGCCAAAATTCTGGGATGAGGATTGTCAACATGCGTTCGACATTATCAAAAATTACCTCTCCAAACCACCAGTTCTAAAACCATCCATGCCAGGGATTCCCCTCATGCTCTACCTTACAACAACACATTCAGCAGTAGTGGCCATGCTCGCCCAGGAGATTGAAGGCATGGAGAATGTCGTATACTACATAAGCAAAAAGTTAATCGAGTTCGAGACCAAATACACTCAGCTCGAGAAACTCTGCATCGCCTTGGTTTGGGCCACAAAGAAACTACGACATTACATGCTCTCCCATACAGTGCACGTAATCAGCAAAGCGGATCCTCTCAAGTACTTATTTGAAAAACCAGCTCTTAACGGAGGGTTGTCCAGATGGTTCGTCATGCTAGCAGAATTCGATGTCAAATACATTCCTCAAAAGTCTATCAAGGGTTCAGCAGTCTCAGATTTCCTAGCCGACTGTCCCATCGAGGCAGAAGAGGGGGACTACGACTTACCCGACGAGCAAGTCTTAATGACAAGTGACGACAGTTGGTCGATGCATTTTGACGGTGCTTCAAATCAGAACGGATGTGGTGTTGGAGTAATTCTAGTAGCCCCGGACGGCATCCACATTCCTATATTAGCAAAACTGCAATTCAACGTCACAAACAATGCGGCAGAATATGAAGCATGCATTATGGGCCTGGAAGACGCCTTAGCATTGGGTGTCCAGAAACTTCGAGTCTACGGGGATTCCTCCCTAATCATCAATCAAATTTCCGGCAAATGGAAAGTAAGGAGCGAGAGCTTGGCCCTATACCATTCCTATCTTGAGAAGCTGTCTGAGTAGGTAGAAGAGCTTCGCTATACATACCTCCCGAGAGAGGAGAATCAATTTGCCGATACACTGGCAAAGTTGGCCTCAATGATCAACATTCAAAATGGAAAGGCTGAAATGCCACTTACAATTGAAACACGTCAAGAAGCAGCATATGTCCATGCTATTGACGACATCGAGCCAGACAGAGACGAGCCCTGGTTCACAGACATTCAAAGATATCTACAACATTCTGAATATCACCCACAATTTTCAAGCAAGAGCCAGAGGGCTTTACGACTACAATCAGCTAATTTCGTCGTAGAAGGCGGCGTTCTATACAAGAGGACCCCTAACGGCCCCAATCTTCGATGTGTTGATAAGCACGAAGCTCAAAGAGTCATGGACACCATACATGTCGGAGTTTGTGGCACCCACATGAATGCGAAGATGTTGGCCCTCAAGATCATCAAGGCCCGATACTACTGGACTACCCTAGAACGGGATTGCTACTTCTTTGTCAAAAATGTCCTACCTTCCAAAAGTGTGCGAATCTAAAGCACATTCCCCCATCATTGCTATATTCTCGGTCATCACCATGGCCATTCTCTGCTTGGGGTATCGACGTCATCGGCAAAGTCACTCCAACAGGCACCGGGTGTCATGAGTTCATATTGGTTGCCATCGACTATTTCACTAAGTGGGTCGAAGCCAGATCATTCAAAGTGTTGGGTTCCAAGCAAGTGGCCCAGTTCATACAAGAAAAAATCATATGCAGATACGGAGTTCCTCACGAGTTCATTAGCGACCAGGGAACCCATTTTTAAGGAGAGTGTGAAGATCTATTCACCGAGTATAAGATCCAACATCATCGTTCTTCGCCTTATCGCCCGCAAACTAATGGGGCAGTCGAAGCAGCCAACAAGAATGTCAAAACCATCATCATGAAAATGACAACCAATTACAAAGACTGGCCCCAGAAGCTGCACTTCGCATTGTGGGGGTATCGAACTTCAATTAGCACTTCAACTGGTACAACCCCATTCTCATTAGTCTATGGAATGGAGGCAGTACAACCTATCGAGCTAGAGATACCTTCTCTACGAATAGTCCTCGAAAGCAAAATCCCAGAAGCTGCATGAGTACAAGCAAGGTATGATGAGCTAATCATGCTTGATGAGCATCGGCTTCAGGCCGCTCATCACGTACAAGTCTATCAGCGCTGAGTGGCCAGACATTTCAACAAGAGGGTCAGAACCCGAAACATCAAGGAAGGCGAGCTTGTCCTGAAAGCCCTTCGCAAAAGCGTCATGGACCCAAGGGGAAAATTCAAACCCAACTGGGCAGGACCATACGTTGTCAAGAAAATCCTCTCCGGGGGAGCAGTCGAATTAACAGATGTCGATGGAACAGAATTCCGATCTCTGAAAAAACCTCGATCAACTCAAGAAGTTCAATGTCTAAGTTCAATGTTCAAATTCAAAATCCAATTCAAAACTCCTGTAAGGGTTAGAACTACTGGCTCAGGCGGGTATTGAGCACTCAAGAATGGGTTGGCGACCCAGTACCGCCTCCAAACTTCAAGTCGATTTGCATTCAGCGCAACAGGTTTCGGGTTCTGTTCAGCACAGTCCAGGATTTCTTGTTTCAAGCCATACTGTCTCATCACTCTAGCAGGCGAATAGAAGACCAACATTGTGAGGCTTGGCACCCTCAAAGAAGTAGAACCTGGGGCATGTCTCATAGCATCAATTCCCCTCCAAGGAACTACCCACCTTATACAAGATTCAACACTAGAGAGTGCGCAGCGCCACTCATCCAATGAAAGTCGGCCATACACCATGCGCCGCACAGTGAACCCCTTTCTATTATAGCTTTCCATGTTCTCCGGTGGGGCCACCAGCATGAGTCTCTCCATAAGCCAGACCTTGGGGAGTATACAAAAAAGCATTTTAAAATTCAACATTCAAAATACAAGTAAAATTTCAACATACAAGAAAGCTCCAGATCCTTACTTGGAGTAATACCGGACTTCCCGACGGCAAAGAAGAGGGGTCCGACTTCAACATATCAAGGCCCAACAATGTTTTGCCAATCACGAGCGGCATTGGGTCCCGGCCACTAGCAAACTGCTCTACAATCTTTATTAGGGAGGCATCACCATTGCCAAACCCCTGTTTCGAAAGGCGGAAGCGAGCAAAGATACAAAAACTCAAGGCCCTCAAGCGGAAAGCCTTGGGAACATCAAGCCCAGCAAAATAGGTGACAAGGAGGGACAAATCCACCCCTCTGCCATATACAACAACACTCAAAAGTGGGGGCTTCAAGCCCAAATATCTTTCAAAGCCCAAGAAAAAGTGTTCTTCAACACTAGGCATGCATGCATGGCTCCGGCATAATGGGCCACCCCAATATGGCACTAAACTCTTTAGGGAGGGGACATACCTCATTATTTTCAAAGCGGAAGACATGATGATTCGAATCTCAAGCCTCCAGAGCAGCAAGAATAAGGTGCACATCAAGCTTTACAAACCGGAAGGAGGCGAGCACCCCAAGATGCATGCCATCGAGCTCCCTTTTCTTTAATTTGCCTAACGAACCAAGCCAAGAGTTCAAGGCATTTTCAAAAGACATGGCCATTTTCTTTCTTTTCGTGAGGAAGCAGTATACAAAGAAAAGCAGGGATGGATTGATGCAAGTATGACCCGGAAAGCTCCCTATTTATACAAAAACCGTCCCTTATGACAGTACACCGGCGCCAAGCGCAGGGGCCTGCAACAAAGGACGAGGCCACGGTCCCCTTTATGATTCCAAGTACGCTCTCTTTAGTGCTTCGGACAGCAGAGTACAGCCTCAATTATTCAAGATTTCAAAGCCGCAAACCGCACAATTTCAAGCAGTCCGAGTCAGCGCCTCAGGCCGATTTCGAGTCAATCTGTTCAAAATTAAAACATTATAGTCCTAGATCGGCAACCTAAGTCGAGTCTGCATATGCATCAGCAAAAGTTGAATATACTTTGACTTGCGCTTTTCCTAACCAAAAATCCTCAGTCAAAGTGGGTATGTACACTCGAAAAAAATGGGCAAATTTTTTCAAATTTGCATGCATACATATAGCTACAAATTTCAAAAGCACCCACAACGCATATGAAATTCAATTATCAACCATACAAAAACCAATATTCAGCCATACAAGATCCAAAAATTCCAAATCTTGCAAAATTCAAAGCCATACAAAGTTCAAATTTCAAATCCATACAAATACAATCCATACAAAAATCCAACCAAGGCAAGCTGGAACTCGCTACCATGCAGGGTCAGTCCGAGTCATCACCAGCCGTAATGTCAACCACAGGCTCCTTGCCCCTGTGTCGGCTCCTGTAACACTCCAGATCCCGATCCAGCTCTGCCCCAAGGGTACCAGGCTCCTGCTCCGAAATACGAAGAGTACCGGGAGAATGATAAATACCCTGCTGAGGGGAAGGGTAATGATAAGGTTGCGGCATCGCCAAGAACTGGCGCGGTGCCCCAAACATTTGGGCCTAACGCATCCTCTCCATCTCCTGCCAGTAAGTCCAAGCATCTACACCCCAAGGCTGAGAGCCGCTCCCTTTGAAGTAATAGCCGGGAGGAGGTACAAAAGGCCTCGAACTGCTTGCACCCCCAAAAGAATGCCTGGTAGGATCGGCATATACAAAGGGGACACCTCCCCTATCAGCATTAGAATGCCTCTGATAAGTACCAGCACCGGACCCCTGTCCCAGATCCAAGCTCGGCTCTTCCCGCCTCAACGAAGTCTCCACCTGGGGCTCCCTGTCAACAGAACCTCTGCGACCTCGACGGTGATCCTATACAAAAGTACAAAATTCAAGAATCAGGCATCCAAGTTCGAATTTCTAGAGTACAAAATTTCACAGTCAATGAAAGCACCTCTCTGTCCCGGCTAGAAAGCTTCTGGGTCAGCTTGGCACAATGCCTCTTCAAAGAATCAATCAAAAGCATCCAGCGACACACTCTCACCCGAGGCGCCTGCATACAAAATTCAAGATTAATTCCCAGATAGAAGATTACAATCAGTTTCAAGAAAATACAACAGTACTTACAGTTGCATAATGCTCAAGTACAACATCATACGACCTACGGTGCGTAGGAGAAGCTATAGGGACGGTCACCTCCACCTGCTCTCATCCGAGTTCTCATAGCGGATGACCCTATCAGCATGGGGAATATCCTCAGGGTCGACCTCCTCCTCTTACAAACATTCATACAATGATTCAATTATACAAGAGTACATGAATACAAGAATACAAGAATACAAGAGTACAAGAATACAAGATACAAAATTCAAAATCTCACCGGCAGTACGAAGCATACAGGAGGAGCGAGCCTCTTCAAAAGGTCCTCGTAACGACCCCTCCTATCTACAAAGTGCTCCCAAGGGAGACAAACAACATCACCCCTAGCACTCAAATACAGCCGGGCGGGTTCATCGTCTGGAGCTAACATGGACTCCGGTTAGTCCTCAGGGACAAGCCTACCCCCGCACTGTGCTGAAGGGACACTCGCTTCCCCAAGTACCACATATGGCGATACACCCCCGGGAGCAAGACCCGCCGCCCAGACAAGAAGAGGGCACGAGTAGGCAGAACAAGTATAGGCGCACCAGGAAAGGGACGCCAAACCACCTACAGAGCATACAACTCAGGAAACTATATAAGTACAAATACAAAAGGGAAAAACAGTACAAAGGTTTGCCTCATCAACAGGTAAAACCCGCCAAGCTCTGCGGGAGGTCGCCAGAGGCACCCTCCTGCGCACCGCTCCTATCCAAGAGACAGCATATGGGTAAGCCGCATCCCTAGTACGAACCGGCGCCAAAGTCGGAAAGTGCTCGTACATCCAAATCTTTCAAAAAGAAAACAAAGCATCAATCAAGTTCAAGATACAAGCATACAAGTACAAAATACAAAGTACAAGGAGTCTCGAATACCTCCAGCACACTCCACAAGGCAGCAATACTTGGCTCGCTCTCCGGCGCAGTCCGGGAGGCCCACTTCATCTCACATAAAAGGTGGTTGTTTGCCAGACCACCCCAGTTGAGCCTCGAAACAGCCCTCAAATCCTGCAAAGCTGTCAGGAAGCCAATATGCACTCGACTGTTCCTGCTCGGGGCCATCACTCTACATACCAAAGCCAAGAGGAAGAGCCGAACCCTCTGCTCCGCAGAAATATCCGCGCTGCGGATCGCAGCCATGATCACCGTCACAGAAGCCTGGGTGTCATCATCTGTCAAGTCAACAACAAGGCCACCATTCGAGTGCCACGTCAACTCAGAATCAAAAGTCACGTTCCTCTCAGAGAAGGGAAGATCCGTGATCATAGCAAATTCAAGAGGGGTGATAGTGATCTCCCCCCATGCCATGTGAAAGGTGTTGGTGGTATCCCACCACCGCTCCAGCAAGGCCTGTAACCGGGGTTTGATCCCCGTTCTCCTCTGAGTATCTCCCATGGCACGCCAGAAATCGACCAGGCCCGTCTGCAACCAGATCTCCATGGCCTCCGCATCAGCACAGACGGCCGGAAAGACTTTGTGAAGGTCCGAAAAGGACCAAAAAGTGCGCAACGGATCTCCGTCAGCCTATAGATGAGACGATCAGTTCAAAACCTATACAAGTTCAAAAGACAAAGCACAGTACAAGACTTACCAAACCAGCGCGAGGCCGCTAAGACAAATGAAACTCCAGTCGGAACACTTGATCGGAGGGACTCCATCCAGTGCCAACGAAGGCGGGTACTCTTCGGGGAACCATGCCCCCCTCTGGCACGTTTGTTGCAGCTGCTTCATCATCCGAAGCATCCCCCATGGCAGCTCGAACCACCGAACGTTCGGCAAGCTTTCTCCGAGTGTGACGAGGCATACTAAATCATGAAAAATACGAAATATCAAGATTCTAAACTGGGGGCTATCCTATATTAGCCCGTACAAAAGTCAAAATTCAAAAAAATCCCCAGTGGCAGTACAGACTCAGCTAGGGACCTCTACACCAACGCCTATGCTATCCATGCTGAAGCAGGTATACAAGTTCTACACCAACGCCTAGGCTATCCATGCCAAAGCAGGAATACAAGTTCTACACCAACGCCTAGGCTATCCATGCCGAAGCAGGTATACAAGTTCTACACCAACGCCTAGGCTATCCATGCCGAAGCAGGTACAAAGTTTAAAAAAATTTCAAAATTCAAATCTACAAAGTTCCAACAGTTCAAGTTCAAGTGGCTATCAAACAATTTTCTACAAGATTCAAGAAGCCTAATATCATGCAATCATCATTTCAAAGTGCAAACAATCAAAGCTACATGCAATCCTAGAGATTATTTCATAAGCAATACATGAAATACTTACATGGACAAGGCAAGAACAAGATCAAGGGAAGAGTATTCGACCTTTGAGAGAAAATAAAGCAAGAGAATAAGTGATTGCTCTTCAAAATGGCACGGCAAGGGGTGCTTTTATAGCACAACCCCGCGCCGAACGCCGAGCTCGGCGCCCAACGCTAACCTGCTGCATGCGCAGGAATCTTCAGCGCACGGTCCTCCGTGCTGATTGCATGCCCTTTGCTGCTACGGTTTTCTGCATCAGGCATCAAAAATCAAATCATGCTATCCTCCGCAAATACGGGAATATACATGTATCTCCAAACACAAACAGATGAGAATTTCAAGAATACAAAGTCCAAAAAATAAAAAAAATTTAGGCGTTCGACTCCCAACGGACCCAAGCTCCAGGAATGTCAGCCGAAATTTCAAAATCTTAAGAGCCAATAAATATCTCTTATCCCCAGTGAAGCACATCCCCAGCGGATCAATTCCGGGTATTCAAAATTCAAAATTCAAATTATAGATGCCAAGCTCCGTCCTACACCAAAGGCGGAAGTGCAGTACAAGTACAAATTAGAGTCGTCATAACCGAGCGGAGGTAGACTCTATCCTTTTTTCTAACACCTGTTTTGTGCAGGTACCGGCGTACAAAGAATGGTCTCGATTGCACAACATCTTGATTATTCTCCGTCTCGAGTCGAAAACTTTGACTTGCGCTTTCCTAACCGAACGCTCAGTCAAAGTGGGGGCTTCTATAGACACCTAAATCGTGTATCCCCATTGGGATGATGACGATACCATTATCCTTATTAGGCGGTTGAAGCAACTCCGTGCGGAAATCCCAATTGCTAAGAACATTTCCAAAATCCAAGAGCCAAAATCCAATCCCCGAGGTCGTTCCCATTCCGGAACTCGGTACAAAATACAATTTCCAAAAATCAATTTCAAAATCCAAGTAAAATCTCACCCAATGGACTATCCCATTGGTTTTACAAGGCCCTTTCCAGTCGAAATGACACTAAGCAATCCAAATTCGGGCGCCGACCCACAAAACCGAGCAAGCCGGAGCTCGTCCCGTAAAACTGAATTCAAAAACCCGAAACGACTTGTTTTTAGACGCAAACTAAGCCTTAATCATCAAGAAAACACTACGTGCCAACTTCGTACAATTCGTACGAAGGTACACCATTACAAGCCAAAACAAGGATGGTATCTTTCGTCCTTGTTTGGCAGCTTCTGCGCCACGTCAGCAGTGCCTGGCGCTGGCAGCTGCGCTGGACGCTGGCGTGAGCTGGCGTTTAGCAGCAGCTTCTCCTATTTAAACCCCTAATTCTGAGCATTATCGGGGAGGCAAAAAATCAAAACACAACATCGTAATACAAAAATTGCCACTCAAATCAAAATACAAAAATCCTCCAAAATCACATACAATTTCCAAGTTCTAAGCAATTGGGAGCTCTAAAAGGAATTCTTGCCTAAACCTAACTAGGTAATTTCGAATCCCAACTCTAATCAATCATGTTTCTTTAATTTTCTCTTTCAAAAATGATTAGTAAGTTGTCATTTTTAATCATAAAAGTGTCACTTACAAAATCCAAACTTTATGTGATACAAAAATGCAAACTTTCAAGATTCAATGATGCTCAAAGTTGTTTGTAATCACTTCTTTGAACTAGAATCACCTTCAAAACATGGAGTGATATATCAAAGATGATGCCTTTCTAATGTTTAAAGGTTTAATATTTGAGATTCAAGACTCCACTTTTCAAATTTCAAGTTCAAGTTTCAAGATCCAATAATGTTTAGGGTTGTTTGCAATCACTTCCCTAAACTAGGATCATTTCAAAATAAGAGCACATCAAAGATCAAATCTTTTCAAAATTAAAAGGTCCAATCTTTGAGATTCAAGACTTTTAAGCTCAATGTTTCAATTTCAAGTTCAATATTTCAAGTTCAAGTTCAATATTTCAAAGTTCAACATTTCAAGTTCAATATTTCAAGTCCAATATTTAAAGATTCAAACTTTTCAAGTTCAAGTTCTATGTTCAAAATCCAAGACACATTAGGTCGAGCAACTTGACCTAAAGTAGAGATTTTTGCTTTGAATCCCGTGTCGGGCGCACTTATTTTTAAGGAGTCTCTTGGCGTTCGGATCTCATGTGCTAAGATTCAAGTTCAATATCGCACTTTCAATTATGCAATTTCAATTCCGCACTTTCAATTATGCAATTTCAATTCCGCACTTTCAATTATGCAATTTCAATTCCGCACTTTCAATTATGCAATTTCAATTCCGCAACTTTACTTGGTTAGTCCTTCTAGGCAATGTGGTTCTACCTCCTAGTCCATTTCTAGGTGGTCCTATACTTTACTAATTTTGCACCTATTTTCCATTGTGATGTTGCTTTACTTGCTTATTGCTTTCATCACCTAACATGCTAAATACAACAAAATACAAGGTTACGCCATGCTTAACAAAGATAATTTCTTGGACAAACCGACCATAAGTTCCCTTAAATTAACTTTAAAGCAAAGTGACCACAATACAAAGTAGAAATTCTATTTGTTCTAAATTCAAACCCACATAGTCTAAACTAGGGTATTTTCGAAAATGTTGTGCTACGCATTTGAATCATTTTTAAAGCTCGCGGAATAAGCATCTCGTTCCCTTGCCCGGATCTCACCCATCCGTTTCTAAGATTCAATGCCTTATCCTAATAGAGTCATTTTTTGGTCTTTCCAAACGAGACCCTAAATAATGTTTGGTGGCGACTCCTTCAAAATACGAAGAAACAAAGGTTCTAAAAACCACCCCCTGTAGGAAGGGAAAGCAACGTACAAAAAAACCCCTACAAGATCCCTATTCCATCCCTAGGCTGGAATAGGGCCAGTATTCCGATTTCCACATAGGGGTTGGAATAAGGTTAATATTCCTATTCCATGTAAAATACGGTATAAAGTCAAATTCGCTATTCTGCGTTTTACATGGAATATGACTGATAACCTTATCCCTTTCCTAGGTATAAATGGAAATGCTGACCCTATTCGATGAAAATAATATTACAAAACCTGCAACTCGGCCGTGGATGATGATGGTGGCGACATCTCTTATCCTTGACCCGACGAGATAGCCTTCGTCTCTTCTTGGGACCCATGATAAACTTATGTCCATGGTGGTGTACCGGTGGTTGGTGGTGGACACGGAGCAAAAGCTTTATTGATGGTGGTGTGCTGGTTGGTATTTTGATGAATGACAATGAATTCTCCGGCAGTGGGTGGCGGATCGAAAAAAACTACTCCCTCCGTATCTTTTTGTTCTTTACGTTTTCCTTTTAGGGTGTCCCAAAATGTTTTTTACATTTCCTTTTATATTATCACATAAATGATTTAATATTCTATCAAAATTTGTGTCCAATTATTATTTTAACCAATTAAATCCATTTGGTCATTTAATATCTCACACTTTTCCATTAGAACATTATCATTTTCTCATTTTCCCAATATTAGAATTTTGATAAGAGTGAAAACATTATAAATAAACGTAATTTTCCTCGTTTGCATAAAAAACTTAGAAAAATCTCAATGCACATTAATTAGTCGTTAAAACGCGTGAAAAATACCAAACGTAAAAAACAAAAAGAGACGGAGGGAGTAGTTAGGTGGGGGTGGTGGTGTCGGTGGTGGGTGACGGAAAAAAACAAGTTAGGTGGGGTGATGGTGTCGGTGGTGGGTGGCTTTGATGTGGGTAAAATTACACTGCCAACATGGCCCAATCCCATCGTGCCACGTGGCACGTCCCAGTAGGCGGATTTCCCACTTGGCGCCTACAATAAAATGTTTTAAGAATGATGTATGGCTGAGGCAATGTGTACACACCTTTGAAGCCCATGTCCCAATAAAGGGAATGTTATGACAAGGACACTTGTCATGTCATGATTGCCTGACCAATCATATGCCTTCTTTCTAGGGTTTTCCCCCTAAAAGGGGGATGATATAAATACTCTCAATTCCCAAGAGAGAAGAACACAAGTTCCTAGATAGAAAATACATACAAATACATAATAGTAAATGCTCTCTTTTTACTAAGAACTTCTTTAAAACCCTGTTCTTACTTAAGCATCGGAGGGAATATTCCTACGGGAATATTCTTGTTTTGCAGGGAACGCGACCCGACGTGGATTTGACTTGGCTATACATGGAACTAGATACCTCCTCGTCATCAACCATTGGAAAAAATCCCACAACATTTGGCGCCGTTTGTGGGGAGGTAAGGTAACATGGTAGACGTCCAGCACCTCGGAGACGTGCCACTCAATCGCGACGAAATGAGTGAAACCACAATGACTAGTGACCAACCTCCTCGAGCGAGGGACGAGAGAAGCAACCGCTCCAACGGGAAAGACGACCGTCCTGAACCCCCCCTGAACAATAGCACCATGGGCAAGTGATGGTGGAAGATGAGACCTGTCAACCCTTGCTCCCTCCAGGTGGTCACTTTAGGGCCGACACTGATACTGTTATGGAGGAGAACCCAGATTTGCCGGTGTCGACGGGACAACTCAAAGATATTCTGGCCGGATTTAAGGCGCAGATGGACACACTTCAGAATGAAATCAGAACCATCTGCTCCCAGTCTCACGGGACGGGAGTACCACTCTTCAATGGGGTCACCCGGTCCAATGTCTGGCGACAAGACCAAGCTCGAAATGACGAACGCGACAGGCGTTTCGAATGGACTAGAACCTCTTTTTATCCTATGATTCCACGTCGAATTTTGCCAGCTGCTCGGCCTGATCCAGAAGAGTACCTGTGATTCAGCTAGACAGACCCCAAGAAACTGAGCTATCTAACATCGGCTCCACCCCTGTTATGGAAGACTCACCTCTTGTTGCTCCTTCGCGCCGCCCCACCAGAACAAATATGAGTCATGCGGGCTGCAGGCGGCGTAGGGGCTCTCACGTCAGGAGACCAGAGCCAATATGTCACATTCAACAAGGAGTAGTCGGCCTCATTATTGACAACACCACCCCATTTTGTGCTGATATTATGAATGCGCCGAAGGAACCTAAAGTAAATCCGCCAGCTATTGATGCCTATGACGGCACCTCTGATCCTGATGTACACCTCTTGGCTTATCGTCACCATATGTATGTCCAAGGGACCACTGAAGCAACTTGGTGCAAATACTTCCCGGCTACTTTGAAAGGCGTCGCCTCCAAATGGTTCGAGAAATTACTTGCCGTAACAATCAACACTTATGCAGAGTAAGAAATGTTGTTTTCTCCAAGGTTTATTTCTTATAAAGAAGAAAAGAAGACGAGCATGCACTTGGGCCGTATACAGCAGGGAAAAGACGAGTCCGTTCGAAGCTATGAGCGACGTTTCAACTTGGAATCGGGGAAAATTCCGGATCTGCCTGATGGGGGGGTTTTGATAACTTTTTTAGGGGTCTCAAGAAGGGTTCCTTCAAGTTTGACTTGGTTAGGAAGAGTGTTATAAGGACCATGGCAGATGCCCTGGATGAAGCCGAATCTTTTATCCATGCTATAGAAATTTGTTCTGTCCCAAAAGAGTCTAAGGGGACTGAGATCTCAGATCACCCTCAACGCAAGGATAAATCGGACAAAAAGACCAACCGTCCAAATGGGACGTGGGCCATTGAGAAGAAGGGATATCAGACTAACTCCTCGCAGGGGCAGAAGAGAGGACGACCCTATGATAAGGAAAATTTTGAGTACAACATGGATCTTTACACTATATTACTGGACGTCAGCAATAGATATGAGATCGAGCGTCCGTTCCCCATGAAGTTGCCGTTTGAAACACGGGATAGCTCCCTTTATTGCAAATTCCATTGTGACGTGGGGAATGATACGAAAGATTGCAAAAGCTTGCACAGGGCTCTCGATGGATTGGCCGCCAAAGGTTTTCTGAAATAGTACCTCAGTACGAATACATGAGGAAATGGGAAAAAGTTCTATAAGAAGAGTAAGTCTCCGTCATACCGTCGTGATGATAATGACACAGATCCAGAATATGTAGCAGTTATATATCTCAAGAGGTCTAGCCGCTGGGGGCCCAACGATGAGGGGGCGAAAAGATTATGCAATCCGGTTGGGCCAGGTAATGCTGTCAGGTAAGGCCCCAATGGATCACTTCCCAAAGGTGGAAATTTGTGAGGCTGATAGAGGAAAGATAACACCCCCCATGACGATCCTTTGGTCATTGAGTTGAAAGTGGCAAACCTTAAAGTAAGGCGTATCCTAGTCGATACGGGGAGTTCGTCGGAAATCATCAGTACAGCTTGCCTAAGCCGTCTTGAGCATGACCCTAAGACGATTGAGAAAATTCACTATCCCATCATTGGATTCGGAGGCAGCATAATTCACCGCCAGGGAATCATTACTCTACCCCTTCGAGTAGGGGGCCGACATCAAAGCAGGAACTTGAACGTCCGATTTCTGATCGTAAAGGATCTCACTGCCTACAACATCATCTTGGGGCGTCCTACTCTAAATCAGGCTAATGTAGTGGTCGTCACCCATCTTATGCTCATGAAGTATGTCTGTGATAAAGGCCAAGTCGGCACTATTCATGGTGATCAACAGCTAGCTAGAGATTGTTATCTCACCACGATGAGTCCCGAAGCTTGGGGAGGAAACAAGGCTAATGAGGGAAAATCTGGTTCGAAAAGAAAATTGGACTAGACAGAGGATAAAGTCAAGAAATAAACCTTCACCATTGCCTCGTCACACATGGAGACTAGGCGGCATGAGCCAATCGGCGGCCATTATGAGATTATTCTTGATGAAGCACGTCCAGAAAGGACGGTGCCAATGGGAGTCTCTCCTGACGATCAGCTTGGGGCACAAGTGGTCACCCTCTTCAGAGAATTTCAGGACATCTTTGCCTTCACTGTGGAAGAAATGCACGTCATTGATCCAAGTGTAGTAGTCAATAAACTCAATGTAGATGACTCCTTAAAACCTGTTCGTCAGAAGAAGAGAAATCACGGGGAAGCTAGAAACAAAGCTGCAGCCGAAGAGGTACAGAAGTTGTTGGACACTGGGTTCATTCGTCCAAGACAATATCAGGACTGGGTGGAAAATGTGGTATTGGTGCTGAAGCCTAACGGGTCTTGGAGAATGTGTGTAGACTACATGGATTTGAACAAGGCATGCCCAAAGGACAGCTTTCCTTTACCTAAGATAGACCGGTTGGTAGACTCAACGGCTGGCCATGCTATGATGTCTTTCATGGACGCTTACTCTGGATTTCACCAAATTCCCTTATGGCCGGACGATCAAGAAAAGACGTCATTTGTTACTGAGCAAGGGTTTTACTATTACAAAGTAATGCCGTTCGGCTTAAAAAATGCACCGGCCACCTTCCAGCGCCTTGTTAACACGGTTTTCTCCAATCAATTAGGACGAAACATTGAGGCTTACAACGATGACATGATAGTAAAAAGTAAGCGGCGTGAAGAACACCTGACAGATCTAAGGGAGACTTTTGAGACGCTCCGAAAATACAAGATGAAGCTAAATCCGAAGAAATGTGACTTTGGAGTAACGGCAGGAAAGTTCTTAGGTTTCCTCAATGATGAAAGGGGAATTGAGGCTAATCCTGAAAAAGTACAAGCAGTGATAGACATGACGTCCTCTAAGTTAGTAAAAGAGGTCCAACGTCTGACTGGATGTCTGGCGGCATTAGAACGATTCCTATCAAGAGCATGTGACAAGTGTCATTATTTCTTTGGCACCATCAAGAAAAAAAGCAAGTTCGAATGGACCGAGTCGGCGGAAGCTTCCTTCATCCGGCTGAAAAAGCACTTTTACACCTTGTTGCGGCTTGTCAGCCCCCTTCAAGGAGAAATCTTGTATGTGTATTTGGCTATCTCTGAGTGGTCTTTGAGTGTTGTATTATTGACGGAGAGAGATAGGATGCAACTCCCTGTCTATTTCATAAGCCACGTCCTGCAAAATGCGGAATTAAGATACCCCCCAATTGAAAAGTTTGCACTCGCACTCTTTATGGCAAGTAAGAAGCTGCGTCCTTACTTCTTGGCACACAAAATGGTAGTATACACAGATCAGCCTCTGAAGCAGCCACTCACTAAACTAGACGCTACAGGACGAATCCTTAAATGGGCGATTGAGCTGAATGCGTTTGATATCTCGTATTAGCCTCGAAAAGCTATCAAGGGGCAAGCATTTGCTGACTTTATTGAAGAAATGATGAGGCTGACCTTTGCCCAGAATGAGTTGACTCGTTGGACCGTATATGTTGATGGGTCATCCACTCAGAATGGATGTGGAGCCGGCATAATATGCCAATCTCCCGAAGGAGACAAGTACGAATATTCCATGTGATTCAAATTCCCAACATCCATTAATAAGGCTGAATATGAAGCCTTGCTAGCTGGTATCAAAATGTGCAAGGCAGCCGGAACCCCAGAAATACTGTCCCTGTCTGATTCACAGCTCATTGTAAGCCAAGTAAATGGAGACTATGAAGCGAGGGATCCCAACATGATTAAATACATGCAAGTTGTGCGTCAGGAAATTGAACACTTGAAGAGTTTCGAGGCAAAGCTGATCCCCAGAATAGAAAACAATAATGCTGACGCCTTGTCCAAACTAGCCAGCTCGGCCTCTTGTGACACTCCCCGTCATGTGTTTTGGGAAGTAAAAGAAAAACGAAGTATTGAATAAGAGCCCTGTGTTCCTGACGTAGAGATTCTTGATCGAACTTTGACTTGGATGGATGTTTCATTGCTTATAAGATTGACGGCACGCTTCCGTAATTGTAGACGTTACGTAATTGTAGTTGTTGACTACTTCACCAAGTGGGTGGAGGCTGAAGCTTATCAGAACTTGTGATGTAAGGGCATTCATTTGGAAAAATATCATGACTCGGTTCGGGATACTGTTTTGGGAAAATTCTACTTAGAGACGAACTTGCCTTGATGATGGTGCTAGCAATCGATTGAGCAAGATAATTTAGAGTAACGAGAGTAAGTCGTAAGAGCATAGAATGAGAGTGTTATTATTGCTTAGTATTTCGTATATCCAAACTAACCTAGCTGAGCCATTTTATAGGCATTACATAATAAGAGTGTAATGTTTACACATAAATGTACATAATTAGGCATTAAATGAGTAATAATGGTTTGCTTAGCAACGGTTCGTAACTGCTGCCTTCCCCTAAGCCGTTGAGAGCAAGATGAAGGAAATAGTGCCCTTGGTCCAAGTATGCATATAATATTAAGTCTAATAAATGCGGTTCAGTATTAATTAACAAGTTAATAATTCAGTGAGATCAAGTGAGCTGAATGCCTAGCTAGAGCAGTTCAAGTGGAATTAATTATATTAATCCACAGCTTACTCTTGACTGAACCCGTAGGGTCACACAAATAGTACGTAAACGGATCAAGTATTTAATGGAATTAAATACTCCATCTATGGATATTCGGAATCGACGGATCTTGGTTTCAGTGGGAGCTGAGATCGTCACAAGCAAGAAATGAATACTCCGGAAACGATGATATTGCCGGAAACGGAAATATGGATCGTATCGGAAATATAAATATTATCCAAGTCGTAGATGTTGCCGGAAACGGAAACATGGTACGTATCGGAAAATATTATCGGAAATGGAAATATTGCCGGAATCGGAAATATTGCAGGAAACGGAAATATTGTCAGAATCGGAAATATTACCGGAATCGGAAAATAATTCAGGAAACGGAAATATTAAATATTTGTTCGAAATGGAAATTAATTCCGGAATCGGAAATATTAAATATTGTTCGTATCGGAAATGAATTCCGGAACCGGGAATTTAATCGGAAGCGCATCGTACGAATTAGCATCGGACGAGGCTTGCTAGACAAAGGCCCAGCACGAAGCCAGACCCACGCCCAGCAAGCCGAGTGCCCAACACGAAGGCCACAAACCTTGCCAGGCCCAGCGCAAGGCCAGGCCCAGCAAGGCTGCTGGCGCGCGCGCTGACCGTGCTCGTGGGCTGCGAGGCAGCGCTTATGTGTGTGGGCCGCAAGGCCTGCGCGGTGCGTGCTTCCCTCGTGGTCGTGCGACGCTCGTGTTCGTAACGAATCCTAATCCTATCGGAATTCGTGCATTGATTAAATCCTTATCCTAAAAGATTAAATTTATTATTTAGAGTTCTAATAGGATTCTAATTAATAAATCCATATCCTAGTAGGATTATAATTCCTTTCCATAAACTCTATAAATAGGTGCGTAGGGTCACATATTTACATCGAGATTTGAAGTATTCAAAAGGTAAGATTTTCAAGCAAAAATCAGCCAAACACTTGCAACCCAAATAGCCGAAATTCCTAGTAACCTTAAGGGCGATTCTAGTTGGTCAAGCTTAAGGCGGATCCGGATGTGCTGTGGACTATTATACGGAGGGACGACACTTGGAGTCCTAAAAGACTTGTTCTTGTTCGGTTCGGGCGCAGCTAGGGAGGGCACGCTACAAAGTGTATGCATCTGAATTATGCTAAATGATTATGTGTAAATAATATGTTTCCTGGCTTTATGGTTTTTCCGCATGATTTATGTTTATTCATATGTATCATAACCTAACAGTGGTATCACGAGCCTCTTATTATTTTCATAATCTAAATTGCATGAACATGGTTAAATTTTACAAATTTGCAAAGAATTAAAGGGGTGATTAATTTTCGTAATTAATTGCAAATTGCGTTTATTTAATTATATGTACACAGTTTTTCGGCAGTTTCTTCGTTACTCATCCAAATCGAGTGATTTGTGTGTTAATTCCGCATGTAAAAGGCATTCTAAAATTTTGACTAAAATAATATTTTTCCGCCGAACCCAGAATTCCCAAATTCGAAGCCTAACTATGACTTTTCGGAGGTTTTAGTTTTTCGAACGCAAAAGTTCGTAAATTTAAGATGTTAAATTAAGTATTTGCGATTCTTCTAGATAAATCTTGAGTTTTTGATTGACCTATTGTATATGTTTAACAATTATGAATGCCTAGACTTGTTAATTATACAACCTAATTTGTAATTATGATTAATTTGTTGAAATTCGAATAATTTAGAATTGATTTGATTTTCATGATTAATTAATAATTTAATTAGGTACCAATGATTAAAATCCACCATTAAAATTGTTAATTTATGTTAAATTTTTAATTTTTATGACCTAGATTTGAATCCATGTTAATCGGAAATTAATTGATTAATAAATTTTCTTTTCGCCCTAAAATTATGAAATAAATATGATTTATTAATTTGTCAATAATTTTGGAAATAAAAGTTTTAATTTTTATGCAATTCACTCATAAAACTTGCACGCACAAAGCAATGGACGCTACGTGTTACCCTTAAGGGGTGTTGTATAGTGCGCGCATGCGACGACGAGCAAGGGAGCTCGTCGCCCATGCGGTACGATGCAACGAGCAAGAGCCATGGCACACGAGCACAAGGCAGCACGCTGCCCTGTGTCGAGTGCTGTGCGCATATGGGCGAATGGGCAAGGGCGAAGGGCCAAGGCGCAAGCCATCGGGCAGACGCGTGTGGGTAGCAAGCGTGCTGCGCCACAGTGCGCGCTGCCACGCCCAGCAAGCAAGCAAACGCGAGGTAAGCAGGCGCGACGAGCAAGCCGGCGCGCGCAGCGTGGCCTGCACTGCTGCGTTGCGTGTGGCCTGCTTGCGTATTGATACACAAACACTCGACGGGGCTTGGGTGCAAGCCCAAGTGCTCGTCGTGTTACGATTGTCGCATTTTAAATTTTAATTTGAGATTTTCAGTTCGAGTAATTTTAATTAATTTTAAAATTAATAATTTATATTGTTTTCTCGGGATTTAATTTTGATTATTATAATTATTATAAATTTTAATTTATACTAATTATTTTACTAAAATTAAACCTTGAATTAATTTAAATTCGTTATATTCAACTGAAATAAATTAAATAAGTGGATTCAATTATAAATTTATATGAGCTTTAAATTTTAATTAAATTTGTATGTTTCCGGTTAGACTAGAAATACATTTTTATGTTTAAAATTAGTAAAGCATATGAATTTATTGGTTTAAGTGGGAGCAATTTTAGTCATAAACTCTTGATTAGGTCTACAAATCCTTTAAGGTTAAACAACTTGATTAGAATTAATAAGGACTGGATAATTGGTAGATTATTGGTGCCCTTAATTAATTGCTGCAAATATTTAAGTGATGCATACAATGTGTTTTAACTAACCAATTATGTGGGCCATTCATGATAATGAATGGATGAATGGTATATATTGTATATGTACTGTTTTGCAGGTTATGAAGTGACTAGTATGGCCCAAATAGGGTAGAAAATATAGTCTGCGTATTATTAATTTGAATGTAATTGGTCTAAAGCACCAAATTTGTTTTTCAATTCAAATATGGTCTGCGTACCATCAAATAGTTGTAATTAGTTTAATTATAGCTTATCCTATTTGAAGAAAATGGCACCTCCCACGGTGAAATTCAAGACGGAGTTTCCAATCCATTTTCAAGACGGACTTTGAAGTTGAAGCTTCAAGATGAAGTCAGGCCATACTAGATCACATTTATCTTATGCATGCTTTAAGTTATTTATTGCTATTAAATATGTCTTAAATATGCATGAGATCAAAGCTTGATTATGTTGCATGATTAAGGATTTTAGTTCACTTAAAATCTAACCAACATAGTAAGAGCCTTAAGTTCCAAACTTAAAAATTGAGTTAAAAGGTGCCATACCAAAATAAAACTTACTTGGATATCCTTTGCATCGATCTTAGTAATAGTTTTCCGCCATAGCGAGGTGTTACTTATCGATACTAAAGGGGTAAGGTACACAAATAATTGTGAGTACATGTTAGTTTTGGTGAAACTTAACGATATAAGTAAGGAGTCCTTTTATGTCGTGGCAAAATCGATAGGTTTACCTAATAAGTCCTTAGACGTACCTATCAACCAAGAGTAGTTTCTAGACTATTAGCAAAAGGCTTTTTCTTACCTAAAAGATTTTAGAATTAAGTCTAAATAATGTGCTTAATTCTTCAATGGATTTTAGGATCTCGGAATCATTTTATTCACACCTGCCGGAACACATAACTTGAATAAAATGCTTAATGAACATTGAATTATGCATGTATGCTAGAATTTAAGTTTATTAAGAGAAAATGTGAATGATTATTTATTTGTTTATTCTTTTTCAATTGTAGTTTTACTATGGCAAACAACAATCAAAACATCATCATGGGTTCTGAGCTTATGGTCAAGCTGAACCTAACAAATTTTCTTGAATGGGAAGCTAAGCTAGTTGAAATAGTTAGACTCAATGGACTTGAGTATGTACTGTTACATCCCATGCCAAGCTACTATACCAGAGACATGACCCCTGAAAGATTTTCCGCCTGGAATGCGGATCTCAAAAAGGTTATGAGTCTCATGCTGAACAATATCCCTGATGAATGGGCTAGAAGGTTTGTAGCTTATGAACCTTTTATGCTCATCAAGAATCTGAGGGATATATGTCGTGGAAGCACGGAGGACAGGGACCTGAACGTCCATGAGTTGATTGAATCAATGTCTGGTCTAAAGGTTAGTTCTCCCAACAGGTGTTATAGGATGGAAGTCCAAGAAACACATGTTCAGCTCCTTCGCACTAAACAAAGGGTAGGCGTCCCACTAAGGTTCCATGTGGATCTTATGCTTTCATATTTTGATCGCCTAAGTCTGCTAGGAACACCAATAAGCGAAAGGAAGGCAGTCTCTATCTTGCTCAATTCACTGCACAGTGGGTCTGGTCGCTTCAAGCAACTATACCTAAGTGAACCAAGAGAAGAAATAGTTGCAGAATTTGTTCACCTTGTCAGAAAGGCTGAAATAATACTGGACTGTGAAGCCAAAGATTTACTCAAGGCTAAAGAGAGACCGTTCAAGAAAAGTGGAAAGTCCAAGGGCAATGCTAAATCAAAGCAGGACAGGTCCACATCAAGCTGTCTTTACTGTGATGGAATAGGCCATTACAAAAGAGAGTGTCCAAAGCTAAAGGAAGATCAGAAGAACGGAACAATCGTTCCATCTTCAGGTATTTTCGTTATAGACTGTATACTTGCTAATTCAACTTCTTGGGTATTAGATACTGGTTGTGGCTCACACTTATGTTCCAATTCACAGGGACTAAGAAGAAGTAGAAAGTTTAGCAAGGGTGAAGTCGACCTACGAGTGGGAAATGGAGCACGGATTGCTGCTTTAGCTGTAGGAACTTATTATTTGTAGTTGCCCTCTGGACTAGTTTTGGAACTGGAAGATTGTTTCCATGTTCCAAGTCTTACTAAAAACATCATTTCTGTTTCTTGCTTAGATGCTAAGGGATTTTCCTTTTTAATAAAAGACAATAGTTGTTTGTTTTATTTTAAAGAGATGTTTTATGGATCTGCTAGATTAGTCAATGGACTTTATTTATTAGATCACGACAAACAAGTTTATAACATAAATACCAAAAAGGCAAAAAAGGATGATTCAGATCTCACCTATCTGTGGCATTGTCGATTAGGCCATATTAACTTGAAACGCATGGAAAGACTTCAAAAGGGAGGAATTCTAGAACCATTTGACATAGAGGATTATGGTAAGTGCGAATCATGTTTACTTGGCAAAATGACAAAGCAACCTTTCTCTAAAGTTGGAGAAAGAGCAACTGAACTATTGGGTTTAATCCATACAGATGTATGTGGACCAATGAGTACAAATGCTAGGGGTGGTTTCAGCTACTTTATCACTTTCACTGATGACTTCAGTAGATATGGTTATGTCTACCTAATGAAGCATAAGTCTGAATCCTTTGACAAATTCAAGGAATTTCAGAGTGAAGTAGAGAATCAATTAGGCAAGAAGATTAAGGCAGTGCGGTCTTATAGAGGCGGTGAATATCTGAGCTATGAATTTGATGACCATCTGAAAGAATGTGGAATTCTATCAGAATTGACTCCTCCTGGAACACCACAATGGAACGGTGTGTCGGAACGGAGGAACAGAACCTTGCTAGACATGGTTAGATCAATGATGGGTCAGGCCGAACTTCCAATAGAATTTTGGGGACATGCACTAAATACAGCCGCACTCACTATAAATAGAGCTCCGTCTAAAGCTGTTGAAAAGACTCCATATGAGTTATGGTTTGGAAAGCCTCCAAAAGTGTCTTTTCTTAAGATTTGGGGATGTGAAGTATACGTCAAACGATTAATTTCAGACAAACTTCATCCAAAATTTGACAAATGTATCCTTGTGGGCTATCCAAAGGAAACAAAGGGGTATTACTTCTACAATACATCTGAGAACAAGGTGTTTGTTGCTCGAGATGGTATCTTTTTGGAAAAGGATCACATTTCCAAAATGACAAGTGGGAGAAAAGTAGACCTCGAAGAAATTCGAGTCGAACAACAAACTCTAGAGAATGCTCAAGATGACATTCAGGATGAAAATCAGAGATCTTTAGAAGTTTCTGGTGAGAATCATGGACAATCTAGAGATGTAACCCCGCGTAGATCGCAGAGATATAGATCTCAACCGGAAAGGTACTTAGGTATTTTGACGAACGAGAGCTATGATGTTCTATTACTTGAAAGTGATGAACCTGCGACTTACAAGCAATCTATGACGAGCCCTAGCTCCAAGCAATGGCAAGAAGCCATGCAATCTGAATTAGACTCCATGTCTGAAAACCAAGTATGGGATTTGGTCGATTTTCCAGATGGCTACCAAGCCATTGGAAGCAAATGGGTTTTCAAACTGAAAAAGGACAAGGATGGGAAACTAGAAGTTTTCAAAGCTAGATTGGTTGCAAAAGGTTACATGCAAGTCCACGGTGTGGATTACGATGAAACCTTTTCAGCAGTTGCAATGCTAAAGTCTATTCGGATAATTTTAGCAATCGCTGCATATTACGATTACGAAATATGGCAGATGGATGTCAAAACCGCTTTCTTAAATGGCGTTTTAACAGAAACTGTGTTTATGACATAGCCTGAGGGTTTTGAGGATCCAAAGAATGCTAAAAAGGTATGCAAGAAAAAGAAATCAATCTACGGATTGAAGCAGGCATCCAGGAGCTGGAATATACGTTTTGATGAAGCAGTCAGTGACTTTGGTTTCACCAAGAACGCAGACGAATCTTGTGTATACAAGAAGGTCAGTGGGAGAAAAATTGTTTTTCTAGTACTATATGTCGACGACATATTACTTATCGGAAATGACATTCCTATGTTGAACTCTGTCAAGATTTGGCTTGGGAAATGTTTTTCGATGAAGGATCTAGGAGAAGCACATTACATATTGGGCATCAAGATTTACAGAGATAGATCTAAAAGGATGATTGGACTTAGTCAAAGCACTTATATCAATAAGGTTCTTGATAGGTTCAAGATGGCAAACTCCAAGCAAGGCTACCTACCCATATTTCATGGAATGACTCTAAGCAAGACTCAGTGCCCAAAAACACTTGATGAGCGTAGACGAATGAATGGGATTCCATATGCATTATTGATTGGTTCAATAATGTATGCTATGATATGTACACGCCCGGAAGTTGCGTACGCACTCAGTGCTACGAGCAGATACCAGTCAGACCCAGGAGAGGCACATTGGACTGCTGCCAAGAATATTCTGATGTACCTGAAAAGGCACAAAGATGACTTCCTCGTCTATGGTGGAGATGATGAATTAATTGTTAAAGGCTATACGGACGCAAGTTTCCAAACCGAAAAAGATGATTTCAGATCACAGTCTGGGTTTGTCTTCTGCCTCAACGGAGGTGCAGTAAGCTGGAAAAGTGCTAAGCAAAGCACCATTGCGGATTCTACAACTGAAGAGGAGTACATTGCTGCACATGAAGCAGCAAAGGAAGCTATATGGCTAAGGAAGTTCATAGGTGAACTTGGTGTAGTCCCCTCCATTAAAGGACCAATAGCCCTGTATTGTGATAATAACGGAGCTATTGCACAGGCAAAGGAGCCTAGACACCACCAAAGAGTCAAGCATTTACTTCGTAGATTTCACCTTCTACGAGAGTCCGTTGAAAGAAAAGAAGTCGAGATAAGCAAAATTGGAACTGATGACAACATATCAGATCCATTGACTAAATCTCTGCCGCAGGCGAAGCACAACTCGCACACTGTAGCTATGGGAATCAAGCATATTGGAGAATGGCTTTGATGTCCTTATTTAATGTTTTAAAGTTTTAGAGTTTAATACTTTGTAAAACATTATTGGTTAATCATTCACAATAAATGAATAGAATTCATTTTCCATTTAATTTGTGGTTTATTAAATGATGAGTCCCTTCAATTTGACGAAATATTCAAGATAGACTGTCAGGACCAGTCCTGTGACTAAGAAATGTCTATCAAGTGAACTTGAATGTAAAAAGTTGAAAATGGTCCCTGGTCGGAGTTTTCTATAAAATTGGACGCATAGAAAACGTTAGACGACTAGAATGCAAGATGACTAGTAGTTCTGTTTCTTGAATTATGTGGACATGGCAATGTCATAATCATTTGCATAGATACTTACTTTGGGAAGACTAGTATCGGACAGACCTATGAAACTTTACTGTAAGAGATGAAAATCTTTCATAAGTAAATTTCATTAAAGTTATTAGACACTAAATCCTCAATACCTGAGTGATTTGAGATTACTTGTTTGAGAACTGGTTACTTTGACGTTGACCAACCGTCGCACCGTAAAAGGAGGCTATAAAGGCAACGCTCAGGTAATCACCTATCAAATGAAGTCTAATTTCAAGATCGAAAGATAGGGATTGTCCTCCCATAAATCGGGATGAGATGCTTAAAAGTTGTACAAGGCCACTCGGAGAGCTAGAAACTGTGAAATGCATGGCCGTGCTCGGATGAATCATAGGATATGATTATCTGTTTATTTAATCAGTTGAACTCTGAAACCGAGAAACACCTCTGGACATAATAAGGATGACAACTCTTACCTTATGTTCAAGAGCAAGCATCGAGCGACAAAGGAATTGGGTAATGCACACTTGTCCTTAAGGACAAGTGGGAGACTGAAGGAAATAGTGCCCTTGGTCCCAGTATGCATATAATATTAAGTCTAATAAATGCGGTTCAGTATTAATTAACAAGTTAATAATTCAGTGAGATCAAGTGAGCTGAATGCCTAGCTAGAGGCCGTTTCAGTTCAAGTGGAATTAATTATATTAATCCACAGCTTACTCTTGACTGAACCCGTAGGGTCACACAAATAGTACATAAACGGATCAAGTATTTAATGGAATTAAATACTCCATCTATGGATATTCGGAATCGAAGGATCTTGGTTTTAGTGGAAGCTGAGATCGTCACAAGCAAGAAATGAATACTCCGGAAACGATGATATTGCCGGAAACGGAAATATGGATCGTATCAGAAATATAAATATTATCCAAGTCGTAGATGTTGCCGGAAACGGAAACATGGTACGTATCGGAAAATATTATCGGAAATGGAAATATTGCCGGAATCGGAAATATTGCCGGAAACGGAAATATTGTCCGAATCGGAAATATTATCGGAATCTGAAAATAATTCCGGAAACGGAAATATTAAATATTTGTTCGAAACGGAAATTAATTCCGGAATCGGAAATATTAAATATTGTTCGTATCGGAAATGAATTTCGGAACCGGGAATTTAATCGGAAGCGCATCGTATGAATTAGCATCGGACGAGGCTTGCTAGACGAAGGCCCAGCACGAAGCCAGGCCCACGCCCAGCAAGCCGAGCGCCCAACACGAAGGCCACAAGCCTCGCCAGGCCCAGCAAGGCTGCTGGCGCGCGCGCTGAGCGTGCTCATGGGCTGCGAGGCAGCGCTCATGGGTGTGGGCCGCAAGGCCTGCACGGAGCGTGCTTCCCTCGTGGTCGTGCGACGCTCGTGTTCGTAAGGAATCCTAATCCTATCGGAATTCGTGCATTGTTTAAATCCTAATCCTAAAAGATTAAATTTATTATTTAGAGTTCTAATAGGATTCTAATTAATAAATCCATATCCTAGTAGGATTATAATTCCTTTCCATAAACTCTATAAATAGGTGCCTAGGGTCACATATTTACATCGAGATTTGAAGTATTCAAAAGGTAAGATTTTCAAGTAAAAATCAGCTAAACACTTGCAACCCAAATAGCCGAAATTCCTAGTAACCTTAAGTGCGATTCTAGTTGGTCAAGCTTAAGGCGGATCCGGACGTGCTGTGGACTATCTACGGAGAGACGACACTTGGAGTCCTAAAAGACTTGTTCTTGTTCGGTTCGGGTGCAGCTAGGGAGGGCACGCTGTACTGTTCAGAAATCCTCAATGTTATAGGGTCACTGTAGAATTTCCCAAAAAGAAATTATAATATTTGTCTTGTCTCCCACTTTTGTTTCCCTGTACTGTTCAGAAATCCTCAATAATCCTTGAATGAATGCCAGTGGCATTAAACAATGTGTGAACTTTCTGATGTTCTAGCCCAAAAAATATTTGTTACCTGGTATATAAGAAAGTATGTGCAATGCTATTAGGCAAAATACTTTGCACTATTGTTTTAGCTTTTTTGTTCTCGGCGGGGAAAGAAGCTTATTTGTATATTTCTACATTTATGTATTACTTTTGCTGTTGTTTTTCTTAAGAAAGCATGTGCAATGCTATTAGGAAAATACTACTGTTAATTGTTTCTAGCTTTTTACAGTTTCTAGTGCATACTTGTAAGATAAGTGATAGATCACCAACTACATGAATCATTCTACCAGATGGGAAATTATGATATGTGGTGGGGTTTCTATGATATAGTTATACAAAAAAAAAACAGAAGATGACTGGCCAGAAATTGAGTTGCAATGATATGCTGTTATTTAGGTTGCTTAAGCGTAGTATATTGCAACAGGAAAGCAGGTGATGGACTAATAGTCTGAAATGAATTTCAGTTTCAATATTAGCGTTGCAAAGAATAGTTATAATTATCCTTTATATGAGCCTCGTGGAACTGATGCTTGTGGAAAACCTCATTAAGCTGCTGCTCTGCAATCATTGTCATTGGTAAAAGGATATTGTTGATTATGCTTACCTGTCTATATGGGGTGATTTTTAGGATACATCTAGGAGACATACCAACTATGTTGTTGTTGTGGCCCTTTTTGACATTTAGTGGAAAGGTTTATGTTCTATTATTTGAGAATGTTTAGTCTTACGCCTTACTTTTCTTATATTTTAATCTACAGGTTGTTGAAGAACAAATGACTTATATATGGAGGAAGTATAACTTTTTGGTGGTGCATGGATCTCGGATGTGTAATTAGTTGGCCATTTTGATGTATGTTTTTGTGATCGTAGCTACGTAAGTAAGGGAAGGTGTGATACGATATTATCTTTTGGAATTCTTATATAAGTACTAGCAAAGTACTTAAATTCATTTTGTAGATTTTGAAGTGATTGGAAATGTATATATTTATGGTCTCGTTGAAAATGTAAATTTCATCATCTTGGATTTGCATTTTGACATTATACAGCTTATTATTATAGGTATTAATTAAAAATACAGTATTTAATTATTATATATGCAGTATTCCATTTACAAAATACAACTGCCTGTTGCGTTTTCCAAAAATAGTCGTTACTAACTCTATTGCAACGGTCAAAAGAAAATGGTGGTAGTTGTCAATGACTGTTGCATTAGATGTTAATGACTGTTACAATACATGTAATGCAACGGTTTTTGGAAAACTATTTTAGCCGTTGCAATAGAAAAAATGGGGCATTGCAATAGAGCTTAATGCAACGGTCTACATTGCTTGTCAAGGAACCGTTGCATTAGCTGGAGGGGACCGTTGTAATACACCTAAAGAAACGGCAACAACTGCAACGGTTTATGGACCGTTACAATACGTCTATAGCAACAGTTATTTGGCCTTTTGTAACGGCTATGTGGCGTTGCATATGCTCGTTTATGTTGTAGTGAAAGTGTATGCATCTGAATTATGCTAAATGATTATGTGTAAATAATATGTTTCCTGGCTTTATGGTTTTTCCGCATGATTTATGTTTATTCATATGTATCATAACCTAACACAAGATAGAAGGGTGCTTCGTCATGCCTTGTTGGCAGCCACATACGCTCCACTTGTCGTGTCTTTCCACGTCACCAAGAGGGTATTTTCCCCCCTAATAATTGTACCCCAAACCCATTTTGAATTTATTCCGGGAAGTTCAAAAGGAGAAATGGGTTTTACGAGAAAAAGGTGGAAACTACCTCTTGTTCCTCCCAATGCTGACGGCGTTAATGTAATGACGATTCCTTGGAGAAACCAACCGCCCATCTGTGCCCATAAATTCTCTTGCCCGTTCACCCACTTCCACACACTTCCTCACTCTCTCTCTTCTCATTTCTGGAAAGAACAACTGGTGCCTTTCTCTCTCTCTTTCTCAGGTAACTGCTTCTCTTCCATCTTCCTCCCTTCTTTCTTTCAATTTCTTTCATGTCGCAAAGATTGGGAACGAAATCCACCCGCGCAAAGAACAAAAAGGTAGTGGTGGAGTGCGATTTGGACGAAGGGCCGATTTTTAGCCCTACCCACATTTTGGATAAGAAAAACGCTCGGCCGGCCACTTGGGGGAAACAAGACGTGGCGGCGCTTAGGGAAGAGTGTGGCTTCCCTCTGTCAGCGGTGATTCGGTTGCCGCAGCTCAACAAACGGGCCGATTGGACATCGGACGGCTGGGTGTGCTTCTATGAGTACCCTCTCAGAATTGGGTACACTTACCCTTTCACGCCGCTGGTGAGGGGGGTTCTGAAAACCCTGGAGGTGCCGCCAGCGCAACTGATGCCGCAGGTTTGGCGAGTAATGCATCTGGTTGACCATCTGGCCGGTCAATTGGACATGGAGTTCCGGGTTGAAGACCTGGTTTATACTTACACGGTCCAGAATTATGGGGCTGGTAGGTATTTGATGCTTGTCAAGGATGACAGAGAGGCTCTCCTTGGTACGGACAGGTCGAACGACCGCGGGTGGATGGGTCGGTTCTTTTTTGTGGAGTTGGCTAGTTTAGGGCCCGACTCCGACTTCCTGACAGGGGAGTGGTTGGCTAAAGGTATTTTTGTTGCTTTTTGTGTTTTCTGGGCTTGTTGATTTGACTTTGTCTCACTTGTTTGTTTTCGTAGGTGCATCATTCGACACCGTTGGAGTCGGTGCTGAGGCTGTGGAAAAAACTTCCGTACTCTTGGGGGTCCCTCTAAAGGACAGGGCTTTCATCGGCATCATGTTCGAACGTGAGGAACTCTCTCAGGAAGAGGAAAATTCTGAGCCTGCAAACATGTCGACATCAACAGGTAAGCATGGGTTAGGGTTAGTTTACAACTTGGGTTCGTCGCCCTTTACAAAAAATAGATTACAACTGTTGTGACGAGACTATGTTGTCCAAATATTTTGTACAAGAACTGGTCCGCCGACACGCTCTGGCAAAGCCCCTTCTGCGGATGCGATGAAGAAGACATTGAGGAGGGTGCAACAACAACCAGCTCCAACGCCGATACAGTGGCGGCACCAGGCGATGGCGAACAAGGGGAGAATGCAGGTCCAGAAGATCCTCGGGGGGAGCTCTGTCCCCCCCCTCCTTAAAAATTTAAAATTTCAATGGTGACTTGGTTTTTCTAAACAATGGTTTTTGTGTTTGGCCTTTGAAGTGGTCGAAAAATATTGTGGCTGTGTTTCGCCTTAATGGCGGCAGCCTTTTGTGTGTTTTTGGGCTTGTCCAAGGGGACAAGTCATGTAAATATTTGTGGACTTTTTAATTTTAAGCTGGGTTTGTGTGAATTGCTTGTGTTTTTGGAAAAAAATGTGTTTGGGTTTGTGTTTGTTTTGCAAGTAGTGTGCGTACCTCGAGTTTGACCTTGGCGACGCCTCCAGCTTGTCAGAGGAGATGCTACAAAGTGTAGACTGTAGCAAAATGTAAATCTGTATTCCCATGTGTATGTAATGTACAATGTAATGTGTCAGGCGTTTTTGTTATGGCCTAAATTGTAGTTTGTAATTTATAAAGTTGTAAGATGTAATTTGTACAAGTGTGTTTGTGATTTGCGAGAAATATGAAATAAAATTGACGAAGTTTCCTTGCATTCGTTTCCTTGAACACGCTTTGTCGTGTATGACTTCAAATTTGTTTTTTTGTGTTCTGTTTGTCAACTTTATCCAATCTACCCTCTTCTTGCCGAATCCATCATCATGTGGGCATCATACTGTCAACATAGCAGAGCGTGAGGATTGACCGTTGGTGAAGCCAACGGCCCTCCGATGCTTAAGTCAGTATAGAGCGTCATGAAATGAAACGAAGTAATGACAAGAAGAGGAAAAGAAAAGAGTTTAGAAGAAATACTAGACGAAGTCGTGTCGTATGTGTATGTTTGTTATTCCTTCTAGGTGTATGTTTGTGCCAGCTCCGAGTTGTGATCTGCAAAACGAGATGATGGCGTGAAGGTTGGCCGTTGGTGGAGCCGACGGCCCTCCGATGCCTAAGTCAGTAATGGTAATGAAGAAAAAAGAATCGAAAAAGTAAAAAAGACAAAGATAGGGGACATCTTATTTCGTTGTCGTCGCAGTTGTGTTTCATCATGAATGCGTCCGAGATCGTCTCAGGTTCGGAATACGTCATGCTGTCCCCAGCTTGGGGATGTCGACATAATGTCAGCGAATACCAGTTTTCCTATGTGTTAGAAAAAAAAAAAAAAGATTCAAAGTGTTCAGAAATGGTACAACTTCAAGTGCGTCGCGTTCCAGCTCCTTGGGATAGATGCACCGTCTCTATCGACCAACTCGTATGCGCCAGACATGTTCGTCTTACGATCTGATAGGGACCTTCCCATATCGGGGCCAGCTTACTGTAGACACCTACTTTTGTCCCAATTCCCAAAAGGGAAGGTTCGATGATGAGAACATAAATCTCCACTTGGCAACGCATCTCCTATAAAATAACGGATCTCAATCACCCTTTTCATTTCAGCCAAAGCTGCTATTTATAGAAACCTGCTAAGAATAGTAACTGCCGTAAAAGGTAGTTGTTAAAAGTGGCAAAATCATAAAAGATAGAAACCTGTCAGAATTAGGTGTTGCACTCCAACATAAATCCTAAAAGAGATAGAATTTGCATTCCTGGTATAATTCGAAAATAAGAGTTACGTATTAATTAAATTCCTAACGAACCTAGAGTTCGTAACGGGCCCAGACGCATTCCGTCATGAGTTAATACGCACTAAAAGACTCGGATAAATCTCAAAAGCTCTGTGTTCTAAGAGTCCAAATCTGACAAAGAACTCGGCCCAGATCCCATTTCCAACGCCTGGATCTGGGCGCCGAAATCTTCGGCGCCCAGCCTTGGGCGCTGAAAGTGCCTGGGGCCGTTTTATCCCCGGATTCTTTTTGGATTCGTATCTTAAAATCTATCTTTCACACACTCGTTTCCTATAAATACAGCCTAAAACCGACGTGAAAAAAAAACACACAATTCCATAATCTAGGTATTGACTCTAGCCTTAAGCCTAAGCCTCACGCTGCGAAATTGATCCAGCGTTCTGTCGCAATCGACCCAAAAGTCGAACAGAACGCATCCTGCCCCTTGTAGCTTGATGAATTAAGCCTAAATACTGGAACATTGCTTGGAAACCCGAGATTCGTTAAATAAAAGGAGAAATAGCAAAGCCAAGTGGTTAGTTTTCTGAGAACCACAACGCATCTCTCAAGGGTGCGTTGTAATGTGTCCCTCATATGATTTAATCGCTTTTATCACCCTTTTATAAAATTGTCAAACTATTAATTTGATTGATCTATCACGCCTAATAAGATAATACCTTGGACAATTGAATTATCATGCTAGGTACCTTAAATCAATCTAAATAAGATAACCACGATCGATTTAGTATTATGTGTTGCATATTGCTAAAATCAATTCAGAATAGTTTAATAGTTTAACGCATGTCCCTTCAATTATTTATGCTGAGGTAGTAAGGATAACCTGCCTCTGGAGTATTATCGAAGAGCACTCCTCTCGGTAGTTACAGTCCCCCGAACTCTCAATCTCAGCCCTGCGGGTGTACGTTGAGCGATCCCCACACCAGGGATCACAAGGGAACCTATGGCCGTCGTGGTCAAACATAATGGCACTCCCTTTATGTCACGATAACCGGGTTTTGTCAGTTTTTCTCATTGTCGTTAAAAAACTGAATGGCGACTCCTATATTACTAGTCGATTGGATGTAAACTCACAGGAAATCCAATTACACTTGATCTGACAACATCACGCCCACGAGGGACGAGGTCACGCATTAGCCTCGTGCTTTTTCGACCCCCTCACACTTACCGTGTCGAGGATCCTTCTTGTTTCAGAAAACTTTGCGCAAAATCCAATCTCCTTGTTGGAATACTCGAACTCTCACATTCTTTTTGTAACTATTTGCGACCGCTTGTTGGTAAGAAGCCATCCTGACCAGTGTTGCTTCCCTGAGTTCGTCAACAATGTCGATGTCGTAGGATAGGACTGAGTCGTTCATTCCTGGTGTCATAAAACTGCTTCTCGCTGTGGGGAGCTCGACTTCGGGAGGAATGACTGCCTCGCAACCGAAGACCAACGAGAAGGGAGTATGATTGGTTGCCGTCTTGGGTGTCGTCCTATCAGCCCAAAGGATTATAGGTAGTTCGTCTGCCCATCTTCCTTTGGTGTCGTCGAGGCGCTTCTTGAGGTTGTTGATGATGATTTTGTTACTTGATTCGGCTTGGCCATTTGCTTGAGGGTACCTTGGTGTTGAGGTATGCAAGGTGATGTTGTACCTGCCACAAAGTTCTTTGGTTTTGTTGCTGATGAACTGAGAACCATTGTCGCAGACGATCTCGGAGGGGATTCCGAACCGACTAAGGACGTTTCTCATGATGAACGAAATGACCTCAGTGTCTCGGACTCGTTTGAATGCTTCTGCTTGATCCACTTGGAGAAGTAATCAGTCATTGCTAACATGAAGACGCGTTGCCCTGACACCTGTGCTAAGGGGCCTACTATATCCATCCCCCACTTCATGAAGGGCGAGGGGGACAAGATGGGATGGAGCTCCTCACAAGGTTGGTGAGAGATGGATGCGAACCGCTGGCAAGAGTCACATTTCCTGGCGAAGGTAGTTGCATCTTTCTTCATAGTTGGCCAAAAATACCCCATGGTTAGAGTCTTGTGGGCAAAGCTTCGTCCTCTGACGCAATGTCAACTCGATCTCGTCATGATCTAAGCATCTCAGGTATGGTCTTGCAACTGACTTCCTGAACAGTACTCCATGGATTAGAATGAATCTGGAAGCTTTCATGCGGAAGGATTTTTCGTGGGTGATTCCAGGTGGGATGGTATGGTGTTTGAGCCAATGTATATAGGGGTCGCGCCATGATGAGGGCATTTGAGTTGGTGGAGTTTGCTCAATGATGGGTAAGCTATCTTTGGTGATGGCTGGGTACATCAAGTGGACTACAGGGATGGAGGTGAGCTTGGGTTTGATGTTTGAGCCAAGAATGGCTAAGGCGTCGACCTGGGTGTTCTGGTCTCTTTTTGTATTTGCTGTAGGGTGCATGAGTCGAACTTGCTGACGAGCCTTTTTGCTATTTCCAAGTAGGCCTGCATCTTAGAATCCTTTGCTGCATACGAACCGTTAATTTGGCTGATAATCAATAATGAATCACAACGTACCTCGAGTCGACGGATACTCATGTCAAGTGCTAGTGATAATCCTAAGATCAAGGCTTCGTAATCCGCCTCGTTGTTGGTAGCTTTGAACTCGCAGCAGGCAGATTGCACTATGGTTTCCCCTTGTGGCGACTTTAGCACAATACCCAAACCTGTCCCGCGTATGTTGGAGGAGCCGTCAGTATGCAAGGTCCATGTGGACGAGAGTCCATCATCGGTCAGTATGTTGACCTCTTTGTCGATTTAGTGTTGGAGACTTGGGCTGAAGTCAGCCACAAAATCCGCCAGAGCCTGTGACTTGATGGCTGTGCGAGGTTCATATCTGATATCGTAACAACCTAACTGTATTGCCCATTTGGACATCCTGCCAGACAACTCGGGCTTCCTCATGATTGACTTCATGGGATAGTTAGTTCTAACAGTTATAGGATGACACTCGAAGTAAGGGCGTAATTTAGTAGAAGCAACAACTAGTGCAAGGACAAGTTTTTCAAGATGGTAGTACCTCATTTCGGCGATAAGTAAGGAATTACTGACGTAATAAATAGGTAATTGTCTGTCGTCTTCTTCTCTTACTAATACTGCACTGATGGTCGACTCTGTGACTGCAAGGTATATTTATAATTTCTCATTATCTTTTGGTTTTGACAGTAGTGGAGGTTTTGACAGGTACTGTTTGAGTTGCTGTAGTGCAGCTTCGTGTTGGCCGGTCCAATTGAAATTCTCGTTCTTCTTGAGGATGTCGTAAAATAACTTGAAAAGGTTGAGAGCAGCCACTTTGCCTGCTAGCTTTTGCACGTCCTTTTGGTTTCGAGGTGACTGCAGGTTGATGATTGCACGGATTTGGTCCAGACTAGCTTCGACGCATCTTTGAGTGACCATGTAACCCAGAAATTTTCCAGAGGAGACTCCAAACGAGCACTTGGTGGGGTTGAGTTTCATGTTGTATTCTCGTAGGACGTCGAAGGCTTGCTGGAGGTGTAAGATGTGATTTGAGACTTTTTTTGACTTTACCAACATGTCGTCGATATAGACCTCCATAGTGTCGCCTAACCATTTTCTGAACATCTTGTTGACCAGGCGCTGATAGGTAGCACCGGCATTCCTCAAGTCGAAAGGCATGACTTTGTAACAGTAGGTTCCTCGTTCCGTGATGAAGGCAGTCTTCTCCTGATCGTCCGGGTGCATCAGAATCTGATTGTATCCACTGAATGCATCCATAAATGTGAGCATTTCATGCCCAGCAGTAGCATCAACCATGGCGTCGATGTGAGGTAAGGGAAAGGAGTCTTTAGGGCATGCTTTGTCGATGTTGGTGAAGTCTATGCAAACACGCCATTTTCCGTTCTTCTTTCTAACTACGACGACGTTGGCCAGCCAATCTTGATATTTGACTTCCCTGATCTTCCCAGTGTCTAACAACTGCTGCACCTCGTCGTTGATGATTTGGTTGCATTCTGGGGCGAACTTCCGTCGTTTGTGTTTGATAGGCTTGTGGTGTGGATCAACACTGAGTTTGTGAGTGATAACGTTTGGGCTGATACCTGGCATATCTTCATGGGACTATGCAAAACAATCTGCGTTGGCTTTGAGAAATGTTATAAATTTCGACCTGATGTTGTCAGGTACGTCACATCCAATGAAGAAGACTTGTTCTGGCTTCGCAGGATCCAAGATGACTTCATCAAGTTGCTCGGATTTGGGCTCTTTGTAGCCTGTTGGGTCGGAACTGGACTGTAGTTGCTATAAGGAGGATTTATTGGTGGCTGAGGGCTTTAAGGCTGCCTTGTAACATTCTTTCGATTCTTGCTGATCCCCTTTGATTTCCTGAACCCCCCATCGAGTTGGGAATTTGATGGTTTGGTGGTATGTCTATGGGAAGGCCTTCATGTCGTGAATCCAAGGCCTGCCCAAAATAATTTTGTAAGACGAAGGGCAATCAATAACACAAAACTTTACATGTTGGTTGATCCCTTGAGCGTAAACAGGTAGGGTGCTGAATCCTATCAACACCGTGGACTTTTTGACGACATCTGTATCTGGGTTGAGCCCCATCTCCTTAAGGGCGTCGAGCATAATAACATTGGTGGAGCTACCGTTGTCGAATAGGACTCGTTTGATCATGCAGTTTCCAACAGGGATGGATATTACCAAACCATCGTGATGCTGATCTGAGATGTCCCCTGCATCAGATTCGTCAAAAGATATAGGGGTTAGTTACTTTGCGGCTATGGCTCGGGCTGGTCTGTCTATCTCATTTTCTCGAGCGTGTCTCTTCGCTGCAGAATAAGTCAAACCACAAACGTCAGAACCTCCAGCAATAAAATTTACAGTTTTAGTATGAGGAGGAGGTGGAGGAGGTCGAGAAGGGGAGTTGGAGTTGTCTTTTTTGACGACGCCACGAGCTTTGTCTGACATAACGTCCTTGAGGTATCCGTTCTTCAATAAGTAAGCCATCTCTCTTCTTAAAGACACGCATTTGTTGGTGGTGTGACTGATGTCGGCATGGAAGTCACACCATTTTGAGGGATCCTTCTTTGATTCAGGTTTACTGGATTTCGGTGGCCACTGCACTGCTTTCCCCATCTTCGAGAGGTGGTTCATCAGACCTACAGTGTCAACACAAAATGAATATTCGTTAATCCTTGGGGGCAGGTCTAGACTGTTCTTCCAGTCGGAGTCCTCATCTTCTTCCACCATTGCTACATGTTGAGGTCGGGAATAAGGGGCAGGACGATCATTGCTTCTCTTGGGATATGGTAGTCGTCTGTCCGTCTTGGTGTAGTCGTTAGTTCCCTTCCTGGAGTAGAGAGTCTCTTCCAACCTGACTTGAGAAATTGCTTTGGCTTGGGCATCTTCGAACGTCTTGCAGGGATACTTGATCAGATCCCTCCATAGGTCGGTCTCGCCATACAACCCTCGCCCGAATGCTTCGATTGCCGTTGGGACGTCACACTCAGGTACAGTCACCTTCTCCCTGATGACCCGAGCTACGTAATCCTTCAGAGGTTCTTCTAGGGGTTGAACTACACGGTATAGGTTGCTTGTTTGCTTCTCCAAACACCTACTGCTGGCAAATTGCTGAATAAACATGTTGTCGAGGTGAGCAAAGGAAGTGATGCACCCATTTGGCAGACTGGTTAACCATTTCAAGGCGGGTGCAACCAATGTCGAGCCGAATCCTTTGCAAAGACTAGCCTCCCTCATGTGCTTGGGAACTGGGATTGTCATCATCCGCTGCTTGTAGGTCAAGATATGCTCTCTTGGGTCAGTCGTTCCGTCGTACATGGGCATATTGGGTGTGCTAAACCGCTTCGGGATGTCAATTGCGTCGATGGGGTCGGCATATGGTGAGTCGGCATAACTATCTAGGCTGGCTTCTTTGATTGGCATTGGCACTCCCAGAATTTTATTTATCATGGTCATAATTTGTTGGAGTTGGTGGTTGGTGTTTTCACAGATGCTGTTGAGCACCGGGACGAGGGGCCTGAATGTTTCGGGAAGGCTGGCTTGGAGATGTTGCTAATAGGTGTTTTGTGGATACATGTTATGAGATTGGTGAGGAGTAAACTGTGGTACGACCTATTGCATGAAGGGAGGTGTCCCCTGGGCAGCGTTGGTACTTGCAACATAAGGAAAAGGAGTTACGAAACCATGACTAATCGGAGCAACTGACCTGTTAGGAGTAGTGTATAAAGAATAGTTTCGAGAGGAGTCTGGGTGCATCGGCGTGTGCGGGAACACTGCTTGTGGAGCTTGACTGACCAAGGGGACCGCCATTCTTTGGGGAGGTGCTCCCGGTGCTGAGGTGACTAGGTTGACGACGGGTTTGACGACTTGCTGAGAGAAGAGTTGGTCCCAGGGCATTTGAGTCGTCGGCGTCGGTCTCTACACCGGGACTGAGACGGGTAACGGTTTCTACATGGTTACCGTTGGGGGAGGTAATGGATGAGATACCGGATTGGAGGCGGGCGCCGACACCATGGTGGATGTCGTCATGCCGACTTGAGATGGAGCGGCTTGGGCGGCCGCTGTGGCAGCGTTGGTCGCCGATGTACCTGCAGAACATGCTTGAGTTGGAGGGGGAGGTAGCCAACTCGGATTAGAATGGGGCTGGCTCGGCAGCGGCTCGAATTCACGGATCTGTTCGAGGATTGGGCCTCCGGGTTCGCCAAAGGGCACATGGAGAGGATGATCCGGGGCGACATCGAGGTCTAAGAGGCGGCTCAGCCCAGAGGTGTCTCGCCGGTACTGGAACCTAGATCCGATGGCGATGGAGGCAGTGGATCTGACCTGGGAGTGCAGCGCTTCGTTTTCCTTTTGGAGGATGTTGATGCGCTGCTCCATGGCTTCAAAGCGACGGGTGATATCGTTGGATGAGCTAGCATTACCGGCGATGGTGATTGGAATGGTATTGTCGAGCTGCTTATGATTGTCAGCCCCACGGTGGGCGCCAAATTGTTTTGGGCAAATTCTACTTAGAGACGAACTTGCCTTGATGATGGTGCTAACAATCGATTAAGCAAGATAATTTAGAGTAACGAGAGTAAGTCGTAAGAGCATAGAATAAGAGTATTATTATTGCTTAGTATTTCCTATATCCAAACTAACCTAGCTGAGCCATTTTATAGGCATTACATAATAAGAGTGTAACGTTTACACATAAATGTACATAATTAGGCATTAAATGAGTAATAATGGTTTGCTTAGCAACGGTTCGTAACTGATGCCTTCCCCTTAGCCGTTGAGAGCAAGAAAGAAGGGTGCTTCATCATGCCTTGTTGGCAGCCACATATGCTCCACTTGTCGTGTCTGTCCACGTCACCAAGAGGGTATTTTCCCCCCTAACAGATACCACAGTGTATCGTCTTTGATAATGGGCCTCAGTTTGAGACGCCTAAGCTGAAGGAATGGTTAGCAGACCACGGAATACACAGTTGTTTTGCTTCAGTAGGACGACCCCAAGCCAATGGCCAGGTCGAAGCGTTCAACAAAATAAATTCTGAAGGGATAAAAAAAGAAACTAGACGAAGCTAAGGGTCTTTGGGCTGATGAGCTACCAAATGTTTTATGGTCAATTCGCACCACGGCTAAGAACTCTACTAGGTAAACCCCATTCTTACTAGCTTACGGTGCTGAGGTCGTCCTTCCCATAGAGATGTGTGAACCAACACTGCGGGTCATGTTATATGACGAGAATGCTAATTGGGAAATGATGAAGATGGCCTTAGATTTCTTACCTCAGGTCAGAGGAAATGCGTCATTAAGGCAACATTTGTACAAGTTAAGGATGGAGAGGGAATACAACAAGAAAGTCTCTAAAAGAGTGCTCAAAGTTGGAGATTTTGTTCTCCGAAAGATGGAGTCTGTAGGACGAGCCAACGAGTAGGGCAAGCTGACGCCCTCTTGGGAAGGACCCTATGAGATATATGATGAAGTCAGGGACGGAACTTATTGCATCCAAGACATGCATGGCCGGCCTATTTTGCGCACCTGGGATGCGGACAATCTTAACAAATACTTCTTCTAGATGAATTCTGGCTTCGTCTTTCATAGTAAGAATCGTTGCTTAAACCGGCCTCTGACGGTCCTTATAGGGTAGTAATCTCTCTTGTAATCGGCTAAATTTTCCTTACAAAGTTATAAATAATACTACTCTACTTGTTTCATACTATTTATTACTTGCGCATCAAAGACTAACCTAACTAACATAAGCATGCTAAGCCTAATCGAATAAAGGCCTAAGAAGTGGCCCAGATTAGCAACTCTCCCAAGCCTAATTGATTGAAGCCTTAGAAGTGGCCCAAATTAGCACGAGTATAGGCTGATCACCTATCAAATCTCAAAAATCGTTCTCAAAAAACGAACGTCACTTTTCTGCAAAGCATATAGGAAAGCTCCTATCTGTTGCGGCATCGAGCATGCCACTACCAATTTACGATGGGAGAAAAACCCCCAAACAAAAATCGTTCTCAAAAAACGAACGTCACTTTTTTACAAGGCATATAGGAATGCTCCTACCTGCTGCAGCATTAAACATGCCGCTATCAATTTATGACGGGGGCAAACCCCCAAACAAAAATCGTTCTCAAAAAACGAACGTCATTGTTTTGCAAGGCATATAGGAATGCTCCTATCTGCTGCGGCATAAAACATGCCGCTAGCAATTTATTACGGGGGAAAAACCCCCAAACCAAAATCGTTCTCAAAAAACGAACGTCACGTTTTTGCAAAGAATATAGGAAAGCTCCTATCTGCTGCGGCATAAAGCATGCCGCTACCAATTTATGACGGGGGCAAACCCCCAAACAAAAATCGTTCTCTAAAAATGAACGATATTTCCTGGAAAGCATATAGGAAAGCTCCTATCTGCTGCGGCATAAAGCATGCCGCTACTAATTTACGACGGGGGCAAACCCCCAAACAAAAATCGTTCTAAAAAACGAACGTCACTTTTTACAAGGCATATAGGACGGCTCCTATCTGCTGCCGCATAAAATATGCCATTACCAATTTATGATGGGGGCAAACCCCCAAACAAAAGTCGTTCTCTAAAAATGAACGATATTTTCTGCAAAGCATATAGGAAAACTCCTATCTGCTGCGGCATAAAACATGCCGCTACCAATTTCCGACGGGGGCAAACCACAAACCAAGGGATTCTCCTACCTGCTGCGGCATAAAACATGTCGTACCCAATGATCGTTCAACAAGCCCCATGCCCAAGTTCAGCGGCAACCATACTGACGCAAGTCAATCAATCATCTAAAATAAACTTGGGCATGGGAGTCCTGTTCAATGACTTACAAATGCCTCCCCTGGGGCAAAAGGGAAGACGACCATTGACAAACAAAATATGCACAAATAAAGAAGAGACATTTAAAAGTCATAACATATGCAAAGTAAAAACTGAAATAAAAAGGTGATGAAACACCACTTGTCTGCTCCTAAACGACGCCAAATTCAAACAAGAAATTAAAAATTATTTAGAACAAACGCCCCAGGCGTTAAAAGAGAAATAAAATTATTCATTACAGACGCTCACAACGCCATAAAAACTGGTTTTGTTAAAGGGAGAGGAGTTAGGGTGGAGCAGCGGCAAAATTGGCAGGGGTCGGCACGTCCACACCATCTGGACGGTCGATAGCAGGTTTTGGCGTTGGCTGAGCAGAAGTCCCCTCCTCCTGGGCCGGTGAGTTCACCTCCTGACTTTCGGCGTCGGAATCCTCGAATACGGGAGGAGGAAGCCCTTGTCGCTCATCGGCAATAATAACACCCTGCTTCTCGATTTGCCGTTCAAACCAGGCAAAGGATAACTCTTCCATGCAGGCGTCCCAAGCGCGACGAGTTCTTTCCCTCGTCTCATCTGCAGCTAGCGTAGCCTCAGCCTTGACTTGGGATATCTCATCTTGGGAGGCCGAGACCATCTCCTCGAGACTGTCCACTTGTTGCCGCAACGAAGATGCTTTCTTCACCTTGGCTTCGGCTTCTTGGAGGAAAGATTGAGTAGAGAAGGCTTCGGCATTAAGGGTCTCAATAACAAGCACTTATTCATTAATCTTGATCAAGCACTGCTTTTTGTCGCTCCTCAGGACAGCAAGCTCCTTACTTTGAGCCTCGATAGTTTCTTGCATCTCTAGTCGAACCTTCTCCACCGTTGCTATAGCATAGTCGCCGGCATTGGTCTCCATGTGCACTTGCCTCTGGAGCTGACTGGTTACGTCAGCACGCCAGCGCTTAAAGCCCTCGGCTTTAATAAGCAACTACAAGAGAAAGAAAAATTAGAAAAATTAGTAAAGTACCAAGAAATGAACGGCATGTGAAGCATACTTACATCCAGAAGGGTTTCCTGCATTGCCCCAAACTGAGCATCCGCCACCGGAGGAAACTGCTCCACATAATCCTTAGACACGGCCTTGATCACCACCGAGATAATCTTAGCTTTATCTCGCGAAGAAAAATGTCCTGACGGAGGTATGTTGCGAATTTCCTCGTCTAATGTCGCCTGCCTACCGGGAGCTGAGACGATAGAAGAAATGATTAGCTCAGTAGAATTTATACAATAAGTTAAACAAAATCAAAAATCCAAAACTTACCAGGATCCTCATTAGCTCGATGACGAGGTGCTTCCAGAGCTTGAGCTGTCTGGGCAGCCGGCTGCTCGTCCTCACCGTCGAGAATCTCAACGAAAGACGGTGAGGGAACCCTCTTACTGGGGTCAGCCTCTCCCTGGCATCCCCCCTCTTAGCCAAACCTTCTGGCCGGAGATGATGCCTCAAGGGAGTCATATCCATGGGGACAACCTCGACTAGGGAATCCGCCGACCCCTCTGCAGCGTCCTCCTTCTTGGGACGTTTGATCCCCGCTTTGACCTGTGGACGCTTTCCAGCCGTAGAGGCAGTCTTATCCTCGGCCTTGCGCTTGGGGCCGGCCTGATCCTTCTCACCCTTCTACAAAAACAAAGGAGCAATTAAAATGAAGAAAAATGCCGAGCCACATTCCGTACCAAAAACAAAAGATGACAAAATAATAAACTTACTTTCGTTGGTGTATCTCCGACGATTCCCTTCAACTTCTGATCAACCATCTGCGTCAACCATTCCTTGGTACTGGTTCCTCCTTTCTCCTGTGCTGGAAGCTTAGACATGGCAACGGCTGCAAAAGAAATTTGCGTGTATTTGTTAGTAAAGCAAAAAACGTCCAATCCAATAAGCAAGAATACCCTGATACCTTGGTCCAACCCATGATCTAGACCAGCGGCCGACAAAAACACTAGGTCCTTAAACTGAGAACAAGACGGGAGCCAAGACTTGGGGATATTCAAATTTTTGCCCTGTACTGCCACCGTTTCAGCTTGAAAGTGGACAGCAATTTGGTCCCACTCTTGCGCAATCAGGGCCGACAACTCCTCATTCCCCCCTGAAAAGCGAGGCTCCAACTTCCAGCGGCTGATTATCAGCTCCATCCCTTGATCAGCAGTCCACATCACCACCCACCTTAATCTCCAAAAGTGATTCTTGGACGGCATATCAAAGGTAGTAGCATAATCCCCTTTGTTTGCCAGCTAGAACCAACCTTCGGCTCCCTTAACTTTCTGAAAATGCACCAACCTAAAGAAGGCAATAAAAGACGGTCTCAAACCTATCAGCTCGCACTTAGCCACGTACCCCAGTACGTTCGTCGATGAATTACGGGTCAGTTTACACAGGCCAATGCCGAACCCATCAAGCACTTCCTCCACAAAAGGATGGATAGGAAAGCGCAAACCACTCTTAAAAGCACCATTGTGCACTGGAAACTCGCTAGGGCCCACGTCAAATATAGTGGACGCCTCACTTTCAGGAAACCTCATCTCATACCCGGGACCGGAGTTCATGCCCGCAGCATAATACTCCCCATGCTTTTCAAGCCATTTCAGCCATTTTGGATCAGGACCAATCTGATCGGCAGAAACTTCACCATTCTCTCCCTACACACCCACAACAGCAATTTGAGGCTCCTCAACCGCCTCGTCCTCAGCAACTTCACCTACAACCTCATCGTCGCTCTCATCCTGCTCCGAATTCTCGAACGAGTCGGCGGGTTGTTTAGACAGACCAACATTCTCCATCTCCTCCATCCAAAATTCATCAAAATAAGTAGTTTCACGACGAGAGCTCTGGGCCTCGCCTGGAGGAGTCTGGCTTATTTCTCCTGCCAGCACCCTGATGGATCTCCCTCCTGAGAAAGAAGGGTCCATCTGTTGTCCCCTTAGCCGTAAGTCAGCTATATTTGCCGTCTTTTTCGTCCTCGCCATCGTGTCCTGGATAAGACATAATGGGAGGCCGAACATAACGACGGGCTTAAAAATGAGGGATATTGGTGCGGCGCAGATCAGACCACCATATCCAAAAGTTCCAACCATAATGGCTCAAGAACCTTGGCACCGTCAAAATAACCGACGGTGCAAAAAATTGTCGAAGATAAATGTGCACAAAATACCAACTAAGAAACGACTGAGAAAAAGAAATCCAAGAAATTCGAGAAGTTAGAAGAATTACCTTAAAAAGTTGGAGATGATGACCACGAAACTGGGCGGCGAAAAGAATGGACGGAGCAGTCGTAATACACCTTCGTCCTTGAGACTTGCAGACCTGAAGAACTCGTCAGAGCTTCTCTGTAAATTCTCTCTCTAAAAACAAGGAGGACAAATCTTTGAAAGTAAAAAACAAATTTTTACTCTCCCTCCTCTATAAATAGGGGGATAGAAACGGAAAAGGTGCCACATGGTGCTCTTCCATCAGTCCCAAGACTTTGTTCAGGAAATCAAACAGTCAAGAACAGATACTATCAAAGCTATTTTACTTTACTACCCTTCTTGAGGGGAAAATGATGTGGGTAAAATTACCCTACCAACATGGCCCAATCGCATCGTGCCACGTGGAACGTCCTAGTAGGTGGATTACCCACTTGGCGCCTACAATAATTTTTTTTAGAATGATGTATGGATGAGGCAGTGTGTACACACCCTTGAAGCCCATGGCCCAATAAAGGGAATGTTATGACAAGAACACTTGTCATGTCATGATTGCGTGACCAATCATATGCCTTCTTTCTAGGGTTTCCCCCCAATAGGGGGATGATATAAATACTCTCGATTCCCAAGAGAGAAGAACATAAGTTCCTAGATAGAAAATACAAACAAATACATAATAGTAAATGCTCTCTTTTTTACTAAGCACTTCTTTAAAACCCTATTCTTACTTAAGCATCGGAGGGAATATTCCTACGGGAATATTCTTGTTTTGCAAGGAATGCGACCCGACGTGGATTGGACTTGGCTCTACGTGGAACCGGATACCTCCTCTTCATCAACCATTGGAAAAACTCCCACAACAGCTTTGGTTGATGGCGGTGCTGGACGACGGTGGTGGGTGGATTTGGTTGATGGTGGCCGGTGGTGGCTTCCTAAATTGGGAAGGGGATGGGTAAATTAAAGAGAGAGAAAGTGATGTATGGGGTTGGGGTGGGGTTTAGGGTGGGGGTGGGATTAAATTTTTAAACGGATTTTTCATGAGATACCCCCGAGGTTTAAGTTTATTCACCAGGTACCCTCGTTGTTTCCATAATTCACCATGTACTCCTCAGGTTTCATTTTCTCGCATGACTTAACCCTGCCGTTAAGTGGCCGTTAGAAACTTTATTTCACCAGGTACCCCTGTAATTCATAAAATTTATTTCACCAGGTACCCCTAAGGTTTCTTAGATTTTCACCAGGTACCCCTATGTTTTGTGGTCATTTCACCAGATACCCCTGCTCACCAACGACTACTTTTTTAAAAAAGCTAGCTGTTGGTGAGCCTCCTCTATTTAAAGGGGGAGCAGCATCAGCTCTTCACTACAACTTTCTGTTCTTCCCATTAAACAACTCATATTTTCCCAACTCACTTTCAAATGAGCTCATATTCTCAATCTCAATCTTCCTCTACAACGTATGAATTCTCATACGTTGTAGTTCCAAACAAAACATGCAACATATGTGGGAAAAAAATTGCAATAAGAAGTTCCGAAACAACGAAAAATCCTCAAAGACTATATTACAAGTGTGACTTATGTGACAACTTCAAGTGGTGCAAGGGAAGCATTGAGCAACCAATGCCAATCAGAAACAACAGAGGTAGCACAAAGGAAGGAGAAATGCAAGAAAATAGAAGCTTGAATGAGGAAATTCGCCAAATGAAGAAGAAACTCAAGCAACAGAATAAATTAATGCATGGACCTATCAAAATTGGCATGCTAATGTTTCTGATTCTAGTATTTGTAATGAGAAAGTGAATGATGTGTAGCTTTACACATAAATTAAGTAGCTTTACAAAAGTGTGGGAACAACAAAATTTCATCAATAATATGACATTTCATTTCCGCATTAAGTAGCTTTACAAAAGTGTGCCCCCGACACGTAAAAAATTTACGTGTAGCTTTACAAAAACTTGCTCCCATGGGCAAGAGATATACATGATAAGTTTACCAAAAAGTTATGCATAAATCACAAAATCAAGTACGCTTCCTTTTGTTTCCCCTACTTTGTGCATTACGTTGTTGCTATGAACCATAAGCACCATGATCTGCCCCTTGCTGTGAACTAGAAGCACCATGATCTGCCCCTTGTTGTGAACCAGCTGCACCAGAAGAACTAGAACCAGCAGCAGTAGCAGAACTAGAAGAACCAGAACCAGCAACAACTGAAGAACTAGCAACAGCATCAGTAACAACATTCTTTTGCTTTGTAGTGGATCCACCTCTGTATGTCCTTGCATTGTGTCCCACCTCCTTGCACTTACTACACTTCACACTGCTGTTTATCTTCCCCTTATTTGGATCATGTTTACTTCTCTTTCTCAGTTTAGGTGGCCTACCAACAACTCTCTTCATGGGTGGTGGGAGGATGATAGGGAGATCAAAATAAGGCCATTGGGTTGGGTCAGGCATGGTGTGTATATGGTCTGAATAAGTTAACTTGCACACTTCCCCTTTGAAGTAGGGAGAATATGATCTCATCTGTGGGAAGAATAGAAAGATGCGTGGTAAGGTGTTGTTGCTGCTGCTCCTCCTTTATATAGAGGAGATAATACAACAGCTAGTTTTTTTTTAAATAATAGCTGTTGGTAAGTAAGGATATTTGGTAAAATGATCAGAAAACATAGGGGTACACGGTGAAAACATAAGAAACCACAAGGGTATCTGGTGAAATAAAATTTTTGAGGGTACCTGATGAATAAAGTTTCTAACGGCCACTTAACGGCAGCGTTAAGTCATGCGAGAAAATGAAACCTGAGGGGTACATGGTGAATTATTGAAACAACGAGGGTACCTAAACCTCGGGGGTATCTCATAAAAAATCCGATTTTAAAAGGGAATTTAGGGTTTTAACCATTAAAAAAAAAAATGAGATATGCGTTGAAGTAATATAAACACATGATAATTGAGAAAAGAATCAAAAGAAGGTGGGTTAGGCAATTCCCCGGAATAGTACAAAATACAATAAAGACACGCATACCTGTCAATGAGTCATTAGCCACAATTGTATAAATTCAATTGGATATCTTCCAAACAAGATGTAATTATACCCAAACGGAGAAAATACCGAGGATTTTTCTATTTATATTCCCAAAAAATCCTTGTAATTTTTTTATGTTTCTTATAAATACACAAAATCCTCATCAAGAACACACAGAAAAGGTAGTGCAATTTTTTTTTAATCTCTTCGAGGGTAGGAAGAAAATCCAATTTCTGAATTTTGGGAAGAAATAATTTCTTTGTTTTTTTTCCAATTTCCCAACCTTTTAGCATCACTTTTTCTTCTTCCTTAAAAGTCTGGAAAAGTATAAAGTTACTTTGATGGGGACGATTGAGGAGTCTGCTGATTGTCTCTTAGGAGAAAGCATCTCGAATGGGGTAGTTTATGATTCTTCTTCTTATTCTGCCAAGTGCGAGAAGCTCATTATTGATACTGATCCTGGAATTGGTGATTTTCTCTCTCCTAATTTTGTTTGATTATTCTATTTTCTGGGGCTTTTAACTTTGAAATTCAAGCAAATAAGAATGAATAATTGAATTACAATGATGGGTATTTTTTATTTTTTATTTTTGAAGGTAATGATGGGTATTTTTTCTTGTTGAGAATCATTCATGAGTATTTTTTATAAAGATAAATACACGATATTTAGTCAATCTTTTACAATGATGTAATTAATGGGGTAGGTTGCATAATTAATTTGATCAAGTTGTTAACTAGCTTCCAATTTAATCTTAAATTATGCTCAACCTGAATTACAATGTTAGTTGAATTTTTGAAGGTTACTCAATTGTTCTGGTTACTTTCATTAGAGAAAGATGTGATATGTAATGAATTAATGGTGATTGACAACCTGGAATTTCATATACAATTGGTTTAGTCATCCTAAATCACATAAAAGTCACTTTTTTTCGAAGTTGACTTTTTATTTGGTATGGGTGACTAAAGTTTGTTGCATACAATACACCAGTCGTATCCAAGATTTTGACAAATATTGGATAGTGTTACTTAAGAAGTAAGTAGTAAATTGCGGTTATTAAGATTTCGAATGTGGCCATCATTAAGCAAAGCTGAAAACTTGCCAATCAGTGACTCCTTTCATCTACATTAGTTTATCAGCTGATGTCTGCAGATTATTATTTTCATATTATGCTGGTGTAATGGCGATTTATGTGATCAACTGCTAACTTGTGGGAATTATTTACATGAAACCATTTGGAAGAAGTGATGTACTGTAATAATAATGATTCAAGCAGGTTTTAATTAATTGATTAACAATTGCGAAGTACTATAATACTGTGGTTCTGACCTTGCTAATTTTTTTTAAGGATGAACGTTTTCGCTGTTATTTATGTTTTATTACTTAACACATGCTTAACTTGCAAGTTTATTATTCATCACCTGAATTCTTTAGTCCTTAATATAGCTTTCTGAATTTGTCCTCATCTCTCTGTCAGTTTATCTCGCTCTTTTTGGTACAATATTCATTTCTTATATGCCTTTGAGTATTTGCGTAGTGTGTGATGCTATTTGTTTTTAATATTGTAACATGACCAATTCATTTAAACTAAAACTTAATTTGTGTATTTTGATTTGGAATTTTGGACCTTTGTGATCTTTTCTTTTTGGAAACTTCTGTTTCTATGGTGCTCTAGCTTTGGATTTGTTACCTTTCAAAGGATATCATTTGTGCATTCTTCTGAGTTTGCATTCTACAACTTTTGTTTCCTCTTCCCAACTGTAATGTGGATGTGCTCTTATATGCTTGTATACATCTTTTCTTATGTAATATAAGTACATATTGTATTTACATGATCTTTTTTATAGATGATTGCATGGCCATCCTTATGGCCTTTCAAACTCAAGAGGTGGATATCATTGGGTTGACTACAATATTTGGTAATGTGCAGACAGAGAATGCCACTCGGAATGCATTGCTCCTGGTATGTGGTTGCTTTCTCTAAGTCATATTCTATGCATCTCTGTAATTCTTACATAAATTTTGCCTTGCAAAGATTCCAGATTCATGAGTACTTACTGTTTTTAATGTGCAAAAGGATAGTGTGAGATCGCAGAACGTCCTGATGTTCCCGTTGCAGAAGGCAGTCCTGGACCTCTGAAGGTATTTCTTCTAATTAGTTTTTCCGAATACTGATGCTTAAATCTATAGTTGTTTGTATATGGCCCAGCCTACCCTAGACATCAGGGGTGAGGGGAGTGGAAAATAATTGAGCTAGAAAATTTATTCTAAATTTTTTCTGATGAAGCACAATGAGCAGGTTAGTGCGAGTGTAGTTATATTTTGGTAAATGCGTTTTCACAAATAAAATTATCTCAGCACACCATATTCCGAACCTGCTAGGATGAATTTTCTTTAACCTGATTGTATTTTAAGATGGTCTTTATCCATGCCTATATCCTATTCCTCGTAGCTTATGTTAACTGATAACCTCCCCTAAAAAAAAAAAATTGAAGTTTAAACTGCTAAGTGCTAACCAGTTCTTACAACTTTTTTACCTTTAAGCGGAATGCACGCATATACTGCCAATCTGCCATCTCTCAATTCCACACTTTTAGTTTATCAATCAAAACTTGTCTGCGTGTGTGTGTGTGTGAGGGGGCTCTGAAACAACTGAGTCTGAGAATGTTATTCAGATTGGCCATGAGGCCCTCCGGCCCATAACTACCCGATGTTTTCCTTGTTTTGAGACTACTCAGACATGACTTCCAGCGTTAAGAAATTTTCATGTCCAACTGCTTAAATTCCCAACAACATTCACTACAGTACTACACTTGCTTCCTTGCCCCCCTATCTTCTCAATCGAAGTATTTGTGAAGTCCTAAAATGACTTTTGTGATGAGTTTTCTCTTCTTAGGTTAAGCACATCATCAAAACAGGAATTTATAGAGTTTTCTTTCCATAAAAGTTAATGGTTTTTAGTTATGCTACATCCAATATAGGAATTTATTTTGAGGCTCTACCTACTTTTTGCCAATACTGAGATTATATCTCTTGATCGAGGATGTGGCGCTCCTGTATGTGAATTTTGTTTGTACATATAACAAATGCTCATGTCTTTTGAACAGGGTGGCATGCCGCGTGTTGCTGATTTTGTTCATGGTACTGATGGATTGGGCAACATAAATCTATTACCTCCTAAGGCAAGAAAAATTGAAAAAAGTGCTGCTCAATTTCTTGTAGATAAGGTTTCTGAACACCCGGGGGAAGTATCTATACTTGCTTTAGGTCCATTAACAAACTTAGCTCTGGTGCGTCTTCTTTCTTTACTCGGTTGTTTAAGGTTCACAAAGTATAGCCGTTTTCATGACACTTTTATTGATTGCAGGCAATCAAGAAGGATTCATCCTTTGCTAGCAAAGCGAAAAGAATTGTGGTTCTTGGGGGCGCTTTTTTTGCTCTTGGAAATGTGAACCCTGCTGCTGAAGCAAATGTAATTCTTAACTCCTCTTGCCCTTGTCAATGCTTGTTGAAATTTCTGATGATACTTCACATTCTATCTAGTTAGTCCAAAAGTTGCCCTTGTTTTAATGACCAATCTTATGATTCAATGTAAATCTATAATAATTTGTTGCCTGTCTTGTATTCAGATCTTTGGTGACCCAGAGGCAGCTGATGTAGTTTTTACTTCAGGGGCAAATATTACCGTTGTTGGCATTAACATCACAACCCAAGTCAAATTAACAGGTGCAGTTCCCACCTCAATCCTTGTTAGTTCTTCATCATAATTCCCTTCTGTGATTATTGACGTGAACTACTATTATTGAACACACAATGGTAGCAGACAGTGATCTTCATGGACTAAGGGAATCGAAAGGAAGACATACTCGACTCCTCACTGATATGTGCAAATTTTACAGAGATTGGCATGTGAAATCAGATGGTGTATATGGTATTTCTTTGCTTTTTTCTTCTTATACATTCGCTAGAAGTGTTCCAAAACATAGACAAGTTTACCCTCTATCCAGAATAAGTTGTCACATTACCTCTACAAGATACGGGCATGATTTTACAGCTACACCGTTTACATTTATAATCTTTCTACATGGATTCAATTCTCTAAAATTTGCCTGCAGGTATTTTCCTTCACGATCCTGTTAGTTTTGTAGCGGTTGTGAGACCTGATCTTTTTACATACAAGAAAGGGGTCGTAAGAGTCGAGACACAGGGCATCTGTGCTGGATATACATTAATGGATCAAGGGCTTAAGAAGTTAGTCTAAATGCTGCCTTATATATATCCTCAAACCTCTCTTCCTGAATCATGTTCCCCTTTTGCTGATAACAATGAGTGACTTCTGTTTTTGTGGTATAGGTGGAATTCAGAAAATCCATGGACAGGATACTCCCCTATTTCAGTGGCGTGGACAGTTAACGTCGAAGAAGTTCTAATGTATGTAAAGAGCCAATTAACGCAATCTTGATGAACATGGGATGTGTAGAACTGTTATTTTTACCAGTCTAGACGTATATTAACAGAGAGTTTGGGTTGTCTGTCTTGTTAATATTGTAACTCTCCTTGTTCATCCATATTTGAAGTCTCGAGGGCTGATTGATTTATGCCCACAATTGTTTATTAAAAAATATTATCTTCTTTGGTAATCAGTTCCTTGCATCTTGAATTTTTTCTCTCTTTCCTCCCTATTCTTTACTAGTAATTTAACAATTCTTATGAGACATTCAATTGATCCATGTTTTGGAGTTTTCATCATTGAAAGTAATCAAGAAAAAAGAAGCCCCAATACATACAAATGAACTAGTACTAGATTACAAGGACTCCCGTGGATACCTCATTCCGGCGGAAGGTCAGAACTACAAGACAATATGAATAGAATTTCGACTACTACTAACTACCATACACTGAAGCAATTAGAACTTTGATTTCAATTTTTTGCCAGTAATTAAGCTAAATGTTAGATCAGTGAAACTCCGTGATTTGAGTTTTAACCATTGATGAATATTTGTATGGGTGGCAGTATTGATAGTCCTAACTGTATTAGGAAACCTGTCATAATAAAGATTCTAATTACATTAAAATATATCCTACATTAATATTCTATCACACCCCGTGGTCATAGTGGGAGGATGTCGTACGCTAAGAATAGATCTGAAATCCAAGAATAACTGTCGTGGAAGGCACGTAGTAAAAATGTCCGCAAACTGATACCTCGAAGGAACATGCAAAACGCGTACTTGACCCAACACAACCTTTTCCTGAACTAATTGTATGTCCATCTGGACATGCTTAGTGCATTGATGTTGTACTAGATTGCTGGATAGATAGATAGCATTGGCATTATTACAATAAACAATAATGACCTAACAAATTGGGCAATGTAGCTCCAAAAGACGAAACCAACATGCTTCTTCAACGACATTTACAATGCCTCGATATCCCGCCCCCGCACTCGATGTCGAAAGTGTAGGCTAACGCTTTGAAGACCAAGAAATAAGGTTATCCCCTAAAAAAACAATATCCCGAAGTTCAACGACGAGTGTCAAGACACCCGCCCCAATCTCCATCAGTACAAGTAATCAAGCGTGTCGGGGTAGTAGGATATAAATGTAACAAGTGATCAATCGTACCCTGAATATAACGCATGATGTGTTTTAATTAAAGTTAGGCTCCCGTTGATCATACATAAATGACACACCTTTCTGGACCGCTTTAACAATATTATGACGAGCGAAAGTCGGGTACTGAAGAGTGTTGTGGGAACTTTGTTGGTGATGATGTGTCACCCTTTCCACTGAGGTATCAGGTATGCGCTAACACGATCTTCATGCAACCTGCAAACAAGAATATTCCCGTAGGAATATTCCCTCCGAGGCCTAAGTAAGTATTGGCTAAAGAGAGAAATAATTTCTAGGAAGAAGGCCTTTACCTTGGGATCTGAACTATTTATAGGACTAGGGTTTTAGGAATTGTTCCCAAACCCTAGCTATATGAAGGGCTAACTTCAGAGATGGGGATATGTGTCCTCATCAGGTATAAAGGGCTTAATGTGCCTTTCATATTGCGCCTTTTATAAGGAATTGGGCCTCTTTTGTTTCTCTTCAGGGAGAGTCCGTTTGTACATCTGCCTAGTAAGCATGAGAGTGCCACGTGTCATTCTGTGTTAGGTCCAAGGTGGACTTCTGGTTATGGCCACATCAATTTCCACTCAAGAAGGGTGAAAAAACTCCTTACTCCATTTTTACCTTTCTTGACTCTTCCTGTGTTGCAGTGACACGTGGCCGGGGCCCTTCACTTCTTACCCTAGCTTCTATAAATACCTTGCCACTTAGGTTCACTCCCCTCATTTTTCAAAGCGTTTGAGAGCCATTTAGAGAAGGCGATTTACGGCATCACTCAGCCACCAACAGACGATTCATTGCCACCGCAATGTTCATACCTTGTTCTTGGAAGTTCTCATCTTTGTTTTTTGCAATTTTCAAGGGACTTGTTCTTTTGATCCAAAAGGTAATTCCCTTATTTTCAGAAATTGCTTGTTATCTGTATTTCTTTTATTTTCAGTGGCGAGCCATTCTGGTTGTTCGAGGAAGAAGGCCTTGTGTCCTCTGCGTCCTCTTAGCGAGGCTAATGCCCCTCGTCCTAAGCCAACCCTTCTCCTCGTGCAGGACATTATGGTAAGGATAAGCACGGATCCCGACTTTGAAGGCGAGTCTTCGTCTCAGGTGGAAGAGGAGGAGATCATGGAGTCCAAACGTTCTGGAAGAGCGGCGATCTCCTCTTCAAAGAGCGAGGAGGGACATCTTCACCCATCAGAGGTTTTTCCTCTTGAAACGTGGCTAGACTATCTAAATGTGGAGGGGCGCGTGTATAGCGACTCACTGAACTTGGGTGAAGGTTATAGCTTAAGAATGTCGGGGGGCATGGACTGCTCCATCATAGGATTGATACCTGGGGAGTTCGCTGTCTACGCGTCTACCTTAAATCTTGGATTGAGATCCCACCCACCCGTTTGTGGTAGAGATGCTGGACGGCTACAATATAGGTGTCAGTCAAGTGACGCCTAATTCTCGGGCCACTGTCTTTGGGTATATTGCCAAGTACGAACTCGGGGGAATTACTCCTTCTTTCCCAGCCTTCCTCAAGTTAGTGACTTTGTCCAAGGTCCCTCAAGCTGCGAACGGCTAGCTTGCTTTGAGCTACAAGGGTGCCTATAGGACGGTGGTAGGGAAGACGTCTAAGTGGCACCACTAGCGGAAGAAGTGGGTCGTCATTTATACGACTGACCAGAAGATGTGTCAGTGCATGGTTCGCTGACTACCCAACCCACTTTTTGCGGGGAAGAGTGATCCCCTTCCTCTCGTTTCGTTAGACGTCTGGTGGAGAATTACCCCTCTTTTCAAAGCCAAGACGTATACTGTGGGATCCAAGACGGCCTGGGGGCCTGAAGGATGGCTGCCTCACCCAGATCAGTTCGAGGACATTGTCTTCCTCTCAGCTGTGGGCATGTGTCCGTATATGCCGAGAGGTGATGGTTTCACATTAGCTTACCTGCAACGCCTTTATGATATGAAGTTTTTGACTGGTGTTTTCTATTTGCAGACGAAGATGTGGAGAGCTTGGATGACGCTTCTAAGGGTAAGGTGGATATTCCGACTTGGTTGGCCGAGGTGCTTATTGCTGGTATCCTCAAAGCCATGAAGCAGCAGGCGGGAAAAGATGAAGAGGAGGAGGCCACCCCTCAGACGGACACTAAGGAGGTAAATAACTTTTTCGACGGGTTTTGGTTTTCTGCAACATTGCTTAATCGTGGCTGACTTTTCCTTGCCAGGAAAAGACTTCGACCATGGTGGCGCCGTCCATAAAGCGTAAAGCTGGAAGGACGGGTAAACCCGATTCAAGGCTCCTCAAGATCCGGAGGTGGTGCCAACTGCGGGGACGGGGACGTCCTCAAAACGTCTAAAGACGAGCCTGAAGGGTGTTTCTCCATCTGAGGGCGCACGAGGTCCCAGCTCCCAAGATCCTTTGAGAGGTATACCAGACGCCGTCCGTCGTAACATCCCTTCCAAGACGGCTGAGAGGGCTAGGAGTTCAGGGGGTAAGTACTATTCCAACTGAAGGAAATAATGCCCTTGGTCCAAGTATGCATTTAATGACAAGTCTAATAAATGCGGTTCAGTATTAATTAACAAGTTCATAATTTAGTGAGATTAAGAAAACTGTATGCCTAGCTAGAGGTCGCTTCAGTTCAAGTGGAATTAATAATATTAATCCACAACTTACTCTTGACTGAACCCGTAGGGTCACACAAATAGTACGTGAACGGATCAAGTATTTAAGTGAATATATTATTCATTAAGTACTCCATTTATGTGTTAGGTTATGACAAATTTAAAACATATATTTCATGCGGAAAAATCATAAAGCCAGGAAGCAAATTAACACATAGTCAATTAGCATAATTTAGGATACATACATGTGACACGTGCCTTCCCTAGCTGCTCCTGAACCGAACAAGAACAAGTTTAAGACTCCAAGTGTCGTCCCTCCTAAGATAGTCCACAACACGTTCGGATCCGCCTTAGATTCAATTAACTAGAATATAGTCTAAGGTTTTATGTTATTCGAAACTTAATTATATTGGCAAATTATTAAGTTAGTTTAATCTTAAACTATATGAATACTTGTGATTGATATATCATAAATTGTGATTATGTATCACCTATTTATAGGGAGGAAATATCGGACTTAGATTTCCACTAGGATTCAATTTACTAATTCGATTAGAATTCTATTAAAATTAATCCTTTGAATTAAGTGTTTAATCAAACAACTAACTCTCGTGGATTTTGGAAAACAGTTAATCGGACAATCCTAAGCGTTTAAGGATTCATAGCGTTGCACGAACACACACACACGCACATCCCACGAAGGGGCGTGCTGTGCGCGCGGCTCGACCCAGCTGGCAGTCACGCGGCCCATTGCAAGGGCGCTGCTGCTGCTGGCCTTGCCTTGCTCGGCTGGGCCTGGCCTTGCTCCGTGCTTGGCTGGGCCTACCTTGCTTGGCGGGCTGCTGCTGCTCGCTTGCTGCGCTTGCACGGGCTTCACTAGGCGCGGGCATAGCTTCGTGCTGGGCCTTACGTCTAGCAAGCTCGTCCGATGATTATTTCGTACGTCGCGCTTCCGATTCGTTTTCCGATTCCGGAATTCATTTCCGATTCGGACAATATTTAATATTTCCGATTTCGGAATTTATTTCCGTTTAGAACAAATATTTAATATTTTCGTTTCTGGAATTTATTTCCGATTCCGATAATATTTTCGATTCCGGCAATATTTCTGTTTCCGGTAATATTTCCATTTCCAATAATATTTTCCGATACGTACCATGTTTCCGTTTCCGGCAACATCTACGACTTGGATAATATTTATGTTTCCGATAAGATATCCATATTTCCGTTTCCGGCAATATCATCGTTTCCGGAGTATTCATAATTTGCCTTTTGACGATTTCAGCTCCTACTGGAACCGAGATCCGTCGATTCCGAATATCCATAAATGGAGTATTTAATTCACTTAAATACTTGATCCGTTCACGTACTATTTGTGTGACCCTACGGGTTCAGTCAAGAGTAAGATGTGGATTAATATTATTAATTCCACTTGAACTGAAGCAGCCTCTAGCTAGGCATTCAGCTCACTTGATCTCACTGAATTATTAACTTGCATAATTAATTAATACTGAACCCCATTTATTAGACTTAGCATTGAATGCATACTTGGACCAAGGGCATTATTTCCTTCAGTCTCCCACTTGTCCTTAGGGTGAAGGACAAGTGTGCATTGCCTAATTCCTTTGTCGCTTGATGCTTCCTCATGAACATAGGGTAAGAGTTGTCATGCTTATTATGTCCAGATGTATTTCTCGGTTTCAGAGTTCAACTGATCAAATAAATAGATAATCATAGCCTATGATTCATCTTAGCACGACCATGCATTTTACAGTTTCTAGCTCTCCGAGTGGCCTTGTACAACTTTTAGCATCTCATCCCAATTTATGGTAGGACAATCCGAATCTTGTGATCTTGAGATTAGACTTCGTCTGATAGGTGATTACCTGAGCGTTGCCTTTATAGCCTCCTTTTACGTTGCGACGGTTGACAACGTCAAAGTAACCAGTTCTCAAACAAGTAATCTCAAATCACTCAGGTATTGAGGATTAGTGTCTAATAATTTTAATGAAATTTACTTATGACAGATTTTCATCTCTTACAGTAAAGTTTCATACGTATGTCCGATACTAGTCTTTTCAAAGTAAGTATCTATGCAAATGATTGCGACATTGCCATGTCCACATAGTTAGAAAAACAGAACTACTAGTCATCTTGCATTCTAGTCGTCTAGCGTTTTTCTATTCGTCCACCTTTATAGAAAACTCCGACTAGGGACCATTTTCAACTTTTGACATTCAAGTTCACTTGATAGACATTTCTTAGACACAGGTCTGGTCTTGACAGTCTATCTTGAATATATCGTCAAATTGAAGGTACTCATCATTTAATAAACCACAAATTAAATGGAAAATGAATTCTATTCATTTATATGAATGGTTAACCAATAACGTTTTACAAAGTATTAAACTCTAAAACTTTAAAACATTAATTAAGGACATCAAAGCCATTCTCCAACATGCTTGATTCCCATAGCTGTAGTGTGCGAGTTGTGCTTCGCTTGCAGCAGAGGTTTAGTTAATGGATCTGAGATGTTGTCGTCACTTCCAATCTTACTTATCTCGACTTCTTTTCTTTCAACGAACTCTCGTAGAAGGTGAAATCTACGAAGTACATGCTTGACTCTCTGGTCGTGTCCAGGCTCCTTTGCCTGTGCAATAGCTCTGTTATTGTCACAATATAGAGCTATTGGTCCTTTAATGGAGGGGACTACACCAAGTTCTCCTATGAACTTCCTTTGCTGCTTCATGTGCAGCAATATACTCCGCTTCAGTTGTAGAATCCGCAATGGTGCTCTGTTTAGCACTTTTCCAACTTACCGCACCTCCGTTGAGGCAGAAGACAAACCCATACTGTGATCTGAAATCATCCTTGTCGGTTTGGAAACTTGCGTCTGTATAGCCTTTAACAATTAATTCATCATCTCCACCATAGACTAGGAAATCATCTTTGTCCCTTTTCAGGTACTTCAGAATATTCTTGGCAGCAGTCCAATGTGCCTCTCCTGGGTCTGATTGGTATCTGCTCGTAGCACTGAGTGCGTATGCAACATTCGGGCGTGTACATATCATAGCATACATTATTGACCCAATCAATGATGCATATGGAATCCCACTCATTCGTCTATGCTCATCCAGTGTTTTTGGGCACTGAGTCTTGCTTAGAGTCATTCCATGACACATGGGTAGGTAGCCTCGCTTGGAGTCTGCCATATTGAACCTTTCAAGCACCTTATTGATATAAGTGCTTTGACTAAGTCCAATCATGCTTTTAGATCTATCTCTGTAAATCTTGATGCCTCACTAGTGGAAAAAACCCCTGTTGTAGCCCCCTTGTTGAGGGGGCATACATAAGCGCGCCTCAATAGCCACTTAGTCAACGCGGGTCAAATATTTTACTAACAGGTTGGGGCGGGCTTTTGTGGTGTTCGCTTCTACAGAAGCTATTGAAGGGGGCTTTTATAGCCCGCCTCAATAGGCAGAAGCTGTTGAAGGGGGCTTTTATTTGCCCGCCTCAATAGGCCCTATCTGTTGAAGGGGGCCTTCAATTGCCCGCCTCAATAGGCACAACATTAAATTTAAAACAATTAAAACCACCGCCAAACAGATAAGCTAGATCTCGTACAACGACAATCTCTTCACATCTCTTCCAACGCATACCTATCCTCACCGCGCGGCTCCACCACCACCATAACCACCACCACCTTCCTCACCGCGCGGCTCCACCACCACCATCTGAAGGCGAGTTGCCCCCGACCGTCGTCTTTCCTACCTCCGCGCGACTCGATCTTTTTCACACAATCGATCTGTCAAGCTAGGTTAGTTTCTATTCGCAATTACTTGGGTAATAATCCTCTTTTTTCTCGTGCATTTTCCACTTCATTTCATTTTTGTTTGATTTCCCTTGTTCATCGACCTGATTTCCCTTGTTCATCGACCCTTGTTCATTTCGTTTTTTTTTATTTCCCTTGTTCCTAGTTTAATCTTGACTTTTATTAACAGCTGATTAACAAGCATTTTCTGCGATTTTAAGCTTGGAAAATCTCCTATTGAAATTTATATATTGAGACTGTTGCTTCGCATCCCCATGGATCATCTGGAGCTGAGGGCTCTATCATATTAACTGAAGACAGGACATTCGAAAGGGGCTCCATTAGTGTTTCTGATGTTTATTCTCAAGGGTAAATATCTATGTAACTCTTTCATTTTTTGCTTAGTAAAGTGAATTCCTGCTTGTGTCTGTTTTGGATTACATGGCTTTTGGTGAAATGCCATTTGATTTAATGTCTGGCTTTTGGCATTGGACAGACTACTAAAGAAACTTACCCAAGAGCGACTGAATTTGGGGTGGATTTGTCTCAGGCCAACATCTCAATTCAACTTGATGTTAGGAAGGGAGGAAATAGTGGCTCAAATGCTATAGCACCCGCTGTAGAGGTAGGTTATGAGGTTCCTTTCTTTTGTTTATCACTATTCTCTGAAACTTAGAGCTGACTGACTGTCTGCCAGATTGCCTTGATATTATGCTAAAATGACATCTACGAGGTTACTTGTATATGACTTGGTGGTAATAAACCTGGCCTTCACTGGATTATCTACTCCAAGATTTCTTATTGGACCTGTATTGTACTTGAAAAAAGGTAGCCAGAGTTTGAGGATATCGCTAGATTGATCTGATTTTAGCTGAATGAATATGAGTAAACCGAATTAACCCGAACAGAACCCAGTCCAAGTGAATACGTTTCCTTTTTTCTGCTACCCCGTTAGTGTTTCAAAGTGTAGTCTCCCAATTCAATTCCGCTAACCTAATGTGCAAATGGGTTTATTTACACTAAATGCGGGTTTCGTAACTAATTTAAAACCTAAACATGAGCATCGCTGGGATCTATTGATTGAGTTCTGGAGGATGGTTTTTACAGATATTTTATCTTTGGATAAGATTGCATCATTAGAGAACAAAGATCTTATGCCAAGCTAGTTTATACTTAAATCGATTTTAGTTTATTCCTGTGAAATCTTATGTGAAGCTAATAAATGTTAATGTCGACACATATTCCTGTTTTGTTTGGTTTTAAAATTGAGATGAGGTCTTACCATTTTTCTGATGTATAGTTCTTGTGTCAAAATTAAGAATTTATGGCTTGATTTATCTAATTCTGTGTAAAACCTTGTGTTATTAGAAATGAGTCGTCGTTGGATGTACGGTGACCATACTACGGTGGAATACTTGAGTGGGGTTGAGGAGTTCCTTAGATGTGCTTTAGCACACCAACGGAGTACGAAAGCCGCAAAGATCTATTGTCCTTGCCGTGATTGTAACAATGTAAGGCGGTTAGCTGATATTGATGAAATTGAGGATCATTTCTTTCGTCGTGGGTTTAAGCAAGATTACCATGTCTGGTTTTGGCATGGTGAGAAAATACTTGATCGTCCAAGTTCTAGTGTGAATGAATTTGATGTTCTGGCAGAGAGTGATGAGAGTGATGAGAGTGATTCTGATATTTCTGAGAATAATGAGATGGATGATGATGAGCAAGAAGATAATGAAATAAATGAAATGATGGATGCGGTGAAAGATCACTTGAATGAACGACCTCACATACTCGAGCAGGTATTAAAGGCTGCTGAGACGCCTTTGTACCCCGGGTGTACAAAATTCAAATTGTTAGAATGTGTGGCATCACTTTCCAACTTGAAAGCGGAGAGTGGTTGGACCGAAGAAAGTTTCACGAAATTATTGAAACGACTAGGTCTTTGGTTTCCCGATGGCAATGACATTTCCACCTCTGCCTATTATGCCAACAAATTGACGAATCCCTTAGGCTTAGAGGCCGTCAAGATAGATGCTTTCCCAAATGATTGTATTCTTTACAGCAAAGAGTATGAAAATTTGGATAAGTGTCCAACGTGTTCTATGTCGCGTTACAAGCGTAAAGGGGCCAATTCAGCTAAGAGGGGACCGCCCGCCAAGGTATTGTGGTATCTTCCGATCATACCTAGGTTTGAGCGCTTGTTCTCCGTAAAGAAGAATGCTAAGTATCTGAGGTGGCATGCGGAAGAGAGGAAGAAAGATGAATTCCTTAAACTTCCGGCTGATTCTCCTCAATGGAGAACTATTGATAAGAAATATCCTGAATTTGGCAAGGAGGTTAGAAATCTGAGACTTGCTCTATGTACAGATGGGATGAATCCATACGGCTCTCTGAGTAGTCAGCATAGCACTTGGCCGGTTCTTCTTGCAATTTACAATCTTCCTCCATGGTTGTGTATGAAACGCAAGTATATCATGTTGTCACTCCTCATCTCAGGGCCTAAGCAGCCAGGACATGACATAGATGTGTATCTCGCTCCACTCATAGATGATTTGAAATTGTTGTGGAATGAAGGTGTTCCAATGTTCGATGCTCACACCAACTCAAACTTTACATTGCGGGCAATGGTTTTCTGTACCATAAATGATTTTCCGGCCTATGGAAACTTATCTGGGTACAAAACCAAAGGACAACAAGCATGCCCTATATTTGAAGAGGACATGAAGCCCACACGGTTGAATCATTTCAAGAAAAATATCTACCCAGATTTCAGGAAGCACCTTAGTCGATATCATCCTTATCGTAAGAAGAAGGAATTCAATGGGTTCACTAAGGAAGGAGTAGCTCGTACACCTTTGGCAGGATCACAAGTTTATGAACATATCAAAAATGTTGAAACCAAATACGGTAAGTGCTTCAAGTCCAAGTCTAAAAAGGGTGTTTTATGGAAGAAAGTGTCTCCATTATGGGATCTTCCCTACTGGAAAGATTTGTCGGTTAGGCATTGTCTCGATGTAATGCACATTGAGAAAAATGTGTGCGATGCTATCATCGGGACTTTGCTAAACATACCAGGAAAGACCAAGGACAATGAGAATGTGCGGAAAGATATGAAAAAGAAGAATATTCGACCAGATTTGTGGCCTGTTCAAAAAAAAGGATGGTACAAAGACCTTTCTGCCTCCAGCGTGTTACACAATGTCGAGAAAGGAGAAGAAGAAGTTTTGTGAGTGCTTACATGGCATTATGGTTCCCTCGGGATATTCGTCGAATGTTAAGCGCCTATTGTCTCTCTCGGACCTTAGGTTGATTGGTATGAAGTCTCATGATTGTCATGCACTGATTAATGTATTTTTTGCCAATTGCACTTCGTGGGATATTGCCGAAACACGTGAGACATGTTATAACAAAACTTTGTTTGTTTTTCAGTTCCATATGTGCTAAGGTGATTGATCCGGAGAGTTTGGATGCTTTGCACAATGATGTTGTTGAAACTCTATGTCGATTTGAAATGTATTTTCCGCCTTCTTTCTTTGATATAATGGTGCATTTGATTGTCCATTTAGTTCGCGAAGTCAAGTTATGTGGTCCGGTGTTCTTAAGATGGATGTATCCTTTTGAGAGATTTTTTAAGACTTTAAAGGACAAAGCAAGGAATTCGGCTAATCCAGAGGGTAGTATCATTCGGGGAGTCTTTAAAGAAGAGATTTCTGGATATCTAGCTGAGTTTTTGTCAAGCCTTGAACCAATAGGACTTCCAAAATCTCGACATGTTGGTAGGCTCGCAGGGGAGGGAGTAATTGCTAAAAATGTGATTTCTCCTCCATCGGAGAGGAAGAAGAAGGCACATCTTTGTGTGTTGCAGCATCTTACAGAGGTTCATCCTTATTTAGAAAAGCATTTGCTTGAATTGCAACATTGTAATCCTAAGTTGAAGGAAAGAGCGTTTATGCGGGAACATAATCGCACATTTGTTGAATGGTTTAAAAAGGAAGTTGGCAAGAAACAAGACCATGATGTTTCTGATACGATCAAGTGGTTATCTCGAGGTCCTCGACTATGTGTTCGATCTTTTGAAGGATATGATATCAATGGGTTCACATTCTACACTAGAAGGCAAGATGAAAAGAGTGTAGTGCGAAATAGTGGAGTAAAGGTTGTTGCATCATCTAGGGTCTATGTAAGCGCTAAGGATAAAAGGCCGGTTGATTCAGCACAATCATATTATGGTGTTATCGAAGAAATATGGGAGCTTGATTATACCTATTTTGTGATCCCTGTTTTTCGGTGTCAGTGGGCTAACAACCACAATGGTGTGAAGCAAGATAAAATTTTCCCGGGTTTAACCTTGGTGAACTTTGATCGACTAAGTGACAGTGACGAGCCATTCATTCTAGCATCACTAGCTAAGCAAGTTTTTTATGTGGTTGACAATATTGATCCTAGATTGTAGACACCTACTTTTGTCCCCATTCCCGAAAGGGAAAAGTTCGATGATGAGAACGTAAATCTCCACTTGACAACGCATCTCCTATAAAATAACGAATCTCATTACCCCTTTTCATTTCACCCGAAACTTGCTATTTATAGAAACCTGCTATTTATGGAAACCTGCTAAAAATAGTAACTGCCGTAATAGGTAGTTGTTAAAAGTGGCAAGTCATAAAAGATAGAAACCTGTCAGAATTAGGTGTTGCACTCCAACGTAAATCCTAAATGAGATAGAAATTGCGAGAGAATCCTATTCTTAATATGATTCGAAAGTAAGAGTCACGTATTAATTAAGATCCTAACGAGCCTAGAGTTCGTAACGGGCCCAGACGCATCCCGTCACAAGGTTAATACGCACTGAAGGACTCAATTAAATCTCAAATACTCCGGATTCTAGGAATCTGAATCTGACTAAGAAAAACAGCCCAGACCCTTTTTCAACGCCTGGCTCTGGGCGCCGAAATCTTCGGCGCCCAGGCCTGGGCGCTGAAAATACCTGGTACGTGTTTTTTCCTAATTCCTCGTGGATTAGAATTCTGCAATTCTATCTTTCCACGAACTCTTTCCTATAAATAGACCCTTAAAGTTCGACGTGAAAAGAACACAACAACACATAATTATATTCTGAGTATTGACTCTAAACCCCTAAGCCTAAGCCTCACGCTGCAAAACTGATCACGCGTTCTGTCGCAATCGATCCATAAATCGAACAGAACGTATCCTGTCCCATAATTTAAGATTCGTTAAATAAAAGGAGAAATAGCAAAGTCAATGTGGTTAGTTTTCTGAGAACCGTGACGCACCTCTCAAGGGTGCGTCGTAATGTGTCCCTTTTACATGGTTTAATTGCTTTCCTCGCCCTTTATGAACTGTTAAACTAACTAAAATCTGATTGTTCGATCACGCTTAATAAATATGATATTTTTGGGAAATTGGATTATCATGCTAGGTCCCTTAAAACAATCTAAATCAGATAATCGCGTTCGATCTAGTACTATATGTTGCATATTGATAACATCAACTCAGATTAGTTTAATAGTTAACGCATGTCCCTTTAATTATTTATGCTGAGCTAGTAAGGATATCCTGCCTCTGGAGTTATCGAAGAGCGAGTACTCCTCTCGGTAGTTACAGTCCCCCGAACCCTCAATCTCTACCCTGCGGGTGTATGTTGAGCGATCCCCACCACTAGGGATCACAAGGGAACCTACGGCCGTCGTGGTCAAACATAATTGCACTTCCTTTATGTCACGATAACCGGGTTTTGTCAGTTTTTCTCATTGTCGTTAAAAACTGAATGACGACTCCTATATTACTAGTCAATTGGGTGTAAAGTCACAGGAAATCCAATTACACTTGATTTGACAAAAAGAAGCGTCACACCCACGAGGGACGAGGTCACGCATTAGCCTCGTGCTTTTTCGACCCCCTCACAGTGGCGACTCCACTGGGGATAGTGAAGGAAATACTCGTGCTTGTAGGTAATCAAGTTGGGACGACCTGAAAATCAGCATATTAATGTGAACGGGCAGAACCGCATAACGAATCTTGGCTCCTTTGGTGTTTCATCTTGGGAGTTGGGACTAAGGATACCCATCGCCAACCGGGGGGTGCATACGCTTCGAATGTTGTCCACTCGGCACTTTCGCTAGTAGTACACCCGTCCCAAACCCAATCGCTCGCCCATTAGGTCCCTCTCGCCTGCATGCCCCCTTGGCTTGCACTTGCGGGTTGGCCTCTTGAGCGAAATTCGTCTGTTGAAGACACTACCTCGACCGGGGCATGTGTTGGATCCACGATAGAAGCGGTACCAAGCCAGGCGCAAATAACTACCCATAGAAGCCTATCATAAACTACATGACATATTATTATTGCCTCATGATGGAATGTTAGTTATGTGTAGCGAAATATATGATTGTGTGTGACAAACTGTCCTAGAAAAACCAACGACCTTAAAAAATTGCCCAAACATTCATAAACCAATTTGCCAAAGAGTTATTCCGAAACACGTGTTCCGCAAATCCGAACGATCGCCACAAAAATAAGCGACGCTCGGGATGGCCTGTAACGAATCCCACAAAACGCTGCACAACGCGTAAAGGACGTTATTAGGCAAGCACGCAAAATCGAAGTGGCGTAAACAAAAGTAGACGCAAACAGAAAACGAGAACCAGCCAGGGACGCATTTTCAACGCCCCTGGCTGGGCGCCAGAATTTCTCACGCCCTATGCTGGGCGCTGAAGTTGCTGCTTGGCCTTCTGGTCAGGCGCAGCAGCCTCGGCGCCCGCGCAAAAGGAAAATACGTAGCACAAAAAAAACGTTCGTAAAAAAGAATTGCTACGAGGGCGTAAGAAAAGCACTCAATTTCAAAAGCAACTCGTAAAAAATTAATAACTCTTTGCGTCGTTGTTAGGCTCCTACGACGACAATGCTCGGCACTAAAAACCGAACATGCTAATAATTATGAACGTCACACGGGCAAAGATTTTCGAAAATATAAAGAGTTCAAAGTGCACACATAACAGTCCAAATATACTAGTCCGACTTAAGGGTAGTCATAGAATGTCTAAAAAAAAACCGACTCAGGAAACAAACTAATGTGTCTCCTACTCCACAACGATAATGCAGGGCCCCTGAATACCTACCCGTGATAGCCATCAAGGAACGCGATGGAAGAAGCATATCCCGAACATCTATACCTAGAGGTCCCACAAACCAAAGAGATGCATGCTCTGGAACACGACCCTTTACGTTCTCAAAGGCCACTCGCCCCAAAGAATCGTGCTATGCCAAAAACGCTCCCCAACTCACATGCTTTCGGGCTATTGTTTGGGTTAGAAAAGAAAAGAGCGAAGAATGAAACGGAAATTATGGCATTAGCTCTTCAAGATGAAGTGTTCGACCCTACTAAATTGATCGCTCCATCACCCTCAAAAGATGACCAAATCCAACGAGGGTGGCGCAAGACTTTCAAATGGACTAATGCTCGTGGGATGAAGTTCAAGATATCTGCGGGAGAGGGTCCGATGTACGAAGAATTAGAGTCTGAATCCGAGTCTGACTCCGAGTCCGAACCTAGCAAAATTGTAACCCCTCCCAAAAATAGTTTAGACCCGGAAATATCTACTCCGGGAGATCTTTTTGATGTAATGCTTCATGACTTTAATAAAATAAACAAAACTTTTGAGTATATGCCGCTTAAAAATCCGAGTAATAATGCAGAATGTCTCGCCACTAATGAGCGCGAAAAAGAGCCAGAAGAGGAATATACCGAACTAATAAAAGCTGTAAATGAACAAGAACTCAAAACTCCTATAATTGAGGACACAGAATCGGTAAATATTGGAACAGAAGAAAATCCTAAAATCATTAAAATTGGCCTCACCTTAACTCCCACTGAAAAGGCCGATCTAATCTCCACTTTGCGGGAATTCGAGGGTGTCTTTGCTTGGTCCTACAAAGACATGCCAGGAATAGATCGAGAGATTGCTGAGCATAAAATTCCGCTAGATCCCAAGATGACGCCAGTAAAACAAAAGCTACGGCGGCTCAAACCAGAGATAGCCTTGAAAATAAAAGAAGAAGTCACTAAGCAATTAGACGCCGGCTTCATAAAAGTCTCCAACTACCCAGAATGGGTGGCCAATATTGTCCCCGTAGCTAAAAAAGATGGACGAGTGCGAATGTGCGTAGACTTTCGAGACCTCAACAAAGCCAGTCCTAAAGATGACTTCCCTCTGCCTCACATTGACATACTAGTAGACAACACCGCAGAACACGCCCTTCTCTCCTTTATGGACGGGTACGCCGGATATAACCAAATACTTATGGCAGAAGAAGACATGGAAAAAACAACCTTCATTACCCCTTGGGGTACATATTGTTACACTGTAATGCCTTTTGGTTTGAAAAACGAAGGGGCCACCTATCAAAGAACAGCCACCACGTTACTCCATGACATGATACACAAAGAAATCGAGGTCTATGTAGACGACATGATCGTCAAATCTAAAGACCGGCACGGTCACCTCCCGGCACTTAGAAAATTCTTCACCCGAATCTTGAATATAACATGAGACTAAATCCACAAAAATGTGTGTTCGGGGTAACCTTTGGAAAGTTGCTAGGATATGTTGTTAGTACGCGAGGAATCGAGATTGACCCATCCAAGATCAAAGCCATTACCGAAATGCCCCCACCGAAAACTGAAAAACAGATAAGGGGCTTCCTAAGAAAGCTGCAATACATTAGTAGGTTCATTTCCAAGCTTACTATGACTTGCGAGCCAATATTCAAAAAATTAAGAAAAGAAGAAAAAGCCGAATGGGATGAACAATGCCAAATTGCCTTCGAAAAAATCAAAGAATATTTAAGCAAACCACCCGTCCTTTCCCCGCCTTTGCCCAGAATCCCTTTACGCCTATACCCAACCGTCACGGATACTGCAGCAGGAGCAATGCTCTCACAGTGTGTACATGGATTCGAGCGAACCATTTACTACTTGAGCAAGAAGTTCATACAGTACGAGACGAGATACACAGAACTTGAGAAAACCTGCCTCGCCCTCGTCTGGGTATCCAAAAAACTCAGACATTACCTATTGGCCCACACTGTTCATATAGTGTCACAACTAGACCCCTTAAAATACATGTTCGAAAAGCCCGCCCTAAATGGTCGCCTGTCCAGGTGGCTAGTCATGCTCTCAGAATTCGACCTAAAATTCATGCCAGAAAAAACGATCAAAGGAAGAGCGGTAGCCGAATTCCTGGCCGAGCATGCCACGAATGAGGAAACCACGGAAGCTTACCTCCTCCCTGACGAGGAACTTCTGATGATACGAGACGACTATTGGACACTATACTTCGATGGCGCGTCCAACCAGAAGGGATGCGGCGTCGGAGTTCTCCTAGTCAGTCCCGAAGGGGCCCATATACCAATTTCCGTCAAACTTGACTTCGAGGCCACAAACAACGCCGCCGAATACGAAGCCTGCATAGTTGGGCTAGAGGCCGCAGTTAGCCTCGGAGTCAAACATCTATAAGTCTTCGGGGATTCTTCCCTAATAATCAACCATATATCCAAAAGATGGAAGGTCCGAAGCACTAGTCTCTCAAAATATCAAGCTCACTTAGACCAAATGGTCGAGCAATTTGAAAAAATCGAGTATACGTACTTACCAAGAGACGACAACCAATTCGCGGATGCACTAGCGAAGCTAGCTTCAATGCTCAACATCCCGAATGAATGGGACGGAATGACCCTTCGGGTCGAGCGAAGGAAAGAGCCGGCTTATTGCTGTGCCATAGACTCCGAACCTGAAAACACCGAAGAAGAACCATGGTATACGGACATCCTTCGTTACAAAACAAGTGGAGAATTCCCCCCAAACACCTCCCCGCGAGCACAAAAGGCCCTACGCCTCCTCGCTTCACAATATAGCATAATTCTGGGGGAACTGTACAAATACACGCCGAGTAAAATCAAGTCACTTTGTGTCCACCAAAACCAAGCCCAAAGACTAATGGAAGAATACCATAACGGCGTGTGCGGACCTCATATGAACGGAAAAATGCTATCCCGAAAAATATCCCGCTCAGGGTACTATTGGACCACTATGGAAACCGATTGCCATCACTTTGTAAAAACTTGCCCAAAATGCCAAATCTTCAGTTACCTTAACCACTTGCCTCCCTCAGAACTATACACCTTCACTTCTCCATGGCCCTTTTCGACCTGGGGTATAGATATAATCGGCAAGGTAACACCAACAGGCGTAGGGGGACACGAGTACGTTTTAGTCGCAATTGATTACTTCACTAAATGGGTAGAGGCAGTCTCCTATGCAAAATTAACGGCCAAACATGTCGCTCGATTCCTAGAAAAGAACATATTCTGTCGATACGGGGTTTCACATGAAATCATAAGTGACCAAGGTTCCCACTTTAGGGCCGATGTCCAAGACCTGCTCGAAAAATATCGTGTCAAACATCATAAATCCTCTCCCTAAAGGCCGCAAATGAACGACGCGGTAGAGGCGGCCAACAAAAATATTAAAGTCATAATCGAAAAAATGGCCGAAAATTATAAGGATTGGCCCAACAAATTACACTTCGCATTATGGGGCTATCGAACCTCAATCCGCACTTCCATTGGAGTAACACCCTACTCCTTGGTATACGGAATGGAAGCAGTTCAACCGATCGAGTTGGAAATTCCCTCCCTCCGGATCGTCCTAGAAAGGAAGCTGCCCGAGGCCGATTGGGTTCAAGCTAGGTACGACGAGCTCGTCCTTTTAGACGAACGGAGGTTGAGAGCTTTACATCACGTGCAAGTGTATCAAAAGCGCATTGCAAGGCAATTCAACAAAAGAGTCAAACCTTGAAATATCAAAGAAGGCGATTTTGTGTTAAAAGAAGTCCGCGCACCTACTACGGACCCACGAGGTAAATTCCGGCCTAACTGGACGGGACCATATTTTGTAAAGACCATCCTACCTGGCGGAGCAGTCCAACTAGCCGACATAGATGGAGCGGAATTCGCTAACCTCAAAAATTTAGACCAATTGAAAAAGTACTATATTTAATAAAACTCAGTCCGGAGTTATGGCATCTAAATAAAACACATTAAGACTCATAAGCAAGCATTCTGCACATTACTTTAAGCAAACGGCATAAAACTCGATAAAGTAGAAAAAGGCGAAGGACAAAGTTTCAACGCCCAGGACTGGGCGCTGTTATTTTTCACGCCCAGGCCTGGGCGCCGATATTCCCTACGCCCGTGAATGGGCGTCATTCTCTCTTGCCACCTATCCTCCCGCTTCTGCAAGTGTTCGTACTCCTTTTTCGAATCATCAAAAGAACCACGAACACTTGGGGGGGAAGCAGATGTGTAATGAACACCCCTTTCAAAAAAAAATTTCAAAAGTCAAAGCTAGAACTACGCGCGACCTGTTTTTGACAAGATACGTAGGCAATCCTTATCAAGGATTCGGTCCAATAAATATTAAAAAATAATAAAGTCATGCAACACATCGAGAAGAAAGGATATTACAAAGGGCACTATACCCCAATCCATGCACGGGCAAGGCCAAATAGAATGAAAACGAAGACACAAGAATTTTCAGGAACAAGCCCAACAAATGAGTATGGCACGAGTCGGCAAAAAGCGAAAAATAATAAACATGCATATGTAATACCCTAAGTAGTCGGCTAGTCTAAAATATGTGTGCACTCTTGTATGAACTCATTATTTTTATGGAATTCTTTCTCTTTTCAAATTCGTCGTTGGTTTAGAAAGCTAGTATTGCTATAATATGTTAAGACAAAGCCCATGGAAGGCTCAAAACATTCTTGCACCCAAAATTCGCAAAAAATAAAATAATGTTACATGCGGAATACAAGAATGAATATATACAAAACAGGAGGTAAGCCTAAGACTCGTCATCGGCTTCATGTCTCCAAGCCTCGCCGGTCCATCCACTCCACTCCCCATGGTATGAGGACCCCCAGCCAGAATCACCCCAAAAATGCGGCTGTGACTGTAACTTGGGGCTAGGCTCTCGAGCCACCGACACGAAACGTCGCCCACGCTCCGGCTCGGACCTCTCCCCGGAAGAACTCACCCCCACATCGGAACGGCGATGCCGTAGGGGCGAGTGCCGTGCCCTCTCTCTCTCCCCACGACCGCGTCCCCCGCCCGAGGGACCCGCGTCGTCGGCCCCGGCTCGTCCAGCCCCCGTCTACAAAAATAAAAGAGGGTGAGTAACGGAAAACCAAACAAAAGGCATATATCAAAAGCAAAAGAGGGCACATTTCTCGAGTGGAGTGGGGGCTCCTGCAAGAAAGTGCAGATCGGGCCCGAACCAACGCGGACTTCAACCGGTTGATCACCCCCACCATCGCGTTGGCCGTGCGGGCCGGAACCTGAAACAGGAATGTTAGTAACAAAAGAAAAAAGAAAGATATAAGAAGAATACACAAATAAAAGGTGCATACCGCCTGTACTCCCTCAGGGAGCGGAGCATGGAAGACCCGGTCTTCCGGGAAAGTCTCCACAATCTCGGATCAACTCTCTCCGGTATACGAGATCCGAGCATCGGGAAGCACCCATCCCCCTAACGAAGGATCAGGATACTCCTGCACGAAACACAGTAAACACAGTAAACACATGGGCACGAGCATGAAAACACTAAAATCAATACAAAAAGAGAAAGCAACTCACAGCGCCAGGCTCCGGGAGACGAAGGGAATCCTGGATAAACTGATAATAGCTAGCTCCCGCTATCACCAACTCAGTCGCCGGCACACCAGCCCTCGAGTAGACCCTCCACGACTCGCCTATCGAACGAGTAGACAGCATGGTCGCAGGGGGGGCTTAGGCACCGAAAAAGCCCCGACCGTCTGCATACGTACCCGCTCTCCCAAGTACCAGACAGGGTCCCGACGGCCAACGAACAAGACCCGCATCTGGCTTAGGGCATAACTATCCCTGACCGAAGCATAAGTACCCCTAAAAGAGAGCCACGGGGTCCAAACCACCTGTTTTGTACAAACACGGTCAGATCTCGCACATGGAAAATATAAAGAATGGCGAAATACGAGATAGAGGATAAGATTCTGCACATGCTCAGGGTTCCCGTCCCGAATGAGATCCCACACGGTATCGGGCGGTGGACGCGCAGTCAGCTTCTTCTTCGAACCCCAACGGCGACCGGCAGAGTACTCCAAAGGCCTCTGCCCCTTTCGGGGGCCAGCCAAGGTAAGTGCTCAAAGGCCCACAGCTGCAAAAGGAAAAGATAATAAAACGTCAAAAAAGGGACACCCGGTAAAAGCGAGAAAACAAAAGAAAGTCTAGGCACATACCTCGATCAAACGCGGCACTCCTGCCAATGTAATGACAAAGTGACGTCTACTCGGGTCCGAGTCGCGCACCGCCAAACTCATCTGGCCGACGAGCGTCGCATAGCCCAAATCGCCCCAGCAATAGTCACCCAGTGTAGACACGTCCTCCACCATGCCTATCCACCTCAGGTCAAAGGTGTCAGTCGGACCCGATAGAAAAGTGGAAGTAATGAAATGGAGGTAGAAAAGCCGAGCCTGTCTCGAAGACGAATCCTCTACCCCATGCTCCAAGGCCCACATCAGGTCAGCGAAAGGTATCCCACGGGGCTGGTACGAAGGCAATCTCATGCCCATCCACGAGCCCAGGAGCCTGGTACCCTCAGCAACGATCGGCGGTGGGCCATCCGACCTCAGACGAACGGGGTTCCCTGTAAAGGTCAAGCCCGTCAAAGCCGTATAGTCCTCGGGAGTAATCGTCATCTCACCCCAAGGAAAATGTAAAGTGTTGTTGGTATCCCACCACCACCTCATGAACGACCGCAGAAAGGACAGGGAGATGTTAAGCCGCAGTATCTCCCAGAAGGTCTCGACCACCGGAAACAGTGAGCTCGCCCTCACCAAAGCCTGGGCGTCCGAGCTCAGGAAGCCAAAAACAGTCTCGCTCGTCGCTGCACCGTAGCCGCGAACCGTAGTCTCCCTCCTCGCGTGAAGGCGGGAAGTCACGTGGTGCTCTAGGTCATAGTGCAGGTCCCGACCGTCATAGAGCTCAGGACCCACCCATAGGGGTCCCGCGCCAGTAGACTGACGCGTCATGCCACGCTCCTCGTGGCCACCAGAAGGAGGTGACGACTCGTCAGGCATGCTGATCAATTAATAATACAATAAGGCATTATACCTTTAACAAAACTAGCACTCACACCAATCACTAAAGGAGTGCATTCCACTCATAAAATGGAGTCATACAATTTTTATTCCCTAAGACATGATACTAAGTTCATATTGAGCAAAAATTCCCTAAGTAAAATTTTTAATTAACTCCAACAAAATGAAAATTCTTCCATAATTTGTCATTCATGAATTGTGAGGAACACAAGCAATATACCAAAAACACCTACATTGTAAGAAAACACTAGAGTCGTAGGTATACTTGGAGGCTAGTATAAAAATGCCCAAATTCAACAAGAATCAACACACTTGCGAAAATTAACATGCACAAACTAATTAACATGTTATGTAGAACATTTCCAACTATCTAATTGAAGGAAAGGGGCACAAAATCAAAAACCTCGAAATCAATTTCATGCATAAAAATACTTGACAAAAATACTGAAATTGACAAAAAAGCTCAAAATTACTGAAAATTACTTACATTGGGAAGATTAGGAAGTGATTTGGAGTAGAATTCGTGAAGAAAAGTGAAGAAAACGAGCGAAAATAAGTAGAATGAAATGAAGAGTAAAAACGAAAATGGCGGAAATGAGAAGAAAAAGAAGACGGTCGCGTCTTTTAAAGACCGTCCTCTCCTTCGCATTTTCAACGCCCAACACTGGGCGTTAGAAATTATCGCGCCCAGAGCTGGGCGCTGAAAGTGCTTCCCAGACAGTGAATATTCGCTGTCGGGCACGCACAATTCCCTATTTGTGTAAAATATCCGTTATCTTGATATTTCTTTCCCAAAAACGGTACTTTGCAATATCGTTAAAAATATATACACACTGTGGGCCCACTTATAGGACACACCTAATCAGGAAATATTGCGACCCACTAACAGGTTGTAATCACAAAAGCCCTTCTACATAGGCGAAATGAAAAGAAAGAAAGAAATTCAAAATGGGCTCGCCCACCTTCAACGGGCGGGGTCTGCGTCACTAGCCGCGCAGGTCCTAAGTTTTCGAAAAATAAAGTCTTCAAATTCAAAATAGGCTCGCCATCTTTAGCCGGCGGGGTCTGCGTCACAAACCGCGTAGGTCCTTATCTTCAAATTTCAAAAACAGATTCGTCCACTTCTATCGGACGGGGTGTCCACCCTTAGCGGACAGGCTCGCCATCTTTAGCCGGCGGGGTCTGCGTCACTAACCGCGTAGGTCCTTAGTCGCTGCAGCGATAACCTTTATCGGTTTTACCTTTTTCCAAAAATTAAAGGATCGGTTTTCCCTTTTTCCAAAAATTAGAGGATCGGTTTTCCCTTTTTCCAAAAATTAAAGGATCGGTTTTCCCTTTTTCCAAAAATTAAAGGATTGGTTTTCCGTTTTTCCAAAAAAGAACGATGAAATTGGTTTTCCCTTTTTTCCAAAAATTAAAGGATTCGTTTTCCGTTTTTCCAAAAAAAGAACGATGTGCTGGATTTTCCTTCGTTTTACGTCCCATAAAAACAAGGGGGTTTTCTCGTTTAACTAGCCTTGAAAATGAGAATCTTTAAAAAAACATTTTTACCTCGTGGTTGGGCTTGGCCAGGCCCAATTACACTTTATAGCTTTGATTTCGAAAACATCTGTAGCTACTCCCAATGACAAAGTGAGGGAGTTTCTACGCCTCTTTAGATACTTCCAATGACAAAGTGAGGGAGTATTCTATACTATCCGTTGAAAAATCCCAATGACACGTGAGGGATATGTCGACATTTCAAGTGATGACTCTTAAGTCAAATGTTATCACTCGGGGGCTCGTGAGACCCTCGTAAAACAGGTCACATACACCATGGCTTGTGTGGCGCACTCCGTCCAGTACTTTGACCATCGTCTCATCCCGAGACTCAGTCAAAGTGGGGGCTAACTGTAGACACCTAATTTTGTCCCCATTCCCGAAAGGGAAAGGTTCGATGATGAGAACGTAAATCTCCACTTGACAACGCATCTCCTATAAAATAACGAATCTCATTACCCCTTTTCATTTCACCCGAAACTTGCTATTTATAGAAACCTACTATTTATGGAAAACTGCTAAAAATAGTAACTACCGTAATAGGTAGTTGTTAAAAGTGGCAAGTCATAAAAGATAGAAAGCTGTCAGAATTAGGTGTTGCACTCCAACGTAAATCCTAAATGAGATAGAAATTGCGAGAGAATCCTATTCCTAATATGATTCGAAAGTAAGAGTCACGTATTAATTAAGATCCTAACGAGCCTAGAGTTCGTAACGGGCCCAGACGCATCCCGTCACAAGGTTAATACGCACTAAAGGACTCAATTAAATCTCAAATACTCCGGATTCTAGGAATCCGAATCTGACTAAGAAAAACAGCCCAGACCCTATTTTCAACGCCTGGCTCTAGGCGCCGAAATCTTCGGCGCCCAGGCTTGGGCGCTGAAAATACCTGGTACGTGTTTTTTCCTAATTCCTCGTGGATTAGAATTCTGCAATTCTAACTTTCCATGAACTCTTTCCTATAAATATACCCTTAAAGTTCGACGTGAAAAGAACACAACAACACACAATTATATTCTGAGTATTGACTCTAAACCCCTAAGCCTAAGCCTCACGCTCCAAAACTGAACACGCGTTCTGTAGCAATCGATCCATAAATCGAACAGAACGTATCCTGTCCCATAATTTGAGATTAGTTAAATAAAAGGAGAAATAGCAAAGTCAAAGTCGTTAGTTTTCTGAGAACCGTGACGCACCTCTCAAGGGTGCGTCGTAATATGTCCCTTTTACATAGTTTAATTGCTTTCCTCGCCCTTTTATGAACTGTTAAACTAACTAAAATCTGATTGTTCGATCACGCTTAATAAATATGATATTTTTGGGAAATTGGATTATCATGCTAGGTCCCTTAAAACAATCTAAATCAGATAATCGCGTTCGATCTAGTACTATATGTTGCATATTGATAAAATCAACTCAGATTAGTTTAATAGTTAACGCATGTCCCTTCAATTATTTATGCTGAGCTAGTAAGGATATCCTGCCTCTGGAGTTATCGAAGAGCGAGCACTCCTCTCGGTAGTTACAGTCCCCCGAACCCTCAATCTCTACCCTGCGGGTGTATGTTGAGCGATCCCCTCCACCAGGGATAACAAGGGAACCTACGGCCGTCATGGTCAAACATAATTGCACTCCCTTTATGTCACGATAACCGGGTTTTGTCAGTTTTTCTCATTGTCGTTAAAAACTGAATGGCTACTCCTATATTACTAGTCAATTGGGTGTAAACTCACAGGAAATCCAATTACACTTGAATTGACAAAAAGAAGCGTCACACCCACGAGGGACGAGGTCACGCATTAGCCTCGTGCTTTTTTGACCCCCTCACATAGATGGCGTGTTGTTGCCCAAGGAAAAAGACATATTTTGGGTATTGATGATGTTGTAGATGAAGATGCGTATGATGAGTATGATGACACACCTCCGTTACCAATGGTTGTTCAACCATTTCCAGAAGAGGAGGATGCAAATAATACTAATCATATGCGTACATATCATACGGAAGGAATATGGGTTACAAATTGTAATTGAAACATACATGTGTAAGTCCGGGCTTCACTTCTGATGCATTGTTGAAGTTTTCGACTTTGTTCTTTCTATTCATATCTGCCTGTGCGCCTAGGAATTTGATTTGAACTCTAGTTGTTCTTTGATTTCATATTGTTTTGGTAAATTGGTCGTTTTTTGGAAAATAAAAACTGTTATTAGGATAAACATTACAAACAAACACCAGAACACCTAGGCACCCCACAAGCCACCTAAGTGAAGTACTGTTTTATCTTCTCAGTGCATTGATCAGTTCTGTTCTGTGCACTGATCTGCACTGCTCAGATCAGAACTGTGCAGATCAGTCATCAGAACTGTGGACTGATCTGCACAGCTTAGATCAGAACTGTGCAGATCATTGCACAAAACTGGTCAGTTCTGAACAGTTCACAGAACTGATCTGCACAGCTCATATCAGAACTGTGCAGATCAATTGTAAACTTATAGCATTTGCTTACTTCTAATCAGTTCTGTACATTGTAAACTCAGAAAGTGCATTTGCTTGTCCTGTCACAAGCTTTTAATGTTTATCTGCATATAATCATTGGAGCAGTCATATTTTATTTTAGTTGTTCTTTTATTGAAGTGGTTTTACTTTACTGAGTTCTTAATGGATGAATCATCCGTAAGTTATGATTTGGCACTTGTATAGAGGCTGTGTTGGAATGAGGGGCTTGCTCTGATTCTGTACTTCCTAATACGTTCGGTAATCGTTACAAACCTTTTTTTTTTGGAACTATTACGGGTCCTTTGCTGATAACATCAGTGAACTTTGAATTTTGTTGGCTACTGATGTGATACTTGGAAGAGATAGTATTGCTTGAAGAATCCCTTGTTGTATCCTATCCCACTAGTCCACTACAACAACAATCTTAAACTTAAAATCTAAAGTCAAAAACATGTATCAGTATTAGATCCAGGGCACTCGTGTAAATGTTATTGTTTCCTAATAGCTAGTACCCATGGAGTTTATGTTGCATGCACTATCAGACCTCTTTATTCTGTTCCTAAGTGCTGTCAACTTGAGATGTGATACCTGATACCTGCTATAAAACTTTGTGCCATTGTGAATTGTCTAGGAACGAGTTGTTGCTGCTCAATTTCTAGACGTGCAATATGTTACGCATACATGTACTGATATGCGTATTTGATTTAATAGACTGTTTATGTGCGTTTCGTGTGACTGACATGAGTACACTATATGCACAGAACTGATCTGAGCTGTGCAGATCAGTGCACAGAACTAATCAGAACTGACCAGTTCTGCGCACTGATCTGCACTGCTTAGATCAGAACTGTGCAGATCAGTGGACAGAACTGATCAAAACTGACTAGTTCTGTGCACTGATATGCACAGCTCAGATCAGAACTGTGCAGATCAGTGCACATAACTGATCAGAACTGACCAGTTCTGTGCACTGATCTGATCAGAACTGACCAGTTCTGTGCACTGATCTGATCAGAACTGACCAGTTCTGTGCACTGATCTGCATAGTTCTGATTTGAGCTGTGCAGATCAGTGCGCAGAACTGGTCAGTTCTGATCAGTTCTGTGCACTGATCTGCACAGCTCAGATCAGTTCTGTGCATATATTCTTAAGCTCTATAAGTTGTAATCATGCAATTAATTTCTACTAAGTATTGTTCCCTTTACTAAGTATTGCTCTTTGTTCTTTGTTGCAGGACCGTAGCTAGCATGGATGATCATCGTGATAATGAAATACAGGGAATTGATGGAGCTAGTCATCCTACGGGGGAATCACAAGGTACCAACACTAGTAAAAAGACCAAATTCCGTGGTCCGTCAAAAGGAGTTCAAGCCAAAAATCCCATGTATCTTCAGTATAATCAATATGGAATCCCCGGTGGAGAATGGTCAAGAGAATACGGGAAGCAAGTTGGGTCTTGTGCTGCTAGAATTAACGTTAATGTGAAAGAATATTCAACGTTAGATGAACACACAAAGAAGGGGTTTTGGGAGGAGACCAAGGTAAACATTTGAATAAAAACTTGATTTGTATTCTCCTAGATTATCTAATTTGTGTAGCATACGTTTCTAACAATCTCTTATCCATAAAATGAACAGCTTATGTTCCACATTATTGATGATCCGGCTAAAAGGAGAGAAAAATATTTTCATATGTGTGTGGCGAAACGCTTTGGAGCTTTCAAGTCCAGGTTAACGCGGCGTTGGATAACTAAGAAAGAAAAAATGTCGAAACATCAGACAGACGACATGCCTTGGGACATCTACAATCAAATCACAGAGGATGATTGGAAATCTTTTGTGATGGAACGAAACAAGCCGGAGATGTTGGTAATAATGAATTTACTTTGCTAGATATTTTTTTATATAATTATATGATTAGTTTGTTGTTGCCATCTTTAATTGTTCGACATGTTCTTTATGTTTTTTTGACAGGTTCGTAGAGAAAAAGCAAGTAAAAGTGAATTACAAAACAAGCACCCACATCGCACAGGCCAAAAGGGTTATGTTAGAAAGAGACCAGAGTGGATAAATGATGGGCGACTACCGCCAGAGGCAGCTTTAACCCTCTCAAGTGGCTCCTCCTCAGTGACCTCATCACTCACCACAGCGCCAGATAGATTTAAGAAGTTTAGATCAGTAGAGTGGATCTTGGCTCATCAAGTTAAAAACAAAGAGGGAAAGTGGGAAGTTGACTCGAATGATAAGGAAGCCGTAAATATTGCTAAGATGGTTGTAAGTGCATATGAAATTTTACGTTCTATATCCTTTTCTTTGCTTCTCCTTTTCATCATGTATACCATCTAATTTTTACTTTCCTAATTCTTATAGTTGGAGTACATAGAAGAAGAGGGAAAAGGAAATATTTCTTTCACCCATGGAGAAGATGCCCTCACCAAGGCTATGGGAAAAAAGGATCACCGTGGGCATGTCAAGGCAACAGGTGGAGTCAATGTCGGTTACAAAGTTGCTTTCGGTCCAATAGACCGAAGTAGTAGATATGGCCATAGTGAACCATCACCGGAGGCAGTCGAATCAATCAGAGCTTCCGTGAGAAGGGAGTTTGAAGATCAATTAGAGAGAAAGGTGGCGGAGGCCCTCCAAAAGCAACTAGCCACATTGAAAGCAACCGGTCAACTAAACACCCTCTCTACCCCCGCACTTGATTCTGCTCTTGTAAGTGATGATTTTGATGTTAACCGTGCACTTGAAACCGCTCGTCCGAATTCATCGCAGCAACCACGCGAGCTGAAGGTATATATTCTCTATAGTGCATACACTCAAAACACCCCTAGCTAGGTTTTTTTTTATTGTAATTTGTAGTGATTTCTGAAATTTTGTAAATTTATTTGTGAAGGCCATAACTCCATGTCGTCTTGCCCTTGAGGATAAATTTTTGGGTAACAAAGTGATAGTGGCAGATGGTATGGCGTACCCATTGGATGGTTCGTTGTACCAACACTTTAGATCGATGAAGCCTAGTCATTATAAGGTCCAAGTTAATTGTATTTACGACGGACATGATGATGACACTCTTCCGATACCTACTGGAGATGGATTCAATAACTTAGGCAGGGATCTTGCTAGTTTTGTGCAATGGCCAATTCACTTGGTGATTTTCGAAGAAGACGAGGTATAATTTTTTTATTATTAATTGTCATTCATTGCGTTATGCATCTTTTTATTTATTATTGCTATTTGCCTACCCCTGTTTAGAATTAGATTCAGAGCCTTGAACTCCTTTGGTTTCTACCTCTGTTTAGGAGTACTCTACTCCACGCCCAACAGAGAAGTCCAGGAGTCAGATTTTTGAAGAGGTGGCTGGTAGCTCCAAAGAGAAGAAAAACGAATTAATTGTCAAAGAGAAGACAACAGAATTAGTTGTCAAAGATAAGACAACAGAATTAATTGTCAAAGAGAAGGCAACACTTTATTTAGGGTCCAAAGAAAAGACAACACTGAAGTTAACGGCCAAGGTAAACCATATGCTTCCCACTCCCCTGTGCTTCAACAGTGAAATCAAAACTGAAATTTTCATGCTAGCTTAACATTATTGTTACAGGAAAATTCATGCTCAAATAAGTTGGAGTCGAAATCGAAGTCTAAGAACTCTAAGAAATCCAAAGAGATGGTAGGTAGTTGTGATCGTAAAACTGAAGAATCGGCGGCCAAAATTAAGAAGCAAAATTTGGCAGACGACACAATTCAAGGTCTTGGCCCATCATGCAATTATTTGAAGTTTATCATCAATACGGCGCCCGGTGATGTATATAAAAATACTTCAATCCCATTGCCCGCTTCGGTTTGGCATTATGACGAAGATCGACAAACTTATGTACATGAGGTTGACATTGAAGAGTTCCTTAGAGGGGCGTGCCTCAACATTTCAGTGATCCAAGTCTATATGATGTAAACTTTTCCATCGATATTTTTGTTTTTGGTTTTGTCAACTATAATAGTTTTTAAAATTTTTGCATTATACATTTACTTTGTAGGTGTTTATTCCACGAGCACACCTTTGCATTTGAAAACTCTCATATTGGGTTTATTTGTCCCGAGGCAATGTCAAGCTCTAGAATCAAGGCCAACCCTCAAGATGCATCAATGTATTTGAAAGTAGTTTTCAATGCTGAAATTGAAAAGGAGAAGAAGGGTGATCCTAACATTACCAAATGGTTTTTGATCTCATACCATCAAGAGTAAGTGTTAGAGATTGATCGATATTTGGTAAATAGCTATGTTATTGTTTTTTTCATGCGTAAGGTTTCAATAACATTTATATATAATGCAGAAATCATTGGATTTTGTACATGTTAGACCTACGTAGAGGTTGTGCGTATATTTTCGACTCTGCGATAGGTTCCAACCGAGAAAATAGTGCATGTGGAATCTTGTGTTTGTAAGTTACTTTCATTTCTTTTTAAGTTATTTCTTTTTGTGCCGAATCAGATTCATGAAGTTTTACTCAACTTCCAGGGCATACCAAGTGTACAAGTTTAATGATGGGATTTGTCCGAATAGAGCGACTACGCAGGGGTTGAAAGGCTTCCATGTAAAGGTATATCATGCTTACTAATTAGCTTTACTTTTTTTTTTTGGGTAACTACTTAGATATATAATTTATGATTTGTCTCCAAATCAGTGTGCTCAACAAGTAGGCGCCCGCGAGTGTGGCTATTACGTTATGAAGTTCATGCATGAAATAGTCACGTTACACCATAACTCTGATGAGCGGTTAGATAATGTTCGTTCTTTTACCATATGTTAGTTGAACTACTAATACTAGTACTTTTACGTAGTAGAATTCTTAATTTACAAGTAGCATTACTTATCATGTTACTTATTTCAGGCTTACACTCCAAGAAATGCGCCTTATACCGATGAGGAAATATATGTGGTTCGTGAGCAATGGGCTAAGTTTTTTACAACCGAGTATTTATTTACTTAGGTTGTTTAGATACAAAGATGGAAGCGTTTATATCTTCATGGATTTGGTAAAGTTCTTTAATTTTTCCATAATTACAAGTCTGTTGGATTTGCTAATTTATTGCTTTGAATACTAATCTGCTGGTCTTGCTGCTGCTGCATGTGAATACTGCTGTGAATACTGATCTGCTGGTCTTGCTACTGAATACTAATATGCTGGTCTTGCTGCTGCTGCTGTGATCTACTTATCTGTTGCTAATTTATTTCTTTGAATACTAATCTGGTGGTCTTGCTGCTGCTATGAATACTAATATGCTGCTGTGAATAATCTGGTGGTCTTTAGAATTTCACTTCCGTCTGCGTGTTTCTCCTCTGTTTGCTTCTGTTGCTTCTCTGTATGTTATTGTTTCTTCTTTGCTTCTTTTGTTTGCTCGGCACTTGGATTGCGGGGTTCGTTTGCCCCTTAGATACCCTTAAGTTGAATGTGTGTGCAGATGTGTTAGATCTAGTTCACCTTCGAATTGGTTCTCCTAAAAAGGAAGAATGTTGTAGTCTTGTTAGTAACCTCATTAACCTCAATGCTGTTGCTTGCCTTTACACTGCTGTTCATGCCAATATATTATGTTGACCCTAAAGTTTTGATGATGACAAAGCAAACTCCTGACAATTGGTTAAGTTATGTTGCATAATAGGTTCCGAGATCCTTAGAGGGATAATGCTAAGTTAAGGAGATCCTGAGTTGGATAAACTAAGCAACGTGGAATATAAGCAAGTAATTGATCCATGTCAGACACTACATTGAAGAAATAATCATTAAGCAAGGCGAGATCCTTAGGCAAGTTCCTAAGGCGAGATCCTCATATATTATGTGGATCCTCGATGTTCTAGAGAAGGAACAAATTGGGAAGTCTTCGAGTGAAGCTTCTAAAGGTGCAACATGAAGACTACAACATATGAGTTTATGTTTAGGATTTATGTAAGTATTTAATATTGTTTATACGTAATTTGGAACGAAAGGAACCTAAGTATTTTGGTACGTTTTAAATGAAATATGTTAACTGTAATTATAAAAGAGTTTTAACTTGGAAAATCTTTTTAATAAATAAAATGAATTTAATTAATAAATGAAACATAGGATTCTGATTTATTATCCTTGTTTCTCAAGTAAAAGATTTTCCATGTTCCTTGAAACTCTCCCCACGTATTTCTGTTTAACGTACATTTAGTGTTTTGATTTGGTCTCCCTTGTTTCTCTCCAACTATGCCCATGTTACTGAGCAGTAACTGTTAGTGGGTAGTTGAGGAGAACATGGGTACCCAACCCTAAGTAAAACTCTCCTATAAAAGGAGAAGAGTTTTGGCTTTTCAAAACACAACTGATTTCTACAAAATCTATCTTAAAGAGCTTAAACGTTTTAAAAGAATCAGTTGGCAAAATAGAGTGTTCCTTGAGTTCCTTATTATTATAAGCTTTATTACGTACTAGAATCTATCTATCATATTGTATTTTGGGTTTAAGGATTGAGTGATCCTTGAGTGACTTAGAGTTAAGTCAAAGAGAGAAAGAGCGACTAAGAGTTTAGTCAAAGAGAGAAACAGTGACTTAGAGTTAAGTCAAAGAGAAAAGGAGCGACTTAGAGTTAAGTCAGAGAGAGAAAGAGTAGCACAGTAATCGAAGGGGATTGCTGTGGGGAACTCGTGTTCGAGAGGAACTCGAGTTAAAGAGTGTATTTGTAATAGAGTTATTGCATTAATACAAAAGAGTAGTGAGGTTCTTCTTGATTAGGGTCAAGAAGGTTCCTCCGTTTTATATCTTTCTTCGCTCATTGTTCTCAGTCTCTTTATTGTTTAAATTCCGCAAGAAACTTACTCAAGTTCCCAAGAAACAATTCACCCCCCCTCTTGTCAAGTGTTCCTACTGAACTATCATATTAGGACTTGTTCACCTCAACGTTAAACTTGATCTTACAGCTCTTGTCAACTATTGTGATTGCAAGCTCCCTACTGATTTCATCTGCCCTTCCTACTGATCCATCCGTCCATTTATTTCATCTTCTGCCGTCCACACCATGGTCTAATTTTCTTAATTATGTTTTTTTAATTTTGTAATTTCTTAATTCAGTGTAAGCATGTGTGCTAGTCACATGCTTAATTTTCGTTTGCCCCTAGTCACGCATCATCTACATATAGTTTGCTTTCCTGAGTTGTTCACCAATTAATGATTTGGTCTTGAAGTTACTAAAGAAAGAAAAGAAGCAGCAACTGAACAAATGACCTGAATATATATTGTATAAAGCAGTTCAGTTCATGTGTGTGGTCGTGAAACATTGAAGCAGAAACCAAGTTAACTTACACTGTATACCTGTAGGTTCAAAATTCGCAAAGCTGAACAAATGATCCTGAATCTATATTTTATAAATCTAGATTACTTAGACTGTATACATGTAGCTTCAAAATTTGCTTCCGCATATTCTGGCCACTAGAACCCTTTAACTGATCCAGAAGTACCGGAAATTTTACCTAGATTTTTTACTGTTGTATGGTGATTTAGTAGCGCGTGATCACATACGCAGTTAAGTAACTGGATTAGTATATCTGATACAGTTATAAGTACCGGAAATTTTAGAATTTTCTAGCCATTTAACCTGATGGAGAAGAAATGAGCACGTCTGCACATATAACACTAACATAATTATATATACTGATATACATATATGTGCATTATATTTTTTCTGTGTGTATTAGTTAATTTTTTTTGAAACTTATTTAGAGTTAAGAGGTATATGTAGTATTAGTTAATATATTTGAGATTAGAAGAATATTCATTCCTGTGATTCTGTGATAAAATTCTGGTGTTTTGGTATTGGTTGAATGGGTTGCAAACACTATAAATTGATACCTTAATTGTATCAAATCAAATATGCATGGAAGAGAACTGAAAATGATTCTCTTTCACAGGATTATATTTCCTGATCATTATCCCTGTTGCAGCTGATGAATCCAAATTATTATAGCAGTAGAATTTGTCTGACATGACAACTTGGGCGATGATCTGACAGAGCTGCATGCTATGGACATACATAATTAGTGTCACTAATATTCAACAAATTAAAGTATGATAAGAACTCCATAATCTACTACCATATAGTACATTTTATGTTAGGTTAACTATCTTTTATTTGTTAAAGGGGGGGGGGGGGGGTGATTGAAGTGATAGTGATAGTGAGAATCGGTCTTGATTGCTTTCTGATTTCTGACAACTAAAACTAGAGGTTGATGTCTGTTGTTTTCTGTTTTGTGACAACTAAAACTAGAGGTTGATGTCTGATGTTTTCTGATTTAAGACAATTAGAGGTAGTATGCTGTAACACTGATGTCTGATGTTTCCCAAATCCTAACTGATTCATGATAAATGATTAAATTGTTTTCAGGTTTATAATGTTGCGCGGTTTATCTGGTTTCTACACCTATGCAATCTGTGAGCACATGAATGATTGGCTTGGATTCAGCATGGTTGAAACTAGGATCACATTTAAGCTCAACAAACAATGGTATGATGATTCAGGAAACTGTTGTTTGATTATTAGCTTATAAGAAGAACCTAAGGACTCATTTGATTCTTATTACATGACTAATATGCATAGTTTTAACTTTCTAAAACTCATTCGAATCTATTTATGCACATTTAAGGCTCATTAGGTCGTTATAGGTCATGTTTAGAGCTAAAATGACATTTCCGCTCCCAACTTTGAACTAAAGAACCTAAGGCCTCATTTGATTCTTATTACATGACTAATATGCATAGTTTTAACATTCTAAAACTCATTCGAATCTATTTATGCACATTTAAGGCTCATAGGACCGTTATAGGTCATATATAGGCTAAAATGACATTTCCGCTCCCAACTTTAAACTAAAGAACCTAAGGACTCATTTGATTCATATTACATGACTAATATGCATAGTTTTAACTTTCTAAAACTCATTCGAATCTACTTATGCACATTTAAGGCTCATTAGGTCGTTATAGGTCATGTTTAGAGCTAAAATGAGATTTCCGCTCCCAACTTTGAACTAAAGAACCTAAGGACTCATTTGATTCTTATTACATGATTAATATGCATAGTTTTAACTTTCTAAAACTCATTCCAATCTACGTATGCACATTTAAGGCTTATTGGGTCGTTATAGGTCATATTTAGAGCTAAAATGACATTTCTGCTCCCAACTTTGAACTAAAGAACCTAAGAACTCATTTGATTCTTATTACATGACTAATATACATAGTTTTAACTTTCTAAAACTCATTCGAGTCTAATTATGCACATTTAAGGCTCATTAGGTCGTTATAGGTCATGTTTATAGCTAAAATGACATTTCTGCTCCCAACTTTGAACTAAAGAACCTAAGAACTCATTTGATTCTTATTACATGACTAATATACATAGTTTTAACTTTCTAAAACTCATTCGAATCTAATTATGCACATTTAAGGCTCATTAGGTCGTTATAGGTCATGTTTAGAGCTAAAATGACATTTCCGCTCCCAACTTTGAACTAAAGAACCTAAGGACTCAATTGATTCTTATTACATGAGTAATATGCATAGTTTTAACTTTCTAAAACTCATTCCAATCTACGTATGCACATTAAAGTCTCATTGGGTCGTTATAGGTCATATTTAGAGCTAAAATGACATTTCCGCTCCCAAGTTTGAACTAAAGAACCTAAGGACTCATTTGATTCTTATTACATGATTAATATGCATAGTTTTAACTTTCTAAAACTCATTCCAATCTACGTATGCACATTTAAGGCTCATTGGGTCGTTATAGGTCATATTTACAGCTAAAATAACATTTTCACTCCCAACTTTGAACTAAAGAACCTAAGGACTCATTGATTCTTATTACATGACTAATATACATAGTTTTAACTTTCTAAAACTCATTCGAATCTATTTATGCGCATTTAAGGTTCATTAGGTCGTTATAAGTCATGTTTAGAGCTAAAATGACATTTCCGCTCCCAACTTTAAACTAAAGAACCTAAAGACACTTTTGATTCTTATTACAAGATAAATATGCATAGTTTTAACTTTTTAAAACTCATTCCAATCTACGTATGCACATTTATGGCTCATTGGGTCGTTATAGGTCATATTTAGAGCTAAAATGACATTTCCGCTCTCAACTTTGAACTAAAGAACCTAAGGACTCATTTGATTCTTATTACATGATTAATATGCATAGTTTTAACTTTATAAAACTCATTCCAATCTACGTATGCACATTTAAGGCTCATTGGGTCGTTATAGGTCATATTTAGAGCTAAAATAACATTTTCACTCCCAACTTTGAACTAAAGAACCTAAGGACTCATTTGATTCTTATTACATGATTAATATGCATAGTTTTAACTTTCTAAAACTCATTCCAATCTACGTATGCACATTTAAGGCTCATTGGGTCGTTATAGGTCATATTTAGACCTAAAATAACATTTTCACTCCCAACTTTGAACTAAAGAACCTAAGGACTCATTTGATTCTTATTACATGACTAATATACATAGTTTTAACTTTCTAAAACTCATTCGAATCTATTTATGCACATTTCAGGCTCATTAGGTCGTTATAGGTCATGTTTAGAGCTAAAATGACATTTCCGCTCCCAACTTTGAACTAAAGAACCTAAAAGACACTTTTGATTCTTATTACATGATTAATATGCATAGTTTTAACTTTCTAAAACTCATTCCAATCTACGTATACACATTTAAGGCTCATTGGGTCGTTATAGGTCATATTTAGAGCTAAAATGACATTTCCGCTCCCAACTTTGAACTAAAGAACCTAAGGACTCATTTGATTCTTATTACATGATTAATATGCATAGTTTTAACTTTCTAAAACTCATACCAATCTACGTATGCACATTTAAGCTCAGACCCAGGCGTTGAAAATAGGGTCTGAGTCGAGCCTTTTGTCAGATTTGGACTCTTAATCACGGAGGTTTTTGAGACTTATCCGAGTTTCTTAGTGCGTATCAACTTATGACGGAATGCGTCTGGGCCCGTTACGAACTCTGGGTTCGTTAGGAATTTAATTAATACGTAACTCTTATTTTCGAATTATAACAGGAATAGTATTCCTTTGCCAATTCTATCTCTTTTAGGACTTTATATTGGAGTGAAACACCTAATTCTGACAGATTTCTATCTTTTACGTCTTGCCACTTTTAACAACTACTTCTTACGGCAGTTACCATTTTTAGCAGGTTTCTATGAATAGCAGGTTTGGCTAAAATGAAAAGGGTGATCGAGATTCGTTATTTTATAGGAGATGCGTTGCCAAGCGGAGATTTACATTCTCATCATCGAACCTTCCCTTTTGGGAATGGGGACAAAAGTAGGTGTCTACAGTTAGCCCCCACTTTGAGTGAGTCTTGGAGTAAGACGATGGTCAAAGTATCAGACGGAGTGCGTTATACAAGCCATGGTGTATGTGAGCTGTTTTGCGAAGGTCTCACGAGCCCCCGAGTGATGACATTTGACTTAAGGGTCATCACTTGAAGTGGTAACATATTCATCACGTGTCATTGGAATTTGTTAAGTATAGGAACTCCCTCACTTTGTCATTGGAAGTACCTACAGATGTATAGAAACTCCCTCACTTTGTCATTGGAAGTATCTACAGACGTTTTCGAAATCAAAGCTATAAAGTGTAACCAGGCCTGGCCAAGCCCAATCACGAAGTAAAAATGTTTTTAAAGATTCTCATTTTCAGGGTTAGCTAAACGAGAAAACCCCCTTTGTTTTTATGGGACGTAAAACGAAGGAAAATCCAGCACATCGCTCTTTTTTTGGAAAAGCAGAAAACCAATCCTTTGATTTTTTGAAAAGGGAAACCATCTTTTGATTTTTGGAAAAAGATAAACCACCTTTTGATTTTTGGAAAAAGATAAACCACCTTTTGGTTTTTGGAAAAAGATAAACCATCCTTTGATTTTTTGAAAAAGATAAACCATCCTTTGATTTTTGGAAAGAGATAAACCATCCTTTGATTTTTGGAAAAAGATAAACCATCCTTTGATTTTTGGAAAAGGATAAACAGAGAAAAGTTATTGCTGCGACAAGTAAGGACCTGCGCGGTTAGTGGCGCAGACCCCGCCCACTGAAGGTGGGCGAGCCTGTTTTTTTTTTTTTTGAATATTTTATTTTTGAAAACTGAGGACCTGCGCGTTTTAGTGACACAGACCCCGCCCGCTGAAGGTGGGCGAACCTGAATTTATTGTTGTTTTTTTTGATTTGGGACTCGCATGGTTCTGACGCGATCCTGCCTGATCGAGGCGGGCCAGAATCTATTTCATTTATCCTTGGAATTTCTTTTGAGATTTTTTATTCATTCTTGTAAGAGCGAGTTCTCTCGAGAAATGCTCGGGTTTAGATGTAACCTGAATGTGGGTTGGCAACGTGTCTAAACGGACCATCGCTTCGCGACCGTCTGCCTTTCATGGCTTTGAACAAGTCTTTACGACCCATAGGATGTATGTCACCGTTGAGAACTGTCCTAGTTATGCCACTACTTAGGTCCTTGCGAAATGACTGGTGGGACCATATGCGAATGTTAACGGAGACCTTTGCTTTGAGGTCGAGTTCGGTTTTGAATTTGTCCAAGCATGGGACGCAACCTGGAAGCGTCGTTTCAAACTTGTATCGTGTATGTTCTTTCTTTCGAGCCCCCAAGCATTCGTACTTGATGGTTGCTCTTTTGCCAAGAAGAGTGCGTATTTTATAACGCCCTTGATCGTGTTTGGGATCATGCTCGTAAGTGCGAGCGACCTTGGTAGTGGTATGCTACATTGATGAAATCGTGGAGTGCGACTTCATTTTCCAGGCGACAAAGTTTGCTTCATTTTTCAATGATTAGTACATCGAGCTTACTTCGGCCCGGTTTGATCTTTCTGACAAATAAATGCTCTTAATTTGAGAAACCAACGACATAATGATTTTTTTTTGTGTTCCGAAGAATGACCTTGATTATTATATGTTTTTTTATTGCTTTGAAAAATGTACACATATTTTTGGAGGCGAGTCTAAGTTTCGACACTTGCTTTCACTATTTGGGCTCTAAAAGTGCTTTGGCTTGATCTTGATTACAACAGGGCCCCGTGTCTACTAACACGGTTTTGGGCGTTTTCCTGGTTCGCGTTTTGGAAGAGTCGGGCCTTGGGCTGCATTTTCAACGCCCCGTGCCAGGCATTAGATATTCCGGCGCCCAATCTCGGGCGCTGAAAATGCTGCCTTAGCGGCCCTTAATTATTTTTCGAGATTTCTCAGCGCGTTTCCGAATGGGATCGGGATGATTTCGTGTATATATAGGGGGTTAAGTACGTTTTTCTTTTCCACCACTGCCAACTTCTTCTCTCAATTATCTAGCTTTATTTTTTACTCTTGCCATGTCGATTCCTCCTTTCTCCCTCCAACGAGTTGTTAGGCGCTGGCTTAGAGCCCTTAATCCCACAGAAAAGGTTTTGTTGAAAGGATACCACTTAGAGGCACTTTTAGGCTTACAACAAATTAACATTGATTATAACTTTCTGTATGCCGCCCTAACCTTTTGGGATTCTGATCACCATGTTTTTGTTTTTCTGTATGTCCTGATTCTTGATGAAGCCAAACTTATTGACTGCTTCATCAAATCGTTTATTCCAACTCCTTGATGCCTGCTTTAGTCCGTAGATGGACTTCTTAAGCTTGCATACCTTTCCTTGGTTCTTTTGATCGACAAAACCCTCCGGCTGTGTCATGAACACAGTCTCTTCAAGAACACCGTTCAAGAAGGCAGTTTTGACATCCATTTGCCATATTTCATAGTCATGAAAAGCGGCAATCGCAAGGATTATCCGAATAGACTTAAGCATCGCGACTGGAGAAAAGGTTTCATCGTAGTCAACGCCGTGAACTTGCCTGTAACCTTTTGCTAACAATCTAGCCTTGTATATGTATACAATTACATCTTTGTCTTTCTTCAATTTGAAGACCCATTTGCATCCGATAGGTGTGAACCCATCCGGCAAATCAACCAAATCCCAGACTTGATTTTCAGACATGGAGTCTATTTCAGATTGCATGGCCTCTAACCATTTAATGGAGCTTGGGCTCGTCATAGCTTGCTTGTAAGTCAAAGGTTCATCACTATCCAATATGAGAACATCTATGTTTTCAGTCAAGAGGACGCTTGTCCATCTGTCCGGCAGAAAAATAGTTCTATTTGACCTACGAGGGGCAACAACGTTTTGAGGAACTACTCCCACTGGCTCTTCTAAAGACCTTGGAGGTTCATCAACTTGAACTGCTTCTAAAGAGTTCTGAGTTCGTTGTTCGTGTCGAATCTCTTCGAGGTCTATTATTCTCCCACTTGTCAATTTGGAAATATGATTTCTTTCCAAAAAGACACCGTCACGAGCAACGAATACCTTGTTGTCTGACTTGTTGTAGAAGTAATACCCCATAGTTTCCTTTGGATACCCAACGAAGAAACATTTGTCAGATTTAGGTTGTAGCTTGTCCGAAATTAATCGCTTGACATATGCTTCGCAACCCCAAATCTTCAGAAAAGACAACTTTGGATGTTTCCCAGTCCATAATTCGTATAGAGTCTTTTCAACAGCTTTTGACGGAGCACGATTCAGTGTGAGTGCTGCAGTTTGCAACTCATGTCCCCAGAACTGTAAAGGAAGTTCGGCCTGACCCATCATTGACCTGACCATATCGAGTAAGGTCCTGTTTCTCCGTTCCGACACTCCATTCCATTGAGGTGTCCTCGGAGCAGTCAATTCAGAAAGAATACCGCATTCCTTTTAGATGGTCATCAAACTCGTGGCTAAGATATTCACATCCTCGATCCGATCTTAGAGCTTTGATTTTCTTGCCATGTTGATTCTCTACTTCATTTTGAAATTCTCGGAATTTCTCAAACGATTCAGACTTGTGCTTCATTAAGTAAATATAGCCATATCTACTGAAGTCGTCCGTAAACGTTATGAAATAGCTGAACTCACCTCTAGCTTTCGTACTCATAGGCCCACATACCTCCGTATGTATTAGCCCTAGTAGTTCGCTTGCTCTTTCTCCCACCTTAGAGAAAGGTTGCTTTGTCATTTTGCCAAGTAAACAAGATTCGCGTTGATCAATCTTCTCTAAGTCGAATGATTCTAGAATTCCTTTCCGTTGAAGTAATTCCATGCGCTTTATGTTTATATGGCCTAATCGACAATGCCACAGAAATGTGAGATTCGAATCACCAGTTTTAGCCTTTTTGGTATTTATGTTATAAATGTGTTTGCTCGTATCTAGCACGTAAAGACCGTTTTCTTGTTGTGCTGAACCATAAAACATTCCATTCAAAGCAAAAGAACAACTATTGTCTTTAAATTGAAAACTAAAACCTTTAGAATCCAAACTTGAAACGGAAATGATGTTTCTGGTGATACTAGGAACATAGTAACAATTTTCTAGTTCCAAAACAAACCCACTAGGCAAAGAAATAAAATAAGATCTTACGGCTAATGCAGCAATCCGTGCTCCATTTCCCACGTGTAGATCCATCTCGCCTTTATCAAGCTTTCTACTTCTCCTTAGTCCCTGTGGATTGGAACATAAGTGTGAGCCACAACCACTATCTAATACCCAAGAAGTAGAATTAGCTAGATTACAATGTATAACATACATACCTGAAGTAGAAGCAACGTTCCCGTTCTTCTCATCTTCCTTCTTCTTCAAGCAATCCCTCTTCCAATGCCCCTTCTTCTTGCAGTAGAAGCATTCAGAGTCGGCAGGAGATCGAGTCGCCCTTTTCTGTTTACCAGAACCGGCGCCATTGGACTTGGATGAGGGTGAAGCCTTGCCCTTACCCTTCTTGCCCTTGTTCTTGCCTGATTTCTTGAAGTTCTTGCCCTTACGCACCATAAGCATATCATGCTTATTCTCTTGCTTGAGCGTCTTTTCAGCGGTTTTCAGCATACCGTGAAGCTCAGTAAGAGATTTCTCCATGCCGTTCATGTTGTAATTCAACTTGAACTGATCATAGCCATTATGAAGCGAATGGATAATGATGTCAATAGCCATTTCATTTGAGACGTCAGAATCTAGAGCTCTCATGCTCGCAAAGAGTCCAATCATTTTAAGAACATGTGGGCTCACTGGTTCTCCTTTCTTGAGCTTAGTCTCAAGGATCAACCTCTGAGTCTCGAATCTTTCGATTTTGGCTTGGTCCTGAAACATGTTCTTCAACTCCGAGATGATTTGGTAAGCATCCGAGTTAATGAACGTTTTCTGAAGTTCAGGACTCATGGATGCAAGCATCACACATTTGACATCCCTGTTGGCCTGAATTCAACGATTAAGGGCAGCTTAAGTTACCTCCGGCCCAGCCTCTCCCGGTAACTCTTCCTCAAGGACATATTCTTTTTCCTCATGCATAAGAACTATTTGTAAGTTCCTTTGCCAGTCGAGGAAATTGTTTCCATTCAACTTCTCTTTGTCGAGAATTGAACGCAGGTTGAAAGTGTTATTGTTTGCGGCCATTTTTTATAACTACAATCGAAAAGAATTTGCAATAAATAACCATTCATACAATTCAATAACTTTGAAATAAAAGCAAAACATGCAATCATTAAAGCTATTAAAACATTTCATTCATGCAAAAAGCAAAAACATGGTCCGAAATGAATGAAACGATTCCAAGACCCCAAAAGTCCTAAATCCTTAAGCAGCTTTAGCATGTCTTAAGTATTTTAAGATTTTAGGTAAGCAAAACCTATTGCCAGTAATCTCCAAATTACTCTTGGTTAATAAATTAATGCCATAATTTATCCCATTGCCACAACTTAATGCCATTGTTGTTTGAGTTATAACCACAATCAACGTGCTCCTTTAGGACGCCTTACCATCTCAGTAAACTAAAATAGCACCTCGCTTTAGCGTAAACCTACTATCTTAGATCCCTAGATTTTTGTAAGTGTTGATTTGGAAGGCAATTTTGAAACTCAATATTACTTGGACGTAGTTGTTTCTATGTTGGTTTGATTATTTAGTGAACTTAAAACTAATCGATTCATAGGAAACAACCTGTTCATGCAAAGCATACATACATTCATACATTCACGCATAATATATATATATATATATATATATATATATATATATATATATATATATATATATATAATATATATATTAAATTGCATAAATAATTGGTGATCTAGTATGGACCAAAACTTCTTTGTCTTGAAGCATCCAATCTTCATCACCTCCTTGTTAACTTGGCATCGTCTTGAATCTTCGTTCAAATGCTAACTTAAAGTTCTAAACTTAGAAATACTTGAAAATAATAAATTACATCAAAATTTCCATGGTAAGCAGACCATATTTAAAATTTTACATTCAAAGATAGAACGGTGCGCAGACCGTATTTAACTATCCTAAATTTGGCCATACTAGTCACTTGGAATACCTGCATTGCGTAAAATATATATTCTACGCATTCACCCATTCGTATGCTAAAACGAATGGCCCATGTTAATATGCAAGTATTTACGTGAATTAATTAAAATTCACGTTCACATAAACGCGTCCTAAAAGATTAATCAATTTCCAAATTATTAATCCTTAGACTTTATTCTAATTAAAATTGAATTTAATTAAAATAATGCGACCTACGAAATAATTAAAATAATTATTTCATTTTAATTTCATTTAGTGGCTCCCACTCAAACCAATAATTATTCCGGATAATTAATTATGAAATATTAAATTAAAACTCGCGGCCCAGCCCAAGCAAATAAAATATTAAATTAAAAATCCCGTTAGCCCAAATTAATGCAAATACACGAAGCACAACTAATTAAACGATTTAAAAAAAAAATCAATCAAGCGGCCTAGGCTTGCGCCCAACGCGTCGTGCGAAAGGCCCAAGAGCACACGAGCATTGCCCGCGCGCGTCCAGCCCATCGCACCGCATAGCATGCCATCGCTCGCCCATTGCTTGCGCGCCACGCCTCGCCCACACGCGTCGCGCGCCATGCCTTGCGCATGCGCATCGCTTACCCGCAGCCCAGCTGCCCTGCGTTGCGTGTGTGTTGTGCATCGTGGGCGCTCGACGTCGCAAGCATCGCGCTTTGCTTCTTCGCAGCCCCGCAAGCATCGCCCGCCCCTGCCTTGCCTAGCGCGCACGAGGCACGCAGCTCGTGCTGCTGCCCGTGTCGCATGGCACGGCTCCTCATAACGGCCTCGTATGGCTCGACGAGCCATACTTCCATCATGCCTATGTTCGTGTTTTTGGTTCGTAAAACGGACCAACCTAATTAAAATAAAATTTTAATTCACGAACTTGCATTAATTTTATTTTTCAAAAAAAAGTTACGATTTAATTTTTCGAAAAACAACGATTTTTAACGATTTAATAAACTTTAACGACAATACAATTTCGTAAAATTAATAAATCAAGGGCTAACAATATTCAAACTTTTAAGAACGATCGAATCAACTTTAATTTGAACCATTAATTAATAAAATCAGAAATTTTACATCGTTCATAAACAATTAAATTTCAGATTATTAATAAATTTGTTTAAGTGCGATTAAAATTAACGAAACCATTCAAAATTTAATCCAATAATTTTTAAAATTTTCCACTGACCCATGAAATTATATCCCCTTTCCCAATTAACTGAATTATTAATCCATAATTAATTAAAAATCAATTAGGGTTGTAAATTTTACGAATTGGGGAAAGGCAAAATTAGGGTTTATACTTATCGGAAAAATCTGAAATTTTTACCAACGATCAAGCATATACCCACAAACATTGTGTCAAAATGTCAAGCAATTCCGAGTATTTTAGGTCGACCTTTTAATTGAATTACTGTCCGACACATTTAATTTTTAATGAAAAATTAACAAAAACGCCTAAAAACTGATGCTTCGAGGCCTGTTTTCGCAATTCTATTCTCATGAGTTGATTTTAGAAAATGGTTTCTATCAGACTAGGGTTTTAAAAATCGAAAAAGCGAATATTTTTGATTTCGGAACTGCCAATTACGCAATTAATACCATAATTCGAAAAAATTCCGAAAAATCAACAAAAATTCCAAAACTTTCGACAATGCAAAAACAATAATAATCATGCTAATTCATGCTTTGAATACTAAGGCTCATGATACCACTGTAGGGGAATACAGTTAAACATAATAACATGTGCGGAACAATCCCCAAAGCCAGGAAACATGTATAAAGCACAGATTAAGCAAACTTACATTCGAAGCGTGTTTTCCACAATAATCTATCAACGAACACGAACAAAGAACTCCACTTGTCGTTCCTCTACTTGGTTCACCGACACGATCAGATCCGTCTTGATTATCCTAGCTTAGACAATCGAACAAGAGATTTGCTTTTGGGATGAACACACTATGGAGGCACAGAGAGAATTAGGGTTCTCTGTTTTCTCCTAGGGTTGTGTGTAATCTGAATTGTGATTGCCTTAGTTGGAAATTAGGTCATAAGGTTATTTACATAACCTTACTAAACCGACCAATCCCGTAGGCAAGGCCGGCCAGCAAGCCGTGCGTGCGACAAGCACAGCGTGCTGGGCCATGGGCCTCGCTGCTGTGGCTGTGTCGCTGCAAAGGCCCGCGCGCACACGCACAACCATGCTCGGCCATGGGCCTAGCGCTGCCGTGTTGCCTTGGCCTTTTGCTCGCTCGCCTAGCGCGCCCATGGGCCTCGAGTGCTTCGCGCACTCGGCTCGTGGGTCGCCCTTCGTATTCGCATTTAATATATTTCCGATATATTATTTATCGTTTCGTATACGACGAATCACCGTCGTACGATACTATTTATTCGTTTCGCCTAGCTTACGAATATTCGCGAGAGAATTTACGATTCCGATGCAAGGTCGTATCGTATAATACGTTTCCAACTTAAATCCCGAAAAGCTATTAAATAAATTTCCGATTCATTTAATCCGGTGATCTGTTACGTGTCATTGGTGTGACCTTGTAGGTTCAGTCAAAAGTAAGTTGTGAGTTCAATATCCATTAGAACTCACTGATCGGAAGCATTGCTCCAGCTAGCTGTTCCGATCACTTGATCTCACTGAATTAATTGTTCGCAATTAATATGAACCTTGGTATTAGACTTAACGCACCTTGGGTGAAGGACATATTTCCTTCAGGTTTGTTTTGTCTTGGCTGGCTTAGGCGTAGCCTAGACAAGTGGTCAGCAATATCTTCCTCCGTTGGTGTATAGCCTAGACCAAAGGGAGTAGTTTTGTTGGGTGGGGGATGGAACATGTTGTCCTTCTTCCTTATGCCCAATGGAGTTCCCGGGAAATAGCCTTGAGCTAGCAACATTTTAGCGATCACCCGGGACGCTCGCGGATCTAGAAATGATATGTTGTAGTCCTCAATGACCTAGATGACTTCATCCACTTGAAAACCATAAAGGTCTTCTGCAGCATCGGTCGTTCCGACCATAGTACAACTGACGTCAAGAGGAGGGGCGCGTATTTCCAGAATTACCCTGTTATGGTTAAGTTTAACCATCTGGTGCAAGGTAGAAGCCACACCTCCTAAGTCATGGAGCCAAGGGCGCCCTAAGAGGAGGTTGAAAGTGGGCTTGATGTCAATTATCTGAAACTCCGTGGTGCGTGCCACAGGCCCGGTTTGTATTGTGAGGTTGATTTTTCCCAACACAGGCCTTCGAGAGTTATCATAGGCTCGCACCCCTTGCGTGGAGGTTTGGAAGTCATCATTTCCTAGCCCCAAGCAATGGGCGGTTCGCAATGGGCAAACATTTACCGCCGAACCGTTATCTACGAGTGCTAGGGGGATGTTTTGTCCTTTGCATCCAACCACTAGATAGAGAGCCTTATTGTGGGCGCCTCCTGTTTTAGGTAAATCTTTGTCAGTAAAAACTATTTCTTTTTCCTCAACATCTCTTGTGACGTGGCTAACCAATGAGTCAGGTGTGATGTCCGTAGGGACTGAGATGAGGTCAAGTGAGCGAATAAGTTTTTCACGATGTTCCTTTGAAGTGCACATGAGATCCCAGATGGTAATCTCGGCTTTGGTTCTTTTTAGTTGCTTCAAGAGAGGATTTTCGATGACTTCTGCGACGGTGGTGTGCCGCACGTTTTCAGGAGTCTGTCTGACTGGGATGTCGTCCACGGGAGGTGGGCGAATTGAAGGAAATAATGCCCTTGGTCCAAGTATGCATTCTATGTTAAGTCTAATAAATGCGGTTCAGTATTAATTAACAAGTTAATAATTCAGTGAGATCAAGTGAGCTGAATGCCTAGCTAGAGGCCGCTTCAGTTCAAGTGGAATTAATGATATTAATCCACAGCTTACTCTTGACTGAACCCGTAGGGTCACACAAATAGTACGTAAACGGATCAAGTATTTAATGGCATTAAATACTCTATCTATGGATATTCGGAATCGACGGATCTTGGTTTCAGTGGGAGCTGAGATCGTCACAAGCAAGAAATGAATACTCCGGAAACGATGATATTGCCGGAAACGGAAATATGGATCGTATCGGAAATATAAATATTATCCAAGTCGTAGATGTTGCCGGAAACGGAAACATGGTACGTATCGGAAAATATTATCGGAAATGGAAATATTGCCAGAATCGGAAATATTGCCGGAAACGGAAATATTGTCAAAATCGGAAATATTATCGGAATCGGAAAATAATTCCGGAAACGGAAATATTAAATATTTGTTCGAAACGGAAATTAATTCCGGAATCGGAAATATTAAATATTGTTCGTATCGGAAATGAATTCCGGAATCAGGAATTTAATCGGAAGCGTATCGTACGAATTAGCATCGGACGAGGCCCGCTAGAAGAAGGCCCAACACGAAGCCAGGCCATCGCCCAGCGAGCCGCACGCACCAACGCACGCCTCGACCAGGCCCAGCGCAAGGCCAGGCCCAGCCAAGGGCGCGCGCGCGCGAGAGCACAGCAGCGTGGGCCGAGCGCTGTGCGCCTGGCGTGGGCCGCAAGGCTTGCGCGGGTGCACGGCTCGTGCAACGCTTGTGCGGGAATCCTAATCCTATTAGAATTCGTGCAAAGATTAAATCCTAATCCAGAACTGATTGATTTTGTTATTTAGAGTCCTAATAAGATTCTAACTAGCAAATCCACATCCTAGTAGGATTACAATTCCTTTTCCATACCCCTATAAATAGGTGCCTAGGGTCACAATTTATGGGTACGATTGAAGTATTCAAAGGGTAAGTTTTTGAAAGAAAAATCAGCCATACACTTGCAAACACATAGCCGAAAATTCCTAAGCACCTTAAGGGCGATTCTAGTTGGTCTAACTTGAGGCGGATCCGGACGTACTGTGGACTATGTACGGAGAGACGACATTTGGAGTCCTAAAGACTTGTTCTTGTTCGGTTCGGGCGCAGCTAGGGAAGGCACGCTACAACATGTATGCATCTATTCTATGCTAAATGATTATGTGTAAATAATATGCTTTCCTGGGTTTATGGTTTTTCCGCATGATTTATGAATTGTCATATGTATCATAACCTAACAGTGGTATCACGAGCCTCTTATTATTTTCAAAATCTAAATTGCATAAACATGGTTAAATATTACAAATTTGCAAGAATTAAAAGGGGTGATTAATTTTCGTAATTGTTAATTAATTGCAAATTGCGTTTATTTAATTATATGTACGCAGTTTTTTCGGCAGAATGTTCGTTACTCAACCAAATCGAGTGATTTTTGTGTCAATTCCGCATGTAAAAGGCATTCTAAAATTTTGACAAAAATACTTTTTTCGCCGAAACCCTTAATTCCCAAATTCGAAGCCTAACTATGACTTTTCGGAGGTTTTAGTTTTTTGAACGCAAAATATTGTAAATTTAAGATGTTTAATTAAATATTTGCGATTCTTGTTGATAAATCTTGAATTTGTGATTGACCTACTGTATATGTTTAACAAGTTTGAATGCCTAGCCTTGTTAATTATGCAATCTTATTTGTAATTATGATTAATTTGTTGAAATTCGAATAATTTAGAATTGATTTGATTTTCATAATTAATTAATAATTTAATTAGATACCTATGATTAAAAACCACCATAAAAATTGTAAATTTGCGTTAAATTTTAAATTTTTATGACCTAGATTTGAATCCATGATCGATCGGAAATTAATTGATTAATAAATTTTCGATTTTTCGCCCTAAAATTATGAAATTAATATGTTTTATTAATTCGTCATTAATTTTGAATTAAATTTTTTTAATTTTTATGCAATTGCTCATAAAACTTGCACGCACAAAGCAATGGACGCTACTTGTTACCCTTAAGGGGTGTTGTATAGTGCGGGCATGCGACGACGAGCAAGGGAGCTCGTCGCCCATGCGGTACGAATGCAGCGAGCAAGGGCATGGTGCACGAGCACAAGGCAGCAGCCCTGCCTTGTGTCGTGGGCTGTGTGCGATGGGCGAGTGGGCAAGGGTGAAAGCAAGGCACGAGCAGTCGCGTGTGGGCAGCAAGCGAGCTGCGCCACAGCGCGCACTGCCTCGCGCAAGCGTGCGACGAGCGCTACGCCCAGCATCGATCGCTCGCGCGCAGCGAGCGCCTGCTCGCATGCTACTGCCTCGTGCGATGAGCGCAAGCTCGCGTGCGACGAGAGCAGGCGCGCAGCGAGCCAGAGGCCAAGCGTGCCTCAGATGCCTTGCGATGGAATGCAGCAGCAGATGCGACGCAGCGCATGGGCTGCGCGCACATGGCCAGCGATGGCTGCGTGCGTGTGGCCTATGGCTGTGCGTTGCGTGGTGATGTTGCATCACGATTAGATCGTTCTTAAAATTTTAATTTGAAAATTTCAGTTTTCGTAATTTTAATTAATTTTAAAATTAATAATTTAAATTATTTTCTTGGATTTTAATTTTGAATATTGTAATTATAATAAATTTTATTTTTTCTAATTATTTTACTAAAATTAAAATCATGAATTAATTTAAATACGACTGAAAATAAATTAAATTTGTGGATTCAATTATAAATTTATATGAGCTTTAAATTTTAATTAAATTTGTATGTTTCCGGTTAGACTAGAAATACATTTTTATGTTTAAAATTAGTAAAGCATATGAATTTATTGGTTTAAGTGGGAGCCCTTTTAGTCATAAACTCTTGATTAGGTCTACAAATCCTTAAGGTTAAAACAACTTGATTAGAATTAATAAGGACTGAATAATTGGTAGATTATTGGTGCCCTTGATTAATTGCTGCAAATATGTATGTGATGCATAACGTGTTTTACTAACCAGCTATGTGGGCCATTCATGATAATGAATGGGTAAATGGTATATATTGTATATGTACTGTTTTGCAGGTTATGAAGTGACTAGTATGGCCCAAATAGGATAGAAAATATGGTATGCGCACCATTAATTTGAATGTAATTGGTCTAATGCACCAAATTAGTTTTTCAATTTAAATATGGTATGCGTACCATCAAATAGTTGTAATTAGTTTAATTATAGCTTATCCTATTTGAAGAAAATGGCGCCTCCCACGGTGAAATTCAAGACGAAATTTCCATTTTCGAGACGGACTTTGAAGTTGAAGCTTCAAGATGAAGTCGGGCCATACTAGATCACATTTATCTTATGCATGTTTTAAGTTATTTATTGCTTTTAAATATGTCTTAAATATGCATGAGATCAAAGCTTGATTATGTTGCATGATTAAGGATTTTAGTTCACTTAAAATCTAACCAACATAGTTAGAGTCTTAAGTTCCAAACTTAAAAATTGAGTTAAAAGGTGCCATGCCAAAATATACACTTGCTTGGATATATCCTTTACATCAATCTAGTAATAGTTTTCGCTCAGCGAGGTGTTACTTATTGGTCCTAAAGGGGCAAGGTACACAAATAATTGTGAGTACCTGTTAGTTTTGGTGAAACTCAACGATATAAGTAAGGAGTCCTTTTATGTCGTGGAAAAATCGATAGGTTTACCTAATAAGTTCTTAGACGTACCTATCAACCAAGAATAGTTTCTAGACTATTAGCAAAAGGTTTTTGCTTACCTAAGATGTTTTAGGATTAAGTCGACAAACTGTGCTTAATTCTTCAATGATTTTAGGATCTTGGAATCATTTTATTCACACCTGCCGGAACACATAACTTGAAAAAAATGCTTAATGAACATTAAATTATGCATGTATGCTAGAATTTAAGTTTATTAAGAGAAACTGTGAATGGTTATTTATTTGTTTATTCTTTTCAATTGTAGTTTTAACTATGGCAAACAACAATCAAAACATCATCATGGGTTCTGAGCTTATGGTCAAGCTGAACCTATCAAATTTTCTTGAATGGGAAGCTAAGCTAGTTGAAATAATCAGACTCAATGGACTTGAGTATGTACTATTACATCCCATGCCAAGCTACTATGCCAGAGACATGACCCCTGAAAGATTTTTCGCCTGGGATGCGGATCTCAAAAAGGTTATGAGTCTCATGCTGAACAATATCCCTGATGATTGGGCTAGAAGGTTTGTAGCTTATGAACCTTTTACGCTCATCAAGAATCTGAGGGATATCTGTCGTGGAAGCACGGAGGACAGGGACCTGAACGTCCATGAGTTGATTGATTCAATGCGTGGTCTAAAGGTTAGTTCTCCCAACAGGTGTTATAGGATAGAAGTCCAAGAAACACATGTTCAGCTCCTTCGCACTAAACAGAGGGTAGGCGTCCCACTGAGGTTCCATCTGGATCTTATGCGTTCATACTTTGATCGCCTAAGTCTACTAGGAACACCAATAAGCGAAAGGATGGCAGTCTCTATCTTGCTCAATTCACTACACAATGGGTTTGGTCGCTTCAAGCAACTATACCTAAGTGAACCAAGAGAAGAAACAGTTGCAGAATTTGTTCACCTTGTCAGAAAGGCTGAGATAATACTGGACTGTGAAGCCAAAGATTTACTCAAGGCTAGAGGGAGACCGTTCAAGAAAAGTGGAAAGTCCAAGGGCAATGCTAAATCAAAGCAGGACAAGTCCACATCAAGCTGTCTTTATTGTAATGGAATAGGCCATTACAAAAGAGAATGTTCAAAGCTAAAGGAAGATCAGAAGAACGGAACAGTCGTTCCATCTTCAGGTATTTTCGTTATAGACTGTATACTTGCTAATTCAACTTCTTGGGTATTAGATACAGGTTGTGGCTCACACTTATGTTCCAATCCACAGGGACTAAGAAGAAGTAGAAAGTTAAGCAAGGGTGAAGTCGACCTACGAGTGGGAAATGGAGCACGGATTGCTGCATTAGCTGTAGCAACTTATTATTTGTCGTTTCCCTCTGGGCTATTTTTGGAACTGGAAGAGTGTTTCCATGTTCCAAGTCTTACTAAAAACATCATTTCAGTTTCTTGCTTAGATGCTAAGGGATTTTCCTTTTTAATAAAAGACAATAGTTGTTCGTTTTATTTTAAAGAGATGTTTTATGGATCTGCTAGATTGGTCAATGGACTTTATTTATTAGATCACGACAAACAAGTTTATAACATAAATACCAAAAAGGCCAAAAAGGATGATTCAGATCTCACCTATTTGTGGCATTGTCGATTAGGCCATATTAACTTGAAACGCTTAGAAAGACTTCAAAAGGAAGGAATTCTAGAACCATTTGACTTAGAGGATTATGGTAAATGCGAATCATGTTTACTTGGCAAAATGACAAAGCAACCTTTCTCTAAAGTTGGAGAAAGAGCAAATGAACTATTGGGTTTAATCCTTACAGATGTATGTGGACCAATGAGTACAAATGCTATAGGTGGTTTCAGCTACTTTATCACTTTCAATGATGACTTCAGTAGATATGGTTATGTCTACCTAATGAAGCATAAGTCTGAATCCTTTGACAAATTCAAGGAATTTCAGAGTGAAGTAGAGAATCAATTAAGCAAGAAGATTAAGGCACTGCGGTTTGATAGAGGCGGTGAATATCTGAGCTATGAATTTGATGACCATCTGAAAGAATGTGGAATTCTATCAGAATTGACTCCTCCTGGAACACCACAATGGAACGGTGTGTCGGAACGGAGGAACAGAACCTTGTTAGACATGGTCAGGTCAATGATGGGTCAGGCCGAACTTCCATTAGAATTTTGGGGACATGCACTAAATACAGCCGCACTCACTATAAATAGAGCTCCGTCTAAAGCTGTCGAAAAGACTCCATATGAGTTATGGTTTGGAAAGCCTCCAAATGTGTCTTTCCTTAAGATTTGGGGATGTGAAGTATATGTCAAGCGATTAATTTCAGACAAACTTCATCCAAAATCTGACAAATGTATCCTTGTGGGCTATCCAAAGCAAACAAAGGGGTATTACTTCTACAATACATCTGAGAACAAGGTGTTTGTTGCTCGAGATGGTGTCTTTTTGGAGAAAGATCACATTTCCAAAATGACAAGTGGGAGAAAAGTAGACCTCGAAGAAATTCGAGTCGAACAACAAACTCTAGAGAATGCTCAAGATGACATTCAGGATGAAACTCAGAGATCTTTAGAAGTATCTGGTGAGAATCATGGTCAATCTAGAAATGTTACCTCGCGTAGATCACAAAGATATAGATCTCAACCGGAAAGGTACTTAGGTATTTTTGACGAACGAGAGCTATGACGTTCTATTACTTGAAAGTGATGAACCTGCGACTTACAAACAAGCTATGACGAGCCCTAGCTCCAAGCAATGGCAAGAAGCCATGCAATCTGAATTAGACTCCATGTGTGAAAAACAAGTATGGGATTTGGTCGATTTGCCAGATGGCTACCAAGCCATTGGAAGCAAATGGGTTTTCAAACTGAAAAAGGACAAGGATGGGAAACTTGAAGTTTTCAAAGCTAGATTGGTTGCAAAAGGTTACAGGCAAGTCCACGGTGTGGATTACGATGAAACCTTTTCACCAGTTGCAATGTTAAGTCTATTCGGATAATGTTAGCAATCGCTCCATATTACGATTACGAAATATGGCAGATGGATGTCAAAACTGCTTTCTTAAACGGCGTTTTAATAGAAACTGTGTTCATGACACAGCCTGAAGGTTTTGAGGATCCAAAGAATGCAAAAAAGGTGTGCAAGCTAAAGAAATCAATCTATGGATTGAAGTAGGCATCAAAGAGCTGGAATATACGTTTTGATGAAGCAGTCAGTGACTTTGGTTTCATCAAGAACGCAGACTAATCTTGTGTATACAAGAAGGTCAGTGGGAGCAAAATTGCTTTCCTAGTATTGTATGTTGACGACATATTACTTATCGGAAATGACATTCCTATGTTGAACTCTGTCAAGATTTGGCTTGGGAAATGTTTTTCGATGAAGGATCTAGGAGAAGCACAATACATATTGGGCATCAAGATTTACAGAGATAGATCTAAAAGGATGATTAGACTTAGTCAAAGCACTTATATCAATAAGGTGCTTGATAGGTTCAAGATGGCAGACTCCAAGCGAGGCTACCTACCCATGTCTCATGGAATAACTCTAAGCAAGACTCAGTGCCCAAAAACACTTGATGAGCGTAGACGAATGAATGTGATTCCATATGCATCATTGATTGGTTCAATAATGTATGCTATGATATGTACACGCCCGGATGTTGCGTACGCACTCAGTGCTACGAGCAGATACCAGTCAGACCCAGGAGAGGCGCATTGGACTGCTGCCAAGAATATTCTGAAGTACCTGAAAAGGCACAAAGATGACTTCCTGGTGTATGGTGGAGATGATGAATTAATTGTTAAAGGCTATACGGACGCAAGTTTCCAAACCGACAAAGATGATTTCAGATCACAGTCTGGGTTTGTCTTCTGCCTCAACGGAGGTGCAGTAAGCTGGAAAAGTGCTAAGCAAAGCACCATTGCGGATTCTACAACTGAAGCGGAGTACATTGCTGCACATGAAGCAGCAAAGGAAGCTATATGGCTAAGGAAGTTCATAGGCGAACTTGGTGTAGTCCCCTCCATTAAAGGACTAATAGCCCTGTATTGTGATAATAACGGAGCTATTGCACAGGCAAAGGAGCCTAGACACCACCTGAGAGTCAAGCATGTACTTCGTAGATTTCACCTTCTACGAGAGTTCGTTGAAAGAAACGAAGTCGAGATAAGCAAGATTGGAACTGATGACAACATATCAGATCCATTGACTAAACCTCTGCCGTAGGCGAAGCACAACTCGCACACTGCAGCTATGGGAATCAAGCATATTGGAGAATGGATTTGATATCCTTATTTAATGTTTTAAAGTTTTATAGTTTAAATCTTTGTAAAACATTATTGGTTAATCATTCACAATAAATGAATAGAATTCATTTTTCCATTTAATTTGTGGTTTATTAAATGATGAGTCCCTTCAATTTGACGATATATTCAAGATAGACTGTCAGGACCAGTCCTGTGACTAAGAAATGTCTATCAAGTGAACTTGAATGTCAAAGGTTGAAAATGGTCCCTGGTCGGAATTTTCTATAAAATTGGACGCATAGAAAACGTTAGACGACTAGAATGCAAGATGGCTAGTAGTTCTGTTTCTTGAACTATGTGGACATGGCAATGTCATAATCATTTGCATAGATACTTACTTTGGGAAGACTAGTATCAGACAGACCTATGAAACTTTACTGTAAGAGATGAAAATCTGTCATAAGTAAATTTCATTAAATTATTAGACACTAAATCCTCAATACCTGAGTGATTTGAGATTACTTGTTTGAGAATTGGTTGCTTTGACGTTGACCAACCGTCGCACCGTAAAAGGAGGCTATAAAGGCAACGCTCAGGTAATCACCTATCAAACGAAGTCTAATCTCAAGATCACAAGATTGGGATTGTCCTCCCATAAATCGGGATAAGATGCTTAAAAGTTGTACAAGGCCACTCGGAGAGCTAGAAACTGTGAAATGCATGGTCGTGCTCGGATGAATCATAGGCTATGATTATCTGTTTATTTGATCAGTTGAACTCTGAAATCGAGAAACACCTCTGGACATAATAAGGATGACAACTCTTACCTTATGTTCAAGAGCAAGCATCGAGCGACAAAGGAATTAGGAAATGCACACTTTTCCCTAAGGACAAGTGGGAGACTGAAGGAAATAATGCCCTTGGTCCAAGTATGCATTCTATGTTAAGTCTAATAAATGCGGTTCAGTATTAATTAACAAGTTAATAATTCAGTGAGATCAAGTGAGCTGAATGCCTAGCTAGAGGCCGCTTCAGTTCAAGTGGAATTAATGATATTAATCCACAACTTAATCTTGACTGAACCCGTAGGGTCACACAAATAGTACGTAAACGGATCAAGTATTTAATGGCATTAAATACTCTATCTATGGATATTCGGAATCGATGGATCTTGGTTTCAGTGGGAGCTGAGATCGTCACAAGCAAGAAATAAATACTCCGGAAACGATGATATTGCCGGAAACGGAAATATGGATCGTATCGGAAATATAAATATTATCCAAGTCGTAGATGGTGCCGAAAACGGAAACATGTTACGTATCGGAAAATATTATCGGAAATGGAAATATTGCCAGAATCGGAAATATTGCCGGAAACGGAAATATTGTCAGAATCGGAAATATTATCGGAATCGGAAAATAATTCCGGAAACGGAAATATTAAATATTTGTTCGAAACGGAAATTAATTCCGGAATCGGAAATATTAAATATTGTTCGTATCGGAAATGAATTTCGGAATCGGGAATTTAATCGGAAACGTATCGTACGAATTAGCATCGGACGAGGCCCGCTAGACGAAGGCCCAGCACGAAGCCAGGCCATCGCCCAGCGAGCCGCACGCACCAACGCACACCTCGACCAGGCCCAGCGCAAGGCCAGGCCCAGCCAAGGGCGCGCGCGCGAGAGGGCACAACAGCGTGGGCCGAGCGCTGTGCGCCTGGCGTGGGCCGCAAGGCTTGCGCGGGTGCACGGCTCGTGCAACGCTTGTGCGGGAATCCTAATCCTATTAGAATTCGTGCAAAGATTAAATCCTAATCCTAATAGATTGATTTTGTTATTTAGAGTCCTAATAAGATTCTAACTAGCAAATCCACATCCTAGTAGGATTACAATTCCTTTTCCATACCCCTATAAATAGGTGCCTAGGGTCACAATTTATGGGTACGATTGAAGTATTCAAAGGGTAAGTTTTTGAAAGAAAAATTAGCCATACACTTGCAAACACATAGCCGAAAATTCCTAAGCACCTTAAGGGCGATTCTAGTTGGTCTAACTTGAGGCGGATCCGGACGTACTGTGGACTATCTACGGAGGGACGACATTTGGAGTCCTAAAGACTTGTTCTTGTTCGGTTCGGGCGCAGCTAGGGAAGGCACGCTACAACATGTATGCATCTATTCTATGCTAAATGATTATGTGTAAATAATATGCTTTCCTGGCTTTATGGTTTTTCCGCATGATTTATGAATTGACAGGTAGATATCTTCAGCATCATCATCATACACACCGCACACTTCTCTCTCGATTTGATCCATGGGGACCATGGCGAGTGGTGCACCTTGGGGCGTAATATACACCGTAGGGTCAAAGCTAATATTTTCTGGTTGATCGAGAGAGATGTGACAAGAGCCGAGTGGGCTCTTGTTGTTGTTGGGTTTTCCAACGTTAGGGAGGGGTATTATTTCATCTTCTATCATATCCTGGATCGTGTTTTTTAGATTCCAGCAGTTTTTATTATCATGCCCATTTCTTTGACGGAACTTGCAGCGGGCACCCTCGACCCAGTATTTGTTTTTTAATGGAGGGTCGGGTGTGGGGCCTATGGGCCTTAGTTTTCCTTGTTTGGTTAGTCTTTGGAAGGCTTGTACTAGAGTTGACCCGAGTGGGGCAAACTTTCGGTCTCGGGTCCATCTCCCGGCGCTCCTTCGGGTTGGGGTTTCTTCTACGGCGTGGACATCTTGGGCTTGAGGTGTGTGGCCCCTGTTGTAGGTATTACTTTTGTATGCAGGCTTGCTTTGTACTGTTTTTGCGAGGTCATCCTCGAGCTTTATTCCTACATCGTAAACCCTTTTGAAAGTGTCAAGGCCCAAGTATCTAAGATGTTGTTTATAAGCTGGGTCTAGGTTGTCAATGAATTTTTGGACCAATTCAGTTTCAGGAGGCCTATTGATTAATTGGGCCGCTTGGTCCCTCCATCTAGCAAAGTAGGTCGTGAAACCTTCATTTTTCTTTTAGAAGAGGACTTCCAGCTCGCGCATGGTGACTTGAAAATCCATGTTTGACGAGTATTGCTTGATGAAGACATTGACAAAGTCCTCCCAAGTGGGGAAGAGCTTAGGGTCCTGGTGGTAGTACCATTTGAGTGGTACAGGTTCCAAGGACAAAGGAAAGGCAGGCAGATACATGGACTTGTCCACACCTTTCAAGTTCATGGCATTCACAAAGCTCAAGAGATGATCACGGGGATTGTCCGTGGGTTTGAACTTCGGGTAAGTCGGATGAACTAAACTTTTCCGGTAGTTTGCCGGGAAAAGGTTCAGGATCGAGGGAGAAATACTTGCTCTCCATAGTTTGCTGCAGAACCATTTTTTCGATCTTCTTCTCGGTATCGAGGTCATGTTTGGCTTGCGCAGCCGCTAAGGATTCGTTTTCCATTTTCAGTTGATTCTCAAGTAGGGTCATTTGGGCCATTTGGTCCCGCAGCTCTTCCATGGACATGTTTGAGGGTGCGAATCGAGGTTGGGGAATCGGAGATCCTTGAAAGGGAGAGTGACGGATGGAGCTCGGAGTTGCTAAACTTTGTGTTGTGATGTATCTTCGAGACGTACTAACCTTTGATTTTCAGATCGACGCCAAGTGGCAGAACCAGCCCTATGCATAAGACAAACTAAAGTTTAGGCCCAAAGTTAAGCATTACTTAGTCTAGACTTTTGACTCTTCCTATCGGTTTTCTATTCTCACTCTTGTTGGTATATTTTGGCTTTTCTTTTGGTCATTCTTCAGATTTTTGAAACACTTGCCCGTGTGACATTCAAAGTTATTTTAATTAGCTTGCTCGGTTTTGGTGCCGAACATCACCGTCATAGGAGGCCTAATGACGACATAAAGAGTCGTTTATTTTATAAGTCGTTCATAGAATCGAGTGATTTTTCATACGTCCTCGTAGCAAATTTGTTACGAATTTTTTTATTGCTACATATATTTTGTGCGCGGGCACCGAGGCTGCGGTGCCTGGCCAAAAGGCCAAGCAGCAACTTCAGCGCCCAGCACAAGGCGTGGAAATATTTGGCGCCCAGCCAGGGGCGCTGAAAATGCGTCCCTGACTGGTACTCGTATTCTGTTCGCGTATTATTTATTGTACATGCGACTTCATTTTGCGTGTTTGCCTAATAACGTCCTTTACGCGTCGTGCAGCGTTGTGGGATCCGTCACAGGCCATCCTAGGCTTCGCTTATTTTTGTGGCGATAGCCCGGGGTTGCGGAACACGTATCTTGGTATGACTCTTTGGCCAATCGGTGTTTTATGAATGTCTGGGCAATTTTTAGGGTCGTTGGTTTTCTAGCGTTATTTGTCACACACAATCACAATATAATCATGTAATTTGCTACACATAACTAACATTACAACATGAAGCAGAGATAATATGTCACGTAGTTTATGATAGGCTTCTATGGGTAATATTTACGCCTAGCTTGGTACCGCTTCTACCGTAGATCCAACACATGCCTCGGTCGAGGTAGTGCATTCAACAGACGAATTTCGTCCCAAGAGGCCAATCACGATGTAAGCCAAGGGGGCATGCACCAATGAGAGGGACCTTAGTGGGCGAGCGATTGGGTTTGGGACAGGTGTACTACTAGCGACAAGTGCCGAGTGGACAACATTCGAAGCGTATGCACCCCCGGTAGGCGATGGGTATCCTTAGTCCCAACTACCGAGATGAAACATGCCAAGGGAGCCGAGATTCGTTATGCGGTTCTGTCCGTTCACATTAATATGCTGATTTTCAGGTCGTCCCAACTTGATAAGGAAATAAACGCGGAGTAGGATCGTTTCACCCTTCGGCTATTCTGATTACCTACGAGCATGAGTATTTCATTAACGTTCCCCAGTGGAGTCGCCACTGTGAGGGGGTCGAAAAAGCACGAGGCTAATGCATGACCTCGTCCCTCGTGGGCGTGGCGTCGTCAGATCAAGTGTAGTTAGATTTCCTGTGAGTTTACACCCAATCTACTAGTAATATAGGAGTCGCCATTCAGTTTTTAACGGCAATGAGAAAAACTGACAAAACCCGGTTATTGTGACATAAAGGGAGTGCAATTATGTTCGACCACGACGGCCATAGGTTCCCTTGTGATCCCTGGTGTGGGGATCGCTTAACGTACACCCGCAGGGCAGAGATTGAGAGTTCGGGGGACTGTAACTACCGAGAGGAGTGCTCATCGATAACTCCAGAGGCAGGTTATCCTTACTAGCTCAGCATAAATAATTGAAGGGACATGCGTTAACTATTAAACTATTCTAAATTAATTTTAGCAATATGCAACACATAATACTAAGTCGATCGTGATTATCTTGTTTAAGTTGATTTAAGGTACCTAGCATGATAGTTCGTTTGTCCAAGATATTATCTTTATTAGACGTGATAGATCAATCAGATTAATAGTTTAACAATTTTATAAAGGGACACATTACGACGCACCCTTGAGAGGTGCGTCACGGTTCTCAGAAAACTAACCACTTGGCTTTGCTATTTCTCCTTTTATCTAACGAATCTCGAGTTTCTGAGCAGTGTTCCAGTATTTAGGCTTAATTCATCAGCTACAAGGGACAGGATACGTTCTGTTCGACTTTTGGGTCGATTGCGACAGAACGCGGGATCAATTTCGCAGCGTGAGGCTTAGGCTTAGGGTTAGAGTGAATACTCAGATTATGAATTATGTGTTCTTTTTTCATCGATTACGAGGCTGTATTTATAGGGAAAGAGTTGGTGGAAAGATAGATCTTTAGAATCCGAACCCAAAGAGAATTCGGAGGCAACACGTCCCAGGTATTTTCAGCCCCCAGGGCTGGGCAACGAAGATTTCAGCGCCCAGACCCAGGCGTTGAAAATAGGGTCTGAGCCGAGCCTTTTGTCAGATTTGGACTCTTAATCACGGAGTTTTTTGAGACTTATCCGAGTTTCTTAGTGCGTATCAACTTATGACGGAATGCGTCTGGGCCCGTTACGAACTCTGGGTTCGTTAGGAATTTAATTACTACGTAACTCTTATTTTCGAATTATAACAGGAATAGAATTCCTTTGCCAATTCTATCTCTTTTAGGACTTTATGTTGGAGTGCAACAACTAATTCTGACATATTTCTATCTTTTACGTCTTGCCACTTCTAACAACTACTTCTTACGGCAGTTACCATTTTTAGCAGGTTTCTATAAATAGCAGGTTTGGCTAAAATGAAAAGGGTGATCGAGATTCGTTATTTAATAGGAGATGCATTGCCAAGCGGAGATTTACGTTCTCATCATCGAACCTTCCCTTTCGGGAATGGGGACAAAAGTAGGTGTCTACACGTATGCACATTTAAGGCTCATTGGGTCGTTATAGGTCATATTTAGAGCTAAAATAACATTTTCGCTCCCAACTTTGAACTAAAGAACCTAAGGACTCATTTGATTCTTATTACATGACTAATATGCATAGTTTTAACTTTCTAAAACTCATTCCAATCTACGTATGAACATTTAAGGCTCATTGGGTCGTTATAGGTCATATTTAGAGCTAAAATGACATTTCCGCTCCCAACTTTGAACTAAAGAACCTAAAGACTCATTTGATTCTTATTACATGACTAATATACATAGTTTTAACTTTCTAACACTCATTCGAATCTATTTATGCACATTTAAGGCTCATTGATTCGTTATAGGTCATATTTTTAACAACTTAATTATCTCTATAGTCTGCAACTATATCCTTTTATGCTTCAATTAATGGAATGTAAAGATAATATCGTGAGTGTGAACTTTGGTACGCTAAGTGGCCGGATTAGAGAAATTTATTATACTAGCTCTCTAGCCTTTTGTCTATATTTGTTAATATTAGTTTTAATTTGTTAGGCTAGCTATCTAGGTGTTTAAAAATTGTAAACATTCGTACTATACGCTTTTCTCTATTGGGTTAATATAAATGAAGTTAATTTAATGATTTATTAATAAAAAATAAGCAGATTCATACCTTTGATTGGTGCGTGTACAGGTTTCAATACTCAATGGTGTATATATATAGATTTGGTTATTGCCACCTACTTTATATTTTAAAAGAATTTGGAAAAAAAAAATGTTGTTGAAGGGGGCTTTTAATGTACGCCTCAACAATTTATGGCGCCAATGTACAGGTATTGGCGCAAAAATACAAGTCTGTTGAGGGGGGCATTTAAGAAGTGAGCCTCAACAGAGGTGTCTGTTGAGGCGGGCTTTCCTAAAGCCCCCCACAACAAGTCCTTATTTTTCGCTTTGGTTTTGGCCTGTTGAGGCGGGATTTTGAAAGCCCCCCACAACAGACAACCTGTTGAGGCGAACAAAGCCCGCCTCAACAGCTATGTGAGCTGTTGAAGCCACGTCTCTCGAAGCGGGCCTTGTTCACCTCAATAAGCCCAAAATGCCCCCCTCAACAGGTATTTTTTCCACTAGTGCCTAGTATGTACTGTGGTTCTCCTAGATCCTTCATCGAAAAACATTTCCCAAGCCAAATCTTAAAAGAGTTCAACATAGGAATGTCATTTTCGATAAGTAATATGTCGTCGACATATAATACTAGAAAAGCAATTTTGCTCCCACTGACCTTCTTGTATACACAAGATTCGTCTGCGTTCTTGACGAAGCCAAAGTCATTGACTGCTTCATCAAAACGTATATTCCAACTCCTTGATGCTTGCTTCAATCCATAAATATACCTCTTTAGCATTATTTGGATCCTCAAAACCCTCAGGCTGTGTCATAAACACAGTTTCTGTTAAAACGCCGTTTAAGAAAGCAGTTTTGACATCCATCTGCCATATTTCGTAATCGTAATATGCAGCAATTGCTAACATTATCTGAATAGAATTTAGCATTGCAACTGGTGAAAAGGTTTCATCGTAATCCACACTATGGACTTGCTTGTAACCTTTTGCAACCAATCTAGCTTTGAAAACTTCTAGTTTCCCATCTTTGTCCTTTTTCAGTTTGAAAACCCATTTGCTTCCTATGGCTTGGTAGCCATCTGGAAAATCGACCAAATCCCAAACTTGGTTTTCAGACATTGAGTCTAATTCAGATTGCATGGCTTCTTGCCATTGCTTGGAGCTAGGGCTCGTCATAGCTTGTTTCTAAGTCGCAGGTTCATTGCTTTCCAGCAATAGAACTTCATGGCTCTCGTTCGTCAAAATACCTAAGTACCTTTCCGGTTGAGACCTATATCTTTGCGATCTATGCGGGGTTACATTTCTATATGGTTCTTGATTCTTACCAGATACTTCTAAAGATCTCTGAGTTTCAACCTGAATGTTAATTTGAGCATTCTCTAGAATTTGTTATTCGACTCGAATTTCTTCGAGGTCTACTTTTCTCCCACTTGTCATTTTGGAAATGTGATCTCTTTCCAAAAAGATACCATCTCGAGCAACAAACACCTTGTTCTCAGATGTATTGTAGAAGTAATACCCCTTTTTTTCCTTTGGATAGCCCACAAGGATACATTTGTCAGATTTTGGTTGAAGTTTGTCTGAAATTAATCGTCTGACGTATACTTCACAACCCCAAATCTCAAGAAAAGACACATTTGGAGGCTTTCCGAACCACAACTCATATGGAGTCTTTTCGGCACCTTTAGACGGAGCTCTATTTAGTGTGAGTGCAGCTGTGCTTAGTGCATGTCCCCAAAATTCTATTGGAAGTTCGGCCTGACCAATCATTGATCTAACCATGTCTAGAAAGGTTCTATTCTTCCGTTCTGACACACCGTTCCATTGAGGTGTTCCGGGAGGAGTCAATTCTGATAGAATTCCACATTCTTTCAGATGGTCATCAAATTCATAGCTCAAATATTCACCGCCTCTATCAGACCGCAGTGCCTTAATCTTCTTGCCTAATTGATTCTCTACTTTACTATGAAATTCCTTAAATTTGTCAAAGGATTCAGACTTATGCTTCATTAGCTAGACATAACCATATCTACTGAAGTCATCAGTGAAAGTGATAAAGTAGCTGAAACCACCTCTAGCATTTGTACTCATTAGTCCACATACATCTGTATGGATTAAACCCAATAGTTCAGTTTCTCTTTCTCCAACTTTAGAGAAAGGTTTCTTTGTCATTTTGCCAAGTAAACATGATTTGCACTTACTATAATCCTCTAAGTCAAATGGTTCTAGAATTCCTTCCTTTTTAAGTCTTTCTATGCGCTTCATGTTAATATGGCCTAATCGACAATGCCACAGATAGGTGAGATCTGAATCATTCTTTTTGGTATTTATGTTATAAACTTGTTTGTCGTGATCTAATAAATAAAGTCCATTGACAAGTCTAGCAGATCCATAAAACATCTCTTTAAAATAAAACGAGCAACTATTGTCTTTTATTAAAAACGGAAATCCCTTAACATCTAAGCAAGAAACAGAAATGATGTTTTTAGTAAGACTTGGAACATGGAAACATTCTTCCAGTTCCAAAACTAGCCCAGAGGGCAACGACAAATAATAAGTTCCTACAGCTAATGCAGCAATCTGTTCTCCATTTCCCACTAGTAGGTCGACTTCACCCTTGCTTAATCTTATACTTCTTCTTAGTCCCTATGAATTGGAACATAAGTGTGAGCCACAAAATGTATCTAATACCCAAGAAGTTGAATTTGCAAGTATACAGTCTATAACGAAAATACTTGAAGATGGAACGACCGTTCCGTTCTTCTGATCTTCCTTAAGCTTCAAGCAATCTCTATTCCAATGCCCCTTCTTCTTGCAGTAGAAGCATTCAGATTCAGAAGTGGGTTGGCTCACCTTCTTTTTCTCAGACTTGGTGCCGCCAGCTTGCTTAGTTGGGCTGGCTTTCTTGCCACCTTTCTTAGCATTCCTCTTCTTTCCAGATTTCTTGAACTTGCCCCGACGCACCATAAGCACATATTGCTTATCACTTTTGAGCGTCTTTTCACCGTGAAGCTCAGTGAGCGTTTTGTCCAGACTATTCATAGTGTAGTTCAGCTTGAACTGATCATACTCGCTATGAAGAGAATGGAGGATTGTGTCTACAGCCATTTCCTGAGAGAATTGTTGATCCAGCCGACTCATATTCTCAATGAGTCCAATCATTTTGAGAACATGTGGACTTACGGGATCGCCTTTCCTAAGCTTGGTCTCAAGAATTTTTCGACTCGAGCCAGATCTTGTAACATGTTCTTTAACTCACTGATGATCGTGAAAGCATCTGAGTTGATGAACATTTTCTGTAGATCTGCACTCATGGTTGCAAGCATTAGACATTTTACATCCTTGTTGGCATCAATCCAACGATTGAGGGTTGCCTGAGTGACCCCGTCGCCAACGGCTTCGGGCATCGCCTCTTCCAGGACATACTCCTTTTCTTCCTGCATAAGAACTATTTGCAAGTACCTCTGCCAGTAAGGAAGTTTTTCCCGCCCAACTTCTCCTTTTCAAGAATTGATCGGATGTTGAATGAATTGTTGTTTTCCATAGTAAAAACTACAATTGAAAAGAATAAACAAATAAATAACCATTCACAGTTTCTCTTAATAAACTTAAATTCTAGCATGCATGCATAATTCAATATTTATTAATCATTTTATTCAAGTTATGTGTTCCGGCAGGTGTGAATAAAATGATTCCAAGACCCTTAAATCATTGAAGAATTAAGCACATTATTTATTTAGACTCAATTCTAAAATATTTTAGGTAATCAAATCCTTTGCTAATAGTGTATAAACTACTCTTGTTTGATAGGTACATCTAAGGTCTTTTCAGGTAAATCTATATGTTATGCCACGACATAAAAGGACTCCTTACTTATATCGTTGAGTTTCACCAAACCTTACATGTACTCACAATTATTTGTGTACCTTACCCCATTAGGATGAATAAGTAACACCTCTCTATGGCGGAAAACTATTACTAAGATTGATGTAAAGGTTATCCAAGTAGTTGTTATTTTCGCATGGCACCTTTTAACTCAATTTTTAAAGTTTGGAACTTAAGGCTCTTACTATGTTTGTTAGATTTTAAGTGAACTAAAATCCTTAATCATGCAACATAATCAAGCCACAATCTCATGCATAATTAAGACATATTTAAAGCAATAAATAACTTAAAGCATGCATAAGATAAAAATGTGATCTAGTATGGCCCTACTTCATCTTGAAGCTTCAACTTCAAACTCCGTCTTGAAAATGGATTGGAAACTCCATCTTGAATTTCACCATGGGAGGCGCCGTTTTCTTCAAATAGGATATGCTATAATTGAAACGAATTACAACTATTTGGTGGTACGCAGACCATATTCAAAATTAAAAACTTTGGTGCGTATATTAGACCCATTTTACATTCCAATTAATGGTACGCAGACCATATTTTCTATCCTATTTGGTCCATACTAGTCACTTTTTATAACCTGCAAAACAGTACATTTACAATATACCATTCACCCATTCATTTATCAATGAATGGTCCACATAGCAAGTTAGTTGAACATATTATGCATCACATAAATATTTGCAGCAATTAATCAAGGCTTCCAATAATCTACAAATTATTCAATCCTTATTAATTCTAATCGAGTTGTTTTAACCTTAAAGGAATGTAGACCTAATCAAGAGTTTATGACTAAAACGCTCCCACTAAAACAATGAAATTTACATGCTTTATGAATTTTAAACATAAAATTGTATTTCCTAGTCCAACCGGAAACTTACAAATTTAATTAAAATTTAAAGATCATATAAAATATTATTTAAATTCTTTATTTTATTTTCAGTTGATTAAATTAATTAATTTAAATTTTATCAAGGTTTTAATTTTAGTAAATAATTAGTATAAATAAATTTTTAATAATTAAATGATTCAAAATTAACTTCCGAGAAAAAATTAATTACGAATTTAAATTTAATTAAAATCCTTTTAAACTGAAAAATTAAAATTAAAACGAACCAATCGGGCCAAGACAAGGCCATAGGCTTGCGCCCATGCCTCGTTGAGGCCTCGAGAAGCAGCGCCCATGGGCTGCCACTCGCAATGGTCGTACCGCAAGCACGAGCAGCCATGCGTAGACGCAGCAAGCCGAGAAAGCCATGCCTACGCGCAGCAGCTCCCTCGCTGTAGCAGGGGCGGGGCAATGCTCGCTGGGCGAGCCAGCGCTCACACCCCGCTGATGCTATGGCACCATAATGGTTTTGATGATTAGGCGAAGAGGAATGGATTTGATGCTAATGGTTCAACTCACGCACAAGTGGGAACGAAGCTATGAAAACGGCAGAACAAAGTTAAGAATAAGAAAATATAATTAGGGCTGCCGCAATTAAATAGGGTTTAAGTAGTACTTATAGTTGTTCACAATAAGAATCCTACTAGATTTAAAATTGTTATTTTAATTTTCTGAAAATATTAAAGAGATAATTAAATACGGAAAATAATTTAATAGTATTTATAACTTCATTTTCTATATAAATATATTTTACGAAATCATAAAATATTGGGGTATCACAATCTATCCCACTTAAAAGAAGTTTCGTCCCGAAAGTTAAAGTTAGAAAAATATAGGTATTAAAATCTACCCTCCTTAAAAGAAGGTTTGTTCGGAAACTTTAAGTTATAAAAATATAGGGTATTAAAATCTACCCTCTTTAAAAGAAGTTTCGTCCTGAAACTTAAAGTTTGGAAAATTTAATACTTTGAAACTCTTTCTAAAATAAAATCAATAAAATTTTGCAACATTTTGAACCATAAAATATTAAGGATATTACATTCTATCCCCCTTAAAAAAAAGGAGTTCGTCCCCGAACTCTAATTACACTAGTCACATAATCATGTAAGGAGAATCACATACTAACAAGTAAAAAGAGATAGTCTCTTCAATTAAACGGCTTGTCCTATAACTTTTAACTTCACTCTTAATTAGTCATTTTAATCCTAGACAACTCAAACGCTGAGATGTGAAGATCTCTGCGTCAATCCCAAAGAGCGATTAGGCTCTTGATACCATTTTGTAACACCCCCGATTTACTAATCTTTAAATAAATAAGAAATATAAAAGACTTTATAGAAATTGCGGAAGCTTACACCTAAATCGGAGGTATCACCGCCACACTTGACCACATTGTCAAGTGCTAAGGCTTAAAAAACTTAAACTATTACAACTCGGTTACTAGGTGGTCTATTTACAACTGAAAAGTATTAAACTGTCATAAAAGACTATACGATAACACTTGAGCTCCTTCATCTTGAATTGCGATCTTTCACGATCAATCTGCTCCAGTTAATATTGACTGCTCACCATAGAGGACAAATTCCAAAAGGATCGTCGCAGGGCCACCATAAGAAAAAGACATGGCCGCAAACACACATAGCAAATAAACACACACGTCAGCAAAAGCTGAGTAATCACTATGTTACAAACAGAAACATACTAAAATAGAGTAATAAAGTGTCATGTAAATAATGTAGTATGAAACTACATTTCAAGTATGATCCCAAAAATAAAACTAACTCCATACTATATGGAAACTATAAATATTCTCTTCATATGAACCTCAAATATATCGATATGATCTTTTCCTCTACTAAACGTACTCAAACCAATAGGTGCCATATTTGCTCTTTGTTCTATACCTAGCCTTGGACATGGGTAATTCGAATAATAAACCAACAAGTATAAAAACTTGAAACTCTCAATAGCTACTAGAAAGACTCTCTGAGTCAAGGCCACTTTTGGACCAAATCCCACTTTTGGGGAGATTAAGAAAAATAAAGATTGTATCTTGCTCCTCTACTAATGGTTATCATCTCCTTACCAACATGCCAAGGACTAAGGTATATAACGTTGAGCCTCAAACCAATAATATGTTAATTATTCTCAACATTTTCTCATCATCTGATCAGTACCCACTTTAGATTAATAATCGATATTTCTCAATACTGGCACAAAGTCCAAATAACAATTGACGGAAGATTAGCAATCCATTACTTAAACTTTACTCCTTTAAGACAAAAGTATGTACTACTGCCCAATATTTATTTCAATCATTATATTCTCAACAATTGAACTAGCCCTTAATAACCAGTAATATATTTCCTCTTAAGCACTAACTAAACCTCAAGCAAAATGTCGAACATCCTTATTAACAAAAATCCCAAAATTCTAAACAATAGTGCAAGACAGCAACTTGAAATCTACGAGCAAATAACAAACATCAGATCGGTAATTATACCTTGAAAACAATATAATTCAACTCAAAACAAAATCATCAATAACCTCTCGTATGATACATTTCCAAATCATATATAAACATCTATACAAATATAAATCGTACAGTTTGCACACCAAAATCAGAACAGTGCGATAACATATAATTAAGGAATATATACGAACAACTCCAAAGAATTAGGTGCACGTGATTACAAATAATAATATACACAAACAATTAGAAGGGACTAAGCGTGATTACACATAGTAATAATAATTCACACTATACAAATGACTCGAAAAGACTGGGTGTGCGTGATTACAACTAATAATATACACGAGCAATTAGAAGAGATTAAACGTGATTACAATAACTATACAAACAACTCGAGGGACTAATTAAGCGTGTGTGATTACCTTCCGAGATGATAATTCCATGTATTAAATATAATACGCTACTTATTGAGAACAAGACGAATGGGCGTTGAAGCGCTCATTGCTCAGTACGACCGAAGAACAACGTTTAGGCTTGATAAGGATTGTTAAATATATGATAATGGGTATAATGGAATTGGTGGTTTTGTGTTTTTGCATGCTATGGCACCATAATGGTTTTGATGATTAGGCGAAGAGGAATGGATTTGATGGTGATGGTTCAACTCACGCACAAGTAGGAACGAAGCTATGAAAATGGCAGAACAAAGTTAAGAATAAGAAAATATAATTAGGGCTGTCGCAATTAAATAGGGTTTAAGTAGTACTTATAGTTGTTCACAATAAGAATCCTACTAGATTTAAAATTGTTATTTTAATTTTCCGAAAATATTAAAGAGACTAATTATATACGGAAAATAATTTAATAGTATTTATAACTTCATTTTCTATATAAATATATTTTACGAAATCATAAAATATTGGGGTATCACAATCTATCCCACTTAAAAGAAGTTTCGTCCCGAAACTTAAAGTTAGAAAAATATAGGTATTAAAATCTACCCTCCTTAAAAGAAGGTTTGTTCGGAAACTTTAAGTTATAAAAATATAGGGTATTAAAATCTACCCTCTTTAAAAGAAGTTTCGTCCTGAAACTTAAAGTTTGGAAAATTTAATACTTTGAAACTCTTTCTAAAATAAAATCAATAAAATTTTGCAACATTTTGAACCATAAAATATTAAGGATATTACATTCTATCCCCCTTAAAAAAAAGGAGTTCGTCCCCGAACTCTAATTACACTAGTCACATAATCATGTAAGGAGAATAACATACTAACAAGTAAAAAGAGATAGTCTCTTCAATTAAACGGCTTGTCCTATAACTTTTAACTTCACTCTTAATTAGTCATTTTAATCCTAGACAACTCAAACGCTGAGATGTGAAGATCTCTGCGTCAATCCCAAAGAGCGATTAGGCACTTGATACCATTTTGTAACACCCCCGATTTACTAATCTTTAAATAAATAAGAAATATAAAAGACTTTATAGAAATTGCGGAAGCTTACACCTAAATCGGAGGTATCACCGCCACACTTGACCACATTGTCAAGTGCTAAGGCTTAAAAAACTTAAACTATTACAACTCGGTTACTAGGTGGTCTATTTACAACTGAAAAGTATTAAACTGTCATAAAAGACTATACGATAACACTTGAGCTCCTTCATCTTGAATTGCGATCTTTCACGATCAATCTGCTCCAGTTAATATTGACTGCTCACCATAGAGGACAAATTCCAAAAGGATCGTCGCAGGGCCACCATAAGAAAAAGACATGGCCGCAAACACACATAGCAAATAAACACACACGTCAGCAAAAGCTGAGTAATCACTATGTTACAAACAGAAACATACTAAAATATAGTAATAAAGTGTCATGTAAATAATGTAGTATGAAACTACATTTCAAGTATGATCCCAAAAATAAAACTAACTCCATACTATATGGAAACTATAAATATTCTCTTCATATGAACCTCAAATATATCGATATGATCTTTTCCTCTACTAAACGTACTCAAACCAATAGGTGCCATATTTGCTCTTTGTTCTATACCTAGCCTTGGACATGGGTAATTCGAATAATAAACCAACAAGTATAAAAACTTGAAACTCTCAATAGCTACTAGAAAGACTCTCTGAGTCAAGGCCACTTTTGGACCAAATCCCACTTTTGGGGAGATTAAGAAAAATAAAGATTGTATCTTGCTCCTCTACTAATGGTTATCATCTCCTTACCAACATGCCAAGGACTAAGGTATATAACGTTGAGCCTCAAACCAATAATATGATAATTATTCTCAACATTTTCTCATCATCTGATCAATACCCACTTTAGATTAATAATCGATATTTCTCAATACTGGCACAAAGTCCAAATAACAATTGACGGAAGATTAGCAATCCATTACTTAAACTTTACTCCTTTAAGACAAAAGTATGTACTACTGCCCAATATTTATTTCAATCATTATATTCTCAACAATTGAACTAGCCCTTAATAACCAGTAATATATTTCCTCTTAAGCACTAACTAAACCTCAAGCAAAATGTCGAACATCCTTATTAACAAAAATCCCAAAATTCTAAACAATAGTGCAAGACAGCAAATTGAAATCTACGAGCAAATAACAAACATCAGATCGGTAATTATACCTTGAAAACAATATAATTCAACTCAAAACAAAATCATCAATAACCTCTCGTATGATACATTTCCAAATCATATATAAACATCTATACAAATATAAATCGTACAGTTTGCACACCAAAATCAGAACAGTGCGATAACATATAATTCAGGAATATATACGAACAACTCCAAAGAATTAGGTGACGTGATTACAAATAATAATATACACAAACAATTAGAAGGGACTAAGCGTGATTACACATAGTAATAATAATTCACACTATACAAATGACTCGAAAAGACTGGGTGTGCGTGATTACAACTAATAATATACACGAGCAATTAGAAGAGATTAAACGTGATTACAATAACTATACAAACAACTCGAGGGACTAATTAAGCGTGTGTGATTACCTTCCGAGATGATAATTCCATGTATTAAATACAATACGCTACTTATTGAGAACAAGACGAATGGGCGTTGAAGCGCTCATTGCTCAGTACGACCGAAGAACAACGTTTAGACTTGATAAGGATTGTTAAATATATGATAATGGGTATAATGGAATTGGTGGTTTTGTATTTTTGCATGCTATGGCACCATAATGGTTTTGATGATTAGGCGAAGAGGAATGGATTTGATGCTGATGGTTCAACTCACGCACAAGTGGGAACGAAGCTATGAAAACGGCAGAACAAAGTTAAGAATAAGAAAATATAATTAGGGCTGCCGCAATTAAATAGGGTTTAAGTAGTACTTATAGTTGTTCACAATAAGAATCCTACTAGATTTAAAATTGTTATTTTAATTTTCCGAAAATATTAAAGAGATAATTAAATACGGAAAATAATTTAATAGTATTTATAACTTCATTTTCTATATAAATATATTTTACGAAATCATAAAATATTGGGGTATCACAATCTATCCCACTTAAAAGAAGTTTCGTCCCGAAACTTAAAGTTAGAAAAATATAGGTATTAAAATCTACCCTCCTTAAAAGAAGGTTTGTTCGGAAACTTTAAGTTATAAAAATATAGGGTATTAAAATCTACCCTCTTTAAAAGAAGTTTCGTCCTGAAACTTAAAGTTTGGAAAATTTAATACTTTGAAACTCTTTCTAAAATAAAATCAATAAAATTTTGCAACATTTTGAACCATAAAATATTAAGGATATTACATTCTATCCCCCTTAAAAAAAAGGAGTTCGTCCCCGAACTCTAATTACACTAGTCACATAATCATGTAAGGAGAATAACATACTAACAAGTAAAAAGAGATAGTCTCTTCAATTAAACGGCTTGTCCTATAACTTTTAACTTCACTCTTAATTAGTCATTTTAATGCTAGACAACTCAAACGCTGAGATATGAAGATCTCTGCGTCAATCCCAAAGAGCGATTAGGCACTTGATACCATTTTGTAACACCCCCGATTTACTAATCTTTAAATAAATAAGAAATATAAAAGACTTTATAGAAATTGCGGAAGCTTACACCTAAATCGGAGGTATCACCGCCACACTTGACCACATTGTCAAGTGCTAAGGCTTACAAAACTTAAACTATTACAACTCGGTTACTAGGTGGTCTATTTACAACTGAAAAGTATTAAACTGTCATAAAAGACTATACGATAACACTTGAGCTCCTTCATCTTGAATTGCGATCTTTCACTATCAATCTGCTCCAGTTAATATTGACTGCTCACCATAGAGGACAAATTCCAAAAGGATCGTCGCAGGGCCACCATAAGAAAAAGACATGGCCGCAAACACACATAGCAAATAAACACACACGTCAGCAAAAGCTGAGTAATCACCTGTTACAAACAGAAACATACTAAAATAGAGTAATAAAGTGTCATGTAAATAATGTAGTATGAAACTACATTTCAAGTATGATCCCAAAAATAAAACTAACTCCATACTATACGGAAACTATAAATATTCTCTTCATATGAACCTCAAATATATCGATATGATCTTTTCCTCTACTAAACGTACTCAAACCAATAGGTGCCATATTTGCTCTTTGCTCTATACCTAGCCTTGGACATGGGTAATTCGAATAATAAACCAACAAGTATAAAAACTTGAAACTCTCAATATCTACTAGAAAGACTCTCTGAGTCAAGGCCACTTTTGGACCAAATCCCACTTTTGGGGAGATTAAGAAAAATAAAGATTGTATCTTGCTCCTCTACTAATGGTTATCATCTCCTTACCAACATGCCAAGGACTAAGGTATATAACGTTGAGCCTCAAACCAATAATATGATAATTATTCTCAACATTTTCTCATCATCTGATCAGTACCCACTTTAGATTAATAATCGATATTTCTCAATACTGGCACAAAGTCCAAATAACAATTGACGGAAGATTAGCAATCCATTACTTAAACTTTACTCCTTTAAGACAAAAGTATGTACTACTGCCCAATATTTATTTCAATCATTATATTCTCAACAATTGAACTAGCCCTTAATAACCAGTAATATATTTCCTCTTAAGCACTAACTAAACCTCAAGCAAAATGTCGAACATCCTTATTAACAAAAATCCCAAAATTCTAAACAATAGTGCAAGACAGCAAATTGAAATCTACGAGCAAATAACAAACATCAGATCGGTAATTATACCTTGAAAACAATATAATTCAACTCAAAACAAAATCATCAATAACCTCTCGTATGATACATTTCCAAATCATATATAAACATCTATACAAATATAAATCGTACAGTTTGCACACCAAAATCAGAACAGTGCGATAACATATAATTAAGGAATATATACGAACAACTCCAAAGAATTAGGTGCACGTGATTACAAATAATAATATACACAAACAATTAGAAAGGACTAAGCGTGATTACACATAGTAATAATAATTCACACTATACGAATGACTCGAAAAGACTGGGTGTGCGTGATTACAACTAATAATATACACGAGCAATTAGAAGAGATTAAACGTGATTACAATAACTATACAAACAACTCGAGGGACTAATTAAGCGTGTGTGATTACCTTCCGAGATGATAATTCCATGTATTAAATACAATACGCTACTTATTGAGAACAAGACGAATGGGCGTTGAAGCGCTCATTGCTCAGTACGACCGAAGAACAACGTTTAGGCTTGATAAGGATTGTTAAATATATGATAATGGGTATAATGGAATTGGTGGTTTTGTGTTTTTGCATGCTATGGCACCATAATGGTTTTGATGATTAGGCGAAGAGGAATGGATTTGATGCTGATGGTTCAACTCACGCACAAGTGGGAACGAAGCTATGAAAACGGCAGAACAAAGTTAAGAATAAGAAAATATAATTAGGGCTGCCGCAATTAAATAGGGTTTAAGTAGTACTTATAGTTGTTCACAATAAGAATCCTACTAGATTTAAAATTGTTATTTTAATTTTCCGAAAATATTAAAGAGACTAATTAAATACGGAAAATAATTTAATAGTATTTATAACTTCATTTTCTATATAAATATATTTTACGAAATCATAAAATATTGGGGTATCACAATCTATCCCACTTAAAAGAAGTTTCGTCCCGAAACTTAAAGTTAGAAAAATATAGGTATTAAAATCTACCCTCCTTAAAAGAAGGTTTGTTCGGAAACTTTAAGTTATAAAAATATAGGGTATTAAAATCTACCCTCTTTAAAAGAAGTTTCGTCCTGAAACTTAAAGTTTGGAAAATTTAATACTTTGAAACTCTTTCTAAAATAAAATCAATAAAATTTTGCAACATTTTGAACCATAAAATATTAAGGATATTACATTCTATCCCCCTTAAAAAAAAGGAGTTCGTCCCCGAACTCTAATTACACTAGTCACATAATCATGTAAGGAGAATCACATACTAACAAGTAAAAAGAGATAGTCTCTTCAATTAAACGGCTTGTCCTATAACTTTTAACTTCACTCTTAATTAGTCATTTTAATCCTAGACAACTCAAACGCTGAGATGTGAAGATCTCTGCGTCAATCCCAAAGAGCGATTAGGCTCTTGATACCATTTTGTAACACCCCCGATTTACTAATCTTTAAATAAATAAGAAATATAAAAGACTTTATAGAAATTGCGGAAGCTTACACCTAAATCGGAGGTATCACCGCCACACTTGACCACATTGTCAAGTGCTAAGGCTTACAAAACTTAAACTATTACAACTCGGTTACTAGGTGGTCTATTTACAACTGAAAAGTATTAAACTGTCATAAAAGACTATACGATAACACTTGAGCTCCTTCATCTTGAATTGCGATCTTTCACGATCAATCTGCTCCAGTTAATATTGACTGCTCACCATAGAGGACAAATTCCAAAAGGATCGTCGCAGGGCCACCATAAGAAAAAGACATGGCCGCAAACACACATAGCAAATAAACACACACGTCAGCAAAAGCTGAGTAATCACCTGTTACAAACAGAAACATACTAAAATAGAGTAATAAAGTGTCATGTAAATAATGTAGTATGAAACTACATTTCAAGTATGATCCCAAAAATAAAACTAACTCCATACTATACGGAAACTATAAATATTCTCTTCATATGAACCTCAAATATATCGATATGATCTTTTCCTCTACTAAACGTACTCAAACCAATAGGTGCCATATTTGCTCTTTGCTCTATACCTAGCCTTGGACATGGGTAATTCGAATAATAAACCAACAAGTATAAAAACTTGAAACTCTCAATAGCTACTAGAAAGACTCTCTGAGTCAAGGCCACTTTTGGACCAAATCCCACTTTGGGGAGATTAAGAAAAATAAAGATTGTATCTTGCTCCTCTACTAATGGTTATCATCTCCTTACCAACATGCCAAGGACTAAGGTATATAACGTTGAGCCTCAAACCAATAATATGATAATTATTCTCAACATTTTCTCATCATCTGATCAGTACCCACTTTAGATTAATAATCGATATTTCTCAATACTGGCACAAAGTCCAAATAACAATTGACGGAAGATTAGCAATCCATTACTTAAACTTTACTCCTTTAAGACAAAAGTATGTACTACTGCCCAATATTTATTTCAATCATTATATTCTCAACAATTGAACTAGCCCTTAATAACCAGTAATATATTTCCTCTTAAGCACTAACTAAACCTCAAGCAAAATGTCGAACATCCTTATTAACAAAAATCCCAAAATTCTAAACAATAGTGCAAGACAGCAAATTGAAATCTACGAGCAAATAACAAACATCAGATCGGTAATTATACCTTGAAAACAATATAATTCAACTCAAAACAAAATCATCAATAACCTCTCGTATGATACATTTCCAAATCATATATAAACATCTATACAAATATAAATCGTACAGTTTGCACACCAAAATCAGAACAGTGCGATAACATATAATTAAGGAATATATACGAACAACTCCAAAGAATTAGGTGCACGTGATTACAAATAATAATATACACAAACAATTAGAAGGGACTAAGCGTGATTACACATAGTAATAATAATTCACACTATACAAATGACTCGAAAAGACTGGGTGTGCGTGATTACAACTAATAATATACACGAGCAATTAGAAGAGATTAAACGTGATTACAATAACTATACAAACAACTCGAGGGACTAATTAAGCGTGTGTGATTACCTTCCGAGATGATAATTCCATGTATTAAATACAATACGCTACTTATTGAGAACAAGACGAATGGGCGTTGAAGCGCTCATTGCTCAGTACGACCGAAGAACAACGTTTAGGCTTGATATGGATTGTTAAATATATGATAATGGGTATAATGGAATTGGTGGTTTTGTGTTTTTGCATGCTATGGCACCATAATGGTTTTGATGATTAGGCGAAGAGGAATGGATTTGATGCTGATGCTTCAATTCACGCACAAGTGGGAACGAAGCTATGAAAACGGCAGAACAAAGTTAAGAATAAGAAAATATAATTAGGGCTGCCGCAATTAAATAGGGTTTAAGTAGTACTTATAGTTGTTCACAATAAGAATCCTACTAGATTTAAAATTGTTATTTTAATTTTCCGAAAATATTAAAGAGATAATTAAATACGGAAAATAATTTAATAGTATTTATAACTTCATTTTCTATATAAATATATTTTACGAAATCATAAAATATTGGGGTATCACAATCTATCCCACTTAAAAGAAGTTTCGTCCCGAAACTTAAAGTTAGAAAAATATAGGTATTAAAATCTACCCTCCTTAAAAGAAGGTTTGTTCGGAAACTTTAAGTTATAAAAATATAGGGTATTAAAATCTACCCTCTTTAAAAGAAGTTTCGTCCTGAAACTTAAAGTTTGGAAAATTTAATACTTTGAAACTCTTTCTAAAATAAAATCAATAAAATTTTGCAACATTTTGAACCATAAAATATTAAGGATATTACATTCTATCCCCCTTAAAAAAAAGGAGTTCGTCCCCGAACTCTAATTACACTAGTCACATAATCATGTAAGGAGAATCACATACTAACAAGTAAAAAGAGATAGTCTCTTCAATTAAACGGCTTGTCCTATAACTTTTAACTTCACTCTTAATTAGTCATTTTAATCCTAGACAACTCAAACGCTGAGATGTGAAGATCTCTGCGTCAATCCCAAAGAGCGATTAGGCTCTTGATACCATTTTGTAACACCCCCGATTTACTAATCTTTAAATAAATAAGAAATATAAAAGACTTTATAGAAATTGCGGAAGCTTACACCTAAATCGGAGGTATCACCGCCACACTTGACCACATTGTCAAGTGCTAAGGCTTAAAAAACTTAAACTATTACAACTCGGTTACTAGGTGGTCTATTTACAACTGAAAAGTATTAAACTGTCATAAAAGACTATACGATAACACTTGAGCTCCTTCATCTTGAATTGCGATCTTTCACGATCAATCTGCTCCAGTTAATATTGACTGCTCACCATAGAGGACAAATTCCAAAAGGATCGTCGCAGGGCCACCATAAGAAAAAGACATGGCCGCAAACACACATAGCAAATAAACACACACGTCAGCAAAAGCTGAGTAATCACCTGTTACAAACAGAAACATACTAAAATAGAGTAATAAAGTGTCATGTAAATAATGTAGTATGAAACTACATTTCAAGTATGATCCCAAAAATAAAACTAACTCCATACTATATGGAAACTATAAATATTCTCTTCATATGAACCTCAAATATATCGATATGATCTTTTCCTCTACTAAACGTACTCAAACCAATAGGTGCCATATTTGCTCTTTGTTCTATACCTAGCCTTGGACATGGGTAATTCGAATAATAAACCAACAAGTATAAAAACTTGAAACTCTCAATAGCTACTAGAAAGACTCTCTGAGTCAAGGCCACTTTTGGACCAAATCCCACTTTTGGGGAGATTAAGAAAAATAAAGATTGTATCTTGCTCCTCTACTAATGGTTATCATCTCCTTACCAACATGCCAAGGACTAAGGTATATAACGTTGAGCCTCAAACCAATAATATGATAATTATTCTCAACATTTTCTCATCATCTGATCAGTACCCACTTTAGATTAATAATCGATATTTCTCAATACTGGCACAAAGTCCAAATAACAATTGACGGAAGATTAGCAATCCATTACTTAAACTTTACTCCTTTAAGACAAAAGTATGTACTACTGCCCAATATTTATTTCAATCATTATATTCTCTGAAGGAAATAATGCCCTTGGTCCAAGTATGCATTCTATGTTAAGTCTAATAAATGCGGTTCAGTATTAATTAACAAGTTAATAATTCAGTGAGATCAAGTGAGCTGAATGCCTAGCTAGAGGCCGCTTCAGTTCAAGTGGAATTAATGATATTAATCCACAGCTTACTCTTGACTGAACCCGTAGGGTCACACAAATAGTACGTAAACGGATCAAGTATTTAATGACATTAAATACTCCATCTATGGATATTCGGAATCGACGGATCTTGGTTTCAGTGGGAGCTGAGATCGTCACAGGCAAGAAATGAATACTCCGGAAACGATGATATTGCCGGAAACGGAAATATGGATCGTATCGGAAATATAAATATTATCCAAGTCGTAGATGTTGCCGGAAACGGAAACATGGTACGTATCGGAAAATATTGTCGGAAATGGAAATATTACCGGAATCGGAAATATTGCCGGAAACGGAAATATTGTCAGAAACGGAAATATTATCGGAATCGGAAAATAATTCCAGAAACGGAAATATTAAATATTTGTTCGAAACGGAAATTAATTCCGGAATCGGAAATATTAAATGTTGTTCGTATCGGAAATGAATTCCGGAATCGGGAATTTAATCGGAAGCGTATCGTACGAATTAGCATCAGACGAGGCCCGCTAGACGAAGGCCCAGCAAGAAGCCAGGCCATCGCCCAGCGAGCCGCACGCAACGCACGCCTCGACCAGGCCCAGCGCAAGGCCAGGCCCAGCCAAGGGCGCGCGCGCGCATGCAGCACCGCACATGGGCTGTGCGCTTGTCGTGGGACGCAAGGCCTGCGCGGGTGCACGGCTTGTGCGATGCGTATGCCGGAAATCCTAATTCTATTGGGATTCGTGCGAAGATTAAAATCCTAATCTTATTAGAATTGCTTTGTTATTTAGAGTCCTAATAAAGTTCTAATTAACAAATCCACATCCTAGTAGGATTACAATTCCTTTTCCATACCTCTATAAATAAGGGCCTAGGGGTCATTATTTATACATAAGTTTTCAAGTATTCAAAACTAGGATTTTTAAGCAGAAAAATCAGCCATAACTCTTGCCCATTTAGCCGAAAATAATAGTACCTTAAGGGCGATTCTAGTTGGTCAATCTTAAGACGGATCCGGACGTGCTGTGGACTATCTACGGAGGGACGACACTTGGATTCCTAAAGACTTGTTCTTGTTCGGTTCGGGCGCAGCTAGGGAAGGCACGCAACAAAGAGTATGCATCTAAATTATGCTATATGATTATGTGTAAATAATATGTATTCCTGGCTTAATGGTTTTTTCTGCATGATTTATGAATTGTCATATGTATCATAACCTAACATTCTCAACAATTGAACTAGCCCTTAATAACCAGTAATATATTTCCTCTTAAGCACTAACTAAACCTCAAACAAAATGTCGAACATCCTTATTAACAAAAATCCCAAAATTCTAAACAATAGTGCAAGACAGCAAATTGAAATCTACGAGCAAATAACAAACATCAGATCGCTAATTATACCTTGAAAACAATATAATTCAACTCAAAACAAAATCATCAATAACCTCTCGTATGATACATTTCCAAATCATATATAAACATCTATACAAATATAAATCGTACAGTTTGCACACCAAAATCAGAACAGTGCGATAACATATAATTAAGGAATATATACGAACAACTCCAAAGAATTAGGTGCACGTGATTACAAATAATAATATACACAAACAATTAGAAGGGACTAAGCGTGATTACACATAGTAATAATAATTCACACCATACAAATGACTCGAAAAGACTGGGTGTGCGTGATTACAACTAATAATATACACGAGCAATTAGAAGAGATTAAACGTGATTACAATAACTATACAAACAACTCGAGGGACTAATTAAGCGTGTGTGATTACCTTCCGAGATGATAATTCGATGTATTAAATACAATACGCTACTTATTGAGAACAAGACGAATGGGCGTTGAAGCGCTCATTGCTCAGTACGACCGAAGAACAACGTTTAGGCTTGATAAGGATTGTTAAATATATGATAATGGGTATAATGGAATTGGTGGTTTTGTGTTTTTGCATGCTATGGCACCATAATGGTTTTGATGATTAGGCGAAGAGGAATGGATTTGATGCTGATGGTTCAACTCACGCACAAGTGGGAACGAAGCTATGAAAACGGCAGAACAAAGTTAAGAATAAGAAAATATAATTAGGGCTGCCGCAATTAAATAGGGTTTAAGTAGTACTTATAGTTGTTCACAATAAGAATCCTACTAGATTTAAAATTGTTATTTTAATTTTCCGAAAATATTAAAGAGACTAATTAAATACGGAAAATAATTTAATAGTATTTATAACTTCATTTTCTATATAAATATATTTTACGAAATCATAAAATATTGGGGTATCACACCCTTGCATCGTACTGCATGGGCGACGACACCCCTTAAGGGTAACACTTAGCTTCCATTGCTTCATGCGTGCAAGATTCGTGAACGAATTTTTCATAAAAAATAAAACTTTTATAATTCAAATTTATTGACAAATTAATAACTCATATTAATTTCATAAATTTAGGCGAAAAATTCGAAAATTTATTATTCAAATTTATTTCCGATTACTTTTATTTTCATGGATACAAATCTAGGTCATAAAAATTTAAAATTTTTAAAATTTCTAAAAATTTATGGTGGTTTTTAATCATAGGATCCTAATTAAATTGCTAATTAATTATGAAAACCAAATCAAATTCTAAATTATTCGAATTTCAACAAATTAAATACAATTACAAATTAGTTTGTATAATTAACAAGATTAGGCTTTAAATTTGTTAAACATATACAGTAGGTCAATCATACATTCAAGATTTACACACAAGATTCACAAATACTTAATTTAACATCATAAAAATTAGAAATTTTGTGTTCGAAAAACTAAAACCTCCGAAAAGTCTTAGTTAGGCTTCGAATTTGGGAATTCTGGGTTCGGCATCAAATCTATGATTTTAGTCAAAATTTTAAAACGTCGTTTACATGCGAAATTCTCTATAAAATTTTACGATTCCGACCATTATTGACTAAACTGCCGAAAATCCTGCGAACATATAATTAAATAATCACACGAATTTGCAATTAATTACATGCAACGAAATTAATCACCCCTTTAATTCATTGCAAATTTATAAAATTTAACCATGTTAACTATAATTGATTATGGAATTAATTAGAGGCTCGTGGTACCATTATTTATACATAAGTTTTCAAGTATTCAAAACTAGGATTTTTAAGAAGAAAAATCAGCCATAACTCTTGCCCATTTAGCCGAAAATAATAGTACCTTAAGGGCGATAACATATAATTAAGGAATATATACGAACAACTCCAAAGAATTAGGTGCACGTGATTACAAATAATAATATACACAAACAATTAGAAGGGACTAAGCGTGATTACACATAGTAATAATAATTCACACTATACAAATGACTCGAAAAGACTGGGTGTGCGTGATTACAACTAATAATATACACGAGCAATTAGAAGAGATTAAACGTGATTACAATAACTATACAAACAACTCGAGGTACTAATTAAGCGTGTGTGATTACCTTCCGAGATGATAATTCCATGTATTAAATACAATACGCTACTTATTGAGAACAAGACGAATGGGCGTTGAAGCGCTCATTGCTCAGTACGACCGAAGAACAACGTTTAGGTTTGATAAGGATTGTTAAATATATGATAATGGGTATAATGGAATTGGTGGTTTTGTGTTTTTGCATGCTATGGCACCATAATGGTTTTGATGATTAGGCGAAGAGGAATGGATTTGATGCTGATGGTTCAACTCACGCACAAGTGGGAACGAAGCTATGAAAACGGCAGAACAAAGTTAAGAATAAGAAAATATAATTAGGGCTGCCGCAATTAAATAGGGTTTAAGTAGTACTTATAGTTGTTCACAATAAGAATCCTACTAGATTTAAAATTGTTATTTTAATTTTCCGAAAATATTAAAGAGATAATTAAATACGGAAAATAATTTAATAGTATTTATAACTTCATTTTCTATATAAATATATTTTACGAAATCATAAAATATTGGGGTATCACAATCTATCCCACTTAAAAGAAGTTTCGTCCCGAAACTTAAAGTTAGAAAAATATAGGTATTAAAATCTACCCTCCTTAAAAGAAGGTTTGTTCGGAAACTTTAAGTTATAAAAATATAGGGTATTAAAATCTACCCTCTTTAAAAGAAGTTTCGTCCTGAAACTTAAAGTTTGGAAAATTTAATACTTTGAAACTCTTTCTAAAATAAAATCAATAAAATTTTGCAACATTTTGAACCATAAAATATTAAGGATATTACATTCTATCCCCCTTAAAAAAAAGGAGTTCGTCCCCGAACTCTAATTACACTAGTCACATAATCATGTAAGGAGAATCACATACTAACAAGTAAAAAGAGATAGTCTCTTCAATTAAACGGCTTGTCCTATAACTTTTAACTTCACTCTTAATTAGTCATTTTAATCCTAGACAACTCAAACGCTGAGATGTGAAGATCTCTGAGTCAATCCCAAAGAGCGATTAGGCTCTTGATACCATTTTGTAACACCCCCGATTTACTAATCTTTAAATAAATAAGAAATATAAAAGCCTTTATAGAAATTGCGGAAGCTTACACCTAAATCGGAGGTATCACCGCCACACTTGACCACATTGTCAAGTGCTAAGGCTTAAAAAACTTAAACTATTACAACTCGGTTACTAGGTGGTCTATTTACAACTGAAAAGTATTAAACTGTCATAAAAGACTATACGATAACACTTGAGCTCCTTCATCTTGAATTGCGATCTTTCACGATCAATCTGCTCCAGTTAATATTGACTGCTCACCATAGAGGACAAATTCCAAAAGGATCGTCGCAGGGCCACCATAAGAAAAAGACATGGCCGCAAACACACATAGCAAATAAACACACACGTCAGCAAAAGCTGAGTAATCACCTGTTACAAACAGAAACATACTAAAATAGAGTAATAAAGTGTCATGTAAATAATGTAGTATGAAACTACATTTCAAGTATGATCCCAAAAATAAAACTAACTCCATACTATATGGAAACTATAAATATTCTCTTCATATGAACCTCAAATATATCGATATGATCTTTTCCTCTACTAAACGTACTCAAACCAATAGGTGCCATATTTGCTCTTTGTTCTATACCTAGCCTTGGACATGGGTAATTCGAATAATAAACCAACAAGTATAAAAACTTGAAACTCTCAATAGCTACTAGAAAGACTCTCTGAGTCAAGGCCACTTTTGGACCAAATCCCACTTTTGGGGAGATTAAGAAAAATAAAGATTGTATCTTGCTCCTGTACTAATGGTTATCATCTCCTTACCAACATGCCAAGGACTAAGGTATATAACGTTGAGCCTCAAACCAATAATATGATAATTATTCTCAACATTTTCTCATCATCTGATCAGTACCCACTTTAGATTAATAATCGATATTTCTCAATACTGGCACAAAGTCCAAATAACAATTGACGGAAGATTAGCAATCCATTACTTAAACTTTACTCCTTTAAGACAAAAGTATGTACTACTGCCCAATATTTATTTCAATCATTATATTCTCTGAAGGAAATAATGCCCTTGGTCCAAGTATGCATTCTATGTTAAGTCTAATAAATGCGGTTCAGTATTAATTAACAAGTTAATAATTCAGTGAGATCAAGTGAGCTGAATGCCTAGCTAGAGGCCGCTTCAGTTCAAGTGGAATTAATGATATTAATCCACAGCTTACTCTTGACTGAACCCGTAGGGTCACACAAATAGTACGTAAACGGATCAAGTATTTAATGACATTAAATACTCCATCTATGGATATTCGGAATCGACGGATCTTGGTTTCAGTGGGAGCTGAGATCGTCACAGGCAAGAAATGAATACTCCGGAAACGATGATATTGCCGGAAACGGAAATATGGATCGTATCGGAAATATAAATATTATCCAAGTCGTAGATGTTGCCGGAAACGGAAACATGGTACGTATCGGAAAATATTGTCGGAAATGGAAATATTACCGGAATCGGAAATATTGCCGGAAACGGAAATATTGTCAGAAACGGAAATATTATCGGAATCGGAAAATAATTCCAGAAACGGAAATATTAAATATTTGTTCGAAACGGAAATTAATTCCGGAATCGGAAATATTAAATGTTGTTCGTATCGGAAATGAATTCCGGAATCGGGAATTTAATCGGAAGCGTATCGTACGAATTAGCATCGGACGAGGCCCGCTAGACGAAGGCCCAGCACGAAGCCAGGCCATCGCCCAGCGAGCCGCACGCAACGCACGCCTCGACCAGGCCCAGCGCAAGGCCAGGCCCAGCCAAGGGCGCGCGCGCGCATGCAGCACCGCACATGGGCTGTGCGCTTGTCGTGGGCCGCAAGGCCTTCGCGGGTGCACGGCTTGTGCGATGCGTATGCCGGAAATCCTAATTCTATTGGGATTCGTGCGAAGATTAAAATCCTAATCTTATTAGAATTGCTTTGTTATTTAGAGTCCTAATAAAGTTCTAATTAACAAATCCACATCCTAGTAGGATTACAATTCCTTTTCCATACCTCTATAAATAAGGGCCTAGGGGTCATTATTTATACATAAGTTTTCAAGTATTCAAAACTAGGATTTTTAAGCAGAAAAATCAGCCATAACTCTTGCCCATTTAGCCGAAAATAATAGTACCTTAAGGGCGATTCTAGTTGGTCAATCTTAAGACGGATCCGGACGTGCTGTGGACTATCTACGGAGGGACGACACTTGGAGTCCTAAAGACTTGTTCTTGTTCGGTTCGGGCGCAGCTAGGGAAGGCACGCAACAAAGAGTATGCATCTAAATTATGCTATATGATTATGTGTAAATAATATGTATTCCTAGCTTAATGGTTTTTTCTGCATGATTTATGAATTGTCATATGTATCATAACCTAACATTCTCAACAATTGAACTAGCCCTTAATAACCAGTAATATATTTCCTCTTAAGCACTAACTAAACCTCAAACAAAATGTCGAACATCCTTATTAACAAAAATCCCAAAATTCTAAACAATAGTGCAAGACAGCAAATTGAAATCTACGAGCAAATAACAAACATCAGATCGCTAATTATACCTTGAAAACAATATAATTCAACTCAAAACAAAATCATCAATAACCTCTCGTATGATACATTTCCAAATCATATATAAACATCTATACAAATATAAATCGTACAGTTTGCACACCAAAATCAGAACAGTGCGATAACATATAATTAAGGAATATATACGAACAACTCCAAAGAATTAGGTGCACGTGATTACAAATAATAATATACACAAACAATTAGAAGGGACTAAGCGTGATTACACATAGTAATAATAATTCACACCATACAAATGACTCGAAAAGACTGGGTGTGCGTGATTACAACTAATAATATACACGAGCAATTAGAAGAGATTAAACGTGATTACAATAACTATACAAACAACTCGAGGGACTAATTAAGCGTGTGTGATTACCTTCCGAGATGATAATTCGATGTATTAAATACAATACGCTACTTATTGAGAACAAGACGAATGGGCGTTGAAGCGCTCATTGCTCAGTACGACCGAAGAACAACGTTTAGGCTTGATAAGGATTGTTAAATATATGATAATGGGTATAATGGAATTGGTGGTTTTGTGTTTTTGCATGCTATGGCACCATAATGGTTTTGATGATTAGGCGAAGAGGAATGGATTTGATGCTGATGGTTCAACTCACGCACAAGTGGGAACGAAGCTATGAAAACGGCAGAACAAAGTTAAGAATAAGAAAATATAATTAGGGCTGCCGCAATTAAATAGGGTTTAAGTAGTACTTATAGTTGTTCACAATAAGAATCCTACTAGATTTAAAATTGTTATTTTAATTTTCCAAAAATATTAAAGAGACTAATTAAATACGGAAAATAATTTAATAGTATTTATAACTTCATTTTCTATATAAATATATTTTACGAAATCATAAAATATTGGGGTATCACACCCTTGCATCGTACTGCATGGGCGACGACACCCCTTAAGGGTAACACTTAGCTTCCATTGCTTCATGCGTGCAAGATTCGTGAACGAATTTTTCATAAAAAATAAAACTTTTATAATTCAAATTTATTGACAAATTAATAACTCATATTAATTTCATAAATTTAGGCGAAAAATTCGAAAATTTATTATTCAAATTTATTTCCGATTACTTTTATTTTCATGGATACAAATCTAGGTCATAAAATTTTAAAATTTTTAAAATTTCTAAAAATTTATGGTGGTTTTTAATCATAGGATCCTAATTAAATTGCTAATTAATTATGAAAACCAAATCAAATTCTAAATTATTCGAATTTCAACAAATTAAATACAATTACAAATTAGTTTGTATAATTAACAAGATTAGGCTTTAAATTTGTTAAACATATACAGTAGGTCAATCATACATTCAAGATTTACACACAAGATTCACAAATACTTAATTTAACATCATAAAAATTAGAAATTTTGTGTTCGAAAAACTAAAACCTCCGAAAAGTCTTAGTTAGGCTTCGAATTTGGGAATTCTGGGTTCGGCATCAAATCTATGATTTTAGTCAAAATTTTAAAACGTCGTTTACATGCGAAATTCTCTATAAAATTATACGATTCCGACCATTATTGACTAAACTGCCGAAAATCCTGCGAACATATAATTAAATAATCACACGAATTTGCAATTAATTACATGCAACGAAATTAATCACCCCTTTAATTCATTGCAAATTTATAAAATTTAACCATGTTAACTATAATTGATTATGGAATTAATTAGAGGCTCGTGGTACCATTATTTATACATAAGTTTTCAAGTATTCAAAACTAGGATTTTTAAGCAGAAAAATCAGCCATAACTCTTGCCCATTTAGCCGAAAATAATAGTACCTTAAGGGCGATTCTAGTTGGTCAATCTTAAGGCGGATCCGGACGTGCTGTGGACTATCTACGGAGGGACGACACTTGGAGTCCTAAAGACTTGTTCTTGTTCGGTTCGGGTGCAGCTAGGGAAGGCACGCAACAAAGAGTATGCATCTAAATTATGCTATATGATTATGTGTAAATAATATGTATTCCTGGCTTAATGGTTTTTTCCGCATGATTTATGAATTGTCATATGTATCATAACCTAACAGTGGTATCACGAGCCTCTTATTATTTTCATAATCTAAATTGCATGAACATGGTTAAATATTACAAATTTGCAAGAATTAAAAGGGGTGATTAATTTTCGTAATTGATTAATTAATTGCAAATTGCGTTTATTTAATTATACGTACGCAGTTTTTCGGCAGTTTCTTCGTTACTCATCCAAATCGAGTGATGTTTGTGTCAATTCCGCATGTAAAAGGCATTCTAAAATTTTGACAAAAATAATATTTTTCTGCCGAACCCAGAATTCTCAAATTCGAAGCCTAACTATGACTTTTCGAAGGTTTTAGTTTTTCGAATGCAAAAATTTCGTAAATTTAAGATGTTAAATTAAATATTTGCGATTCTTGTTGATAAATCTTGAATTTTTGATTGACCTACTGTATATGTTTAACAAGTTTGAATGCCTAGCCTTGTTAATTATGCAATCTAATTTGTAATTATGATTAATTTGTTGAAAATTAGAATAATTTAGAATTAATTTGATTTTCATAATTAATTATAATTTAATTAGAAACCTATGATTAAAAACCACCATAAAAATTGTAAATTTATGATAAATTTTAAATGTTTATGACCTAGGCTTGAATCCATGATAATCGGAAATCAATTGAATAATAAATTTTCGATTTTTCGCCCTAAAATTATGAAATTAATATTATTTATTAATTTGTCATTAATTTTAAATATAAATTTTAAATTTTTATGCGATTCGTTCATATAACTTGCACGCACAAAGCAATGGACGCTTCGTGTTACCCTTAAGGGGTGTTGTATAGTGCGGGCATGCGACAACGAGCAAGGGAGCTCGTCGCATGTGCGGCACGAATGCAATGAGCAGGGGCATGGTGCACGAGCACAAGGCAGCAGCCCTGCCTTGTGTCGTGGGCCACGAGCTATGGATGAATGGGCATGGGCGAAGGCAAGGCATGGCAGTCGCGTGTGGGCAGCAAGCAAGCTGCGCCACAACGCGCACTGCCTCGCGCAAGCGCGCGCAGTCTCGCGCGCAGCGAGCGGAAGCTCGCGTGCCACGAGCGCTGCGCCCAGCGTTGATCGCGCGCAATTGCTCGCGCACAGCGAGCGATGGCTCGCGTGCATCAAGCGCTGGAGCGCGCGTAGCAAGCGCTGGCGAGCGCGCATAGCGAGCGATGGCTCGCGTGCGTCGAGCGCTGGCGCGCGCGCAGCGAGCACCACTTGTGCGATGGCTTGCGATGGAAGATGCAGCAGCTATGCGACGAGCGCATGGGCTGCGCGCACATGGCCAGCGATGGCTGTGTGCGTGTGGGCCATGGGCGTGCGATACGTAGGGTGTTTGCGTTGCGATTAGATCGTTTTGAATGTTTAATTTGAAATTTTTCAGTTTGCGTAATTTTAATTAATTTTAAAATTAATAATTTAAATTATTTCTTGGATTTTAATTTTGAATATTGTAATTATAATAAATTTTATTTATTCTAATTATTTTACTAAAATTAAAATCATGAATTAATTTAAATACGACTGAAATTAAATTAAACTTTTTGGATTCAATTATAAATTCATATGAGCTTTAAATTTTAATTAAATTTGTATATTTCCGGTTAGACTAGAAATACATTTTTATGTTTAAAATTAGTAAAGCATACGAATTTATTGGTTTAAGTGGGAGTCCTTTTAGTCATAAACTCTTGATTAGGTCTACAAATCCTTAAGGTTAAAACAACTTGATTAGAATTAATAAGGACTGAATAATTGGTAGATTATTGGTGCCCTTGATTAATTGCTGCAAATGTTTACGTGATGCATAATGTGTTTTACTAACCAGCTATGTGGGCCATTCATGATAATGAATGGGTGAATGGTATATATTGTATATGTACTGTTTTGCAGGTTATGAAGTGACTAGTATGGCCCAAATAGGATAGAAAATATGGTCTGCGTACCATTAATTTGAATGTAATTGGTCTAAAGTACCAAAGTCGTTTTTCAATTCAAATATGGTCTGCGTACCATCAAATAGTTGTAATTAGTTTTAATTATAGCTTATCCTATTTGAAGAAAATGGTGCCTCCCACGGAGATTTTCAAGACGGACTTTGAAGTCAAAACTTCAAGATGAAGTCGAGCCATACTAGATCACATTTATCTTATGCATGCTTTAAGTTATTTATTGCTTTAAATATGTCTTAATTATGCATAAGATTGTGGCTTGATTATGTTGCATGATTAAGGATTTTAGTTCACTTAAAATCTAACCAACATAGTAAGAGCCTTAAGTTCCAAACTTAAAAATTGAGTTAAAAGGTGCCATGCCAAAATATACACTTGCTTGGATATCCTTTACATCAATCTAGTAATAGTTTTCGCTCAGCGAGGTGTTACTTATTGGTCCTAAAGGGGCAAGGTACACAAATAATTGTGAGTACATGTTAGTTTTGGTGAAACTCAACGATATAAGTAAGGAGTCCTTTTATGTCGTGGCAAAATCGATAGGTTTACCTAATAAGTTCTTAGACGTACCTATCAACCAAGAATAGTTTCTAGACTATTAGCAAAAGGCTTTTGCTTACCTAAGATGTTTTAGGATTAAGTCGACAAACTGTGCTTAGTTATTCAATGATTTTAGGATCTTGGAATCATTTTATTCACAACTGCCGGAACAATAAAATCGAATAAAATGCTAATAACTTGTTTGAAATTGCATGATTGCTTTGATTTTCAAGTTATTATTCATGATAAATGTTTAGACTTTGCATGCTTCAATGTATGTTTTAATTATTGTTTATAATTAAATATCTTGCACTGCAATAAATCCTTTTAGAAAGGTAACAGTAAATTTCCTCGATTGGTAGTGAATCCAAGAACGATTCACGGAAATGAGAGAAAGTGAGCAATTTAAAATGTACGTTTCTTATAGCGACTTTTATGGTTGTTTTCGAATATCAAAATCGAATGGCAAACCAATTGGTGCTTGTGAATTCAAAATACAATGTAGTTTTGAGATCATAAAGCATTGAGTTTAATACGCTCAGCTTTACCAATGGTTAACAACCTAATATCTTTGTCCATTTAATTCTCGAATGAGTCTAGTCCCTAGACATTCGAATAGATCGATGCTTAGAGAACTTTAGAAGCTTCTTGTAAGATCATCTAGTTGAAACAAAATATTCAACATAAATTGAATGGTAAGAACCTTGTTGGTGACATTGGAATGTCTAACAAAGTATAAAAGTCAACACTAGAGAATTCAATTCTTAAGACTATAAGAAAGGGTACAAGAAATAGGAAAACAAAGGAACAAATGAAAGGAATTTACGATTCCGGTTCTACCTATAAGTTTATGTTTAAAGAGAAGTGACCTAGCAATCAAACTTCCTTGGTATCATATACCGCTTGAGGTTCTTACTTCGGTAATAACTCAAACAATGGAAGCTAGGATACACTAATGACCTACAAGTGGGAAATGAAGCATGGCATTGCTACATTAATTGTAGGGTCATCTAAGTTTGTTTTAAGTCCTTTCAAAGGCAGGAACTTAATGACTATTTTGTTCCATAATCAGCATACCTAAATTCCTACTTCAAACACAGAAAGACTCACATTCAAGAAAAATAAAAACAATGTTTGTTTGTTTATTTGAATGAAATGGTCAATTACAGGTTGAGTCAATATGCTTGATTAAAAAAAACAACACTTTAAAGAACTTTACTAGGTTCAAATCAACCCCTTGATTTGAGTTCCACTAATCTTTGGCATTGTTGCTTAGACCATATCAACAAGTTAACATTCATAAGCTCTATTTTGATGGACTTTTGAAAGTTGATTGATTTCTAGATCATTTTAAGACAACTAGTCTTACTTGTTGAAAGTAACAAAAGATATGAACTATTGTTAGAACGCCTAGACAATGGAGTTCAAAGCTAAAGAAAGATTTTATGACTTTATTATTTCACATGGATTTGAGTGAATATAGGTTTATTTACTCAAATGTGATATAAGTTGAATCTGTTTGGCTAGTTCAAAGATTCAGAAGTATAAAATCCACTTCGCAAGAAATCATAAAGATCTAGGTTAGATCATGTTGATGATTACTTGAGACCAAATATGATCATCAATGGTTGTGTGTTGTAATTTCACAATCTAGGTCCATAAGATATGGCATATCTTAGTTGGAATAATCGAAGTCAATTAGTACTTGATTCGATCAATGATGGATCATAAAGACTTTTCCTATAATTTCTAAAACAAAATGCTCAGCTACCACCAAACTAAACCAAATTCGTCAAAGCTATTGAAAAGTAATTTCAGGATATCTTTTCAATTATATATATCTAAAGAGTTGCTAAACTCAGTGGGAGCTTAGTGTTTGTTATTCAACAAACTAAGGCCCAAGTCTAGATATATGTTTCATTGTGATTTATTCAAATGAGACACAAGGGTATTGTTTCTACCACGAATTTTTGAGAACATAATGTTTGTTTGCTCGAAATAATGTCCTTTTGGAGATTCGTTTCCAAAATGACAAGTGGGAGAAAATAGACCTCGAAAGTCTTCGAGGCGAACAACAAACATAAACGGACATTCCGGAGGCTTTTCGAAGTGCTTCAGAAAATCCGAACTTATTCTGTAAGGACTTTACAAGTTGCTTTAAAGAATAGACATCTCTTAGAAGACTTTACAAGTGCTTCAAGGAGAATAGAATATTCAAAGGACTCTCAAAGTGCCTGTTGATATTCTATTGTTTGATGTTCTATACCCTAGTAGGCATAGAGTTCAAGTCACTGGAACTATGAGATTCTTCTATTAGATAGTGAAGAAACATGGAGTTCAGGTCATTGAAGCTATGCGATTCTTCCATTAGATAGTGAAGAAACCTACAACTTGCAGTCAAACTATTATCATGTAGATTAATGAGTTTGTGACTTGTAAGAAAGCTATGACGAAACCCAGATTCCCTAAAATGGTTAGAGGCCATATATAGACTCAAATGTTTTAAATGGTTAAAGGCCATAAAACATACTCAATGTTTTGATGACAAAATTGAAATTTTGTTGATTTGCAAGAATAGTTTCACACGTATTGATTGCAAGTTTGTTTTAAAGGATAAAAACCATCAAACATTGAATTGTGTTCACACACAAAGCTAGATTAGTTGCTAAAAGTTACAAGCAAATTCACGGTGTGGATTGTGTTGAAACCTCATGCATAATCGTAATGCTCAAGTCTATATTCAAGCAATGATTGCATATTGGTACATATAGCAATTGGATGACAAAACGTATTCCTCAATCAAATGTTGGAATAAACTATGTACATGGTATGTCATAGGATTTGTGGATCCAAATAAATGCTTGAAAAGGAAAGCTAGCTTATAAAATCTAAGTACAGATTTAAGCAAGCAATTGGGAATTGGAACTGTATTTTAAGTGAAGCTAATAAGCATTTTAGTTTCATAAAATATACATGATTCTTATAGATATATAAGAAATTTAGTGGGAGTACATAAAAACTTAATTGGTCCTATGTGTATCACACACATATCTCTCTATTGTGAAATAACATTCAAATGCTAATGACTTAGATTTGAAATTATTCATCAATGACGGACCATGGCGAAACTTAGTACATACTGGGTATTAAGATCTGGTTACAAAGATCTTATAATATTGTTTTGGATTAAGTAATGGCATTTACTAAATCAAACACGAAATACTCCATTGGAGATATTCGACCCATGTGAATGAATCTAAGTAAAAGGATGTTTGAACTATGTATAAGCATTTACTAAGTTAAACATCAAAGAGTCTAAATGAGATTCTTAAACCTATATTATATGTCAAAGAATTTAGCTGGATTCAGTATCTGCTGAAATTGAATGAGCTAAAGTTACATGAATAGAATTCAATTGGGAATTATTCTGCAAAAGAATTTATCATGTATGATATAATATGAGGATCGCCAAAAACGTATCATATGACTTTAGGCATGACGAACATATACCAATCTCTATTGATCTAAGTGAAGATCAACTAGATTGAGATCAAGAATACTTATGGTACTTGAAAAGGTACATAGGAATAGTTCTTGATTCAAGGAAATAAAGATATGCTAAATATTGATGCTACACGCATAAACACTGGCAAAGGATCAAGCAAGACCCTTTGGAGTTAACCATTGATAAGGACGAGCTATAGAGCATCGTGTTTTGAAATGGCAACATGGGTTGGAGACCATGAGTTGTTGCGTGGGAAATTAAAATATTAATTTCTATGTTCTAAGATACAGCTGGAAAGTCTTCCACATGTCTGTGAACTGCTTGGATAAGTAAATCCAAACAAAGCATCACTAGCAACCTATAAAGTTGAAGTAAAAGTACTTATTGCCTAAAAAGCAATAAAACAGGGTTGTTTATGTTAAAAAGTTCTTCACTGAACTTGGGTAGATCACATGTCTGCTGGCTTGATGGTTCTTCATCGAAAAAATGCGTAGAACCACTCTTGAAGCAAGAAAAGACTAGATCACAAAATAAACATACTCAAAAGATCTTATCATTCGATGAAAAGGATATTAAGATTGGCAAAGCATGATAACTAAACCTATGCAACAAGTGAGAAGCAACACTCACATTGTAGCACTGGAAATCAAGCATAGCTTTGAATTTCATGAACTGTTTTAAAGATGGGTTTTGAGGCCCATGGTTCTTAAACAATGGGGTTGAACATTTATCATATATGAAATATATTTTCATATTCCATTTAATCTTGGTTTAGTATTAAATGATGAGTCCCTTCAATTTGACAATATATTCAAGATAGACTGTCAGGACCAGTCCTGTGACTAAGAAATGTCTATCAAGTGAACTTGAATGTCAAAAGTTGAAAATGGTCCCTAGTTGGAGTTTTCTATAAAATTGGACGCATAGAAAACGTTAGACGATTAGAATGCAAGATGACTAGTAGTTCTGTTTCTTGAACTATGTGGACATGGCAATGTCATAATCATTTGCATAGATACTTACTTTGGGAAGACTAGTATCGGACAAGACCTATGAAACTTTACTGTAAGAGATGAAAATCTGTCATAAGTAAATTTCATTAAAATTATTAGACACTAAATCCTCAATACCTGAGTGATTTGAGATTACTTGTTTGAGAACTGGTTGCTTTCACGTTGACCAACCGTCGCACCGTAAAAGGAGGCTATAAAGGCAACGCTCAGGTAATCACCTATCAAACGAAGTCTAATCTCAAGATCGCAAGATTGGGATTGTCCTCCCATAAATCGGGATGAGATGCTTAAAAGTTGTACAAGGCCACTCGGAGAGCTAGAAACTGTGAAATGCATGGCCGTGCTCGGATGAATCATAGGCTATGATTATCTGTCTATTTGATCAGTTGAACTCTGAAACCGAGAAACACCTCTGGACATAATAAGGATGACAACTCTTACCTTATGTTCAAGAGCAAGCATCGAGCGACAAAGGAATTAGGAAATGCACACTTGTCCCTAAGGACAAGTGGGAGACTGAAGGAAATAATGCCCTTGGTCCAAGTATGCATTCTATGTTAAGTCTAATAAATGCGGTTCAGTATTAATTAACAAGTTAATAATTCAGTGAGATCAAGTGAGCTGAATGCCTAGCTAGAGGCCTCTTCAGTTCAAGTGGAATTAATGATATTAATCCACAGCTTACTCTTGACTGAACCCGCAGGGTCACACAAATAGTACGTAAACGGATCAAGTATTTAATGACATTAAATACTCCATCTATGGATATTCGGAATCGACGGATCTTGGTTTCAGTGGGAGCTGAGATCGTCACAGGCAAGAAATGAATACTCCGGAAACGATGATATTGCCGGAAACGGAAATATGGATCGTATCAGAAATATAAATATTTTCCAAGTCGTAGATGTTGCCGGAAACGGAAACATGGTACGTATCGGAAAATATTGTCGGAAATTGAAATATTACCGGAATCGGAAATATTGCCGGAAACGGAAATATTGTCAGAAACGGAAATATTATCGGAATCGGAAAATAATTCCGAAAACGGAAATATTAAATATTTGTTCGAAACGGAAATTAATTCCGGAATCGGAAATATTAAATGTTGTTCGTATCGGAAATGAATTCCGGAATTGGGAATTTAATCGGAAGCGTATCGTACGAATTAGCATCGGACGAGGCCCGCTAGACGAAGGCCCAGCACGAAGCCAGGCCATCGCCCAGCGAGCCGCACGCAACGCACGCCTCGACAATGCCCAGCGCAAGGCCAGGCCCAGCCAAGGGCGCGCGCGCGCACGCAGCACCGCACATGGGCTGTGCGCTTGTCGTGGGCCGCAAGGCCTGCGCGGGTGCACGGCTTGTGCGATGCGTATGCCGGAAATCCTAATTCTATTGGGATTCGTGCGAAGATTAAAATCCTAATCTTATTAGAATTGCTTTGTTATTTAGAGTCCTAATAAAGTTCTAATTAACAAATCCACATCCTAGTAGGATTACAATTCCTTTTCCATACCTCTATAAATAAGGGCCTAGGGGTCATTATTTATACATAAGTTTTCAAGTATTCAAAACTAGGATTTTTAAGCAGAAAAATCAGCCATAACTCTTGCCCATTTAGCCGAAAATAATAGTACCTTAAGGGCGATTCTAGTTGGTCAATCTTAAGACGGATCCGGACGTGCTGTGGACTATCTACGGAGGGACGACACTTGGATTCCTAAAGACTTGATCTTGTTCGGTTCGGGCGCAGCTAGGGAAGGCACGCAACAAAGAGTATGCATCTAAATTATGCTATATGATTATGTGTAAATAATATGTATTCCTGGCTTAATGGTTTTTTCCGCATGATTTATGAATTGTCATATGTATCATAACCTAACATTCTCAACAATTAAACTAGCCCTTAATAACCAGTAATATATTTCCTCTTAAGCACTAACTAAACCTCAAACAAAATGTCGAACATCCTTATTAACAAAAATCCCAAAATTCTAAACAATAGTGCAAGACAGCAAATTGAAATCTACGAGCAAATAACAAACATCAGATCGCTAATTATACCTTGAAAACAATATAATTCAACTCAAAACAAAATCATCAATAACCTCTCGTATGATACATTTCCAAATCATATATAAACATCTATACAAATATAAATCGTACCGTTTGCACACCAAAATCAGAACAGTGCGATAACATATAATTAAGGAATATATACGAACAACTCCAAAGAATTAGGTGCACGTGATTACAAATAATAATATACACAAACAATTAGAAGGGACTAAGCGTGATTACACATAGTAATAATAATTCACACTATACAAATGACTCGAAAAGACTGGGTGTGCGTGATTACAACTAATAATATACACGAGCAATTAGAAGAGATTAAACGTGATTACAATAACTATACAAACAACTCGAGGGACTAATTAAGCGTGTGTGATTACCTTCCGAGATGATAATTCCATGTATTAAATACAATACGCTACTTATTGAGAACAAGACGAATGGGCGTTGAAGCGCTCATTGCTCAGTACGACCGAAGAACAACGTTTAGGCTTGATAAGGATTGTTAAATATATGATAATGGGTATAATGGAATTGGTGGTTTTGTGTTTTTGCATGCTATTGCACCATAATGGTTTTGATGATTAGGCGAAGAGGAATGGATTTGATGCTGATGGTTCAACTCACGCACAAGTGGGAACGAAGCTATGAAAACGGCAGAACAAAGTTAAGAATAAGAAAATATAATTAGGGCTGCCGCAATTAAATAGGGTTTAAGTAGTACTTATAGTTGTTCACAATAAGAATCCTACTAGATTTAAAATTGTTATTTTAATTTTCCGAAAATATTAAAGAGACTAATTAAATACGGAAAATAATTTAATAGTATTTATAACTTCATTTTCTATATAAATATATTTTACGAAATCATAAAATATTGGGGTATCACACCCTTGCATCGTACTGCATGGGCGACGACACCCCTTAAGGGTAACACTTAGCTTCCATTGCTTCATGCGTGCAAGATTCGTGAACGAATTTTTCATAAAAAATAAAACTTTTATAATTCAAATTTATTGACAAATTAATAACTCATATTAATTTCATAAATTTAGGCGAAAAAATCGAAAATTTATTATTCAAATTTATTTCCGATTACTTTTATTTTCATGGATTCAAATCTAGGTCATAAAATTTTAAAATTTTTAAAATTTCTAAAAATTTATGGTGGTTTTTAATCATAGGATCCTAATTAAATTGCTAATTAATTATGAAAACCAAATCAAATTCTAAATTATTCGAATTTCAACAAATTAAATACAATTACAAATTAGTTTGTATAATTAACAAGATTAGGCTTTAAATTTGTTAAACATATACAGTAGGTCAATCATACATTCAAGATTTACACACAAGATTCACAAATACTTAATTTAACATCATAAAAATTAGAAATTTTGTGTTCGAAAAACTAAAACCTCCGAAAAGTCTTAGTTAGGCTTCGAATTTGGGAATTCTGGGTTCGGCATCAAATCTATGATTTTAGTCAAAATTTTAAAACGTCGTTTACATGCGAAATTCTCTATAAAATTATACGATTCCGACCATTATTGACTAAACTGCCGAAAATCCTGCGAACATATAATTAAATAATCACACGAATTTGCAATTAATTACATGCAACGAAATTAATCACCCCTTTAATTCATTGCAAATTTATAAAATTTAACCATGTTAACTATAATTGATTATGGAATTAATTAGAGGCTCGTGGTACCACTGTTCGGTTATGACAAATCTAAAACATATATTTCATACGGAAAAATCATAAAGCCAGGAATGCGAATTAATTGCCACATAGTCAATTAGCATAATTTAGGATACATACATGTGACGCGTGACTTCCCAAGCTGCTCCCGAACCGAACAAGAACAAGTTTAGGACTCCAAGTGTCGTCCCTCGGTAGATAGTCCACAGCACGTTTGGATACGCCTTAGATTCAATTAACTAGAATATAGTCTAAGGTTTTATGTTATTCGAAACTTAATTATATTGGCAAATTATTAAGTTAGTTTAATCTTAAACTATATGAATACTTGTGATTGATATATTATAAATTGTGATTATGTATCACCTATTTATAGGGAGGAAATATCGGACTTAGATTTCCACTAGGATTCAATTTACTAATTCGATTAGAATTCTATTAAAATTAATCATTTGAATCAAGTGTTTAATCAAACAACTAAGTCTCGTGGATTTAGGAAAATAGTTAATCGGACAATCCTAAGCGTTTAAGGATTCGTAGCGTTGCACGAACACACACACACACACACACGCACAACCCACGAAGGGGCGTGCTGTGCGCGCGGCTCGGCCCAGCTGGCAGTCACGCGGCCCATTGCAAGGGCGCTGCTGCTGTTGGCCTTGCCTTGCTCGGCAGGGCCTGGCCTTGCTCCGTGCTTGGCTGGGCCTGCCTTGCTTGGGGGGCTGCTGCTGCTCGCTTGCTGCGCTTGCGCGGGCTTCGCTAGGCGCGGGTCTAGCTTCGTGCTGGGCCTTGCGTCTAGCAAACTCGTCCGATGATTATTTCATACGTCGCGCTTCCGACTCGTTTCCCGATTCCGGAATTCATTTCCGATTCGAACAATATTTAATATTTCCGATTCCGGAATTTATTTCCGTTTAGAACAAATATTTAATATTTCCGTTTCTGGAATTTATTTCCGATTCCGATAATATTTTCGATTCCGGCAATATTTCTGTTTCCGGTAATATTTCCATTTCCAATAATATTTTCCGATACGTACCATGTTTCCGTTTCCGGCAACATCTACGACTTGGATAATATTTATGTTTCCAATACGATCCATATTTCCTTTTCTGGCAATATCATCGTTTCCGGAGTATTCATAATTTGCCTTTTGACCATTTCAGCTCCTACTGGAACCGAGATCCGTCAATTCCGAATATCCATAAATGGAGTATTTAATTCACTTAAATACTTGATCCGTTCACGTACTATTTGTGTGACCCTATGAGTTCAGTGAAGTGTAAGCTGTGGATTAATATTACTAATTTCACTTGAACTGAAGCGGCCTCTAGCTAGGCATTAAGCTCACTTGATGTCACTGAATTATTAACTTACATAATTAATTAATACTGAACCGCATTTATTAGACTTAGCATTAAATGCATACTTGGACCAAGCGCATTATTTCCTTTATTATGATCATTCGAAAACGACGGATCTTGGTGCCAGTGGGAGCTGAAATCGTCAAAAGGCAAAATAAAGAATACTCCGGAAATGATGATAATGCCGGAAACAGAAATATGGTTCATGACGGAAATATAAATATTATCCAAGTCGTAGATGTTGCCGGAAGCGGAAACATGGTTCGTATAGGAAAATATTATCGGAAATAGAAATATTGCCAGAATCGGAAATATTGCGGGAAACGAAAATATTATCGGAATCCGAAATATTGCCGGGAAAGGAAATTATTTCCGGAATCGGAAATATTAACGGAAACGTAAATATTTGTTCGAAACGGGAATGGATTCCGGAATCGGAAAACGAATCGGAAGCTCGACGAGCGACAAGCCGAAAAGAGAGCCGGCCCATCGCTCAACAAGCAAGCAAGCAAAGGCAGGAACGCCAATGGGCCGCTCCAAACCAGTGAGCAAGGCAGCAGCGCCAATGGGCCGCGCCAAACCAGCGAGCAAGGCAGGAGCTCCATGGGCCGCGCCAAGCAAGCGAGCAAGGCAGCAGCTCCATGGGCCGCGCCAAGCCAATGAGCTTAGCAGTGTAGGCCCGCCATGTTAGGTTATGATACATATAAAGCATATATATTTCATGCGGAAAAACCATAAAGCCAGGAATCCAAATTAATTGCCACATAACAATTAGCATAATTTAGGATACATACTTATGTAGCGTGCCCTCCCTAGCTGCTCCAGAACCGAACAAGAACAAGTTTAGGACTCCAAGTGTAGTCCCTCCGTAGATAGTCCATAGCACGTTCGGATCCGCCTTAGATTTAATTAACAAGAATTCAAACGTAAGGTTTTAAGTTATTCGAATATAATTTGTGGCAAAATTATTAACTTTAGTTTTAACCTTAAAACTATGTATGAATAATTGAATTGTGTGTTCATAAATTGTGAATGCCATCACCTTTTTATAGGGTTGGAATAATGGAATTAGAAGTCTGCTAGGTTTCAATTAATCTAATCCTTTTAGAATTAGACATTAATTAAAACTAATAAGTTAATGTTTAATTCGACAACTAACTCTAGTAGAAATTAATCTTTAATATAATCCTAATCGCTTAAGGATTCGATGCATGCACGAACTCAACGCACACACGGCCCACGAGGGGTGCTAGCAATGCGCGCGCGCGGAGAAGCTCGGCCCATAGCGCTGCAGCCCACGAGTGGGCGTGCCAGCCTGCTGGCTTAGCTTGGGCCTGGCCTTGCCCTTTGCTTGGCTAGGCCTTGCGATTGCTGGCGGGCTGCCTTGCTGCCCTTGCGCGCATGGGCTTGCTTGGCGCAGGCCTGGCTTCGTGCTGGGCCTTGCGTCTAGCAAGCTCGTCCGATGTTTATTTCGTACGACGCGCTTCCGATTAATTTCCCGATTCCGTAATTCATTTCCGATTCGAACAATATTTAATATTTTCGATTCCGAAATTAATTTCAGTTTTTTCGAACACATATTTAATATTTTCCGATTCCGCAAATATTTTCCGATTCCAATAATATTTCCGATTCCGACACTATTTCCGTTTCCGGCAATATTTCCGATTCCGGCAATATTTCCATTTCCGATAATATTTTCCGATACGTAGCATGTTTCCGGCAACATTTACGACTTGGATAATATTTATATTTCCGATACGATCCTTATTTCTGTTTCCGGCAATATCATCGTTTCCGGAGTATTCATAATTTGCCTTTGACGATTTCAGCTGCCACTGGAACCTAGATCCGCCGATTCCGAATATCCATAAATCAAGTATTTAATTCACTTAAATACTTGATCCGTTCACGTACTATTTGTGTGACCCTATGGGTTCAGTCAAGAGTAAGTTGTGGATTAATATTATTAATTCCACTTGAACTGAAGCGGCCTCTAGCTAGGCATATAGTTCACTTGATCTCACTGAATTATTAACTTGTATAATTAATTAATACCGAACCGCATTTATTAGACTTATCATTGAATGCATACTTGGACCAAGGGTATTATTTCCTTCACGCCAAGGCAAGGCCGCAACGCGCTGGGCCTTTGGGCAGCTGCAGCTCTGGCTGGGCCTAGGCATTTACGCGCACCAACGTGGCCCATTGTGTCTGCGTTGGGTTGTTTTGTCTTGGGGTCCAAGAAAAGTCTGATTGCTTAATTCCCAAGTAACCTTGGATTAAGTATTCCTAGTCCTAGTGGAATTGATTTAATTAAGAGATTAATTAATGTTGCAATTCTAATTGAATAAGAATTTCAATCCTAGTAGGGTTGGTAATTAAATTCCTTATTTCCTACCCTTTAAATATGAGGCTAGGCCCTCATAATTATACACATCAATTGAATTGAAAATCATATTATTTATTCCCATTGTGTTCAAGGGAGAACATAATACAACCCTAACAGGAATACATAAAACATTCAGTAAAATCCTAGTTGGTTGAACCTAAGGCAGATCCGAACGTGATGTGGACTTTCTAGGGGCAACGTTTGGGGCTCTAAAGACTTGTTCTTGTTCGGTTCGGGAGCAGATAGGGAAGGCACGCATCACATTGTATGTCTCTTAAATCATGGTAATTGACTATGTGCAATAAATTTGGAATCTGGCTTTATGGTTTTTCCGCATGAATTATACTACTGTATTATTCATAACCTGACTGTGGTATCACGAGCCTCTAATTAATTCCATAATCAATTATAGTTAACATGGATTAAATTTTTTAAACTTGCAATGACTTAAAGGGGTGATTAATTTCGTGGATGTAATTAATTGCAAATTCGTGAGATTATTTGATTATATGTTCGCAGGATTTTTCGGCAGTTTTGTCAATATTGGTCGAAATCTTATGTTTTTATAGTGAATTTCGCATTTAAACGACGTTTTAAAATTTTGACAAAAATCAAAGATTTAATGCCGAACCCAAAATTCCCAAATTCGAAGCCTAACTATGACTTTTCGGACGTTTTAATTTTTCGAATGCAAAATTTGTAATTTTTATGATGTTAAATTAAATATTTGCGAATCATGTATGTAAATCTTGAATCTATGATTGACCTACTGTATATGTTTAACAATTTTAAGGTCTAATTTTGTTGATTATATAACCTAATTTGTAATTATAATTAATTCGTTGAATTTCAAATAATTTAGAATTTGTTTTGAATTTCATAATTAATTGATAATTTAATTAGGATCCTATGATTAAAAACCACCATAAAATTTGTTAAAACTCAAAACTTTTAAAATTTTATGAACTAGATTTTAATCACTAAGAAAATATGTAATCGAAAATTAATTTGAATAATAAATTTTCGATTTTTCGCCTAAATTTAGTAAATTAAGATGGATTATTAATTTGTCGTTAAATTTAAATATAAAAGTTTTTGATTTTTATAAATCGTTCACAAACTTGCACGCACAAAGCAATGGAAGATAAGTGTTACCCTTAAGGGGTGTTGCATAGTGCGGACATGCGACAACGAGCAAGGGAGCTCGTCGCCCATGCGGTACAAGGCAGCGAGCAAGCACGACCATGTGCGCCCGGGTATGGGCGTGTGCGTTGTCTGCTGTGCGAGTGCTCGAGCAAGGCGACGAGCGTCAAGCGCAAGGCAAGATGCAGGCCAGCAAGACGACGAGCAAGGGAGCTCGCGTGCCGCTGCGCCAAGCTCCCTGCCCAACGCACAGCAGCAAGCACAACGTTGGCTGTTGCGTTGCTAGCTGCGATGCACCTCTTGGCCAGCAACAAGCAGGCCATGGGCACTGCACTTGTGCACACGGCCCATGGGCGCTGCATCTGTGCACACGGCCCATGGGCGCTGCTGTGTGTCTTGCTTGGGCGAGGCGTGGGCTTCGGCCTACGGCCTTGCCTTGGCACGTTGGGTCGTTTATTTGATTTTCGGTTGAGCGACGATTTTATTTAAATTTCATAATTTTAATTTTTCTCAAAATTTAATTTTGATTAATTTAATTATTATAAATTATTTAATAAAATTAAAACCTTGGTAAAATTATTATTAATTAATTTTAATTAACTGATCGAAAATAATATTAAGGGATTTAAAAATTATTTTATATGAGCTTTATATTTTAATTAAATTTGTAAGTCTCCGGTTGGACTAGGAAATACAATTTTATGTTTAAAATATGTAAAGCATGTAAATTCTTGGTTTTAGTGGGAACTTTTTGTCATTAAACTCTTGATTAGGTCTTTATTCCTTTAAGGTTAAAACGACTCGAATAGAACTAATAAGGTTGAATAATTTGTAGATTGTTGGAACCTTTGATTAGTTGCTGCAAATGTTTATGTGATGGATGATTTTGTCTACTAACTTGCTACGTGGGCCATTCATTGATAAATGAATGGGTGAATGGTATATTGTAAATGTACTATTTTGCAGGTTATGGAAAGTGACTAGTATTTCCCAAATAGGATAGAAAATATGGTAGGTGTACCATTAATTCGAATGTAAAATTGGTCTTATGCACCAAAGTTTTTATTTAAATATGGTCTGCGTACCATCAAATAGTTGTAATTAGTTTTAATTATAGCATATCCTATTTGAAGAAAATGGCGCCTCCCATGGTGAAATTCAAGGCGGAGTTTCCAATCCATTTTCAAGACGGAATTTGAAGTTGAAGCTTCAAGATGAAGTCGGGCCATACTAGATCACATTTAAATCTTATGCATGTTTTAAGTTATTTATTGCTTTAAATATGTCTTAATAATGCATGAGATTGTGGCTTGATTATGTTGCATGATTAAGGATTTTAGTTCACTTAAAATCTAACCAACATAGTAAGAGCCCTAAGTCCCAAACTTTAAAAATTGAGTTTAAAGGTGCCATTCCAAAATAACGCTTACTTGGATAACCTTTACATCAATCTAGTAATAGTTTTCCGCCATCGCGAGGTGTTACTTATTGATTCTAAAGGGGTAAGGTACACAATGTTGTGAATACATTTGTCGATCAATTAGTGATAGTTTTCCGCCATAGCGAGGTGTCACTTCTGATCGTAGTACACAATAATTGTGAGTACATGTTAGTTTTGGTAAAACTCAACGATATAAGTAATGAGTCCTTTTATGTCGTGGAAAATGGGATAGGTTTACCTAATAAGTTCTTAGACGTACCTATCAACCAAGAATAGTTTATAGACTATTAGCAAAGGATTTGCTTACCTAATATATTTTAGAATTGAGTCAAAATACATAACGTGCTTAATTCTTCAATGATTTAAGGGTCTTGGATTCATTTTATTCACACCTGCCGGAAATAAATATTTCGAATAAAATGCCAATAACTTGTTTAAATTGCATGATTGCTTTAATTTTCAAGTTATTACTTGTGATAAATGTTTAGACTTTGCATGCTTCAATGTATGTTTTAATTATTGTTTATAATTAAATATCTTTCCCTGCAGTAAATAATTTTAGAAAGGTAACAGTAAATGTCCTCGATTGGTAGTGAATTCAAGAACGATTCACGGAAATGAGAGAAAGTGAGCAATTAAAAATGTACGTTTCCTTTAGCGACTTTTATGGTTGTTTTCGAGTATCAAAGTCGAATGGAAATCCGATTGGTGCTTGTGAATTCAAAATACAATGTAGTTTTGAGATCATAAAGCATTGAGTTTAAACGCTCAGCTTTACCAATGGTTAACAACCTAATGTCTTTTTCCATTTAATTCTCGAATGAGTCTAGTCCCTAGACATTCGAATAGATCGATGCTTAGAGAACTTTAGAAGCTTCTGATAAGATCATCTAGTTGAAGCAAAATATTCAACATAAATTAAGTGATAAGAAATTTGTTTGAGTGACATTGGACATGTCTAACAAAGTATAAAAGTCAACACTAGAGAAGTTAATTCTTTAGACTATAAGAAAGGGTACAGGAAATAGGAAAACAAGGAAAAAGTGAAAGGAATTTACAATTCCGTTTCTACCTAAAAGTTAACGTTTAAGGAGAAGTGACCTAACAATCAAACTTCCTTGGTATCATCTACCTCTTGAGGTTCTTACTTCGGGTATAACTCAAATGATGGAAGCTAGGATACACTAATGACCTACAAGTGGGAAATGAAGCATGGCATTGCTACATTAGTTGTAGGGTCATCTAGTTTGTTTTAAGTCCTTTCAAGGCTGGAACTTAATGGCTATTATGTTCCATAATCAACATACCTAAATTTCTGTTTTCAAACACAGAAACACTCACATTCAAGAAAAACAAAAACAATGTTTGTTTGTTTATTTGAATGAAATGGTCATTTACGGTTTGAGTCATGTATGCTTGATTAAAACAAACAACTCTTTAACAATAAGAACTTTACTAGGTTCAAATCAATCTCTTGATTTGAGTTCCACTAACCTTTAGCATTGTTGCTTAGACCATATCAATAAAGTAACATTCAAAAGCTCTATTTTGACGGAATTTTGAACGTTGATTGATTTCTAGATCATTAAAGACAAATCAAGTTTTAGTTGTTGAAAGTAAAAAAAGAAATGAACTATTGTTAGAACACCTAGAAAATAGAGTTCAAAGCTAAAGAAAGATTTTATGACTTTACTATATCACCTAGATTTGAGTGAATATTGGTTTATTTACTCAATGTGATATAAGTTTGAATCTGTTTGGCTAGTTCAAAGATTCAGAAGTATAAAATCCACTTGGCAAGAAATCATAAAGATCTAGGATAGATCATGTTGATGATTACTTATACCAAGAATGATCATCAATGATTGTGTGTTGTAATTTCACAATCTAGCTCCATAAGATATGGTTTATCTAAATTGGAATGATCGAAGTCAATTGGTACTTGATTTGATCAATGATGAATCATATAGAATTTTCCTATAATTTCTAAACAAAATACTCAACTACCACCAACCTAAACCAAATTCGTCAAAGCTATTGAAAAGTAATTTCAGAATATCATTTCAAAAATATGGACTATTGTTAGAACGCCTAGACACTAGAGTTCAAAGCTAAAGAAAATTTTTATGACTTTATTATTTCACATAGATTTGAGTGAATATAGGTTTATTTACTCAAAGTGATATAAGTTTGAATCTGTTTGGCTAGTTCAAAGATTCAGAAGTATAAAATCCACTTGGCAAGAAATCATAAAGATCTAGGTTAGATCATGTTGATGATTACCTAAGTCAAGAATGATCATCATGTTTGTGTGTTGTAATTTCACAATCTAGCTCCATAAGATATGGCATATCTAAATTGGAATGATCGAAGTCAATTAGTACTTGATTCGATCAATGATGAATCATACAGAATTTTCCTATAATTTCTAAACAAAATGCTCAACTACCACCAAACTAAACTAAATTCGTCAAAGCTATTGAAAAGTAATTTCAGTATATCTTTTCATAATATATCTAAAGAGTTGCTAAACTCAGTGGGAGCTTAGTGTTTGTCATTCGATAAACTAAGGCCCAAGCATAGATATATGTTTCATTGTGATTTATTCAAATGAGACACACGAGTATTGTTTCTAACCACGAATTTTGAGAACATAATGTTTGTTTGCTCGAAATAATGTCTTTTTGGAGATTCGTTTCCAAAATGACAAGTGGGAGAAAATAGACCTCGAAAGTCTTCGAGGCGAACAACAAACATAAACGGACATTCCGGAGGCTTTTCGAAGTTCTTTAGAAAATCCGAACACGTATTCTTTAAGGACTTTAGAAGTGGCTTTAAAGAATAGACATCTCTTAGAAGACTTTACAAGTGCTTCAAGGAGAACAGAATATTCAAAGAACTTTCAAGTGTCTGTTGATATTCTATCGTTTGATGTTCTATACCCTAGGAGGCATAGAGTTCAAGTCACTGAAACTATGAGATTCTTCTATTAGATAGTGAAGAAACATGGAGTTCAGGTCACTGAAGCTATGCGATTCTTCTATTAGATAGTGAAGAAACCTACAACTTACAGTCAAACTATTATCATGTAGATTAATGAGTTTGTGACCTGTAAGAAAGCTATGACGAAACCCAGATTCCCTAAAATGGTTAGAGGCCATATATAGACTCAATGGTTAGAGGCCATAAAACATACTCAATGTTTTGATGACAAAATTGAAATTTTGTTGATTTGCAAGAATAGTTTCACACCTATTGGTTGCAAGTTTGTTTTAAGGATAAAAACCATCAAACATGAAATTGTGTTCACACACAAAGCTAGATTAGTTGCTAAAGGTTACAAGCAAATTCACGGCGTGGATTGTGTTGAAACCTCATGCATAATCGTAATGATCAAGTCTACAAACCAAGCAATGATTGCATATTGGTACATATGGCAATTGGATGACAAAACAATTCCTCAATCAAATGTTGGAATAAACTATGTACATGGTATGTCATAGGATTTGTGGATCCAAATAAATGCTTGAAAAGGAAAGCTAGCTTATGAAATCTAAGTACAGATTTAAGCAATCAATTGGGAATTGGAACTGCATTTTAAGTGAAGCTATTAAGTATTTTAGTTTCATAATATGTGCATGATTCTTATAGATGTATAAGAAGTTTAGTGGGAGTACATAAAACTTAATTGGTCCTATGTGTATCACACACATATCTCTCTATTGTGAAATAACATTCAAATGCTAAAAGGTTAGGTTTGAAATTATTCATCAATGATGGACCAAGGCGAAACTTAGTACATACTGGGTATTAAGATCGATTTACAAAGATCTTATGATATTGTTTTGGATTAAGTAATGGCATTTACTAAATCAAACACGAAAGACTCCAATGGAGATATTTGATCCATATGAATAAATCTAAGTAATGAATGTTTGAACTATGTATAAGCATTTACTAAGTTAAACATCAAAGGATCTAAGTGAGATTCTTAACCTATATTATATGTCAAAGAATTTAGCTGGATTTAGTATCTACTGAACCTACAATGAGCTAAAGTTACATGAATAGAATTCAATTGGGAATTATTCTGCAAAAGAATTTATCATGTATAATATAATATGAGGATCGCCAAAAACGTATCGTATGACTTTAGGCATGACAAACATATACCAATCTCTATTGATCTAAGTAAAGATTAACTAGATTGAGATCAAGAAAAACTTATGGTACTTGAAAAGGTACATAGGAATAGTTCTTGATTCAAGGAAATAAAGATATGCTAAATATTGATGCTACACGCATAAACACTGGCAAAGGATCAAGCAAGGTTCCTTTGGAGTTAACCATTGACAAAGACGAGCTAAAGAGCATCGTGTTTTGAAATGGCAACTTGGATTGGAGACAATGGGTTGTTGCGTGGGAAATTAAATATTAATTTCTATGTTCTAAGATATAGTTGGAAAGTCATCCGCATCTCTATGAACTGCTTGGATAAGTAAATCCAAACAAAGCATCACTAGCAACCTAAACAGTTGAAGTAAAAGTACTTATTGCCTAAGAAGCAATAAAACAGAGTTGTTTATATTAATGAGTTCTTCATTGAACTTGGGTGGATCACATGTCCGCTAACTTGATGGTTCTTCATTGCAAAATGCGTAGAACCACTATCGAAGTAAGAAAGACTAGATCACATAATAAACAAACTCAAAAGATCTTATCATCATATCTCGAAAAACATTCGATGAAAAGCATATTAAGATTGGCAAAGCATGATAACTAAACCTATGCAACAAGTGAGAAGCGACACTCACATTGTAGCACTGGAAATAAAGCATAGCTTTGAATTCCATGAACTGTTTTAAAGATGGGTTTGAGGCCCATAGTTGTAAAACATAAGGGTTAAACATTTATCATATATGAAATGTATTTTCATATTCCATTTAATCTTGGTTTAGTATTAAATGATGAGTCCCTTCAAATTGACAATATATTCAAGATAGACTATCAGGACCAGTCCTGTGACTAAGAAATGTCTATCAAGTGAACTTGAATTTCAAAAGTTGGGAATGGTCCTGGGTCGGAGTCTTCTATAAAGATGGACGCATAGAAAACGTTAGACGACTAGAATGCAAGATGACTAGTAGTTATGTTTCTTGAACTATGTGGACATGGCAATGTCGTAATCATTTGCATAGATACTTACTTTGGGAAGACTAGTATCGGACAAACCTATAAAACTTTACTGTAAGAGATGAAAATCTGTCATAAGTAATTTTCATTAAAATTATTAGATACTAAATCCTCATTACCTGAGTGATTTGAGATTACTTGTTTAGAACTGGTTGCTTTGATGTTGACCAACCGTCGCACCGTAAAAGGAGCCTATAAAGGCAACACTCGGGTAATCACATATCAAACGAAGTCTAATCTCAAGATCGCAAGATTGGGATTGTCCTCCCATAAATCGGGATGAGATGCTGAAAGTTGTACAAGGCCACTCGGAGAGCTAGAAATTATAAAATGCATGGCCGTGCTCAGATGAATCATAAGCTATGATTATCTGTTTTATTTGATCAGTTGAACTCTGAAACCGAGAAACACCTCTGGACATAATAAGGATGACAACTCTTACCTTATGTTCAAGAGCAAGCATCGAGCGACGAAGGAATTAGGAAATGCACACTTGTCCCTAAGGACAAGTGGGAGACTGAAGGAAATAATGCCCTTGGTCCAAGTATGCATTTAATGTTAAGTCTAATAAATGCGGTTCAGTATTAATTAACAAGTTAATAATTCAGTGAGATCAAGTGAGCTGAATGCCTGGCTAGAGGCCACTTCAGTTCAAGTGGAATTAATGATATTAATCCACAACTTACTCTTGACTGAACCCGTAGGGTCACACAAATAGTACGTAAACGGATCAAGTATTTAATGGCATTAAATACTCCATCTATGGATATTCGAAATCGACGGATCTTGGTTTCAGTGGGAGCTGAGATCGTCACAAGCAAGAAATGAATACTCCGGAAACGATGATATTGCCGGAAACGGAAATATGGATCGCATCAGAAATATAAATATTATCCAAGTCGTAGATGTTGCCGGAAACGGAAACATGGTACGTATCGGAAAATATTATCGGAAATGGAAATATTGCCGGAATCGAAAATATTGCCGGAAACGGAAATATTGTCAGAATGGGAAATATTATCGGAATCGGAAAATAAATTCGGGAAACGGAAATATTAAATATGAAGGAAATAATGCCCTTGGTCAAGTATGCATTCTATGTTAAGTCTAATAAATGCGGTTCAGTATTAATTAACAAGTTAATAATTCAGTGAGATCAAGTGAGCTGAATGCCTAACTAGAGGCCGCTTCAGTTCAAGTGGAATTAATGATATTAATCCACAGCTTACTCTTGACTGAACCCGTAGGGTCACACAAATAGTACGTAAACGGATCAAGTATTTAATGGCATTAAATACTCCATCTATGAATATTCGGAACCGACGGATCTTGGTTTCAGTGGGAGCTAAGATCGTCACAGGCAAGAAATGAATACTCCGGAAACGATGATATTGCCGGAAACGGAAATATGGATCGTATCGGAAATATAAATATTATCCAAGTCGTAGATGTTGCCGGAAACGGAAACATGGTACGTATCGGAAAATATTATCGGAAATGGAAATATTGCCAGAATCGGAAATATTGCCGGAAACGGAAATATTGTCAGAATCGGAAATATTACCGGAATCGGAAAATAATTCCGGAAACGGAAATATTAAATATTTGTTCGAAACGGAAATTAATTCCGGAATCGGAAATATTAAATATTGTTCGTATCGGAAATGAATTCCGGAATCGGAAAATTTAATCGGAAGCGCATCGTACGAATAAGCATCGGACGAGGCCTGCCGGACGAGGCCCAACACGAAGCCAGGCCATCGCCCAGCAAGCCAAGCGCGCCGCACAAACAGCCACGCCAGGCCCAGCGCAAGGCCAGGCCCAGCAGGCTGCGCAGCCCGCACAGCGCGCACAGCACGCGCAGCGCGCAGCGCGCGCGGGCGCTGCGTGGGCTGCTGCTCGCGCGCACGCATGGGGCCCATCGTGGCTGCCGTGCGTGTGTGTGCAAGTGTTTGTGTTCGTGCACGTTTCCTAAAACATGCAGAGTTCGGTTAATGATTAAATTCCTAATTCTATTTGATAAATTAATTAAATTAGAGTTCTTGTAGGATTCTAGGTTTAATTAATTTGTATCTGAATAGGATTTCGATTCCCTTTCCATACCCCTATAAATATGAGGCTAGGGCTCACAATTTATAAGAAGTTTCAAAGTATTCAAAAAGTGAGTTTTTTGAGAGAAAACTAAAACACACATCTTGCTCATAAAAGTGCCGAAATTTTCTAGTACCTTAAGGGCGATTCTAGTTGGTCAATCTTAAGGCGGATCCGGACGTGCTGTGGACTATCTACGGAGGGACGACACTTGGAGTCCTAAAGACTGGTTCTTGTTCGGTTCGGGCGCAGCTAGGGAGGGCACGCAACAAAGAGTATGCATCTAAATTATGCTATATGATTATGTGTAAATAATATGTTGTCCTGGGTTAATGGTTGTTTCCGCATGATCTATGTAATGTCATATGTATCATAACCTAACAGTGGTATCACGAGCCCCTTATTATTTTCATAATCTAAATTGCATGAACATGGTTAAATATTACAAATTTGCAAGAATTAAAAGGGGTGATTAATTTTCGTAATTGTTAATTAATTGCAAATTGCGTTTATTTAATTATACGTACGCAGTTTTTCGGCAGTTTCTTCGTTACTCATCCGAATTGAGTGATTTTTGTGTCAACTCCGCATGTAAAAGGCATTCTAAAATTTTGACAAAAAAAGTATTTTTCTGCCGAACCCAGAATTCTCAAATTCGAAGCCTAACTATGACTTTTCGAAGGTTTTAGTTTTTCGAATGCAAAATTTCGTAAATTTAAGATGTTAAATTAAATATTTGCGATTCTTGTTGATAAATCTTGAATTTTTTATTGACCTACTGCATATGTTTAACAAGTTTGAATGCCTAGTCTTGTTAATTATGCAATCTAATTTGTAATTATGATTAATTTGTTGAAAATTAGAATAATTTAGAATTAATTTGATTTTCATAATTAATTGTAATTTAATTAGAAACCTATGATTAAAAACCACCATAAAAATTGTAAATTTATGATTAATTTTAAATTTTTATGACCTAGACTTGAATCCATAACAATCGGAAATCAATTGGATAATAAATTTTCGATTTTTCGCCCTAAAATTATGAAATTAATATTATTTATTAATTTGTCATTAATTTTAAATATAAATTTTAAATTTTTATGCGATTCGTTCATAAAACTTGCACGCACGAAGCAATGGACGCTTCGTGTTACCCTTAAGGGGTGTTGTATAATGCGGGCATGCGACGACGAGCAAGGGAGCTCGTCACCCGTGCGGCACGAATGCAATGAGCAAGGGCGTAGTGCACGAGCACAAGGCAGCAGCCCTGCCTTGTGTCGTGTGCCACGAGCAATGGACGAATGGGCATGGGCGAAGGGCGAGCCAAGGCAGTCGCGTGTGGGCAGCAAGCGAGCTGCGCCACAACGCGCGCTGCCTCGCACAAGAGCGCGCAGCCTCGCGCGCAGCGAGCGCAAGCTCGCGTGCCACGAGCGCTGCGCCCAGCATTGCTCGCGCGCACAGCGAGCGATGTCGCGCGCCCAGCGAGCGATGTCGCGCGCCCAGCGAGCGATGTCGCGCGCCCAGCGAGCGATGTCGCGCGCCCAGCGAGCGATGGCTCGCGCGCCCAGCGAGCGATGTCGCGCGCCCAGCGAGCGATGTCGCGCGCGCACTGCGAGCGATAGCTCGCGTGCGATGTGCGCTGGCGCGCGCAGCGAGCACCAATGCGTGCGGAGGCTTGCGATGGGGATGCAGCAGCTATGCGACGAGCGCATGGGCTGCGCGCACATGGCCAGCAATGGCTGTGTGCGTGCGGCCCATGGGCGTGCAACGCGTAGGGTGTTTGCGTTACGATTAGATCGTTTTGAATGTTTAATTTGAAAATTTCAGTTCACGTAATTTTAATTAATTTTAAAATTAATAATTTAAATTAATTTCTTGGATTTTAATTTTGAATATTGTAATTATAATAAATGTTATTTATTCTAATTATTTTACTAAAATTAAAATCATGAATTAATTTAAATACGACTGAAATTAAATTAAACTTTTTGGATTCAATTGTAAATTTATATGAGCTTTAAATTAAATTTGTATGTTTCCGGTTGGACTAGAAATACATTTTTATGTTTAAAATTAGTAAAGCATATAAATTTATTGGTTTAAGTGGGAGCGCTTTTTAGTCATAAACTCCTGATTAGGTCTACAAATCCTTAAGGTTAAAACAACTTGATTAGAATTAATAAGGACTGGATAATTGGTAGATTATTGGTGCCCTTGATTAATTGCTGCAAATGTTTACGTGATGCATAATGTGTTTTACTAACCAGCTATGTGGGCCATTCATGATAATGAATGGGTGAATGGTATATATTGTATATGTACTGTTTTGCAGGTTATGAAGTGACTAGTATGGCCCAAATAGGATAGAAAATATGGTCTGCGTACCATTAATTTGAATGTAATTGGTCTAAAGTACCAAAGTTATTTTTCAATTCAAATATGGTCTGCGTACCATCAAATAGTTGTAATTAGTTATAACTTATCCTATTTGAAGAAAATGGTGCCTCCCACGGAGATTTTCAAGACGGACTTTGAAGTCAAAGCTTCAAGATGAAGTCGGGCCATACTAGATCACATTTATCTTATGCATGTTTTAAGTTATTTATTGTTTTAAATATGTCTTAAAATGCATGAGATCAAAAGCTTGATTATGTTGCATGATTAAGGATTTTAGTTCACTTAAAATCTAACCAACATAGTAAGAGCCTTAAGTTCCAAACTTAAAAATTGAGTTAAAAGGTGCCATGCCAAAATATACACTTGCTTGGATATCCTTTACATCAATCTAGTAATAGTTTTCGCTCAGCAAGGTGTTACTTATTGGTCCTAAAGGGGCAAGGTACATAAATAATTGTGAGTACATGTTAGTTTTGGTGAAACTCAACGATATAAGTAAGGAGTCCTTTTATGTCGTGGCAAATTCGATAGGTTTACCTAATAAGTTCTTAGACGTACCTATCAACCAAGAATAGTTTCTAGACTATTAGCAAAAGGCTTTTGCTTACCTAAGATGTTCTAGGATTAAGTCGACAAACTGTGCTTAGTTCTTCAATGATTTTAGGATCTTGGAATCATTTTATTCACACCTGCCGGAACACATAACTTGAATAAAATGCTTAATAAACATTGAATTATGCATGTATGCTAGAATTTAAGTTTATTAAGAGAAACTGTGAATGGTTATTTATTTGTTTATTCTTTTCAATTGTAGTTTTTAATATGGCAAACAACAATTCATTCAACATTCGATCAATTCTCGAAAAGGAGAAGTTGAACGGGAAAAACTTCCTTGACTGGCAAAGGAACTTGCAAATAGTTCTTATGCAGGAAGAAAAGGAGTATGTCCTAGATGAGGCGATGCCCGAAGCTGCAGGCGACGGGGTCACTCAGGCAGCCCTCAATCGTTGGATTGATGCCAACAAGGATGTGAAATGTCTAATGCTCGCCACCATGAGTGCGGATCTGCAGAAAACGTTCATCAACTCAGATGCTTTCACAATCATCAGTGAGTTGAAGAACATGTTCCAAGATCTGGCTCGAGTCGAAAGATTCGAGACTCATAGGCAAATTCTTGAGACCAAGCTTAAGAAAGGCGAGCCCGTAAGTCCACATGTTCTCAAAATGATTGGACTCATTGAGAATATGAGTCGGCTGGATCAGCAATTTTCTCAGGAAATGGCTATAGACACCATCCTCCATTCTCTTCATAGCGGGTATGATCAGTTCAAACTGAACTACAGTATGAATAGTCTGGACAAAACGCTCACTGAGCTTCACGGTATGCTGAAGACCGCTGAAAAGACGCTCAAAAGTGATAAGCAGGATGTGCTTATGGTGCGTGGGGGCAAGTTCAAGAAATCTGGAAAGAAGAGGAATGCTAAGAAAGGTGGCAACAAGGCCAGCCCAACTAAGCAAACTGGCGCCAAATCTGCAAAGAGGAAGGTCAGTCAACCCACTTCTGAATCCGAATGCTTCTACTGCAAGAAGAAGGGGCATTGGAAGAGAGATTGCTTGAAGCTAAAGGAAGATCAGAAGAACGGAACAGTCGTTCCATCTTCAGGTATTTTCGTTATAGACTGTATACTTGCTAATTCAACTTCTTGGGTATTAGATACAGGTTGTGGCTCACACTTATGTTCCAATCCACAGGGACTAAGAAGAAGTAGAAAGTTAAGCAAGGGTGAAGTCGACCTACGAGTGGGAAATGGAGCAAGGATTGCTGCATTAGCCGTAGGAACTTACTATTTGTCGTTGCCCTCCGGGCTAGTTTTGGAACTGGAAGAATGTTTCCATGTTCCAAGTCTTACTAAAAACATCATTTCAGTTTCTTGCTTAGATGCTAAGGGATTTTCCTTTTTAATAAAAGACAATAGTTGTTCGTTTTATTTTAAAGAGATGTTTTATGGATCTGCTAGATTAGTCAATGGACTTTATTTATTAGATCACGACAAACATGTATATAACATAAATACCAAAAAGGCCAAAAAGGATGATTCAGATCTCACCTATCTGTGGCATTGTCGATTAGGCCATATAAACTTGAAACGCTTAGAAAGACTTCAAAGGGAAGGAATTCTAGAACCATTTGACTTAGAGGATTATGGTAAATGCGAATCATGTTTACTTGGCAAAATGACAAAGCAGCCTTTCTCTAAAGTTGGAGAAAGAGCAAATGAACTATTGGGTTTAATCCATACAGATGTATGTGGACCAATGAGTACAAATGCTAGAGGTGGTTTCAGCTACTTTATCACTTTCACTGATGACTTCAGTAGGTATGGTTATGTCTACCTAATGAAGCATAAGTCTGAATCCTTTGACAAATTCAAGGAATTTCAGAGTGAATTGAAGTAGAGAATCAATTAGGCAAGAAGATTAAGGCACTGCGGTCTGATAGAGGCAGTGAATATCTGAGCTATGAATTTGATGACCATCTGAAAGAATGTGGAATTCTATCAGAATTGACTCCTCCTGGAACACCACAATGGAACGGTGTGTCAGAACGAAGGAACAGAACCTTGCTAGACATGGTCAGGTCAATGATGGGTCAGGCCGAACTTCCATTAGAATTTTGGGGACATGCACTAAATACAGCTACACTCACTATAAACAGAGCTCCGTCTAAAGCTGTCGAAAAGACTCCATACGAATTATGGTTTGGAAAGCCTCCAAATGTGTCTTTTCTTAAGATTTGGGGATGTGAAGTATACGTCAAACAATTAATTTCAGACAAACTTCATCCAAAATCTGACAAATGTATCCTTGTGGGCTATCAAAAGGAAACAAAGGGGTATTACTTCTACAATACATCTGAGAACAAAGTGTTTGTTGCTCGAGATGGTGTCTTTTTGGAGAAGGATCACATTTCCAAAATGACAAGTGGGAGAAAAGTAGACCTCGAAGAAATTCGAGTCGAACAACAAACTCTAGAGAATGCTCAAGATGACATTCAGGATGAAACTCAGAGATCTTTAGAAGAATCTGGTGAGAATCATGGTCAATCTAGAAATATTACCCCGCGTAGATCGCAAAGATATAGATCTCAACCGGAAAGGTACTTGGGTATTTTGACGAACGAGAGCTATGACGTTCTATTACTTGAAAGTGATGAACCTGCGACTTACAAACAAGCTATGACGAGCCCTAGCTCCAAGCAATGGCAAGAAGCCATGCAATCTGAATTAGACTCCATGTCTGAAAACCAAGTATGGGATTTGGTCGATTTGCCAGATGGCTACCAAGCCATTGGAAGCAAATGGGTTTTCAAACTGAAAAAGGACAAGGATGGGAAACTTGAAGTTTTCAAAGCTAGATTGGTTGCAAAAGGTTACAGGCAAGTCCACGGTGTGGATTACGATGAAACCTTTTCACCAGTTGCAATGCTAAAGTCTATTCGAATAATGTTAGCAATCGCTGCATATTACGATTACGAAATATGGCAGATGGATGTCAAAACTGCTTTCTTAAACGGCGTTTTAACAGAAACTGTGTTTATGACACAGCCTGAAGGTTTTGAGGATCCAAAGAATGCTAAAAAGGTATGCAAGCTAAAGAAGTCAATCTACGGATTGAAGCAGGCATCCAGGAGCTGGAATATACGTTTTGTTGAAGCAGTCAGTGACTTTGGTTTCATCAAGAACGCAGACGAATCTTGTGTATACAAGAAGGTCAGTGGGAGCAAAATTGCTTTCCTAGTATTATATGTCGACGACATATTGCTTATCGGAAATGACATTCCTATGTTGAACTCTGTCAAGATTTGGCTTGGGAAATGTTTTTCGATGAAGGATCTAGGAGAAGCACAGTACATATTGGGCATCAAGATTTACAGAGATAGATCTAAAAGGATGATTGGACTTAGTCAAAGCACTTATATCAATAAGGTGCTTGATAGGTTCAAGATGGCGGACTCCAAGCGAGGCTACCTACCCATGTCTCATGGAATGACTCTAAGCAAGACTCAGTGCCCAAAAACACTTGATGAGCGTAGACGAATGAATGGGATTCCATATGCATCATTGATTGGTTCAATAATGTATGCTATGATATGTACACGCCCGGATGTTGCGTACGCACTCAGTGCTACGAGCAGATACCAGTCAGACCCAGGAGAGGCGCATTGGACTGCTGCCAAGAATATTCTGAAGTACCTGAAAAGGCACAAAGATGACTTCCTGGTCTATGGTGGAGATGATGAATTAATTGTTAAAGGCTATACGGACGCAAGTTTCCAAACCGACAAAGATGATTTTAGATCACAGTCTGGGTTTGTCTTCTGCCTCAACGGAGGAGCAGTAAGCTGGAAAAGTGCTAAGCAAAGCACCATTGCGGATTCTACAACTGAAGCGGAGTACATTGCTGCACATGAAGCAGCAAAGGAAGCTATATGGCTAAGGAAGTTCATAGGTGAACTTGGTGTAGTCCCCTCCATTAAAGGACCAATAGCCCTGTATTGTGATAATAACGGAGCTATTGCACAGGCAAAAGAGCCTAGACACCACCAGAGAGTCAAGCATGTACTTCGTAGATTTCACCTTCTACGAGAGTTCGTTGAAAGAAAAGAAGTCGAGATAAGCAAAATTAGAACCGATGACAACATATCAGATCCATTAACTAAACCACTGCCGCAGGCGAAGCACAACTCGCACACTGCAGCTATGGGAATCAAGCATATTGGAGAATGGCTTTGATGTCTCTGTTTAATGTTTTAAAGTTTTAGAGTTTTAATCTTTGTAAAACATTATTGGTTAATCATTCAGAATAAATGAAATGAATTCATTTTTCCATTTAATTTGTGGTTTATTAAATGATGAGTCCCTTCAATTTGACGATATATTCAAGATAGACTGTCAGGACCAGTCCTGTGACTAAGAAATGTCTATCAAGTGAACTTGAATGTCAAAGGTTGAAAATGGTCCCTAATCGGAGTTTTCTATAAAATTGGACGCATAGAAAACGTTAGACGATTAGAATGCAAGATGACTAGTAGTTCTGTTTCTTGAACTATGTGGACATGGCAATGTCATAATCATTTGCATAGATACTTACTTTGGGAAGACTAGTATCGGACAAGACCTATGAAACTTTACTGTAAGAGATGAAAGTCTGTCATAAGTAAATTTCATTAAATTATTAGACACTAAATCCTCAATACCTGAGTGATTTGAGATTACTTGTTTGAGAACTGGTTGCTTTGACGTTGACCAACCGTCGCACCGTAAAAGGAGGCTATAAAGGCAACGCTCAGGTAATCACCTATCAAACGAAGTCTAATCTCAAGATCGCAAGATTGGGATTGTCCTCCCATAAATCGGGATGAGATGCTTAAAAGTTGTACAAGGCCACTCGGAGAGCTAGAAACTGTGAAATGCATGGCCGTGCTCGGATGAATCATAGGCTATGATTATCTGTTTATTTGATCAGTTGAACTCTGAAACCGAGGAACACCTCTGGACATAATAAGGATGACAACTCTTACCTTATGTTCAAGAGCAAGCATCGAGCGACAAAGGAATTAGGAAATGCACACTTGTCCCTAAGGACAAGTGGGAGACTGAAGGAAATAATGCCCTTGGTCCAAGTATGCATTCTATGTTAAGTCTAATAAATGCGGTTCAGTATTAATTAACAAGTTAATAATTCAGTGAGATCAAGTGAGCTGAATGCCTAACTAGAGGCCGCTTCAGTTCAAGTGGAATTAATGATATTAATCCACAGCTTACTCTTGACTGAACCCGTAGGGTCACACAAATAGTACGTAAACGGATCAAGTATTTAATGGCATTAAATACTCCATCTATGAATATTCGGAACCGACGGATCTTGGTTTCAGTGGGAGCTAAGATCGTCACAGGCAAGAAATGAATACTCCGGAAACGATGATATTGCCGGAAACGGAAATATGGATCGTATCGGAAATATAAATATTATCCAAGTCGTAGATGTTGCCGGAAACGGAAACATGGTACGTATCGGAAAATATTATCGGAAATGGAAATATTGCCAGAATCGGAAATATTGCCGGAAACGGAAATATTGTCAGAATCGGAAATATTACCGGAATCGGAAAATAATTCCGGAACGGAAATATTAAATATTTGTTCGAAACGGAAATTAATTCCGGAATCGGAAATATTAAATATTGTTCGTATCGGAAATGAATTCCGGAATCGGGAAATTTAATCGGAAGCGCATCGTACGAATAAGCATCGGACGAGGCCTGCCGGACGAGGCCCAGCACGAAGCCAGGCCATCGCCCAGCAAGCCAAGCGCGCCGCACAAACAGCCACGCCAGGCCCAGCGCAAGGCCAGGCCCAGCAGGCTGCGCAGCGCGCACAGCGCGCACAGCACGCGCAGCGCGCAGCGCGCGCGGGCGCTGCGTGGGCTGCTGCTCGCGCGCACGCATGGGGCCCATCGTGGCTGCCGTGCGTGTGTGTGCAAGTGTTTGTGTTCGTGCACGTTTCCTAAAACATGCAGAGTTCGGTTAATGATTAAATTCCTAATTCTATTTGATAAATTAATTAAATTAGAGTTCTTGTAGGATTCTAGGTTTAATTAATTTGTATCTGAATAGGATTTCGATTCCCTTTCCATACCCCTATAAATATGAGGCTAGGGCTCACAATTTATAAGAAGTTTCAAAGTATTCAAAAAGTGAGTTTTTTGAGAGAAACTAAAACACACATCTTGCTCATAAAAGTGCCGAAATTTTCTAGTACCTTAAGGGCGATTCTAGTTGGTCAATCTTAAGGCGGATCCGGACGTGCTGTGGACTATCTACGGAGGGACGACACTTGGAGTCCTAAAGACTTGTTCTTGTTCGGTTCGGGCGCAGCTAGGGAGGGCACGCAACAAAGAGTATGCATCTAAATTATGCTATATTATTATGTTAAAATAATATGTTGTCCTGGGTTAATGGTTGTTTCCGCATGATCTATGTAATGTCATATGTATCATAACCTAACAAAATATTTGTTCGAAACGGAAATTAATTCCGGAATCGGAAATATGAAATATTGTTCGTACCGGAAACGAATTTCGGAACCGGGAATTTAATCTGAAGCGCATCGTACGAATTAGCATCGGACGAGGCTTGCTAGAAGAAGGCCCAACACGAAGCCAGGCCCACGCCCAGTAAGCCGAGCGCCCAACACGAAGGCCACAAGCCTCGCCAGGCCCAGCGCAAGGCCAGGCCCAGCAAGGCTGCTGGCGCGCGCGCTGAGCGTGCTCGTGGGATGCAAGGCAGCGCTCATGCGTGTGGGCCGCAAGGCCTGCGCGGTGCGTGCTTCCCTCGTGGTCGTACGACGTTTGTGTTCGTAACGAATCCTAATCCTATCGGAATTCGTGCATTGATTAAATCCTAATCCAAAAAGATTAAATTTATTATTTAGAGTTCTAATAGGATTCTAATTAATAAATCCATATCCTAGTAGGATTATAATTCCTTTCCATAAACTCTATAAATATAGGCCTAGGGTCACATATTTAATAGAGGAGAATTAAAGTATTCTAAAGGTAAGATTTTTAAGCAAAAATCAGCCAAACACTTGCAACCTATTAGCCGAAAATCCTAGTAACCTTAAGGGAGATTCTAGTTGGTCAAGCTTAAGGCGGATCCGGACGTGCTGTGGACTATCTACGGAGGGACGACACTTGGAGTCCTAAAGACTTGTTCTTGTTCGGTTCGGGCGCAACTAGGGAGGGCACGCTACAAAGTGTATGCATCTGAATTATGCTAAATGATTATGTGTAAATAATATGTTTCCATGCATTATGGTTTTTCCGCATGATTTATGTTTATTCATATGTATCATAACCAAACAGATACGACCTTGCATCGGAATCGTATATCGTATCGCGAATATTCGTAAGCTAGGCGAGACGAATAAATCGTATCGTACGACGGTGATTCGTCGTATACGAAACGATAAATAATATATCGGAAATATATTTAATCGCGAATACGAGGAGCGGCCCACGAGCCGAGTGCACGAAGCACTCAAGGCCCATGGGCGCGCGCACAACTAGGCGAGCAAGCAAAGCAAACGCAGCAGCAGCGAGGCCCTTGTGGCGCGGAGCTGTGCGCGTGCGTGCGGGCCAAGACCACGACACAGCAGCAGCGCGGCCCACGGCCCACTGGCTGTGCGTGTCCGTGTGTTTGGCGTGCGGGCTTGCTAGCCGGCCTTGCCTCATGGCTTGGTCGGTTAGTAAGGTTATGTTAATAACCTTATAACCTATTTTCCAACTTAGCACAATCATAACACAATACACACAACCCTAGGAGAAAACAGAGAACCTTAATTCTCTCTGTGCCTCCATAGTGTGTTCATCCCAAAAGGCAAAGTATCTTGATCGATTGTCTAAGCTACGATAATCAAGACGGATCTGAACGTGTTGGTGAACCAAGTAGAGGAACGACAAGTGGAGTTCTTTGTTCATGTTCGTTGACATATTATTGTGGAAAACACGCTTCGAATGTAAGTTTGCTTAATCTGTGCTTTATACATGTTTCCTGGCTTTGGGGATCGTTTCCGCACATGTTATTATGTGTAACTGTATTCACACTAAACAAAGTTGTCAAAAGCTAAGGATAAGATGTCATAAGGATTGAACTTCGGTTCAGTACATATTTTCAGTACATACATATCTAGGGTTGTCAAACCCAGTGGGAGTTAGTGTTTACATCAAACAAACTCAAGGATAGATATATGTTTCTTTATGAGCGACTCATAGAAACAAAAGGTATTGATTCTACCACAAATCTGAGAACATATGGTTGTTGGTTAAGATAATGTCTTTTAGGAAACCATCATATTTCCAAAAAGGCAAGTGGGAGAAAAAATGACCTCGAATGGACTTCGAGTCAAGCAACAAACAAATGTAGGGTACTTAGGAGTCTTTGGAAAAGCTCCGTACTTAGAAGCCTTTGGAAGAGCTTCAGGAAGACTTTAGAAGTGCTTCAAGAGAATCCTAATACTCAAAGTACTTGAGTAATGTCTTTATAGACACTAACGTTTGATGTTCAATACCTAGGTTAATCGTATAAGGAATAGAATTCAACCAAGATAGATACATGGATATCTTGAGGAATGAAAACTGTGAAGACTTTGGAAAGAGTTTCAAGAACATACGACTTACAGGTTAGCTACGACGAATTAAAAATTCCCAAGTATGGTTTGAGGCGATACAAAATGGTTTGAGGCCATTTTATCCGATATATCTTCATCTTCAAGAATCAAATCTATGATTTGGTTGATTTGCATAAAGGGTTCACTCCCATTAGTTGCAAACATGGTTTCTAAACATAGAACGTTGATTTGCATAAAGGGTTTACTCGCATTGGTTGCAAACATGTTTTCAAAACATACAGTGATGATATTGTATACACATACAAAAGAGAAGCTAGATTGGTGGTTAAAGATTGTAAACAACTTCACGGCGTTGATAATGTTGAAATCTTTTTCACCAAGTCGGAATGCTTAAACTATTTTGGATAAATCTAGCGATCATTGCATATGGAAATATTGTAATTGGAAAACGAAACACCTTACTCAATTGGACTTGTAGAAAGGAATTGTGTATATCACACAATGTAAAAGTTTTGGATGCTAGATAAAAGAGCAAGCTTAAGAAATCTATTCGTAGATTAAAGCATGCAAGTGGGAATTGGACTATATTTGTTTAAAAGGCTATTGAGCAATCATAGCTTTATGAAAATATGGATCATCTTATAGATGAGGAGTTTAGTGGGAGCTAAGTCAAGTTTATTGGTTCTATATATGAGATACATATCTCTCTATTGAAAATGACATTCAAATTCTAAATGATTAGATTAGAAAGTATTTGTCAATATTAGAACCATGGCGAAACTTAGAACATACTGGGTTAAAGATCTATTGGATAGGATCTAAAGCATTGTTTGGATTCTGTAAAAGTAATTACTAAATCAAACACAATGAAGAGACTCAAAGGAGACTCTCAACCCATATGAGAAAGTCAAAGTTATGAATGCTTTAACTAAGTATAAAGCTAGGCTGTTATCACTAGAGTTAAGCATGAAGGACCTTGAAGAGGTGCCTTCACCTTATGTCACATGGAAATGCAAAGATTTTAGCAAAGATTCAGTATCTCTTGAAACATAATGAAGCTAAAAGTTACATGGATGGATTTTAAAATGCGAATGGTTTTTGCATTATAATCAATCATGTAAAATGTGATATATAGATCGCCATGATAACTCGTGAACATTGGATCGTGACGAGTTTATACCAATCTCTATTGATATGGATCAAAGATCATTGGAACAGTATCAAGAACATCCAATACATTTGGAGATGTAGGATGAACACTTGATAAGAGGAAGTGAAGATAACTAAGGTTTTGATGCTACATGCATTTGCCTAAGCAAAAGTTGAATCTTGTTGTTAGGAAAACCACAAACATATACGGGCAATTAGGCGTCGTGATTAAAAGGTGGTAACAAAGGTTCTAAACCATATGTGATGCATGGGAAACTGAATCAATGATTAGTTTCCAAGTTCTCAGTTGAAAGATGTATCTCCCACATCTATGTGAACTGGTTGGAGCATTCCAAAAGGAAGCATCATTTGAAATTCTACATAATTGAAATGAATTCATTGTTGCCTAAGAAGCAATGAAAGGGAATTGTTTTTAGTGGGAGTTCTTCAATGAACTCAGGTTGATCACAAGTCTGCTACCTGGATGATTTTCTATTTTAGATATGATTATCATTCTAAACAGCAACGAAAGACTAGATCATTCTAGAAACATATTCAAAGATCTTTTCATCTTACATCGAAAGGCTTTCGATAGAAAAGATGCTAAGGATAGCAAAGTATGATAAACTAAACCTCTGCATTGAATGATACACAACAATTATATGCAGATAGGGAATCAAGTTTGAGTTCCATGAATGTTTTAAGTATTGGGTGAAAGGCCTATATCTGTAAAACCATAAATGCTTGATTTTGGGTTAGAGGCCCACAAATTGGTAAGCATTTTGTTTAAACATTTATCATTTATGAAATTATATTTCATAGTTCATTTAATCTTGGTTTAGTATTAAATGATAAGTCCATGTGATTCAAATCATTCAAATGGGATGTCAAGATGGATTCTTCGACAAAGAAACACCCATAAGTGAACTTGAATATTGAAATCACAAAAGGATCCCTAATCCAGGTCATTGAAAGGTGGACGACCAATGACTAATGAAGATTAGATTGCAAGTAGATTTTTAGTTCTGTTTCTTGAACTAGAGTGACTGGATGTCAGAATCTTTTGCATAGATACTTATTGGATCTTGTATCGGATTGACCATGAGAACACTTTAAGAGATTAAAGTCATGTCATAAGTAGTTCTCATTAATGGTGATTAAAACCATTCCTCATAACATGAGCGATTATGTCTGCTCGTTTGAGAATTAGTTCGCTTTGATACTAGCTAAACGTCGCACCGTAAAAGGAGGCTATAAAAGCAGTTATTGGGCGTACTATGAATCAAAGTGAGTGTTCATAAATTGCAAGAATGGATTGTCCTCCTATCTTTGATAGCATATGGTGTTGTTGTGTAACAAGGCCTCTCGGAGAGTTAGATACTGTAAAATGCATGGCCGTGCTCAGAATGGTTAAGGCTTAACCTTCTGCAAAAGTTTAACAGTTGAGCTTTGTAATCCGAGAAACACTTCTGGACCTAATAAGGATGGCTTGGATCTTACCTTATGTTCAGTAAGTAACACTAAGTGACAAAGGAATGTGGATGCACACTTGTCTGAATGACAAGTGGGAGATTGAAGGAAATATGTCCTTCACCCAAGGTGCATTAAGTCTAATACCAAATGTTTAGATTAATTGCAAACAATTAATTCAGTGAGATCAAGTGATCGGAACAGCTAGCTGGCGCAATGCTTCCAATCAGTGAGTTCTAATGGATATTGAACTCACAGCTTACTCTTGACTGAACCTACAAGGTCACACCAATGACACGTAACAGATCAACGGATTAAATGAATTAGAAATTCATTTAATAGCGTTTCGGGATTTAAGTTGGAAACGTATTATACGATACGACCTTGCATCGGAATCGTATATCGTATCGCGAATATCGTAAGCTAGGCGAGACGAATAAATCGTATCGTACGACGGTGATTCGTCGTATACAAAACGATAAATAATATATCGGAAATATATTTAATCGTGAATACGAGGAGCGGCTCACGAGCCGAGTGCACGAAGCACTGAAGGCCCATGGGCGCGCGCACGACTAGGCGAGCAAGCAAAGCAAACACAGCAGCAGCGAGGCCCTTGTGGCGCGAAGCTGTGCGCGTGCGTGCGGGCCAAGACCACGACACAGCAGCAGCGCGGCCCACGACCCACTGGCTGTGCGTGTCCGTGTGTTTGGCGTGCGGGCTTGCTAGCCGGCCTTGCCTCATGGCTTGGTCGGTTAGTAAGGTTATGTAAATAACCTTATAACCTATTTTCCAACTTGGCACAATCATAACACAATACACACAACCCTAGGAGAAAACAGAGAACCCTAATTCTCTATGTACCTCCATAGTGTGTTCATCCCAAAAGGCAAAGTATCTTGATCGATTGTCTAAGCTACGATAATCAAGACGGATCTGAACGTGTCGGTGAACCAAGTAGAGGAACGACAAGTGGAGTTCTTTGTTCATGTTCGTTGACATATTATTGTGGAAAACACGCTTCGAATGTAAGTTTGCTTAATATGTGCTTTATACATGTTTCCTGGCTTTGGGTATCGTTTCCGCACATGTTATTATGTTTAACTGTATTCCCTACACCATGTGCATAGTTTCTTCCAACATTTGATTGAGGAATACGTTTTGTCATCCAATTGCCATATGTACAAATATGCAATCATTGCTTGATTTATAGACTTGAGCATTACGATTATGCATGAGGTTTCAACACAATCCATGCCATGAGTTTGCTTGTAACCTTTTAGCAACTAATCTAGGTTTGTGTGCGAACACAATTCCATGTTTGATGGTTTTTATCCTTAAAACAAACTTGCAACCAATAGGTGTGAAACTATTCTTGCAAATCAACAAAAATTCAATTTTATCATCAAAACATTGGTTATGTTTTATGGTGTGAGGGGGTCGAAAAAGCACGAGGCTAATGCATGACCTCGTCCCACGTGGGCGTGATGTCGTCAGATCAAGTGTAATTGGATTTCCTGTGAGTTTACACCCAATCGACTAGTAATATAGGAGTCGCCATTCAGTTTTTAACGACAATGAGAAAAACTGACAAAACCCGATTATCGGGACATAAAGGGAGTGCAATTATGTTCGACCACGACGGCCATAGGTTCCCTTGTAATCCCTGGTGTGGGGATCGCTCAATGTACACCCGCAGGGCAGAGATTGAGAGTTCGGGGGACTGTAGCTACCGAGAGGAGTGCTCATCGATAATACTCCAGAGGCATGTTATCTTTACTAGCTCAGCATAAATAATTGAAGGGACATGCGTTAAACTTATTAAACTATTATCTATTGATTTTAGCAATATGCAACACAATATAATAAATCGATCGTGATTATCTTATTTAGATTGATTTAAGGTACCTAGCATGATGATTCAATTGTCCGAGGTATTATCTTATTAGGCATGATAGATCAATGAAATTAATAGTTTGACAATTTTATAAAAGGGTGATGAAAGCGATTAAATCATATGAGAGACACATTACAACGCACCCTTGTGAGGTGCGTTGTGGTTCTCAGAAAACTAACCACTTGGCTTTGCTATTTCTCCTTTTATTTAACGAATCTCGGGTTTCTAAGCAATGTTCCAGTAGTTAGGCTTAATTCATCAAGCTACAAGGGGCAGGATGCGTTCTGTTCGACTTTTGGGTCGATTGCCACAGAACGCTGGATCAATTTCGCAGCGTGAGGCTTAGGCTTAAGGCTAGAGTCAATACTCAGATTATGGAATTGTGTCCCTTTTTTTACGTCGGTTTTAGGCTGTATTTATAGGAAAAGGGTGTGTGGAAAGATATATTCTAAGATACGAATCCAAAACGAATTCGGGGATAAAACGGCCCCAGGCATTTTCATCGCCCAGGGCTGGGCGCCGAAGATTTTGGCGCCCAGACCCAGGCGTTGAAAATGGGATCTGGGCCGAGTTCTTTGTCAGATTCGGACTCTTAGAACACGGAGCTTTTGAGATTTATCCGAGTCTTTTAGTGCGTATTGACTTATGACGGAATGCGTCTGGGCCCGTTACGAACTCTAGGTTCATTAGGAATTTAATTAATACGTAACTCTTATTTTCGAATTATACCAGGAATGCAAATTCTATCTCTTTTAGGATTTATGTTGGAGTGCAACATCTAATTCTGATAGATTTCTATCTTTTATGACTTTGCCACTTTTAACAACTACCTTTTACGGCAGTTACTATTCTTAGCAGGTTTCTATAAATAGCAGTTTTGGCTGAAATGAAAAGGTGATTGAGATTCGTTATTTTATAGGAGATGCGTTGCCAAGTGGAGATTTACGTTCTCATCATCGAACCTTCCCTTTCGGGAATATGGACAAAAGTAGGTGTCTACATATGGCCTCTAACCATTTAAAACATTTGAGTCTATATATGGTCTCTAACCATTTTAGGGAATCTAGGTTTCGTCATAACTTTCTTACAAGTCACAAACTCATTAATCTACATGATAATAGTTTGACTGCAAGTTGTAGGTTTCTTCACTATCTAATAGAAGAATCCCATAGTTTCATTGACCTGAACTCTATGTTTCTTCACTATCTAATAGAAGAATCTCATAGATTCAGTGACTTGAACTCTATGCCTACTTGGGTATAGAACATCAAATAATAGAATATCAATAGCCACTTGAAAGTCCTTTGAATATTCCGCTCTTCTTGAAGCACTTGTAAAGTCTTCTAAAATATGTCTATTCTTTAAAGCCACTTCTAAAGTCCTTAAGAATAAGTGTTCGGAATTTCTGAAGAACTTCGAAAAAGCCTCCGGAATGTCCGTTTATGTTTGTTGTTCGCCTCGAAGACCTTTCGAGGTCTATTTTCTCCCACTTGTCATTTTGGAAACGAATCTCCAAAAGGACATTATTTCAAGAAAACAAACATTATGTTCTCAAAAATTCGTGGTAGAAACAATACCCTTGTGTCTCATCACAATGAAACATATATCTAAACTTGGGCCTTAGTTTGTTGAATAACAAACACTAAGCTCCCACTGAGTTTAACAACTCTTTAGATATATATATTATTGGAAAGATATTCTGAAATTACTTTTCAATAGCTTTGACGAATTTGGTTTAGTTTGGTGGTAGTTGAGCATTTTGTTTTAGAAATTATAGGAAAAGTCTTTATGATTCATCATTGATCGAATCAAGTACTAATTGACTTCGATCATTCCAACTTAGATATGCCATATCTTATGGAGCTAGATTGTGAAATTACAACACACAATCATTGATGATCATTCTTGACTTAGGTAATCATCAACATGATCTAACCTAGATCTTTATGATTTCTTGCCAAGTGGATTTTATACTTTTGAATCTTTGAACTAGCCAAACAGATTCAAATTTATATCACTTTGAGTAAATATCTCTATATTAACTCAAATCTAGGTGAAATAATAAAGTCATAAAATCTTTCTTTAGCTTTGAACTCTATTGTCTAGGCGTTCTAGCAATAGTTCATATCTTTTGTTACTTTCAACAAATAAGACTATCTTGTCTTAAATTAATCTAGAAATAAATCAACTTTCAAAAGTCCATCAAAATAGGGGTTTTGAACGTTAACTTGTTGATATGGTCTAAGCAACAATGCCAAAGATTAGTTGAACTCAAATCAAGAGATTGATTTGAACCTAATAAAGTTTTTATTGTTAAAGAGTTGTTTATTTTTAATCAAGCATATTGACTCAACCTGTAAATGACCATTTCATTATAAACAAAGAAACATTTTTATTGTTTTTCTTGAATGTGACTCTTTCTTGTTTGAAACAGAAATTTTAGGTATGCTGATTATGGAACAAAGTAGCCATTAAGTTCCAGCCTTTGAAAGGACTTAAAACAAACTACATGACCCTACAACTAATGTAGCATTGCCATGCTTCATTTCCCTCTTGTAGGCCATTAGTGTAGCCTAGCTTCCATTGTTTGAGTTATTACCGAAGTAAGAACCTCAAGCGGTATATGATACCAAGGAAGTTTGATTGCTAGGTCACTTCTCTTTAAACATTAAACTTTTACGTAGAAACGGAATCGTAAATTCCATTCATTTGTTCCTTGTTTTCTATTTCTTGTACCCTTTCTTATAGTCTTAAGAATTGACTTCTTTAGTGTTGACTTTTATACTTTGTTAGACATGTCCAATGTCACTTCATCAAAGTTCTTACCATTTTATTCATGTTGAATATTCTGTTTCAACTAGATGATATTACCAGAAGCTTCTAAAGTTCTCTAAGCATCGATCTATTCGAATATCTAAGGACTAGACTAATTCGAGAATTAAATGGACAAAGATATTAGGTTGTTAACCATTGGTAAAGTTGAGCGTTTAAACTCAATGCTTTATGATCTGAAAACTACATTGTATTTTGAATTCACAAGCACCAATCGGTTTTCCATTCGATTTTGATACTCGAAAACAACCATAAAAGTCGCTAAAAGAAATGTACATTTTAAATTGCTCATTTTCTCTCATTTCCGTGAATCGTTCTTTGATTCACTACTAATCGAGGAAATTTACTGTTACCTTTCTAAAAGGATTTACTGCAGTGCAAGATATTTAATTTTAAACAATAATTAATACATACATTGAAGCGTGCAAAGTCTAAACATTTATCTTGAGTAATACCTTGAAAATTAAAGCAATCATGCAATTTAAACAAGTTATTAGCATTTTATTCGAATTTATTGTTCCTGCAGGTGTGAATAAAATGATTCCAAGATCCTTAAATCATTGAAGAATTAAGCACATTATGTATTTAGACTCAATTCTAAAATATTTTAGGTAAGCAAATCCTTTGCTAATAGTCTAGAAACTACTCTTGGTTGATAGGCACGTCTAAGAACTTATTAGGTAAACCTATCCCGTTTGCCACGACATAAAAGGACTCCTTACTTATATCGTTGAGTTTCACCAAAACTAACATGTACTCACAATTATTTTGTGTACCTTACCCATTTAGAATCAATAAGTAACACCTCGCTATGGCGGAAAACTATTACTAAGATTGATGTAAAGGTTATCCAAGTAAGTGTTATTTTGGCATGGCACTTTTAACTCAATTTTTAAAGTTTGGAACTAAAATCCTTAATCATGCCACATAATCAAGCCACAATCTCATGCATAATTAAGACATATTTAAAGCAATAAATAACTTAAAGCATGCATAAGATATAAATGTGATCTAGTATGGCCCGACTTCATCTTGAAGCTTCAACTTCAAAGTCCGTCTTGAAAATGGATTGGAAACTCCGTCTTGAATTTCACCATGGGAGGCGCCATTTTCTTCAAATAGGATAAGATATAATTTAAACTAATTACAACTATTTGATGGTACGCAGACCATATTTAAATTAAAAACTTTGGTGCATTAGACCAATTTTACATTCAAATTGATGGTACGCAGACCATATTTTCTATCCTATTTGGGCCATACTAGTCACTTTCAATAAACTGCAACACAGTACATATACAGTATATACCATTCACCCATTCATTTATCAATGAATGGCCCACATAGCTGGTTCGTAGAACATATTATGAATCACATAAATAATTGCAGCAAGTAATCAAGGCTTCCAATAATCTACCAATTATTCAATCCTTATTAATTCTATTCAAGTTGTTTTAACCTTAAAGGAATGTAGACTTAATCAAGAGTTCATGACTAAAAGCTCCCACATAAACCAATAAATTTACATGCTTTACTAATTTTAAACATAAAATTGTATTTCCTAGTCTAACCAGAAAAATACAAATTTAATTAAAATTTAAAGCTCATATAAATTAATAATTGAATCCTTTGATTTATTTTCTGTTGAATTAAATAAATAAATTTAAATTTATTCAAGGTTTTAATTTTAGTAAAATAATTAGTATAAATAAAATTTATAATAATTAGATTATTCAAAATTAAATTCTGAGAAAAAATTAAATTACGAATTTTAAAATTAGTTAAAATCGTTTCCGGACTGAAAATTCAAAATTAATTTTAAAACGCATCAATCGGATCAAGACGAGGCCATGGGCTTGCGCCCCTGCCCCGTCGAGTGCCTGAGGCAGCAACGCCCCTTGACTGATCGCATAGCAAGGCACGAGCAGCAGCCACGCGCAAACGCAGCAAGCCAAGCCACGCTTGCGTGCAGCTTTGCTCGCTCGCTTCGTAGCGCAGCAGCTGCTTGGCGAGGCATCGCTCGTTGTGCGCGAGCCATCGCTCGCTGGGCGAGGCATCGCTCGCAGGCGCGAGCCATCGCTCGCTGGCGCGAGCCATCGCTCGCTGGCGCAGAGCAGCGCTCGCTGGTCGACCCAGCTCTCGCTCTCGCGCGCGCGCGCCTCGTCTGGCTGTGCCTTGCTTGTCGCCCATCCTGCCCATGCATCATCGCAGCACTCGACGCAAGGCAGGGCTACTGCCTTGTGCTCGCGTGCCACTTGCTTGCTAGCTGCATACGTACCGCATGGGCGACGAGCTCCCTTGCTCGTCGTCGCATGCCCGCACTATACAACACCCCTTAAGGGTAACACGTAGCGTCCATTGGTTTGTGCGTGCAAAATTCATGAGCGAATTATATAAAAATTAAAACTTTTTAATTCAAATTTATAGACAAATTAATAAATCATATTAATTTCATAAATTTAGGGCGAAAAATAAAAAATTTATTATTCAATTAATTTCCAATTATCATGGATTTAAATCTAGGTCATAAAAATTTAAAATTTATCAAAAATGAACAATTTTTATGGTGGTTTTTAATCATGGATACCTAATTAAATTGTCAATTAATTATGAAAATCAAATCAAATTCAAAATTATTCGAATTTCAACAAATTAATTACAATTACAAATTAGGTTGTATAATTAACAAGCTTAGACACTTAAATTTGTTAAGCATATACTGTAGGTCAATTAAAAATTCAAGATTTAACAACAAGAAGCGCAAATATTTAATTTAACATCTTAAAAATTACAAATTTTGCGTTCGAAAAAATAAAACCTCCGAAAAGTCATAGTTAGGCTTCGAATTTGGGAATTATGGGTTCGGCCGAAAAATGTTAATTTTGTCAAAATTTTGGAATGCCTTTTACATACGGAATTGACACAAAAATCAAATTTGCAATTACGAAATTAATCACCCCTGTTAATGCCTTGCAAATTTATAAAATTTAACCATGTTAACTAATTATTATGGAATTAATTAGAGGCTCGTGATACCACTGTTAGGTTATGATACATATAACTGAATATAAATCATGCGGAAAAACCATAAAGCCAGGAATCCAAATTAATTGCCACATAACAATTAGCATAATTTAGGACACATACACTTTGTAGCGTGCCCTCCCTAGCTGCGCCCGAACCGAACAAGAACAAGTCTAGGACTCCAAATGTCGTCCCTCCGTAGATAGTCCACATCACGCTTAGATCCGCCTTAGATTTAATTAACTAGAATTGCACCTAAGGTTCTATGTAATTTTCGGATTTTATAGCAAATAAAAATCTGACTTTTAAGCCTAAAACTTATATGAATACTTGAATTACTTGTTATAAATTGTGAAATATGATCACCTATTTATAGGGTAGGGAAATCGGATATTAGAATCCTACTAGGAATCAATTTAGCTAATCTGAATTTAACTTAAATTCAATCACTTAATTTCTAGTAGATTTAAGAAATTAATCTAAACGAAACCTAATCGATCAAGGCTTTGTACACAAACACAAACACACACGCACATCAGCCCACGAATGACGCCGTGCGCGCGCACGCTGAGGCTTGGCCCAGCAGCTCCTCGCAGCCCACGAAGGGCGCGCCAGCTCGCTGGCCTTGCTTCTCGCTTGGTTGGGCTTGCTTGCTTGGTCGCAGCGGGCTGCGCCTATGTGCTTATGTGCGCGGGCTTCGCTACGCGTTGGGCCTAGCTTCGTGTTGGGCCTTGCGTCTAGCAAGCTCGTCCGATGTTTATTTCGTACGTCGCGCTTCCGATTAAATTTCCGATTTCGGAATTCATTTCCGATTCAAACAATATTTAATATTTCGGATTCCGGAATAAATTTCCGTTTCGAACAAATATTTAATATTTCCGTTTCCGGAATTATTTTCCGATTCCAATAATATTTCCGATTCCGACAATATTTCTGTTTCCGGCAATATTTCAGATTCCGGCAATATTTCCATTCCCGATAATATTTTCCGATACGTACCATGTTCCTTTTTCCGGCAACATCTACCACTTGGATAATATTTATATTTCCGATACGATCCATATTTCCGTTTCCGGCAATATCATCGTTTCCGGAGTATTCATAATTTGCCTTTGACGATCTCACCTCCCACTAGAACCAAGATCCGTCGATTCCGAATATCCATAGATGGAGCATTTAATTCCATTAAATAGTTGATCCGTTTACGTACTATTTGTGTGACCCTACGGGTTCAGTCAAGAGTAAGCTGTGGATTAATATTATTAATTCCACTTGAACTGGAGCGGCCTCTAGCTAGGCATACTGTTCGCTTGATCTCACTGAATTATTTAACTTGTATAATTAATACTGAACCGCATTTATTAAACTAAACATTAAATGCATACTTGGACCAAGGGCATTATTTCCTTCAGAAGCAACTGAACGTCAAGTTTTGTTTATTGGAGTCCTAGTTAGCGAAAGTTTGTCGGGAGGAGGCTAGCTCGAAAGAGGTACGCGATCAGTCCATCGCTTTGGGGGAGCAGTTGATCAAGGGGGGGAGTGGAGCTGGCATGGAACAAGGAGTTCGCGGATATGTGTCCTTACCACTGGTTTGAACGGAGGATTGATTACCACATGGAGGTGGAAAGAGCTATGAAGGAAGGACGTTCTTCCCCTGAGTTTATTCCTGAAGACGGTGATGAATGAGTCGTTCAGGAAATGGATGTAAAAATGTTTTGAACTTAGGCGGAGGGCGTCTTTTTCCAAATGTATTTGCTTTTAGACCTTCCTATAGCCAGTTTTTGTGCATAACTATGTAATTACTACTTGTATTTTGATGGTTGGATGTTTTTGTCCCTAGAATAAACGCCTTTATCCATATATTTTGTCGTGCCTGTTTAATAATTGTTGTCATTCAAGCAATATGGTTTCCCCCTAGACAGGGACGTCAACAGTTTTCCTTACTTAGTTGTTAGGTTTGCAGCATTTACGCTTTTTGCATATAGCTTTTTGGAGTGTACCCTGTGTTCTAGGTGATCAGCCTAGTGAGGGTGCTAATATGGGCCACTTCTTAGGCCTTTAAACGATTAGTCTTTTCCTCATCTATAGAACAATGGGATAATTTTGGGGCCGCTTTCGGGGCCATTCTTTGGAATGTAAGTAATTAAGTATGTGACAAGATTTTTCATTAATAATCTTTAAGTCGTACTACAAGGTGCTACTTCGTCAGACGTCTTTTTTTTCTACAAGCTAGGAACAACAACAAAAAATCGTAATTTAAAAATGATATTTCTTTAGGTTGTTAGCATTCCAAGTATGTAAGAGAGGACTCCCTTGCATGTCTCGAATTCGATAAGTACCATCGCGGACCACATCATAAATCTCATACGGACCTTCCCAATTTGGGGTGAGCTTCCCTTGTTCATTAGCGCGTCCGACGACCTCCATTTTCTTTAGTATAAAGTCTCCTACTTTCTAAATGTGCCTATAGACCTTCTTGTTGTACTCCCTTGATATACATAGCTTGTATAATTGTTGTCTTAGAGACGCATTCCCTCTAGTTTCAGGTAGAAAATCCAGGGAGGCTTTCATCATCTCCCAGTTAGCATTTTCATCAAACAACATGGCGCGCAGAGTAGGTTCGCACATCTCTACGGGTAAGACAGACTCTGCTCCGTATGCTGGTAAAAACAGTGTTTCTCCTGTTGAATTTTTTGCCGTAGTCCGGATTGACCAAAGGACGTTGGGCAACTTGTCTGCCCATAAACCCTTGGATTCGTCCAACTTCTTCTTCATCCCTTCGGAAATATTCTTGTTGAAAGCTTCTACTTGTCCATTGGCTTGTGGGCGGTCGACGAACGCAAAACAAGCTGTGATGCCGTGGTCAGCAAGCCACTGTTCCATTTTAGGAGTCTTAAATTGCGGCCCGTTATCAAAGACAATGGATTGTGGGACGCCAAACCCTATAATGATGTTCTTCCAAATAAAAGTTCTAACATCATGCGTCATGGTGTTTTTCTATGCTTCTACTTCCACCCATTTTGTAAAGTAGTCTACAACCACTATGCCATATCGCACCCCACCAGGTGCTGTTGTGTAAGGACCTAACATATCCATCCCCCATTTAGCAAAAGGTATTGGACTGGTGATGGGCATCAGAAGTTGAATGGGGAGGCGAATTAGGTGAGTAAACCGTTAACACTTGTCGCATCGTTTTACCAGACTGATTGTATCCTCTTTTAGGGTGGGCCAGTAATACCCAGTCTTAAGAGCTTTTTCGGCCAAGGCTCTACCCCTTATATGAGAGCTACACAGAACTTGGGGCAGATCTTCCACAAGGCCTTTCCCCTTTTCTGGTGTCACACACCGGAGGAGGAGACGGGAGAAGGATTTTTTATATAAAGTCCCATTCCACATCTCAAACCAGGAACTTTGATTTTGGAGCTTTTCAGCTTGTTTCTGATCCTCTGGAAGTACCCCATTCATTTTGTAGTTGATTATGTCGTCTATCTAGGTGGACGTCCGATACAAGACGGCTGTTTCCACATCGTCGATGCTTTTACTATGTTTTACTTCCCAGAACACATGACGTGGGGTGACGCAGGATGCCGAGTTAGCTAGTTTTGATAGGGCATCAACTTTATTTTTTTCAGCTCGTAGTATTTGTCGTACCCCAAAGCTCTTTAGGGTTGTATCTCTTGATGGAAGACTTCCAGATACTTTGCCATGGTGGCATCTATAGCCTCATATTCCCCATTTACTTGGCTGACAATTAGGTGAGAATCAGATAAGGCCAAAATTTCTTCAGCCCCTGCCGCTTCGCACATTTGGATCCAACATATCAGTGCTTCATATTCAGCTTCATTGTTTGATGCTTGGAACTTAAAACGCATAGCATACTTGTAGACACCTACTTTTCTCCCCATTCCCGAAGGGAAGGTTCGATGATGAGAACATAAATCTCCACTTGGCAACGCATCTCTTATAAAATAACGAATATCAATCACCCTTTTCATTTCGACCAAAACTGCTATTTATAGAAACCTGCTAAAAATAGTAACTGCCATAATAGGTAGTTGTTAAAAGTGGCAAGACATAAAAGATAGAAACCTGTCAGAATTAGGTGTTGCACTCCAACATAAATCCTAAAAGAGATAGAATTTGCAAGAGGAATCCTATTCCTAGTATAATTCGAAAATAAGAGTTACGTATTGATTAAAATCCTAACGAACCTAGAGTTTTTAACGGGCCTAGATGCATTCCGTCATAAAGTTAATACGCACTAAAAGACTCGGATAAGTCTCAAACACTCCGGATTCTAAGAGTCCAAATCTGACAAAGAACTCGGCCCAAACATCATTTTCAACGCCCAGCCCTGGGCGCTGAAATTGCCTGGATCCCATTTTCAACGCCCAGAATTGGGCGCCGAAATCTTTAACGCCTAGCCCTGGGTGCTGAAAATACCTGGGACGTGTTCTCTCCTAATTCTTCTTGGATTATAGCTCTACAATTCTATCTTTCCACGTACTCTTCCCTATAAATACAGCCCCAAATTCGACGTGAAAGGAACACACACAATTCATATTCTGAGTATTGACTCCAACCCCTAAGCCTAAGCCTCACGCTGAGAAATTGATCCTGCGTTCTGTCGCAATCGATCCAAAAATCGAACAGAACGTATCCTGTCCAGTAACTTGAGATTCGTTAAATAAAAGGAGAAATATCAAAGTCAAAGTGGTTAGTTTTCTGAGAACCGTGACGCACCTCTCAAGGGTGCGTCGTAATGTGTCCCTTCGCATTATTTAATTGCTTTCCTCGCCCTTTTATAAATTGTTAAACTATTAAATCTGATTGTTCTATCACGCCTAATAAAGATAATATTTTGGGAAATTGAACTATCATGCTAGGTCCCTTAAAACAATCTAAATCAGATAATCGAGATCGATCTAGTATTATGTGTTGCATATTGTTAAAATCAATTCAGATTAGTTTAATAGTTAACGCATGTCCCTTCAATTATTTATGCTGAGCTAGTAAGGATATCCTGCCTCTGGAGTTATCGACGAGCGAGTACTCCTCTCGGTAGTTACAGTCCCCCGAACCCTCAATCTCTACCTTGCGGGTGTATGTTGAGAGATCCCCACACCAGGGATCACAAGGGAACCTATGGCCGTCGTGGTCAAACATAATTGCACTCCCTTTATGTCACGATAACCGGGTTTTGTCAGTTTTTCTCATTGTCGTTAAAAACTGAATGACGACTCCTATATTACTAGTTAATTGGGTGTAAACTCACAGGAAATCCAATTACACTTGATTTGACAAAAAGAAACGTCACACCCACGAGGGACGAGGTCACACATTAGCCTCGTGCTTTTTCGACCCCCTCACAGTGGCGACTCCACTGGGGATGGTGAAGGAAATACTCGTGCTCGTAGGTAATCAAAATAGCCGAAGGGTGAAACGATCCTACCCTGCATTTATTTCCCCATCAAGTTGAGACGACCTGAAAATCAGCATATTAATGTGAACGGGCAGAACCGCATAACGAATCTTAGCTCCCTTGGATGTTTCATCTCGGGAGTTGGGACTAAGGATACCCATCGCCAACCGGGGGGTGCATACGCTTCGAAAGTTGTCCACTCGGCACTTTCGCTAGTAGTACACCCGTCCCAAACCCAATCGCTCGCCCACTAGGTCCCTCTCATTGGTGCATGCCCCCTTGGCTTACATCGTGATTGGCCTCTTGGGCGAAATTCGTCTGTTGAAGGCACTACATCGACCGGGGCATGTGTCGGATCTGCGATAGAAGCGGTACCAAGCCGGCGCAAATACTACCTATAGAAGCCTATCATAAACTACATGACATGTTATTATGGCCTCATGATGTAATGTTAGTTATGTGTAGCGAAATATGTGATTGTGTGTGACAAATAATGCTAGAAAACCAACGACCTTAAAAATTGCCAAAACGTTCATAAACCAATTGGCCAAAGAGTTATACCAAAATACGTGTTCCGCAAACCCGAACGATCGCTACAAAATTAAGCGACGCTCGGGATGGCCCGTAACGAATCCCACAACGCTACACAACACGTAAAAGACGTTATTAGGCAAGCACGCAAGATTAAGTCGCATATACAAAAAAAAATATACGCGAACAGAATACGAGTACCAGTCAGGGACGCATTTTCAGCGCCCCTGGCTGGGCGCCAAATATTCTCACGCCCACCGCTGGGCGCTGAAGTTGCTGCCTGGCCTTTTGGTCAGGCACAACAGCCTCGGTGCCCGCGCATAAAAAAATATACATAGCAAAAAAAAACTTTTCGTAAAAAAAAATTGCTGCGAGGGCGTATGAAAAGGCATATTTTTTTTAATAAATAACTCTTTGTGTCGTTGTTAGGCCTCCTACGACGAAAATGTTCGGCACCAAAACCGAGCATGCTAATAACTATGAATGTCACATGGGCAAAGTATTCAAAAAATAATGTTCAAATAGAGTCTTCAAGGAAAAATAATGTTCAAATAAAAAATAAATCCGAGTCTAGACTAGGCTATGCCAAAGTACAATCTAAATCCTAAGTCTCAGTTGTCTTATCCATAGAATCGGTCCTAATGCTTGGTGTCGTTCTGCAAGTTAATAGGTTAAACCATATTGAGTCTCCCTTCCTAACATTTAAATCAATAAGCACCCATAGGTAATAAAAAAATAAAAAATAAAAAACTTTGCAAAGCGCAAAAAATAAAATAAAAGAAGCATTTAAAAATGGAAAAGAAGCATTTAGCGCACAAAAAAGATTCGCAAATGTTTGGCACAAAACGAAAAGGAGCACCACAAAAAAGGCAGCCAAGAACACGCTTTTAACGCCCAGACCTTGGCGCCGAAAATAATAGCGCCCAGCCCTGGGGGCCATTCTTGCTTTTAACTCCCAATTCCTAAAAGTGTTCGTATATTTTCCTATATACATGCGGAAGAATAACGAACACTTGGGGGGTAGAAGATCATACAAAATACGCGCGCTTCAAAATTTTCGTACACTTATTTCACCCTATTTTCAAACATTACGGCTCCACTCGAACGTACTTGTTTAAAATTGGCATTCTAAGAAACCATTTTCTGGCTAAGAACTACGCAAGACATGATTCCAAATTAAATCTATTTAGGGCGGATACGTAGGCAATCCATGATTCGGTCCAACCAAATTGCAAAAATGTTAAAGCCTACAGAATAACAAGAATAAAAAATAGATTCCTTTATTGAAATTTAATTACTTGCAATCCAAGTCGAAAGAAAAATTTAAGTCAAAGGAAAAATCCAAGTCATCAAGATGCCAAAATTAATTAGCACACATCGAAAAATAATAAGGGCACGTACCCTTGCCAGAAGGCCAGAGCACTCACACTCCTAGGCACTTAGCCAAGACTCAAAAGATCGTTTTGCCTCAATTGAATGGGGGCTAGCGCAAGCGTCCATGACCTCTAAAGTACTCGACTTGACCCTCCCTAAAGCGAACTAACTCACTTAAAGACCTTCTTTCACCACTAGACACAGTCATAATCGCCAACAAGTAGTAAAGGCAGTAAGCTTGCAATAAAGAGGATTGTTCTACGGCATCGCCCCATCGTTCCTTCGAACTCAGGGCACCCGTTCATGGTAATTCAAATGTTTGCGAATCCCCTTTGAAAAAAAAATAGACATTGTCAATAGGACTTGGCACTTAACCAAGGCTCACCCTACTCAGACATATGACACGGGCATCTAAAATCGAAATCTGAAAGCATCATTAATGGGAAGACATAACAGTAACTGGGGGCTAAAAATTGAAATGAAAGAGCTAGGGAAAGAACTAAGTATACCTTGACCTTTTGTGCATACATACACCAAGTAAATCTAAGTCAATTTGAAAACGGTTTATATTCCCGCAATTCTGGAAAAGATGGCCCTAAAAGCCTAAAGCATGTGCCAAACGGGCACATGCAAGTATATCTTGACGCCTGCACCCGAGCTTCCAGCAAATCCTTAGACAGCATTCCAAAAATCGTAACAGTATTTTGATTCACTCATATAATCCTGTACAAACCCTTCTATAAGTCAATCTACTTAGGACACCTCGGATTGTACACAGTAGGACTCGGATTTCAAATAATTTTCAAAGACTTCTTCGCACATAATAAAGTGTCATTGGTTTAAGCTAAGTATGCGTTTATCTCGATGTTGCAAGTGAGTCAAAAGATTTCTAAATATGATTATGGGTAAAGAAAGGCACCTAGCTTTTGGTCAAGGCACACTTCAACACGTGACTACCTTGACCATGGGAATGTCGCACAATACGACATTTACAAGAGAAGTAGCAGATCACTACTCGAACGTACCTCGCACTAAACGAGTCTGGTTCAAACTATTCATGATCCATGTCACCATGAATGCATAAAGACGTATGCAAAGCATTATAGCACCAAGCCCATCCCGTAGCTACAGTTGGAGGCTTGAGAAAAACACTTTAAAAATGCTCGAAATGACGATTTTATTGCAAATTCTCGACGCTAATGCTATACACACGTCATAGGGGCACAATCCTAAGGTTTAATCGTGTAAAACGAACCTTAGAATGAATACAACCCCTCCCAAATTCTAAGCGCTACTTAGAAGGGTAACTGAAAATCGAGAGTCACCAAAACTCCGATCAAACTACTGCACATAACGCTCGCCCTACAAGCGCCCGTTACACAGTCTACGCCGTTCCAAAGCGAAAGCGAAAGAAAAATCAAGGATAAACAAAAAAAAAGGAACATCTATGAATCCTCGCATCGAACGAAGTAATAAGCCGTGCACACCCACGCAGAAGGTGCTACACTTGTTCGAGCACCTGAACGAGGCGTGATGAAGTATTCCAGTGCAAAAAATAATAATGATATCCCAACACCTGGAGAAATGTTCTAATGCATGCGGTTAGGCCACACAAGCCTACGTCGCACCATAAGTTCAACCATCCCACGGTACAAGTCTAAAAAAAAGAGAGTAAGGCATATTGCACTAATGCGGGCACGACCAAAGAGCATGTGTAAAAGAGGCAAAGACTATTTATCGCCCAAATTCAAAATGCAAGCCACACGACTTCTACATTAAGGATTAAAGGTAGCAAAATCGTACCTACCACGAAAGGGATAGCTCACACCTACACGAGCGGAACCCTAAGGCATCTTTCTCGAAAGAACCTACAAAAATCGTACGCCAAAAGGAAGCATTTCAACATGCATGCTTGGGGGCTCCGAGCTACGAAACGACCATAATAAAGAAAAATCTCAAAGCAAATGTTTGAACGATCGAAAGGGCACGATGCTTGAGCCCACTTCATGAATGGGCCTGAACCCTATCAAGCTTCTAAGCAAACTATTCAACATCAGTCATTGCTCCAAAAAAATAAAATAAAATAATAAAAATGATTCAAGCAAACTGATTAATGGACCGCACACAACGGCCATCCTATGAATTCTCGTTCGCACATACATGTTGTTCTAAGTATCGAACATTCACGAACGCATTCAAAAGAAAAAATATATAAAAGAGCGATCAAAATCTTACGCCTCAAGGTATGTTCCTCGGGCCATATAGACTCGCCCAACTATTGCAATAACTGCACGCCTTAAGAGTGACAGTCCCTTTAAATAATCGCCCAAAAACGACAAACACCGTAGTCCACCAATCGGCTACGGTTTCTCGAGAAATAATTGTTATTCACCAATCAACGGTGATCTCAAATGAACGGTTCGTTCCAAAAATAGAACCTCTAGAAGAAAAGAAAAAAAGAAAACGAACGAACAAGAGGCCAACTTTGTCATCAAGAAACCTCGCCAGAAATCATTTTCGGCGCCCAGAGCTGTGCGCTGAAATCTTTAACGCCCAGGCATGGGCGCCGAAAATGATCCCAGACCCAAAAAAGACCCCTGACTTCTATAGGGCCCTGCCGTATCCGCTCGACTCGAAAATTGCCGATTTCTGAAAGTCGCACCTCACGGCTTTGTTAAGAGTAGCACACCACTACAAAGGTCGCTCGCACTTACGAGCACAATCAAGGACATTACAAAATGCATATCCCCAAAGAATCTCTTTGACAAGAACTGACCGTCAAGCAGGAATGCTTTGGGGCTCGAAAGAAAATAAATATTATGCAAAGTTAAAACAATATTCCCAGACTACGCAGTACGAAGTCTCGTGTTTGGATGTCTCAAAATAAAAATAAAACCGGTTTACGACCTCAAGACAAAGGCCGCCGTTGATACTTATACATAGTCCCCTAATCAAGGACCCATGTAGTGGCAAAATTGAGCCGTAAAGACTAGATCAAAACCATGAAAGATGATGACCACAAGACAATGGTCCGTCTAAGCACGTTGTCAACCCACATTCAGGTTGCAACTAAATCCGAGCATCCCTCGAAAGAAAATAAAATTCATCAAAAACCAAAAACAAGCTCGCCATCTTTAGCCGGCGGGGTCTGCGTCACTAACCGCGCAGGTCCTCAGTTTTCGAAAATAAATTCTTCAAAAAACAAAAACAGGCTCGCCCACCTTCAGCGGGCGGGGTCTGCGTCACTAACCGCGCAGATCCTCAGTTTTCGAAAAATAAAATCTTCAAATTCAAAATAGGCTCGCCATCTTTAGCCGGCGGGGTCTACGTCACAAACCGCGTAGGTCCTTATTTTCAAAAAAAAGAAAACAAACTTCAAAACAGATTCGTCAACTTCTTTCGGACAGGGCATCCACCCTTAGCGGACAGGCTCGCCATCTTTAGCCGGCGGGGTCTGCGCCACTAACCGCACAGGTCCTTAGTCGCTGCAGCGATAACTTTTTTTGGTTTTCCCTTTTTCCAAAAAATAAAGGATTGGTTTTCCGTTTTTCCAAAAAAAGAACGATGTGAGTAGTTTTCCTTTTTTCCAAAAATTAAAGGATTGGTTTTCCGTTTTTCCAAAAAAAGAACGATGTGAGTAGTTTTCCTTTTTTCCAAAAATTAAAGGATTGGTTTTCCGTTTTTCCAAAAAAGAGCGATGTGAGTAGTTTTCCTTTTCTCCAAAAATTAAAGGATTGGTTTTCCGTTTTTCCAAAAAAGAACGATGTGCTGGATTTTCCTTCGTTTTACGTCCCATAAAAACAAGGGGGTTTTCTCGTTTAGCTAACCATGAAAATAAGAATCTTTAAAAACATTTTTACCTCGTGATTGGGCTTGGCCAGGCCCAATTACACTTTATAGCTTTGATTTCGAAAACATCTGTAGCTACTCCCAATGACAAAGTGAGGGAGTTCCTACGCCTCTTTAGATACTTCCAATGACAAAGTGAGGGAGTTTCTATACTATCCGTTGACAAATCCCAATGACACGTGAGGGATATGTCGACACTTCAAGTGATGACCCGTAAGTCAAATGTTATCACTCGGGGGCTCGTGAGACCCTCGCAAAACGAGTCACATACACTATGGCTTGTGTGACGCACTCCGTCCAGTACTTTGACCATCGTCTCATCCCGAGACTCAGTCAAAGTGGGGGCTAACTGTAGACACCTACTTTTGTCCCCATTCCCGAAAGGGAAGGTTCGATTATGAGAACATAAATCTCCACTTGGCAACGCATCTCCACTCCGGATTCTAAGAGTCCAAATCTGACAAAGAACTCGGTCCAAACATTATTTTCAACGCCCAGCCCTGGGCGCTGAAATTGCCTAGATCCCATTTTCAACGCCCAGAGTTGGGCGCCGAAATCTTTAACGCCCAGCCCTGGGCGCTGAAAATACCTGGGACATGTTCTCTCCTAATTCTTCTTGGATTAGAGCTCTACAATTCTATCTTTTCACGAACTCTTCCCTATAAATACAGCCCCAAATTCGACGTGAAAGGAACACACACAATTCATATTCTGAGTATTGACTCCAACCCCTAAGCCTAAGCCTCACGCTGCGAAATTGATCCCGTGTTCTGTCGCAATCGATCCAAAAATCGAACAGAACGTATCCTGTCCAGTAACTTGAGATTCGTTAAATAAAAGGAGAAATAGCAAAGTCAAAGTGGTTAGTTTTCTAAGAACCGTGACGCACCTCTTAAGGGTGCGTCGTAATGTGTCCCTTCGCATGATTTAATTGCTTTCCTCGCCCTTTTATAAATTGTTAAACTATTCAATCTGATTGTTCTATCACGCCTAATAAAGATAATATTTTGGGAAATTGAACTATCATGCTAGGTTCCTTAAAACAATCTAAATCAGATAATCGCGATCGATCTAGTATTATGTGTTGCATATTGTTAAAATCAATTCAGATTAGTTTAATAGTTAAAGCATGTCCCTTCAATTATTTATGCTGAGCTAGTAAGGATATCCTGCCTCTGGAGTTATCGACGAGCGAGTACTCCTCTCGGTAGTTATAGTCCCCCGAACCCTCAATCTCTACCTTGCGGGTGTATGTTGAGAGATCCCTACACCAGGGATCACAAGGGAACCTATGCCCGTCGTGGTCAAACATAATTGCACTCCCTTTATGTCACGATAACCGGGTTTTGTCAGTTTTTCTCATTGTAGTTAAAAAACTGAATGGCAACTCCTATATTACTAGTCAATTGGGTGTAAACTCACAGGAAATCCAATTACACTTGATTTGACAAAAAGAAACGTCACACCCACAAGGGACGAGGTCACGCATTAGCCTCGTGCTTTTTCGACCCCCTCACAATACTCGTATATATCCCCTTCTGGTGATTCACAGATGATTTCTGCCCCGCACCCATTTTGAGTGGTGGACCCGTCCACGTAAACTATCCACAATGTTTTGTCATTCTTTGCAAAAGTGCGGCGGGTCATTTCTACAATGAAGTCAGCAAACTCCCGTTCCTTTTCTTCTTTCCTTAGCTCATATGAAATGTCAAACGCATTGAGTTTGATACCCTAGTTTAGCATCCTTTCGGACGCTTCCAACTTTGTGAATGGCCGTTTTAAGGGTTGATTAGTGTAGATTATGAGGTGATGAGCCAAAAAGTAAGGTCGGAGCTTATTACTTGCTAAGAATAAAGCTAGGACAAATTTTTCTACGATCGGGTATTTCAGTTCAGCATTCTGCAACATATGACTTATAAAGTAAACATGCAATTGTATTCCCTCCCATTCTGTGAGAAGAATGACGCTGAGAGAACAGTCTGAGATTGCTAGATCCATGCAGAGAACTTCCCCTTGGAGGGGACTGAAGAGGCAAAGTAGGGTATGCAAGTGTTCGTTCAGGCGTAGAAAGGAGACTTCCGCATCTGGGGACCATTCAAATTGAGCCCCTTTTTTGATAATGTTGAAGAAGTAATGGCATTTGTCTCCTGCTTTAGAGAGAAAGCGTCCTAAAGCGGCCAGACAACCCGTCAATCGCTGCACATCTCTAACTGTCTTTGGCGAAGTCATAGTGATGACAACTTGTACTTTATCAGGGTTTTCTTCTATCCCCCCTTCGTCTTGTACTCTGAAGATGCATTTTTTGGGGATTAGCCTCATTTGGTATGCTCGAAGCGTCTCATAGGTTTCTCTCAAGTTGGCAATGTGTAATGGTCGTTGCTTACTTTTCACTGTCATGTCATCAATGTAAGCCTCTATGTTTCTTCCGAGTTTCTTGGCAAAGACTGTGTTCACCAGACGCTGAAAGGTAGCCGGCGCATTTTTCAGGCCAAATGGCATAACCTTGTAACACTATAATCCTTGTTCAGTGACAAAGGAAGTTTTTTCCCGCTCTTCAGGACACAGAGGGATTTGGTGAAATTAAACCAGATTATTCATCCATAAAACTCATCATAGCGTTACTGGCGGTGGAATCTACCAGCCGATCTTTCTTTGGTAGAGGAAAAATGTACTTTGGGAAAGCCTTGTTCAGATCAGTGTAATCAACACACATTCGCCACGTACGATTTGGTTTAGGAACAAGAACCACATTGGCCACCCAATCAGGATACTGACTTGAAGGAATAAAGCCGACTTCCATTAGCTTCTGCACCTCGGCTGAGGCGGCTTGGTTTCTGGTTTTTCTTCTGACGAACTGCCTTCATTGTGGTGTCCACATTTAGCTTGTGTACCGCCACGGTTGGGTCAATACTAGGCATTTCTTCTAATGTGAAGGCAAAAATTTCTTTATATTCTTGTAACAGGTGGACCAACTCTGCGGCCATTGGATGATTCGGAGGAATCCCTATCGGAATAATTCGAGATGGTTTGTCATGATCTAGGACCACATCGTAGTGTGCTCCCACAGGCTCGGGTCGCTGACCGCGATGAGGACCGTGGGCAGTTTCATAGGTGTCCTCTCTTTCTTGATTATTTGCGGGCCTTTTTTGTGGTCGCACCCCAGGCTATTGGGTCCGGCGTGGTGAGATAACAGTCTCTAGTTAGCTGTTGATTCCCATAAATGGTGCCAATTCCCCCGTTGTCACCCACAAACTTTAGAAGTAATACGTTGGGGACGATTATGGTTCTCATGTTGTTAAGGGCTGGTCGGCCTAGTATAATGTTGAATGCAGTAAGATCTTGAAAAGTAAAAAACCGGACGACGTCCTGCTTAATCAGTGGGGGTTCCCCAATTAGGACAGAAAGAGAAATGACACCGATGGGACGAATGACGCTTCCCACGAAACTTACCAGTGGTCCATGGACGTCTTCTATTGTCCTAGGGTCATGTCGTAGCTTTTGTAGACATTTAAGACTAATTATGTCAGATGAGCTCCCTATGTCAACCAGAACTCTTTTTACTTTAAGGTTTGCCACCCTGATTTCCACTACCAACGGGTCGCTATCATGTGGGGTTGAAAACCTATAGTAGTCATCTTTTGATATCTCTATCCGAGGCATATTTTTTTGCTCCTTGGCTTCTTTCTAGCTTGAACTATCCGCATAAGCTTGGCGTTCTAGGTTCGTAGGTCATCCGCACGCTAACCCTCCTGAAATGACAACTACAAACTCCCCATCTCAAGGAGTATCCTCATCGTACAGAAGGAATACCAGTGTCTTGGCGTTTCTTCTAACACTGTGATTGTCTACCCGTCGAAGATATTATTTTAAATAGCCTTTGGCTGCAAAACTATCTAAGGCTCTCTTCAGCTCCCGACAGTCTTGAGTGTCATGCCCTACTTCTTCGTGGAATTTGCAAAACAACCCAGGACTTCGGCTTTCTATAGGTGTCCTTATTGGAAACATCCGCTCTATCTGCAGTTTGTGTCCTTCTTTCATTAGGATGGTACCAAGATCGGTGTTGTATTCAAACGTGCTACTTTCTGTTGGACGTTCTCTTTTCAATCCGTGCGATTCTGGCGGTTCTTCATTCATGGCCCAAATATTACTAGGTCGAGCCGCAAAGTTATCATTGTTGAATTTGGAAGGCTCACTGAGTCCTGTGACTTCCGCGTCATGTGGGTGGCTACAAATTTCCGTGGCATTTATGAAGGCTTCTGCCTCATCCAGTGTTTCTATCATGGTCTTCACATTCTTCTTTATCAAGTCGAATTTTAAGGATCCCTTCTTCAACCCACGCACAAAGTTATCGAAAGCTGTCTCGTCCGGCAAATATGGGATTTGGCCAGCTTCCATGTTGAACCTCTGCACATAGCTTCTAAGTGTTTCGCCTGGCCCTTGCTGTAGGCGTACTAAGTGTATACTTGTCTTTCTTTCTTGTTTCTGAGCGTAGAATCGAGAGGAAAAGAGAGCTTCCAGTTCTCCAAAAGAAGTTATAGACCCACTTGGAAACCTCTAAAACCATTTAGCCGCAACTACCTTCAACGTGGCCGGGAAATACTTGCGCCAGGTGGATTAATTAGTCCCTTGTACATACATGTGATGTCGGTATGGTATTAATTACATATCAGGATCTGAGGTGCCATCGTAAGCGTCCATGAGTGGAGCTTTTACTTTGGGCTCCTTTGGCACAGATATGATGCTGACGTAGAATTGGGATATATATCCTTGCAGTGCAGCAGGATCCCTTGCTGGATATGATGTACCGATTTCATCCTTCGTCTTGGGCATTCCTCCCTCACATGGTAGCTGAGAGTCTTAGTTGCATGAGCCGTCATGAGGGTAGAGCTGGTATCCGGCACTTTGTCTGCGATCTGTCTTCTCTCATGGAGGTCAATAGGCAATTCCTTTTCATCGCTCTCCTTCTCCAGGGAGGACGTCTGGTCTTGTCTCATCCTTGGGCCGACTTTAGTAAAAGACCTTGTAATCTCTTCTTCAAGGGTATGTTGAAGCTGCATCTGCCATTTTGCCGTGATGTCTTGGTGGAGGCCATGCATCATTTGTTGTAATGATCTTGCTTAAGCTGGTCGACTTGCTATTGCGTTGGGAGGCGTCACAGTTTCCCGTCTCATAGCCAAAGCTGCTTCCCTTGCAGTGGACCGAAAATCTTTGTAAGGAGCCACTGAGGGGATTTTTGCGTGCAGACGCCTTCCTCTTGAGTTGTCCTCATGCTCCTCACCCTCAGATTGCAAATATACCATGATACTGTACCTCCCCACAGACGGCGCCAAATGTTGTGGGAACTTTGTTGGTGATGATGTGTCACACTTTCCACGGAGGTATCAGGTATGCGCTGACATGATCTTCCTGCAACCTGCAAAACAAGAACTTTCCCGTAGGAATATTCCCTCAGGTGCCTAAGTAAGTATTGGCTAGAGAGAGAAGTAATTTCTAGAGACAGGCAGAGTAGAATAGTTTAAGGTAGGTAGGAATGAATTGATTGCCATTTACCTTGGTATCTGAACTATTTATAGGACTAGGGTTTTGGGAATTGTTCCCAAACCCTAGATATATGATTGGCTGACCTCAGAGATGGGGACAAGTGTCCTCATCAGGTATAGAGGGCCTAATGTGCCTTTTCATATTGGGCCTTTTATACGTAATTGGGCCTCTTTTGTTCCTCTTCAGGGAGAGTCCGTTAAATGTGTGTACATATGCCTTGTAAGCATGAGAGTGCATGTGGTAGCTCCAAGGTGGACTTCTAGTTATGGCCACATTAAAGTGCACCTGCTAAACCGCGATAATGAGTAGGATCCTCCACTGAAGTACCCGATTGTGCACTAAGATTAGAGTTAGTATTTACCGGAGTAGTTGTAGGCTTACTAGTTCTCATGCATGCACACTCTAGAATTTCTTGTGCGTACTTATGTTGAGATAGAAGCATAAAAGAAAGGTCTGAGTGATTAAAATCCCCAAAAAAATAATTTAACGGTCCCAAATCAGTTATAGAAAATATGTCTTCAAATGTGAGATTAACCAGTCACGCAGATCGATCATCTGAAGAAGTACACAAAACAATATCATCAACATAAAGAAGTATGTATACCATGTTTTTACCCTATCTGAAGGTAAAAAATGATGCTTAATAACAAAACCCACTTGCAGTAAAAAAAAGGAAGCCGTTGATACCACACACGAGGGCTTACTTGAGACCATAAATTATCTTACGCAGTGAGCACCCATAATTGGGGACCCATCTGTCAATGAATCTTTGAGGTTGATGTATGTAAACAGTCTCCTTTAGGTCACCGTAGAGGAAATAACTTTTTACATCTAGTTGATTAATAGACCACTTTCAAATCGTATACAAACCCAAAACTATATGACTAGTAGCCGATTGACTATACCGCCTATAGCAGGTTAGTAATTTATACGAATTCTAATAAATGCGGTCCAGATTATTTACAAGTTAATTATTCGGTGAGTTCGAGTGGTCGTAATGTCTAGCTGGAGGCCTCTTCCGATTAGTGGAATTAATATTTGATTAATTACACAAATTATTCTTGACGGAACCAGTAGAGTCTAAATAGGTGTGAAAAGATTAAATATTTACACGAATAGATAATATTCGGAAAATATTATAAGGAACGGAAATGTTCGGAAATGAAGGATCTTGGGCTAAGTGGGAGAAAACATTAATGTCAAAACCCAAATCGAGATTAATTTAGTGGACCGGAAAGTCGCACATAAAATGAATTAGAGTTAGAAAACGAATAGTATATATGAGGCCTGGACCCTGGCCGGAAGCACAGGCCATATATAATCCGCGTTCATCACAACCCATGGTTGAGGCATCACTGAGCAACGCGCATGGGATAGCCGCAAGGCCTTAGCCTATGTGTGCGCCAAGCAGCAACATAACAGTAGCAACCCACGCCAGTTGCAAGGGGTGATGGGCCGGAAGCGTGCGCAACCCCCATGGGTTGGCTTTGTGCGCACGAGCCAAGGAAAAAACGCCATTGCTTAGGCGCCTAGGAAAACTTATGCAGTAAGTTGCTTGGTCCGCACGTCGTTACATGTGTAAGGAGTTGGTGTTTGGGTGTGTGTGAGGTTCATAATTAAGGTAGAATTATAATTTAGGTAGGTTTTTAACCCTTTCAGAAGTAAAATTCTTTCGGAATTCTATTCATAACTGATTTATAACTATTCCATTCAACTATATAAATATTAACTTACGGGTTCATATTTATTATGACATATATTCAATGGCCTAAAGTCAAAGTGAGATCCCGAATCATATACACCTATATGTATTGTGTTATGTTATTATTCTAGGATAGTAATCTCAAGGTGAATTCGTGCATACAGATTATTTAAGGAGGGACAACATTTGGGGTTTAGGCCTAGTTTTTCCTCGGTTAGGGCACAGTTAGGGAAGACACGCATCCACTGTATGTTTTTTCAATTATGCTAATTCATTATATATATATATATATATATATATATATATATATATATATATATATATATATATATATATACATATATATATATATATATATATATATAGTGAATTAAGGTGGTGATAAATGTTTAATTAATTCATAATTTTCCAGTATGATTATTAAATAATATGTTCATAGAATTGTCAAAAATTGTCGGAATCTTATTAAAAATAGTTAAATTTCCAGTATGACCAACACATGTTAACCCCCCCCCCCCCCCCAAATCGCAAATTCCAACCTAAACTATGACTTTCGACAGTTTTTGCTTTCCGGATCTATTTATTTTTTTAATAATGTTAAAACTATAATAAATTGGGATCTTTTTTGTAAAATAATAATTTTACATTTGATCTACTGCATATTTTCATTGATTTTATGGATTAATGTATTTGATTTTGCAACCTAATTTCTAATTTGTACTTAATTTGTTGAAATGTTGGAGAAATTCGGTTTGGTTTAAATTTTCATAATTAATCAAGAATTAAACCGGGTCTATATTTAAAAACCACATTGTAATTATGTTTTGAAGTAAAGGTCGAATCTATGGCTTAAATTATGATTTTTTATGAACCCTAATTTTATCCCCAAATTGAAATTGCATTCGAAAAATAATTTAATTATTAAACTTTTGATATATGCCCTAAATTCATGAAAGTAATAATGTTTATAAATTTGTCATGATTTTTCAAAAAAATAAATTTTTGAATTTAATAAATTCATACGATCACGATCGTGTGAGCACGAGACAAGGCCGAGCCAAGTGTTTCGGTTACACATGTGATGATGCGCATGTGCGCGCAAGGGCATACGAGCAAGGGAGCTCCTGCGAGGCGTGACACTTGTGTAGCGGACACGAGCAGTAAGTGAAGGATATATGTTATCGCCCCAGGTATGCATGTAACGTACTTACACGAAGTCTAATAAATGCGGTTCAGATTAATTAACGAGTTATTTATTTAGTGAGATCCAATGATCAGAATGCCTAAACGGAGGCCGCTTCAGATAAAGTGGAATTAATATTTATTAATGATACAAGTTACTCTTACGCTCGGGTCACACGAATAGTATGTGAACGGATCAAGAATTTAGGTGAATGTATTATAGGAAAATTTTACAAATATGACCTTTTATAGTTCAAAAATTTGTGAGAAATGACCTTATATAAATTTTTGGGTGAAGTCAGACCTTAAACTTCAAATTATTTGAGAGAGACAACCTGATACCACTTTCCATCATTGACTTCCTTTTTTCGGTTGTTTACCATCATGTGCAAGGCACATGGCCTTACTTTTGGCTATTCTCACCCCTTTTCTTCTAAAATTCCAAATTATAAAAGCTAAACACAAAAATATAAAAATGGAAAGTCAATGCCGGAAAGTGGGTGAAAAGGGTGAACGTAGCCAACTTCCACAACACGTGATGGTAAAAGGCTAGAAAATCAAAGTCAATGCCGGAAAGCGGGAATAGGTTGTCTCTCGCAAATATTTTGTACTTTAAGGTTTGGCTTCACCCAAAAAAATTTATAAAGTCATATCTCGCAAATTTTGTGCTATAAAAGTTCAATTTTTTTTGCCAAATTGCCTATATTATATTCACCAAATATTGTAATAGATGGTTATATTCAGAAATGATGGATATTTGTTTCAGTGGGAGCTATACAAATCATCAAAAGGAAAAATAAAAAATATTGTCATAATCTGAAATATAGACGAAAATGGAAATATGGTTCGTATCGGAAATATTACCGGATACGAAAATTGTCTTAAATGAAAATATTGTCTAAATTGGAAATATTACCAGAATGAAAATATTGTTCGAATCGGAAACACGAATCGGGAACACGAAGATCAAACCATGAGCAGGAAGCAGGGGCATATGAAAACGTCAAACGCATGTGCTGGCCGCAAGTCCAGTCCCATGGGCGACCCAACACGCAAGCCACAAGTGCAAGCAGCAGCGAGAGGCAAGTGTACAAGCCCGCACGTGCAAGCGAGCGCACAACCCGCACATGTCGTGCACAGGACACCCCTGTGTTTCTCGCATGCGTGCATCGATGGGACTGCCAAATCTTGGACACCAAGCTTACATCCTGTGTAAGTAACTTGGGCCGCAAGCCAAGTCAAACCGACCGGTTGGATTGGTGGTTGGTGCTTGTGTGTTTCCAAACTTCCCTAAATTGTTTGATTGGTTTTAGGATTTATTACCTAATCCTAATTAAATTGGCTTTCTGATTGTAGTAGGATTCTAGGGATTTCAATTCCAATAAATATAGGCCTATGGCCATAATAATTAACACGCGAGTTAATATCTTTTGCCCATCGCCAAAAAAGTGAGATCCCGAATTAATAGTTTTACCTTAAAAAAATGAATTTTTAAGCTAATCGAAGTAAGGCGGATTTGAACATAATTAATGTGGACTACTACGGAGGGGTAACATTTTGCCTCCTATAACTCGTTCTTGTTCGGTTCGGGAGAAGCTAGTGAAGGCACCCTTCATATTATATGCTAATAGATTTTGTGAATTTTACATGTTTCCTAACACTCTAGGTTAATTTCGCAAGACGATTAGATTGTTCATAAAATAACAGTGGTATCACGAGCCTCTTGTATAATTGTATTTATCAATTAAACATGGATTAAATCTTATAAATTTGCAAAGAATTAAAAGGGGTGAATTAATTGCAATTTTCGTATTTATGTTCGTAGAAATTTGAAAGTTTTGTCAAAAAGTATCGGAATCGTATATTTTATAATGAATTCCGCATGTAAACAACGTTTTAAAATTTTGACAAAATAATATTTTTCACCGCCCCTGAAATTCCGTAATTCAGACTCTAACTAAGATTTTTCGGAGGTTTAAGTTTTCCAGATTCAAATTTGTAATTTTTAATGATATTAAATTAATATTAGCGAATCTTGTTTGTAAATCCTAGATATATATTGACCTCCTGCATATGTCTAAAAATTTAAAGGACTAAATTCGTTAATTATGCAACCTAATTTGTAATCAAAACTAATATGTTGAATTATCGAATAAATTAGATTTTGATTTAATTTTTCATAATTAATTTAGTAATTTAATTTAAAACTATGCTTAAAGATCACCTAAAATTGTTAATGGCTTAATTTTCAATTTTTTTGAACACTATTATTTGTCTCAAATAAATATGCAATCGGAAATTAATTTAAATAATACATTTTTTATTTTTAATTTTCCGCAAAATTCAGTAAATGTTTTGAAATAGTTATTTGTCAAGAATTTTGAAAATATGAAATTGATTTATAAAAGTTGAACGATCATGTAATTGTGTCCACGAGTACGACCACGAGGCCAAGCAATTTCCAACGCCTATGTGGGCTGCTGCTGCTTTGGTGCGTGTGCGGGCTATGAACAAGGGAGCTCACACCATGTGCGACACAACTACAATGCGCAACAAAGCTAGAATGCGCACGACTATGCGAGTGAAATCTTGCACGCGTGCACGTGCCTGTGTGAATGATACGGAAGAGGGGAATTATGCGAGTGATCCTATGCATCGACCAACACGCACTTCGATGACGAGAATGAATGCTTGTGGCTTGGTGTGTCGGCGTGTATGCGGGGGCGAGGCATATCGTGGGCACGGTGTGTGTGAGCGGGCGAGCTTATGAGAGTTGCGATGGCCAAGCCTTGCGCTTGGGGTCTACCGTGCACGAGCATGCTCGCACTGCTAAGCGATGGCATGGCTTAGCGCTAGCAGCCATGCACGCGCATCGCTGCTGTTTGGCGAGGCCTTGTGCCTTCGTCCTATGGAAGTGCCTTTTATGCAACTTTCATTTACTTTTCTCTTTCTAGAACTTTGGGGTTTTGATGGAGATATTTTTTTTTTGGGGGAAGTTTGTCGTGGCATGTTTTAGTTTTTCTTAGATTTCATGGGAGAGTCTCGTGGAACGAAATGGATGGTTTTTACGGCCGGAGAAAATGATCGAATTGGTTTAGATAAGTCTGGAGTAATGTCCATGGGTGAGGCTAAGTTGGTATAAGGGTTTGAGGGCTTGTGATTGGTTTGAGTGTAGGTGGTGGCGTGGAGTATTGAGTAGTAATGATAGGTTTTTATTGGTGTAACATGATGGAGGGGAAATGAATATGGAATAGGGATATTACGCGTAAATGGTTGAGTTTCCAAGGGGGGTTTTAATGATGGAGTTTAATTGAGGGAGATGTGCATGAAATTTAAATAGGAACATGAAGAGATGGTTGTGTGAACATATTAGGTTAAATGGATTATTGTAAATCGAATTAAATGGAATAATTAGGAATTTACCAAGAAATAAAATTCTCAATGAATTTGTTGAGATTTTCCCGGAGTAAAATGGATAAAACTTAAAAGAGATTTTTAAAATAAGATTTTTTAGATTAGGGCTTGCTAAGTACAAAATTAGGAACATTTAGACAAAATGGCTAATGTATGTTCCTTCGTTTTCCATTAGATTTGTTTAATCACTAGACAAGTATTCTATCAAAAGACACACAATAATCATGAAAAACTTGAGCTTAAAGCTAGGCTTTCACACTTAACTCGTAATAGATCAAATACTTAAATTAAATATGATTTACCTTAAAGGGAACTTGATGATTGCATTTAGTTTAGCTAAATCATTCCGAGTGCCTGACGCATCTTTTCATGCCTTTCTCTATTCAGAGGCTTGGTAAGGATATGATGTGAACAATTTGATTTCCAATTTGACAAAAATCCAATTTGATCAAGCCTTTATCAACATTATCCTTTAGAAAATGATGCCTTAGGTGAATGTATTTTACTCTATAATGATGCACAAGAACCTTTGAGATACAAATTATGCTAGTGTTATCACAATATATAAGAACACAATCATAAATAATGCAAAAATCACGTAGCTTTTTTTATATCCATAGCAGTTGGAAACAGGAAGCGGCTGCTACCATGTATTCCACCTCTACTGTGATAAGGTAACATTATTCTATTTCTTGGAACCTCACGAAACTAAATAGGAATCTAGGAATTGAACCATACTTGAAGTGCTCTTGCGGTTAGCTATATCTACATCATACTCAACATCAATACACCCTTTTAGATCAAATGTGTCACTTCTTGGATAGAACATACATAAATCATCAGTTCCGTTGAGTTACGTGAGTATCCTCTTTACAGTAGTCATGTGTGATTCTTTGGGATTTGAGTGGAATCTTGCAAACAATCCTACACAAAAGGAGATATCTAGCCTGCATGCAGTTAGATAGAGTAGTGATCCAATCTTTCCTCTATACCTTGTTTGATCCACACTTTTTCCTTTGTGATCTTCATCTAACCTTGTGGTAGTTCCCATTGGAACGTGGTTGACCTTTGTTGATTCTAGCTCTTATTTCTTCAAAACTTCCTTTAAATATTTTTGCCGATGGATCTTTATTACTTTCTCGATTTTCTTTATTTGCAGCACAAGAAATAAATTGAGTTCCCCCATCATGCTAATTTCAAATTTATTTCTCAATAAATCAGAAAATTCCTTGGACATAATTTCGTTAGTGGCACCAAAGATAATGTCACGAACATATATTTGCACAATAAGTAGGTCAGTTCCTTTTGATTTTCAGAAAAGGGTTTTATCAACCTTTCCTCTTTCGAAGTCATTTTGTAATAGGAATTTTGAGAGTCTTTCATACCACGATCTAGGAGCTTGCTTCAATCCATAGAGGGATTTGTCAAGCTTATAGATGTGGTTTGGAAATTCAGGATTCTCAAAGCAAGGAGGTTGTTCTACATAGACGTCTTCCTCTGGGTATGCGTTTAGGAATGCGCATTTGATGTCCATTTGATACAAGTTAAACCCCATGAAAGAAGCAAACATAATTAATATTTTTATAGCTTAATAGTAAAGTGAGAGTGAAAGCGCTGCTGAGAGGATTCGAAGGAGCGACCAGCTCTCTTTGACGCCATGGCTAGGCCTCGAAATAACATACAGAGCAACAACCGAAACCTAATACTCGTGCATATGCCAAGGAAACCACTAGTGCAACAATGGTGGAAAATGGCGCCATTGATTCAACCTCTGAAAAATCGGACACATACCCAGAAGATGATTGTTTGATTGAGGACCAAATTCTTACTCCAAGATCTTCATTAAGGGATCTACAACACCTTTCCAAGGTAATAGATGATTTAAATGCCTGGATTAATGGGCTTTGTCAAGGTAAAACTAGTAATACCTATTTTTCAAATTCGGGCGGGAAGAATGTTGGGGGGGATAACATTATGATTGCGCATTCTATGAATGATAGTGTGGCTCAAGTTTCATCCCCTAATGTGAATAATTATTATATATTGCCTAGTAATCCACATGTTCAAATTGAATTAGAAGATATTGAGGATGAAATTAAATTTTGGAAACCCACCATCGTTTGCTATGTGATTGGTGCCAATCCTCCACAACATGTCATGGATGGGTTTGTGCATGTGATTTGGGGAAAAATGGGGGTATACAAGGTGGCAATTATAGGGAAGATTATTTTCTTAGTACGCTTCCTTACCATGGAGAATTTCTCTAAGGTACTCCAAGGGGGTGCCCAATTCATTGATTTTAAGCCTCTTATTCTGAAACCATGGTCACCCGATATTAACTATGCTAAAGAAACTGTCAAAACACTCCCAATATGGATTAAACTTCCGAATGATAATGTGTAGTATTAGGGAGATAAATTTTTTTTCAAAACAGCTGGTCAGATTGGTGTTCCTGTTAAAGTTGATCAAGCTACAATGCACAGAGATAAGCTGATGTTTGCCAAGGTGTTGGTGGATGTTAAATTGGACCAACCCTTCCCCTCTATGATTCACTTTTTCAATGAGAAAGGAATCACTGTACATCAGCAGGTGTCCTATGATTGAGCGCCTCACTCTTGCACTATATGTAAAGGTATAGGCCATAAGGCTGATGTGTGTAAGCAACTGAAGAAACAACCGAAACAAAAGAAGGTATGGGTCTAGAAGAGGACTACACCACTTCCCAGACCACATATCATTCATGCATGCTTACCTAGTGATCCGCCTGCAGAAAATGAGGATGGGTTGGTATTGGCTATTGGTTTTAGCACTCAGAGATGCAGAGAATTGAGGCTATTGCAAACAAGGAACAACTAGGAGATCCTGGAAGAGGAAGATACTATTAATTCAGGAAGAGGAACAACATCTTCTGTTGTTAGTCCATTAGCATAGGGGGTGGGATCCCTTGTGCGTAATGGATAATATCCTATGCTGGAATGTGAGGGGACTAAATAGGAGAAAAAAACAAAATGAGGTGAGAAGGTTTATCCAAACTCACCAAATCAAGTTGTGTAGTCTTCTTAAAACTAGGGCGACGACTCCTAAAATGGGGGCTCTTTACCTTAACTTGTGTCCTAGGTGGTGTTTTACTACCAACTTGTGCCATGCTCCTGGTGGTAGAATAATATTGGATTGGTATCCAGATGTGTTTGAGATAGATATTAGGACTATGAGTGGTCAACCCATACACTGATAAATTTCCCTAAAAGGCATCACTCATAGTTTCTTTAGTTCTTTCATTTATGGCATGAATGATATGAGCGATATGGTAGCTCTGTGGAGTCAGCTGTATGCCTTAGCTGCTGATATCACTCAACCTTGGCTCATTTTGGGTGATTTTAATGCAATAATGGCTATAGAAGACAAGATTGGTTCCCTTGCGGGGTTCTCTGAAATACAGGATATGAGGAATTGTATGACAAGATGCAACTTGAATGTGATAAAAACTCTGGGTAGGCAGTTCACTTGGTCCAACAAGAAAGAAGGGGTGCATAGAGTTTTCACTAGGATTGACAAAGTCCTAGCTAATACCCAATGGGATGATCTGTTTCCCACAACTGAAGCTGGTTTCCTCCTTGAGAGGGATTATGATCACTTCCCTATGATTCTTAGTTTCTACGTAGATAATGCTTAGAAGAGGCCTTTCAGATTTCAGAACATCTGGGACACTGCAAAGGGCATTCTACCCATCATTAAGGCTAATTGGGAAAAAAATGTGAGAGGGTGCCATATGTTTAGACTGATCCAGAGATTGAAATAGATTAAGGCTGATTTGAAGATACATAATCAGAAGGGTTTTACCAACATTGAGGCTATTAATATTCAATGTCACCAGGAGATATTATTGGCCCAAACCTTGCTGCATAATGATCCTACTAGCATCAACCTGGCTATTGAAGAGAAGGATGCTAATGGTAAGTATAGAGTTTCCCACTCACATTATCTCTCTTTTCTTCAGCAAACTGCTAAGTTTAATTAGCTTGAGCTTGGGGATGAGAACTCTAAACTCTTCCATATGAGCATCAAATACAGAAGAAAACAAAATAGAATGAACTCTATTCATGATGTAGATGGTGTATGTATTTAGTTAGTGGATGGTATTGGATGGGTTTCAACAGGCCTTTATTCATTTTAACTCCTCTTTTTTTGGTGTGAAAATGGAGAACATAACATATGTAAAGTCTATAGTGATAGATCAAGGCCCTAGACTTTCAGAGGCACACACTGAAACCCTATTTTGCTCTTTTCAAGATAAGGAGATCAATCATGTTTTGGATTCTATCCTTGTCATTCATCTTGTTTGGATGGTTTTAATAGACAATTCTTTAAGTCAGCATGGCCTATTATCCATACTGAGTCAAGCCATCAAAGATGTTTTTGCAATAGGGAAACTTCTTAAGGAAATAAATGTAACATCTATTTCTCTTGTACGCAAACTTCCTGTTCCTGCTTCAGTGAGTGACTTTAGACCCATAACTTGTTGCTCAGTGATTTATAAATGCATTTCTAAGCTCTTGTGTGCTACGCTTAAGCTTGTTCTTCCTGATATTGTCTCCTCCAACCAAGGAGCCTTTGTTACTATTTTGATTTGTTAAGAAACCATTAAGTTGTACAATAGGGGGATGGCAAGACGATCTTGTCTGTTAAAGTTGGATTTGACGAAAGCATATGAAAATGTTGAATGGAGTTTCATTGGGAGGTCATGGTGGAGCTAGGGTTTCCTTCTCACTTCATTCAGCTGGTGATGACTTGCCTCTTAACTACTCAGTACTCTATTCTAATTAATGGAGTGCCTTCCTCCATTATTCACCTAAAGAGGGGTCTAAGACAAGAAGATCCCTTCTCTCCTCTCTTGTTTACCCATTGTATGGATTATTTCTCCAGAACCATGAAGTTGGTGGCCTCCCATTCTCTCTTTAAGTTTCACACTAGGTGCAGATCAATGGCTCTGAACCACTTAGTGTTTGCAGATGACTTGCTCCTCTTCTGCAATGGAGACACCACCTCTGTGTAGCTTATGCTTGAAGGCTTGAAGCTTTTATCTATTACTATTGGTCTTCAGGTGAATCCTGTTAAATCATCCATCTATAGTTATGGGTTAGACCAGCAAAATAAAGATGAGATTGCTAATAGGTCTGGCCTTAATTTTGATCAGCTCCCATTTAAATACTTGGGAGTTTCTATAAGTGCTAGGAAAATCAAGGTTGGTGATTGTAATCTTCTAGTGGAGAAGATAATGGCTAAAATCAAAGTTTGGAGCTCAAGGCACCTTTCCCTTGTCGGGAGAATGCTGATGAACGACATTTATGTCGCTCTAAGCTTAGGAATTCTTTCTCTTTTTCGCTGTTTTTACTAAATTTAGCATAATTTTATATAAATTTATATGCCTCTCACTAATAAGTTTGATCTTACATAGGTTACATTGGATCATTCCATGGTTTTCAAGGAGAAATAGGAGAGAAGCAGAGTTGTGCGCACGCACAGGTGCTAGAGGTGCGAGCGCACGAAGAAGGAATTATGGAAGAGGAAGGAAATAGATCCCGTGCACACGCACAAGATTTAGTGCGCGCGCACAATACCCCGATATTCGATCAGTAGCTCCTCAAGGATTTCTGCGCACGCACCTCACCAACCTATGCGCGCGCACAGGCATAGTGAAGCCCATTCATTTGCTGCTGCAGTGCCTCGTCGTCTTACAAGTGTGCGCGCGCAAAAAGATTTCGTGCGCGCGCACGGATCTGGGGTTCCAGTTCTTCGCTCTGTGCGCATATACACCACGAGCTATGCGCCCCCACATACCCACAAGGGTGTGCGCACACACAATTTCTGTGCGCACGCACAACGACGCGGGATTGATATTCCTTTGTAATTTATGCTAATTTAGGAAAGCATATAAATAAACATCTTTTCTGATTTGAAAAAACATTCTATTCTAGTTCTAATTTTCAGATTTCCTTAGCTTTTAGAGAGAGACATACTTAGCTTAGTTCAGTGCTTTTGGATTTCAACTTCAATTGTGGAACAATCTCAAGATTTTAGTAAAACTCTTTCTCCTTACTCTTGTCATTTTCATTATTGCTTTGCTCTTTCTTTATTGCTTTTCAGTATTGTTCATTTGTTATTGCTCTTCATTTTCCTTGAAATTAAGAAAACCATAAAAACATGTTTGTTTGATGAGTTGATTCTAAATTCGTTTTTGGATTAATTGGCATAATTAGTTGTTTGATTTCACCATTTAGCTTGATTTCAATTTCCGTGGCTCTAGAGTAGTTTCATTCTAAGGGTAGGGGTGAAGCTTGGGAAGTAATTGGGGAATTAGAATTGAATTGCTGATGACTTTGGGATTAAATTGTAATGTAATGAATAGGATTTCCATGTTTAGCTTGCAAATAGTTGTAAATGCTATGATGGTTATTTGATTGGAGCGTTTATTACTAATTTGTCAAGATATTGAGAATCGGTGAGAAAATATAAGTGAACTTTTTGTTTCACGAGTCATGCTAGTTTTGAGGTGAAACGAGAGCGTGCTATTAGAATTAGTTTGGCATTGCGTTCTAACCGAGAGGCGTTGAATGATGTATTATTGTTTTTTCCCCTTGACTTCATGTAATTGCATAGTCATGGTCGTATTCTATTCACTTTTTCCATTGAATCCGAGTTGATCTCGAATTCCCCTAGCTTATTCCTTCTTGATTAACTTGTTAATTCCCCACATACCCACAAGTGTGTGCACGCACAACGACGCGGGATGGATATTCCTTTGTAATTTATGCTAATTTAGGAAAGAATATAAATAGACATCTTTTTCTGATTTGAAAACACAATCTATTCTAGTTCTAATTTTCAGATTTCCTTAGCTTTTTGAGAGAGACATACTTAGCTTAGTTCTTTGCTACTTCAATTGTGGAACAATCTCAAGATTTTAGTAAAACTCTTTCTCCTTACTCTTGTCATTTTCATTATTGCTTTGCTCTTTCTTTATTTCTTTTCCGTATTGTTCATTTGTTATTGCTCTTCATTTTTCTTGAAATTAAGAAAACCATAAAAAACATGTTTGTTTGATTAGTTGATTCTAAATTCGTTTTTGGATTAATTGGCATGATTAGTTGTTTGATTTCACCATTTAGCTTTATTTCAATTTCCATCGCTCTAGAGTAGTTTCATGCTAGGGGTAAGGGTGAAGCTTGGGAAGTATTTGTGGAATTAGAATTGAATTGCTGATGACTTTGTGATTAAATTGTAATGTGTTAAATAGGATTTCCATGTTTAGCTTGCAAATAGTTGCAAATGCTATGATGGTTATTTGATTGGAGTGTTCATTACTAATTTGTCAAGATATTGAGAATTAGTGAGAACATATGAGTGAACTTGTTGTTTCATGAGTCATGCTAGTTTTGAGGTGACACGAGAGCGTGCTATTAGAATTAGTTTGGCATTGCGTTCTAACCGAGAGGCGTTGAATGATGTATTATTTGTTTTCCCCCTTGACTTCATGTCATTGCATAGTCATGATCGTATTCTATTCACTTTTCCCATTGAAACCGAGTTGATCCCCAGTTCCCCTAGCTTATTCCTTCTTGATTAACTTGTTAATTAGTGTAGAATTGTTAGTTGTTATATTCCAAATCAAATTCCTCTTCTAAGCTAGCTCGTATGTATGTTGTTCCTAGGTTTTGGTTGATGACACACACATTGAAAACTTCCTAATTGTTGTTGCTAATGAATATAGACATGTGAGTGCCTGAGTTCCTATTAGGACAGGAACTCGGAACAGCTACTGGAGTTCCTGAGTTGGAAGCAGTATAAGCTAGTGCATCAAAGCCAACAAAGTCAAGAGAAACAACTCTACAAAACGAGCGTTTTTCAAATACACAAGGAAAGTTATAGTTCCTAGTCCTGAGTTCCTCTGTGAGCATAAGAGGAACTCACCACTGTTCCAGAGCAGGAACAAGCGAAGCTTCAGAGTTGAATGCTTCACAGAAGGGAAGACATATATGTCTAGGTAGTTTACTTTACTTAGATTTTATGTAAAATGTTAGTATGCTAAGTGATATATATAAGGAACTGGAAGAACTTGGATTTACTTATTGTATTTATCAAATGTCTGGCAACAAAGTTTTAAGGAAATTATTTTGTCTAAATAAATATTTCTTTACGTTTAATAAAAATCAGATTTTTCCTAAATTCTTATTTCCTAAATAAAAACAGTTTAAAAATTCCTAAAACTTCTCCTAATATTTTGATAAATTTACAAACAGATTTTAAGTAAAACTTGAGTGATTGACTTGGTCTAAAACACGTCCAGTGGTTGAGGAAGTTGAGTGGGAAGTGGTGTTCCCTTGTTCCTTAAGTCAAGGGACGTGGAAATCAAAGTGGCTGTTAGTTGGCAGTTGAGGTTTTGAAGGGAACAAACCCTAGGGATAAAACTCTATAAAAGCCCAAAACGTTTTCTGGTAAAACACACAAACATTCCAAGAGCTTTGCATTCCTAAAACGTTTTAAAAAAAATTCTAAAAACAAGTTTGTGTCCTAGTTTAATCCAAGTTCCTAAAGTTCTTTATATATACTTAAGCTTATTAATATCTTGAGTTCTCAAAACACGAATTGTATTTCAGATTAGAAAGGATTGAGTTATCCTATAAAGACTTAGAGTTTAAGTCTGAGAGAAAGAGAAGAAAAGAGAGTTGTAATCTGAGTAGGTTACTGTGAGGAACTCGAGTTTTAAGAGGAACTCGATTTGGAGAGTTATTGTAATCGAGGTATTACCATAATATAAGGGAATTCTCTTCTTGATTAGTCCCAAGAAGTTTTCTCAAATTGTTACTTTTTCTTCTCTAGTTCTTAGTTCCTTTATTATTTCTAAGTTCCGCAAGAAACTTATACAAAGTTCCAATTACAATTTACCCCCCCCCCCTCTTGTGTGTGTTCCAACTAGAATATCAATTGGTATCAGAGCCAGTACTCACAAAAACCATAGGAAACCCTGTTTGAGTCCAGCTCCTAAAAGTATGAACTCACAAGAGAAACTTGAAGAAGGCTAATCCACGCAAAGGCCACCTATGTTCAATGGCAAATTCTACCCCTACTGGAAGAACAAAATGGAAATATTCATCAAAGCTGAAAACTACCAAGTCTGGCGTGTGATAGAAGTTGGAGATTTTTAGGTAACAACCACCAATGCTGAAAACGAGGTAGTTCCTAAACCAATGTCTGAATTTTCCAAAGAAGATTTTGAAAAATATGAGATTAATGCTATGGCTGTAAAAATCTTGCATTGTGGCCTTGGACCACATGAACACAATAGAGTCATGGGGTGCAAGAACGCAAAGCAGATCTGGAATTTACTACAAGTAACCCACAAAGGAACTAATGAAGTTAATCGTTCCAAAATTGATCTTTTGATGTCCAAATATAAAAGATTTGAAACGCTCCCTAAAGAAACCATTCAAGAGATGTTCACTAGATTTACTAACATAACTAACGAATTGGTTTATGTTGGAAGAACTATACCTACTGATGAACAGGTGAGAAAGATACTAAGGAGCATGCCACAAGATGATCGTTGGAGAACCAAGGTCATTGCAATGTTCAAAACCAAGGACTTCACAAAGTTCAACATTGAACAACCTGCTGGTTCCTTGATGACACATGAACTTCATCTTGGAGCTGTTGTTCCTGAGAGCTCCAGAAACCGAGGACTTGCACTAAAAGCTGAGGAACTCGATGAATCAGAACCAGATGAAGAGGAAGCTGCCATGCTGGTCAGAAGGATGAGAAAGCTCTATATAAACTTCAAGCCAGGAAACCAGAAAGGAAGGAACTTTGTGAGGAAAACTGCAAGTTCCAAAGCTGAACAAGGCTGTTTCAAATGTGGAGAAATTGATCACCAAATTCGTGAATGCCGTATGTGGGAAAATGACAAAGCCAAAGGAAAAGGGAAGGAACAGTCCAAGGAACGCTACAACAAGTTCACCTTTAACAAACCAAACTTCAAAAACGACATGATAGCTGCGTGGGGTGAAGCAACAGACTCAGAAGATGATGAGGAACAACCAAGTGAAGAAACTGCCAATCTTTGCCTCACGGCAAGATCGGTTGGAACTGGACGAGTTCCATCAGATGAAGTAAGTTCCTCCACTCTTCAGTGTCTTCGAAAATCAAAATTAATTGAACTGTTGCTAGAAACTCTAGATGATTACAAAAAGCTTAGTATACTAAAAGAGCAAAGTGATAGGGAATTGCAACTCCGTAAAGACCATATGAACTACCTTAACAATGTTAGATCTGATGTCCAAGGTAGGTTCTTTCAATTGTTAGATAGAAATACATCCATCCCTAAGTCATTCGAAAAAATTAGGAATGAAAATATTCTTCTAAAAGTGGAACTCAGTCAATACAAAATGTTCAATCTAAGTCCAGACCCTACAAAATCCTTGGAGATTAACATGGGAATTTTTAATGTCTGCCTAGAAAGATTAAACAAAGACCTGATCACCACAAAGGAATAGAAAGAGAAACTGGAAATGGAACTAGCCATGGCCAGGGCCCAGAAACAACCACCTAAGGTTCCTCCCAAGTGGATTGAAAATGCTCAATCTAAGAGAACATAAGGTTTAGGATTTAGCCATAAAATTAGTCACAAGAAAAAGTATGTGGAACTCCCAAGTGAGAAAGTTTGTTTCTCATGTAGAAGTGGTAATCATGTCAGTACTGAATGTTCCAAGAAGAAGGAACAGGATCAAAGAAACTCAAACTATGTAAAACAAAAATGGGTTAAGAAGTCAAATATTGTGGTTGAAAAGGAACTCGAGGAAACCCGAGTTCCTGTAACTAACCTTTGATTCTTTTACAGGCTCTAATGAGGGGGAACAGCTCGTGGTATCTCGACAGCGGGTGTTCCAAACACATGACAGGAGACAAATCTAAATTCCTCTCACTGGAAGCCTACAATGGAGGATCTGTGACCTTTGGTGACAACATGAAAGGATAAATTTTTGGAATTGGAAAAATTGGAAGTTCAAGTTCCGATGCCATTGAAAACGTATTTTTGGTCGAGGGTTTAATGCACAGTCTACTAAGTATTTCCCAATTTTGTGACAAGGGAAACTATGTAAGTTTTACTTCTGAAAACTGTTAAATCGTTAACAATGACATTAGGAAAGTTATTTTGGAAGGAACTCGTAAAGGGAACACATATTCTGTGGATCTCAATACCGTTCCAAGGAAAAATCTAACCTGCCTCAGTGCCATTGAAGAAGATCCACTACTATGGCACAGGAGGTTTGGACATGCTAGTTTCTCGTTGCTTGACAAACTAAGATCAAAGGAACTAGTTTAAGGACTCCCCTCAATTAAGTTCCTAAATGATAAAGTTCGTGATGCCTGTGCCAAAGGCAAGCATGTCAGAAGTTCCTTTAAGCCTAAGAAATTGGTTAGCACAACCAAGCCATTGGAACTCATCCATATGGACTTGTGTGGACTAATGCGAATTCAAAGTAGAAGTGGGAAAATATATGTTTTAGTTATTATTGATGATTACTCTCGTTTTACTTGGATCGTATTTCTAACAAGCAAAGATGAAACATTTGATGAGTTTGTTGCCTTTTCTAAGAAAATCCAGAAAACCACAGGTCATCAATTGATTCACATAAGATCAGGAACAGAATTTGAAAATTACAAATTCGATGAATACTGCAAGGAACAAGGTATGGATCATAACTTCTCAGCCCCCAGGACTCCACAACAAAATGGAGTAGTTGAGAGAAAAAACAGAACCTTGGAAGACACGGCAAGAACCATGTTAATCGCCAGTTCCTTACCTAGGAACTTCTGGGCTGAAGTAGTAAACACAACTTGTAATATTGTCAACAAAGTAATGATTCGAGCAATCCTAAATAAAACTCCCTATGAATTATTAAAAGGTATTAAACCCAATATCTCTTATTTTAGAGCTTTCGGTTGTAAATGCTTTGTCCACAACAATGGAAAAAGGAACTTGGGGAAGTTTGATGAAAGAAGTGATGAAGCAGTGTTTCTAGGATATGCTCTAAATAGCAAAGCTTACAGAGTTTATAATAAAAGGTCAATGTGCATAGAAGAAAGTGTACATATAATATTTGATGAATCTAACAGAATTAATGTAGTACAGGAACAAGAAAATTTCGAAATTGGCTTGTCTGGTGTTTCAAAAACTGATGAGGAGTTCCACCCAACTAGATAGTTAGCCAAAGGAACTATCCAACAGAACCAAAAAGTTCCAGAACAAGAAGTACGAGAAAATCCAGCCCCAGAGGAAACAGAAGCAACAGCTGAGGAACTCCACACTGATCAACAAGGAACTCAGGTCATAGAAGGAACTGAGGAAACTCCAACAACTCCAGTTGCACAGTTTCAACCCAGACCTTGGAAACACCAAAGTTCTCATCCAATTGAACGCATTGTGAGTGACATTAGAAAAGGAACTCAGACAAGGTCACAACTCAAGAACTTCTGTGCATTTTATGCGTTCCTCTTTATATTTGAGCCAAGAAACCACATTGAGGCTCTTGAAGATGCTGACTGGATCATATGCATGCAAGAAGAATTGAATGAATTCAAAAGGAACAAATTGTGGCCCCTGGAACCCAAACCACAGCACAGAAAGTAATAGGACTAAAATGGGTGTTGCGGAACAAGAAAGATGATCATGCAACAATCATAAGGAACAAGGCAAGGTTAGTTGTCAAAGGCTATAACCAACAGGAAGGTATTGACTTTGAAGAAACTTTTGCACCTGTTGCTAGACTAGAAGCCATTATAATTTTAATTGCTTTTGCTGCCTTTATGGATTTTAAGCTTTATCAAATGGATGTTAAATGTGCTTTCTTAAATGGTTTCTTAGAAGAGGATGTCTATGTGGAACAACCTCCTGGTTTTAAAAATCCCGAATTTCCAAACCACATTTACAAGCTAGATAAAGCTCTCTATGGAGTGAAACAAGCCCCTAGGTCTTGTTATGAGAGACTATCAAAGTTCCTCCTACAAAATGATTTGAAAAGAGGAAGAATAGACAAAACCTTATTTCTAAAATCAAAAGGAACTGACTTGCTAGTAGTTCAAATTTATGTTGATGATATATTATTTGGAGCAACTAATGAGAAATTGTGCAAGGATTTTGCAAACTTGATGAGCAGTGAATTTGAAATGAGCATGATGGGGGAACTAAACTTTTTCCTTGGTTTGCAAATCAAACAAACCGAGGAAGGAATCATGATCCACCAACAAAAGTACGTGAAGGAAGTCCTAAAGAAATATGAGCTAGAATATGCCAAAGTGAATCACACCCCCATGGGAACAACTACCAGATTAGACACTGATCCAAATGGGAAAAGTGTAAATCAAACAAAGTATAGAGGTATGATTGGATCACTCTTATATTTAACTGCTAGTATACTTGACATCTCTTTTAGTGTAGGACTATGTGGAAGATTTCAATCCAATCTAAAGGAATCACACTTAACTGCTGTAAAAAGGATACTTAGATATCTCAAAGGAACAGATCACCTATGCCTATTCTATCCAAGAAGTGGATCATTCGAGTTAAAAGGATATGCTGATGCTGATTATGCAGGTGATTTAGTGAATTGAAAAAGCACATCAGGTAAGGTACAGTTCCTAGGTCCATGCATGGTTTCTTGGGGTTCCAAGAAACAAAACACTGTTGCTCTATCCACAGCTGAAGCTGAGTACGTAGCTGCTGCAGCTTGTTGCTCACAAATACTATGGATAAAAAAATGGTTAAGAGATTTTGGGGTAATTTATGATTGTGTTCCTATCTATTGTGATAATACTAGTGTTATTTTCATCTCTAAGGATCCGGTTCATCATTCCCGGGTCAAACATATCCATATTAGACATCATTTCCTTAAGGATAATGTTGAGAAATGATTAATTAAATTAGATTTTTGCCAAACTGACCATCAAATTGCTGATATCTTGACTAAGCCATTAAACATAAGAAAATGAGAATGGAACTTGGGATGATCAAGCTAAGATGATTGAAACTGAAGTTCGTCTGAGGCAAAGGCAAAAACTATGGTACATATAGACTATTACAAAAACAACTTTATGTGGGCAAACATAGTTGAAGTTTACCATCGTTGAAGATAGACTCACTCTACAAATTTGCTAGGTCCGCAGCTTTTCTAAAAACTGGTTAATTTAAGGTACAAAATTAAGCAGGTCCAAATTAAGTCAAAATGTTTTTTTATTTTTATTTCATTTTTTTGTTTTATTTTCACTTAAATTTTTTAAAACAAACATTCGAAATTCAAAATCAAATACCCAATACAAAGACCATCTGGTTCGGTTCCGTTGGCAATAAATGAGAGAAACCCCTCTTATCCCTCATTCAACCCCCACTTCCATTTTTCCTCCACTCTCACACGACTTCCCCACTGACACCACCACTCCACCCACCTATAAAAACTCCTCCACCATGGTTCTCACAAGCAAAAACACCGATCCCACTTCCCTCAAACGAAAAAGAATCCCATCCTCTCCAGTTCCCATGGATACTTCACCCATGCAATCACCAATTCCCCTCCGATCTCACAACCCTATACTCGCAATTACGTAGGGGGAACCAATCGATACTGACATTGAAATGAAAACTCCAATCTCAAACCCTAGATCCTCCACACGAAAAACAAAGAAGCGCTGGGTAGAAGTTTTCGGTGACCAGCTCGAAGAAACAGTGGAACGACAAGAGAGTTCTCGATCTCAGGGGGAAGGGAAAAGCTCCAAGAAACTCTCCGCGAAGGATAACAATCTGGTTGAAGGCTTTGCAATCAATTCCACATGGTGCGAAGCTTCAAAATTTCACGAATTGATGGATATCCTAGAGCACCAAAAATGGGTAAGCCTGTTAAGTACTTATGCTAAATCACCTCTAATTCCAGAAGCCATGAAAGAATTTTGCAAAAACTGTACTTGTGTTGAGATTGTGTGTTCCAGTAACACTACTACAAAAATGGGCTAAGGAACCACTAATAAGAAACCATATATGTCACTTGATTGGCATCTTAGATAAACAAATCATACAACTCGGAAATGTGGTTTCTCAGGAAATCTATTAAAAACAAGGGGATGAAGAAATCTAGTCTCTTAGATATTCGTTTACTAAAAGAAACCATATTTTTATTAGAATTGGTTTGTTATGTATTTTGGAAAAACAATTAAATGCCTTTTAAAATTTTAGATGTTAAATGAATTTCATTCTTTCACCCACTCTCTCCTCTAACCGCCACTTACCCCACTACTCATACTTTTATTTTTGTTTTTTTCAAATTTATTTTTCATAGTCATCTCCTTTTCATGGAGTATCTTATTTACTCCATCCTGTCAAATAATCTCTGCAATTTAATGAACAAAATTATACTCCCTTCCACTACTGGGAGTATATTTATCGACAACCCAGCAAAGCCACCGTTGTCCAGCAAAAATCACCATTATACCTAACCTAATTAGCATGCCACCTTCTTCTTTACACTTCCATCTACAAGATAAGTTAGACTACTACCATCAGCAAGCCACCCTATTCAACTCATTAACCAACACCATTCAATTACCGCCATACCAAAAGTCTATGGCCTTCCAAAAATCACCATGAGAAAACAAACCAAAGAGAGGGAAAGAAAAGCGCTTAAAATAGATTTTAAAAAAAACAATTTGATGTAAACTTGTGGTTGAAATCCTCCATATCTAAAGGTAGTTGATTTGATCACGAAATGTTGGTTTCTTGTGATATTTGAGTAGCGACTGAAATTCATTAAAGACGGTAAGATGAAAGCATTGCGGCGGTGGAGTAGTGCCGTGGCGACGGTTCTCTTTGGTTCGATGTGAAGGCTGCGGTTGAGATAGAATTTGGACCAAAGAGAACCAGATTATGAATGGTATTTTGAGTTGAAGAAGATGGTATTCACTCTCCTACAATAGGAGAGCCGAAGAGGAGATGTTGTAGCGCAAATTTGATGGTGCAGGCGTGTGCACCGTGCTCTAGGTGCACCTGAAACAAAACGACATAAAAAACACATAAAACGCGCGTGTTTCATTAAATCCCGGGAACAAAAGAACATTTTCCTTGAACAAAAGAACAATACCCTAGAACAAATGAACATTAAAGGCTCTGTTCTTTTCAGCTCTATTTTTCGCGATTTTTATTCGATTTGCTTTATTCTTGCGATATATATTCTTCTAGATTTTATGTTTTGAACTCAAATTGTGAAGAGGAGAGAGAAAGTATGAACTAGGTTTTCTAAAATAGTTCTTAGAGAGAGAAAGTAGTGAAAATTCCCAAAAATTCGTTGATTTTTCTGCTTCAACATCAAATTAAATCGATTCTTCTTCTTCAAATCTGAATTCTGCAGCTGATAATCAGATTTTGGGAGGTAATTTTTCAATTTTGAAAAAATAAATTCTAGGTTTTGAAGATTTTGATTTTGTAATAATCGTGTGTTTGATGATTTTGTTTTTGTAATAATCGAGTTTTGGTGGTTTTGATGATTTTAATGAATCAAATTATGTAACAACACGTTGATTTCATTGAAATCGCTGAATTTGAAGATTTGGATTATGTAATTACGATTTTTTTCCAGAAAAGAACAGTTTTACGTAATAAAGAACATATGCTCGTATTAAAAGAACAGTTTCTTTATGCTCGTATTAAAAGAACAGTTTCATTATAGTAGAAAAATAGACCATTTTCGTTTCATAATTTGTTCTTTCATTCTATTGTGTTCTTCTTTTTTATTATTTTCAATTTCATTTGTGTTTCATAACTTGTTCTTTTTATTTTATTGTGTTATTTTTCTTCTTACTTTTTATTTATCCTTTGTTCTTTTGGTTGCGTTCTTTTTCTTGGTTTTATACATGTTAACCTATTATTTTTTCAGATATTATGAATAATGTGCTTGATAATTCATAATAGAATGATGAAAATGATGATTCCGAATCATATATTATTGTTGAACAAGGTACTTGACTTGTTCTTTTAGTCTCTCTATTTGTTCTTTTAGTCTTTTCATTTGTTCTTTTTATAATATTCTGTTAAAAGAACAAAATAAAAACACGTGCATAGTTCTCATTATGCACTCTTTAAGAATTTTTTCTTTCTCCTTCTCTGTTATTCTTTGATTCTACTTCCTATTTTTTCATTTTCTATTTTTCAGCAACTATATATATAATAATTTTACTTATGGATCATAACCATTAGTCATTTTATAAATACATTTTAGAGACCGAAAGAGGAGAGGATTTATATTCTCTCAACATAAGAGAGATTTTTTGAGAGAGAAAGAGTGAGATGGTGAGTGAAAGAGTAAAAAATATATTTTCTCCTTATTCTCTCTCTAAAATTCCTTCTGAATGTTTCTCCTTTGTTGAAAAATGAGTGAATTAAGAAAAACATTAGTTCAATTTGGCTAGTTTTCGAAGCAAGAGAATATCTGGAGAGCGTGATATTTTTCGAGGATTGAGAACAGTTTTTTAAGATTTATTAAAAGATATTGCTGCTCCTGATAAATGTTGATCAAGTGTTTAAGGTACGTTTCCTTGTTCTTTCTCTAATGTTCTTTTCAAATTGTAATGTTCTTTTCACAACTTTACTTTTATTGTGGCATCAACATAGTTTGTTCTTTTAAATCAAAATAGTTTGTTATTTTATATCAACGTACATATATTGTTAAAAAAAGAACGTATAATGGTTTGAAAAGAACACATAACACTTAAAAAAGAACATAGTCTGATTAGTGGTAAAAGAACAAAAATACTTTTTTTTAAAATATAGATTTAGTTTTAAGTGCATCAAAAAATCGTCGTTTCGTCTTTTTTTAATTAGAACATAAAATCGTTTGAATAGAACAAATAACACTTAATAAAAGAACATAGATCTGATGCGTTGGATAAGAACAAAAATACATTTAAATATAGATCTCGTTTTAAGTGCATCAAAATTTCGTCGTTTTTGTCTTTTTAATTAGAACACTAAGTGGTTTGGTTTGAAAAGAACAAATACAACTAATAAAAGAACATAGATTTGTTGTTCTTTTCGTCCCTTTCATTCTGTTCTTTTGTTTGATAAGGAAAAAGAAAATGTTGTTCTTTTTCATGTGTTTTGTTCTCTTGTTCTTTTTTTTGTTGTCTTTTTCTTAAATTTTTTTGAGTTTTTGTTATTTTATTTTTCTTTGGATTTTGTTCTTTGTGTTTTCTAAAAAAGTTGTTGTTCTTTTTTTAATTATTTTGTGTTCTTTTTAACTTTTTAACTTTTTTTACTGTTTTTTAATTTTTTATAATATTATCGATAATATTTTTTTTCTGTTGCATTTTTCACATGATGTTCTTTTTGTAAAATAGTTGTTCTTTTTATAGTGTATCAGAAGAGAGAATATGTTATTTTCAATTTTGTACATTTTCTTTAGTTTTTTAACATTAGTGTTCTTTTCAGCTTTTGGTTAATGTTCTTTTCGTTTACTCTATTATGTTCTTTCTGTTTAGTTTCTTATGTTCTTTTTGTATTTTTTTATTTTTTGCGTTTTGGTGCAGGTGCACGTAGATCTACGTGCAGGCCCCTGCACCATCCGCGCGTTGATGTTGTAGTAGCAGATAAATCGACAAATTAACTTGCCGACGAAATGTTATACAATATGTAATTTAAATTTTTTAGAAATTTGATTATGTTTTCTAATGTGTACGATCAGATCTGCTATGAAAATTTTACCAAATTCTATCTCCACTTCAATTTTTTTTTTTTAATAAGTTTATTTGAATTTCATTCAGAAATTTCAAGCAGTTGAGTATTTTTTTCTTGTGTTGGCGCGTGGGTCTCCACTTTTCTGAATATTGAAGAGAATAACAGGGAAGCTCATTTTAAACTATAAGTATTTATTAGCTGTTAAAAAAAATGTATTTATTTAAAAATATAAATTATTAAAGAGACCATATTTCTTACATGTAAGGTCTCCATATTTCCATCAAAGAAACCTTATTTGTTATGAAAACTGGTCTTTTTTACCCTCTTAATTTGTGAATAAAATCGATATCTAAGACACCACATTCATACAAGTATGATTTCATTGCTAAACCTAACTAACCACACCAAAGATATGGTTTCTTATAATAAGAGACCAATGAGATATATACCACACCTTTTTTGGTCTCTTATATCAATTTGGTATAGTTTCTTAGCCACTTTTTGTAGTAGTGTAAGGTGAATGGAACTCGCATTGAATTTGATGCTGCGTATTTGGAACAACTGTTTGGTACTACCAATAGGGGATTTGATATGTGGTGAAGGGTCAAATAAAAGTAACAATTGATAATGTCAATGAAGATGACATATTATGTTCTATTGGGGGGGGGGGGGGGGGGATAGTTCAATTTCCACCTCCACCACTCAAAGTTCCTTCTCACCACTCCAGAAATTGTTGTTGCTTGGAGGGGTGTAGTTCCTCGCACCCAAAAGAGGAACATAGCTAGCCCATTTGATGGATGTCTCATGTATTGCCTCGAAAGAAAAATTTCAATAAATTTTCCAGCCATTATGATCAATCACCTCTCCACTTGCATTCCCAAATACAAAATTCCATACTCCTCTCTTCTCACTGAAATCTTCAAAAGTTTCTAAGTTGATCTCAGCCACTATGATGTACTCCCCCTAAAATCAACACAGATCCTCCAATTAGAAATGTTACATCTTCTAAGCCTTAAGGTTGTCCAGGGTAAGGTGATTAGAGCAGGTAAAGAAGAGAAAATGGATAAGGAAGGGAGAAAAGAAACTGCAGTAGATGAGGAGGAGGATGCGGAACTCACTCCCCTAAAAGTGAGTCTCTCTCGAGCTCCTAAAGGATAAAGAAAGGTTGTGGGTTCCCAAGGGAAAAGGAAAAGCATGAGGGTGGCTATGCTGTAAAACAAGAAGAAGGGTCAAGTGTTCATGGAAATTAACTAGGAGGGTGAGGTAAAGGAAATGGCCATAGAGGAGGATACAGTTCCCATCAAACAGGAGGAACTGCATGAAGAAGCTATGCCAAGGAACAGGGCATCTAAATCCTCCAAAAATTCAAAAGTTCGCCATGTTCCCTCAGCAAAGGAACCTGTCTCAAACTATGGGAGTGCCTGTAATACCAAGAATGACCAGATCATGGAGCTCAAGGCTACAGTTGCTCAGACTGGTGTAACTGTAGGAAGGAACAGACCATCGGATCAGTCAGTTGCAAGCTCACCTGGGTGCCTTGGTCGACACTGTCAAGTCCCTACAAGCCAATATCTATCATTACTCTGACCAAGACAATGAGACTCGAGCCACCATCCTCTCCAAGATTAACTACTTGGAAACCTTCGAGGAAACTGTGATCGAAGAAACAGCTGGTTCTGGTTCCCCATCCGAAGCCTAATACCCTACTCTGTTTAAATCTTTTTTTTGCCATGGAACAATCTTTTTTTCTTTTGGTTTGTATAACATAAACTCGGGTACTTGTTCCATCTTCAAATAGACTTGCTTGAATTGATATCTTTCTTTACTGGTTTGTTGAATATTGATGCTTGCCTCCTTCTTGTTGTTTGAGTTGGTCCAAAACTTTGAGGCTAACTTAACTTGCCAAACGTTTATCGTGGGGCATTGTGTTTGGAATATCTGTATTTCGTGCTATGCTTTTTGTTAATGTCAACAGGGGGAATTCAGTTGCAAACTTCCAAGGGGAATCAAACCTAGTTCCCGACTCACCATCTTGTGTACTCCTCTCTGTAAGTTTTTTTTTCTCTCTATTTTTTTTGGTTACATAATTGGAATCTTCATATGTTCCTGTTGTTGATTGATCTCAAGTTGTAAAAAGTTTGCATATGTTGTCATCACCAAAAAGGGGGAATATTGTTGTTCCTAGGTTTTGGTTGATGACACACACATTGCAAACTTCCTAATTGTTGTTGCTAATGAATATAGACAGGTGAGTGTCCGAGTTCCTATTAGGGCAGGAACTTAGAACAACTACTGGAGTTTCTGAGTTGGAAGCAGTAAGAGCTAGAGCATCAAAGCCAACAAAGTCCAGAGCAACAACTCTACAAAATGAGCGTTTTTCAAATACACAAGGAAAGTTATAGTTCCTAGTCATGAGTTCCTCTGTGAGCATAAGAGGAACTCACCACTGTTCCAAAGCAGGAACAAGCGAAGCTTCAGAGTTGAATGCTTCACAGAAGGGAAGACATATATGTCTAGGTAGTTTACTTTACTTAGATTTTATGTAAAATGTTAGTATGCTAAGTGATATATAAGGAACTGGAGGAACTTAGATACTTATTGTATTTATCAAATGTCTGGCAACAAAGTTTTAAGGAAATTATTTTGTCTAAATAAATATTTCTTTACGTTTAATAAAAATCAGATTTTTCCTAAAATCTTATTTCCTAAATAAAAACAGTTTGAATATTCCTAAAACTTCTCCTAATATTTTGATAAATTTACAAACAAATTTAAGTAAAACTTCAGTGATTGACTTGGTCTAAAACGCGTCTAGTGGTTGAGGAGGTTGAGTGGGAAGTGGTCTTCCCTTGTTCCTTAAGTCAAGGGACATGGAAATTAAAGTGGCTGTTAGTTGGCAGTTGAGGTTTTGAAGGGAAAAAACCCTAGGGATAAAACTCTATAAAAGGCCAAAACGTTTTCTGGTAAAACACACAAACATTCCAAGAGCTTTTCATTCCTAAAACGTTTTAAAGAGTGTTTCTAAAAACAAGTTTGTGTCCTAGTTTAATCCAAGTTCCTAAAGTTCTTTATATATACTTAAGCTTATTAATATCTAGTGTTCTCAAAACACGAATTGTATTTCCGATTAAAAAGGATAGAGTTATCCTGTAAAGACATAGAGTTTAAGTCTGAGAGAAAGAGAAGAAAAGAGAGTTGTAATCTGAGTAGGTTACTGTGAGGAACTCGAGTTTGAGAGGAACTCGAGTTGGAGAGTTATAGTAATCGAGGTATTACCATAATATAAAGGAATTCTCTTCTTGATTAGTGTCAAGAAGTTTTCTCAAATTGTTACTTTTGCTTCTCTAGTTCTCAATTCCTTTATTATTTCTAAGTTCCGCAAGAAACTTATACAAAGTTCATATTACAATTCACCCCCCCTCTTGTGTGTGTTCCTACTAGAATATCATCGTAATTGTTAGACTCTTGCTCAACGGTTCCTTGGGACGATCTCGAAACTTATCACTATAATCAATATAGTTTATAGGCTAGGTGTTCAATAAACCTTTTTTGATTAGGTGATTCTTGTTTAACGACGCAAAAGCCTCTATCAAATGCAGCGCTTAATTCAGTTCTAATGAGCATAAGTATCTATTAAGGGCAAATTTTTCTTATCCCTAACTCTATCATCAAGAAAGTTAATGATATTTGTAGAGCTTACCTCTCGTATGGAGTATATGATGACAACAGACCAGGTAGTGTAAAATGGGACAAACTCTACATGGAGAATGACCAGGGTGGACTTGGGTTCAGGAACTTGTCCATGTAGAACCAAGCAGCTATGGGAAGCTAGCCTGGGCTATTGAACAAAAGAAAGATAACTTGTGGGTTTAATGGATGCACTCTATGTATATCAAGACCAAGAACTGACAACAGTATCTAGCCCCTTTTGCTGCAAGTTGGGTTGTGAAGTACGTTTGTAAGGCTAAAAAGGCCTGCACTGTTGCAATTCACTCTTCTTATTGGCGTACAGAATCTAGATATTCTATCAAGGGGGTGTATAAAAAACACAAGACCCAAGCTGAAAAGACTCAATGGGCCAGATATGTTTGGAATAGACTCCCTATTCCCAAACACAAGCTTACTTTGTGGATGTTGCTTTTGGACAAACTCAAGGCTGGAGACAGGTTGTTTCAATATGGCATTGGCACTAATAATCTTTGTGATTTTTGTGGCACTACTGTGGATACTAGTGCTCACCTCTTCTTTGAGTGCACTTACAGCCAGATTTCCTAGTAGCCTTACCAGATTGGGTAGGCATTAACACGTACTCACAGAACTTCTGCGTTTCTGATCCTTCAGTGGATTAGGAGGAACTGCAGGACAACATTAAGAAGAAAGGTGTTTTATGCTGCTATTGCAAGAGGGGTGTATCAAATTTGGAGAGCTAGGAACTCTACTATGTGGGAACATACAGTTCCAGCTATGACTACTTTGTTGCACACATTGCAGTTTGATATTAAGCACAAAATTATGAGTATCAGTGGCAAGAAGCTTAGTGATTTAGATAGAGAATGGTTATTAGCTTTGTAATCATTCTAGTCCCTTTTGATTTAGTGTACGTGTTGAATCTGTTGTTTTACTCAATGCTGGCTCTTAGGCTATTCCTTTGTCCTGCTCCTCTCTAAGTTGTAATATTGTTGTTTGAGGTATAAATTATTTCTCCTTTCTTGCCAAAAAAAATAAAATATTATTCTTGTAGCTTTTCTTCTGGCACCTGGAGCAAAAGTTTATTCATAGTCAATAAATTATTGTTGATTGTAGCCATTGACCACCAGCCTTGCCTTTTTCCTTAATTTAGTGCCATGCTCGTCCAGCTTATTCAAGAACAACCATTTTAGTCTAATCACATTTTTGTTTTCCGGTTTGACTTCAAGATACCAGACTTTGTTTCTCTTGAATTCATTCAGCTCGTCTTGCATGGTAGTGATCCGGTCAGCATCTTTACGGGCTTCGAAGGGGTTCTTTGGTTCTAGTATGGATAGGACCACATGAATTACACTGAATTTTCTTAGCTGTGATCTCGTCTGAGTTCCCTTGAAGTTATCCCCAATTATGAGATCCATGGGATGAGAGTGTTGATGTCTCCATGGTCTTGGTTAGAATTGAGCACTAGGTATTGTAGATGCCTACATTTGACCCCTGGCCAGAAGCAGTAAGTTCAATAATGAAACTAAAAACCAGATTTCAACGCTTTCCCAAGTAAGAAATGAATATTCTACGATTGACTGAAGCGATCCCGAATCCGCATTTCCATTTTTAGTAACTGCCATTTATACTAACTACCATTCCCGACGGCTACCAAATATAGTAACCATATAAGATAGACATTTAAGAGTTTTTATTGCACTACATTTAATCTCTTAGAAAAGATTAAGAGTTGCACTCCATATAGTCTTGTAGAAGAGATAAAACCGCGAAAGAGAGATAGAATCCAGTACAAATAATCTTGAAAAAAATTGTGTGGATAGATTTTACTAGCGCTAGAATTTTTTAGTGCATGGCACCCATGCGCCATGAATTTCTAGCATGCGCCACCATGCGCCACTCTTTGCCTGATGAGAGTGGTACATATGATGTGTACAATGATGCATCCAAGAATGGCTTAGGGTGTGTTTTGATGCAGAACGGGAAGGTGATTGCGTATGCATAAGGAAGTTGAAACCGTATGAATCCAATTACCCTACCCATGACTTAGAGCTAGCAGCCATAGTGTTTGCATTAAAGATATGGAGGCACTAAATGTATGGTGTAAAGTGTAAAATATTCACGGACCATAAGACTTTGAAGTACATTTTCACGCAAAAGGATTTGGATATGCGTCAAAGAAGGTGGTTAGAACTGATCAAGGATTATGATTTGGATATTCAATACCATGAGGGAAAAGCCAATATAGTTGCAGGAAATCAAGTCATAGTGTGAGTGCGTTAGTAGTTGCTAACGAGTTGTGCAAGGACATGCATCGATTGAATCTGGAGGTAGTGAAAGGAGAATGTTTAGAAGGAATGATGAATGCCTTAACTATCCAACCGTCAGTGTTTGGTGAGATCAAGGAGAAGCAGGCTGGAGAAGTTAAGCTAGAGCGAATAAAGGAAAATATTTCGCAAGGAAAAGAGACGGATTTTAAGATCCACGATGATGGAAGTTTGAGGTACAAATGACGGTGGTGCATGCCTCAAAAGTGTGGTGAACTAAAGGAAAAATTGATGAGAGAAGGTCACAATGCGCCGTATTCTGTTCACCCGGGTGGTGAAGTTGTATAAGGATATGAAGAAGGTCTATTGGTGGCCAAGAATGAAGAATGAAGTGGCTGAATTCATCGCAAGATGCTTGACTTGTCAAAAGGTTAAGATTGAGCACAGGTGACCTCAGGGAAAGGTCCAACCTTTAGAAATTCCGAGTTGGAAATGGCACTGTATCTCAATGGACTTCGTCACTTTTTTACGCAAGTCGAAAAGTGGAAATGACACCATTTGGGTGGTAGTAGATAGGTTGACTAAGTCGGCAGTGTTTATACCAATGAAAGAAACCTGGAAAATGGAACAACTTGCCAAAGCCTACATCAAGTATGTAGTGAGAATACATGGAGTTCCTAAGGATATCGTGTCAGATAGGGATTCTAGGTTCCTTTCGAATTTCTGGAAGAGTGCATAGAAAAAATTTGGTACGACATTGAAAATGAGTACAACGTTCCATCCAGCCACAGATGGACAAACCGAAAGGACTATCCAAACCCTAGAGGATATGCTTAGAGCTTGTGTGATAGATTTCCAAGGTGGATGGGAAGATAGTCTGGATCTTATTGAGTTTTCATACAATAATAGCTATCATTCCAGTATTGGAATGGCACCATTCGAGGCCTTGTATGGGAAATAATGTAGAAGTCCCTTAGGTTGGAGTGACATTAGTGAAACTATTATACTAGATCCCCAAATGATAAAGGACACAATGAACCAAGTTAGGATCATTCAATCCAAAATTCAAGCTGCGCAAGTCCATCAAAAGAGTTATGCAGACTTGAAACGTAGGGATGAAGAGTTCCAAATAGGTGACAAAATGTTGCTTAAAGTTTCACCAATGAAGGGTGTAATAATATTTGGGAAGAAAGGAAAGCTAAGCCCAAAGTATATAGGCCCATCTGAAATCCTAGAACAGATAGGGAAGGTGGCATATAGATTAGCCTTACCCATGGACTTGCATAGAGTGCACAATGCATGTGTTCCATATATCCCAATTGAGAAAGTATGTCTCGGACAAGTCGCATGTGTTGCAACCGTAGACCATAGAGTTAGACTAAAGTTTGATATTTGAGGAAAGACCTGTCAAAATCTTTTGATAGGAAAGTGCGTAGTATACGGACTAAGAATGTCAAGATTGTTAAAGTGTTATGGTCTAACAAGAATTTGAAGAAGCTACCTGGGAAGCCGAGTAAGAAATAAGAAGGCAATATCCCGACCTTTTTCCCGCGGTTAGTTGAGTTACGGGGTCGTAACTCGTTTTCTTAAAGGGGGGTAGAGTGCGGTAGAATTTCGCGCTTTTTACCTTATTTCCCCTTATTGTATGCCTAATTTAGTGCTTTTCAGTGAAGTTTCACCCCATATTGTCATGTTGAATTACTTAAAGAGTACATCAACTAAATTGTTTTACAAGAAAACGCATTAAAGTCTCATAAAGTCTCAAGTTTTGATTTTCAAATTGTGATTCCCGTGCCCAAGTTTCAGGACGAAACTTTTAAAAATGGTAGATTGTAATACCTCGTATTTTTCTAAATTTATAAATATATTTTAATGTATTTATAAAGATTTTTATGAATTTAATTACATTAATGTGATTTAAATGTATTTTAATTTAAATAATTTATTTATTAATTATTTACGAAAACCGGATTTTATTAAATAAATTAAATGAATTTATTTATTCGAAAATTGTTGGGTCGTACTTCAAAAACTGTTTTAATTATAATTCAAGCCAAATCCAATTCCGTTGGCAAACCCAACTAAGCTTGCTAGTAATTAATTCTAATTAAACCCAATTTTCAAGCCCAACTCAATTTCCTAAAACCTAAACCCACAAGGGATGGGAAAGCTATAAATACAACCCTCCCTCACAATTGATCCCTGACAAAAATTCTTAAATCTCTCTCCTCTCCTCTCCTCTCTTTCGGCTCTCTCTTTCTCCCCATGTCCGAGTGCCTTCGGCCGCAAGCAAGCCGCACACCACTTGCCCTGCTGCTTGACTTGCTCGCCCTCGCTTTCGTGCACGCAGCCGAGCAACCCTGGTCGTTGCTGCCTTTCCTCGCCAGCGCACACTCCCTTCGTCTATCCCTCTCGCGCCGCACAGCAGCACAACCTGCGTGTTGTTGTTGTGCGTTGTTGCCGTTGTTGTTGTTGTTGTTGTTGTTGTTGTTGTTGTCGAGCGAGCCAACGCCCGCCGAGGCCTCGCCCCGCGTCGCTTCTCTGCTCTTCCCGTGCGCGCTGCCCTGCTCACCCGTGCACACTGCTGCTCGTGTGCGCTGCTCCTCGCGAGCCTTGCCCGCGTCCCGCGCCTGCTGTTGTTCGTGCGTTTGTGTTGTGTGTTGTTTTGTTCCGTATACTCCATATACTTTTTGGCCCTATTTTAATTCCGGTTTAAATTATTAAATTATTATTATTGATTTTGATTATTTAAATTGTTGGGAACGGTTATGAACACCGTATTATGATGTTTTTTGTATTTGAATTTATGAGGTTGATTTTAATTATACTTCCTCCGTTCTTTTTTCAATGACAGTATTATTTAGGCGCGTTTGCCAACGCACGATTTCAAACATTAATATCTCCAATTATGGATAAGAAAAAATTATAAAAAGTTGATATTTAAAAAATATTTATTGAGATAAATCTAACAAGACCCCACACGACTATGTTTTTTCTTAAGTATAAATCACAACGGAAGTCAAATGAACTAATGTGAATAGTGTCCAAAACTCAATTGTGTCATGTAAATAAGAACGGAGGAAGTATGAACTATTATTTTCAGATTTAATAAACTATTAAAATATCAATTTTTCATATCAAAACATGGATTTTATGATGGTTTATTGTTAGGGTTTTAATCCCAACTGTTTAGGCAATTGATTTACATAATTTAATGATGATTTAAATTATGGGAATCAAACATAATGTTCATATTTAATATAAGGCGGTAATGTGTTGATTTTTTATGATTTTAAAGGCCAAAAGTCATTATTTTTGTACTAGGACTTTCGTTGACCAATTGAGACTATTAATTTGTTAAAGAACGATTAATTTCTAATCGAAAAAAAGTTTTTAGAATCTAAAATAGTTGCTGAAAATTTAGTAAACATGGATAATAATTAAGTGTCTTTATTGTATTTATAGGAGGTGATTTCTAGCTTTGAGTCGTGATTCGCATAGTGGCCCCCGTACTTAGGTATTCTAGGTACATACATGACTAGGGTGACCACCTATTCCATGAGGATTATATGATGTTTATTAACTGTGAATCATGTGAACTTAAAGTGTTGAGAATTCATGTTTGATGTGTGAACAAGCATGTTTTGGATTATTATTGAATCTATGAATTCTATGTTGACAAGCATGCATGTCATGGACTTTTATCATCGTTGAATTATGTCAAGCATGTTTTCAAGTTTATATGCATGTATGAGTGTTTCGCATGCATGTTTTTATGATTATGCTATTGTACGAGATGTCTAGCATACTTTGAGCCTAGTGGATTTGCCTCAGTGCATCATTTATTCTACCGCCAAAAGAATATGTCTGGGAAGTTTATGTGAATTGAAATAAGGACTATTCGTGCTATGGGCACACCCCACTTGTTAACTGGCAATGTCGGGTTATCTCAATAGTGTTTTAGAAGGAACAATAGGAGTAATTTCACCAGTCCTAAAGGATTACAATAAAGTGTCATTGATTAATTGCTTGCATGTTATGTTTTGTGTTGAGTCTTAAGTCGCCTTGAACATAAAACACTAATTAACGTAAAGTGTAACCCGAATGAGCTTCAAAACTCTTGGAACGTATATACCTTGAGTGTGAACAATGGGGGGAGTCTTGTCGGAAAACATGTACTCCATCAATGATATAAGACATTGTTTCATTCTTTTGTTTTATCGCTTTTATGCGCAGAAATTCCGTCAGTATGGCCCGACTGTCGGTAGAAAGTCCGACTCTTATTTATTTAGTGCTTGGTTGGCTGCCAACACCCTTATCTTTCCCTCTGTGGTTATTATATTTTGCCCGTTCCAAGCTAATTCTTATTAATCTGTGAGTCAAGAGTCGTGTCAAGTGTCGAGTCTTGTCTCCATGATTATTTATTTATTAAATGGCTTTTTGATAGGGCGTTTTTCCGTCGTTGATAGATCAACGCCACAATCAAACAAAATTTATAGAACCACTAGACTAACCAACTATATGGACTATAGTGGCAAGTAAAGGGATCGTCCCAAAGAAACGATGGTTATCGAGTTTAAATGTCAAGCTAATTCGAACAAGAGGATTGATTTGAGTTATCACTATTAAGCTAAACTAACAATTAAACTAGATTGGATCAAGGAATTGGGGAAACGTTAGGGAGTTGGGGATAGTGTAGGAAAATCGGGGGAAATGAACTACCATCTAGCAATCATGAATGATGTAATGAAATAGCACATAGGTGAATGAAAACTAATGACGTACTCGCCACCTCTCGGATAGAGCACGTGAAGTAACCTAGCCTACAGAAAAGCTTTCGCATAGTCCTGAGCTAGATTAGCTTGCATATAATAGGAACTATCATTCACTTGCATGAATTAGGCTCACAATGTCTTGCCAAACCCAAATCATACATTCCAATCTAATTCAATCAACTAGCATTTGCAACTACTACTCAATTGATCATGGAAAATCCTAGCACTAAATCAATTTAATCACATCAATCATTCATCAATCAAATCATCAAGTTCCCCTAATTAAGCCCCTAGATTATCCCCTTTCCCTAACCTAAATCTACTCACTAGCCATTCTAGGAATCAAGAAATCCATTAATACTAAGCTAGCAAGCATGAAATTGAAGGAATAAGAGGAGAGAATCAAGAATTCAATTGCAAACTAAAATCAACAACTAGAGAATTGAGAATTAAAATCAAAGCAAAAGAAGTTCAAGAAGTTGAAGAACAATCAAAGAACTATGACAAATTAGAATGAACAAAATACTAATAACTTATATTAAATTGCAAGAAAAAGAGAAGAGTTGAAGAAATTACAGATTTGAAGCTTGAAATCAATGAGTTTCTCTCTCTAGAACACTAGCTTGAAGAGCAAACCTTCTAAAACTTCCTAAATTCTATTTCTGAAATTAACTAACTAATAAAAATAATGAAAAATCTATTTATATTAACCCCTAAAAATGAGAAGTTTAAACTCGAAAAGGGAATCCCGCGCAGCCGTGCGAACGGGCATACCCAGATGCGATCGCATCAGTGCGAGCGGGCTGTGGTTCAGTGCGAGCGAGCTCAGCGACGAATTCTTTTCTTCGATCCGTGCGATCGTGCCCACAAGTCGTGCGATCGCACATGACTGACTTAGCTAAATTCCCAGAAATCTTCATGTGCTCGCACGGAAATTCATTGCGAGCCCACCAAAAATCCGTGCGAGCGGGCTCTTCTAATGTGAAATCGCACGAAATCCCAAATAGTTCCTGCATCGTTTTTTCGATTTCGTGCGAGCACACGATCTGGGAGCACGAGCGCACAAGCCTGCTTGACTTTGGAGGCAAAGATGCTGACCCGTGCGAACACACAGAAATTCTGTGCGATCGCACTGGCTTATTTTGAGCATTCTTCGAGTGTTTTCCATCATTTCCAATATTTTTACCTGAAAAGTTCATAGATGGAATAAGGGGATAAAAAAGCAACAAAACAATACAAAACTATCAAAAAGCATAATAAAATCCTAGGACTAGAGCGACCTAAATGCCTCTCATCAAACTCCCCAAGCTAATTGTTTGCTAGTACCTAGCAAACCAAACATGAAAATAGGAGAGAATGATCCATTATTCAAAATCTAAAACTAAGAAAACAAGAACTACAAGAATGCACACTAACTCACTTTCGTAGGAATCACGGTTGCATTTAAGCGCATGCAACAAGCTCTTTGAACCCCACAATCGCTCATGAGGGTGAGTGGGATCTCGCAAGGGTTTCCAAAGAGAAACACCCATAACTCTTCAAAAAATTAGAATCAAGGCAAGAACTAAAATGAAAAACAAACCAAGAAAAAAAAAAGAAAAGAAAAGAAAAATAAAAGAAAGGAAAAGAAAAGAAAAGAAAAGAAAAAAATATAAAAGAAAAACGAAACTACAAAACTCAAGATAAGGGCCTTTATTATGGATCGAGCACAAGAGAATGCTAATATTACTAACTAAATAAACAAATGCACGCTAACCAATGTCCTAAATCGAGTGAAAGATTCAAGAGTCAAGCAAACCGAACTATGGGTAAACACTAGCCAATTCCCCTTCAACCAAGCATACCGCGTCAAATCTCTAGATCTTATCCACCCTTGAGAATAGCGTCTCGAGACGCCGCGAAGGCGCCAGAAAAATTAAAATTAGGCTACCCGACATCTTAGCATGACAATCCCATTCCATAAAATTGACCAAATCCTCCCTCCACCGACAATGACTCAACTCATAAGGGTCAAGAGGACTTTTTAGGGTGTAACATAGGCTAGGGGTAAGGTGTGGAACAAATTTGGGATTTGGTACTCATACCTAAAGTGAAGCGCAATCAATGAACTCAACTCAAGCAAATAGAACCAAAAACTAACTCATACCACTTATTTGGGGTATCCCCAAGCTTATTCAACAACTATTCTAAACTACAACTCTTTTTGCACTTTTCTTGATTTGATTTTCTCTTTTTTTTGTGTTTCAATTGGAACTTTTCTCATGCCTTGTTTTTCTCTGTTTTTGGCTTTTTCAAAATTTTTACTTTCTCTTCTTGCTTTTGCATCATTTATTCACTATATACAACATACTTCCCAAACATTGCCATTCATACCAATAACAATCATTCCTCAACTATGCATATTCATTCAAAACCATCAAGCATCATAACTCAAAGCTTCACTATCACTTCTAAGGGTGAAAATAAAACAAAGGCTAATAGGCTTGTAATGTGTTCATAAGAAATGAAGGGCAAGGCTCAAATGGCTAGAAAGGGGGCAAATGCAAACAAAAACATATGAGAAAAATAGAAAATAAAGTTCTAAACTAAAAATCAAAAATAGTCACCGAAAGAAATGCCTCTATCGTCCCCTAAAGTAGTTCGGTCGCGGTCTCGGGAAGGAAATAGTCAAATTCGGGAAGTAAGAAAGTCGATGCCAAGGATCCATGCCCCTCAATATATGTATATGTATTTGGGCTAATTTGAACATGAACCTCACATGGGAGCAAATACCACTCTCTCCGGTTTCAAATCACTAGAGAGGATCGACACCATCTTACCACAAGCCAAGGGTTCAAGACGCATGCTACCCAAAGTTCAACCAACTTTCTTGACACCTAAATCCTAGATTCGACCCAAGACATTGAAAACCGTGCACCCATCTACCAATTAGGAATAAAAGCATTCTAGTCTACAAGTTCCAATTTTATTTGCCCAAAACAAGAATATTGCCTAAGAAAACCTAGAAAAACTTGCCTTGACAAAAGGAAAGGAAAAAGAAGAAAAAGAAAGAAAAAGGAAAAGAATACGAGAACACACCAAAAAGGAAAACAAAAGGAAACAAACAAAACAAATGAAAAGAAAAGAAACTAAAATCAAACTAGAAACAAAGAAGCTAATATATACAAGTGCACATAGTGGTATGGTTTCAAAGAAATGAGAATCACAAGCAACCACACAACAAAACTCCCCCCAAGATAGAATTAGGCCATGTCCTCAAGGCCTCAAACTAAGCAAGGAGGGGCACAGCTACCCATCCAACCAAATGCCCCATATGCAAGATGTCCGTCCCAAAGAATGCATGTGAGATAGAAGGATATTACCGGATGTGTCGTGGGAGCAAGTCCCGCAAAGAACCGGTAAAAACCGAACAAACTCACCAAAGAATCCACGTACAAGGCATTGGTGGGAAGTGTGAACCCACCGCAATGAAACCAAACCACAAAGAACACTAAAAAACAACCAAGAAAAAAGTTAGTAGACAAGGCCAAATGGCCAAAACACACCAAAAAGCTCATCATATATACAACCACTCAAAGTGGTAAGAACACCAATAACACCAACCATCATCAAAGGCATCTCCAAAGCAAAACCTCCACGCGCAAATCTCCCCCAAGCTAATCACAAGCATACCATCACATCAAGATGGGGGAGAAATGGAGTGAAACTTAAGAAGAAGGTCCCGGGGCATGCCTTTTACCCCTCGCATCATGAATCCTCCAATATTCATCCCGTTCAAGACGATGAGCACGAGACGCATCGTCGGTGAACGAGGTGACATTGTAGGTGGGGTCCACATCGGGACCCGAAGCGTCGGTATAGGGCGGCCAACCATATTCGGAAACAAGGGGGTAGTTGCCTTGCGGTGGCTCTCCTCGGGGGCCATCCCAACCACCCATATATCCCCTAGGCCACCCGGTGAAATCCTCGGGCCACTCACTAGGCCGATCCACCGGTGGGGTAGTGGGGTACATTGGGTCACCACGGTAATCACTACCGCCCATCAAAGTATAATCATAGGGCGAAAAGGAGGGGGGAGTGACACCGGGTTGGGATGGACCTCTCCAATACGGGTAGGTGGGTGTACGCATCTCATTCCAACTAGGGACGGGCCCTTGTTGGGGAGGGTGATAAGGATAATTGACATAGGGGGCAAAGTCCCCTTTGTCAACATGAAAATCGTACACCCGCCTACCGTAGCAGGACGAGTCAAAATCGGGATAAGAATCTCCCGTGCGGCTCCCTTGAGGAGCAAGAGTGGCCAAGGTACGAGCTTGGTTCTCTTGCCCTTGCAACAAAGCCGCAAGGGTAGATTGTAAACCATGTAAATCAAAAGGAGAGGAGGAAGATGATGTACCACCCTCATGAGGGGAAGGCTCCTAGATAGGAGGAGGACGATGAGGAAGAGACTCCGGGGCGGGTTGAGGAGGAGGAACCCTTGCCTCTTGAGCAATGAATTGAGGATCGCGGGTAAGAAAATACCGCACATTGGGAGTCCAAGAAGTGATGGCGGGATTGGGAAGGATGCACCAATCTCGTTGCTTGACCGGCCAAATATACTTGTCATTCTTGGTGGCCTTGATCCACTTGGCATTGGTGAGAGTCCGTAATTCAAGGAACTCCCCTCCCGGAACTTCATCCAACTCTTCTAGGGCGGTCTTGTAAGGATCATTGGGAAGTGCCCTCAAGAGAAGGGTGAGCATCCCACCAATAAGGATATCACCACTAGTCGGTTGCCCATCCCAAATTTCAATAATCCGGGTGATCAAGAGCTGCCCAAAATCCAAAACGCCACGATCCTTCTCGGTGGCTAGCCATAAGGCTCCAAGCTCCGGGCTAGACAAGGAACCGGTGGCTCCCTTAGCAAAGACCACATATAAGAGCATGCGGTTCAAGTAACGAATGGCGGGGTGATGAAATGAAGATGACTTGGCCGAAGAGGAAATGAACTTCCTCTCCTCTCCCGTGAGGTCCCCCCACCAAATGTTCTCATCATAGGAGTCCGCATACTCCGCCACCGGGTTAGTGACAAGACCCCGATTTGGAAAGATAGTGAAGAAATCATTGATCTCTTCATTAGTGAGCTTGTGTTGATTATTGAAAGCTTGAAAGTTAAGCTCCACCGTCTCTCTCCCATCCTCAAAAACCCTTCGCCTCCGAGCCGAGGCAAGAAACTCCAGGGTGACCCTCTTGTATGTCTTAGCATTCATATTTACGAACTCCTCAAGATCGAGTCCGTCAATCAAAACATCAAGCTCCTTCTTAAACCCCAAATCACGAACGGTCTTCTCATGATAGAACTTTGTCGGGCGGATGGTCAGCTTAGACAATTCTTCAAAATGGGTCCAAGACCGTTGTTCCGGAAAGGTAATGCCATAAGTTTTGAACTCCGGCGGGGCGGGTGCCTTCCGCTTGTTTGGTTGGGCGTTGGGCCCTTTCTTGGAACGTTTTGTTATCATGATGAACTACTGGAGAACAAAAACCTACACACAAACAAAGAAAACAACCACAATAAAAAACAATAGGAAAAAACTAAGTTAGTAAAGAAGGCTAACAATCTATCAACAAGACTACCACAATTGAATGCCAATACATCACCCAAGTTCAATGCGAACAAGTATACTCCAACAATACTCATCAACCAAAAACAACAATTCCAACTAGAAATTCATCAACATTTCACTAAAAATCTATCAATAGACTAGACTTTACAAATATTAACAATGTAGCATGCACAACAAGTCTAGACTATCAATGAGCAAGCACAAAAACTAACATGCATTTCTAACCAATCAAAATCAAAAATTTCAGAAATTCACTCAAATAATATGAACAATGAAATCAATATCCAAAGAAAAGTGGAGAAGAAAGGGAAAGAAATCGTCACCCACTAGCAAAGGAGGAAGATAAGATCACCCAAAAGCACACTCCAAAGCTCCAATTGCAACAAAGAATCACAAAATCAAAGTTCACATAAAACCCTAGAAATTGGGGGTTTTTGAATAAAAATCTGAAATTAATGGTTTTAAAGTGGAGAAGGAGAATGAATTTGTGGAATGTGATTGATTTGGAGTGAAATGAGTGAGTGAGATTGAGTAGGAAATGGAGGTTGAAGAGTTGGAGTAAAGAAAAAAGTGGAGAGATGGTGAAAAAATGAGAAAAGAAAGTGAGAAATGAAGAAGGTGGCTGCGATTTTTCTGATAACACCATCGCAGAACCGGGTCACCCGACCCGTGCGAGCGTACGAAAATTACGTGCGATCGCACGGTTCGAGCTCGATCGCACAATTTTCCAGCCCGATCGCACCAACTGCTGGGGAGCTACCGATTTATATTTCCAGTTTTGTGCGATCGCATGAATTAACTGTGCGATTGCACAGAACTGGATATATGCCTGATTTAGATGCTCGATTAATACACCCCATTTCATCACTTTTATTTAATAAAAAGAAAAATAAAACTATGAAACCAAAAGTTAGTGAACAAAAACAAATTAAGATTAGAGTTAGGCAACCGGGTTGCCTCCCGGGAAGCGCTCGTTTAACGTCATTAGTTTGACGAATCCCCCCAAAGATCATGGGGGGAACGAGAGTGGAAATGAATACACGGGTTGCCTCCCGGTAGCGCTCGTTTAACGTCATTATCTTGACGGACCCCCCAAAAGTCAAGGGGGGTCAAACACAACAGACCTTGGGTCAATACTAGTCAACAAACCTTTCATGTCCTCCTTGGGCACAAACAACTTACCCAAGTCACCACTTATGGAGTGGGGACCAAACCAAGTATTCCTAGGCATAGGTTTGCCTTGCTTAGACTTCTTGCTCATACATTCCTTACCATTACAAGCCGAAGTGGGTGACCTTACATCATCAAGATCAATCCAGAATGTGTCGGGAATGGTGATGACGTCATCATAGGGATCACCTTGCACAAAGGAGGTCTCGTGCATATCCTTCACCTTCCTATCAAACTCAAAATCACACTTAAGAACACAAGGATTGTTAGAAGCAATAACAAAAGAATGATTGTGCTCGACACAAGCAAGAGTGTCAACTTTCATACAACTTTTCATCTTAGAGCAACAATGTTCATCAATTGCAAGCTTCAAACTAGCCTTGGCGTCTCCCGCTTTCAAGGTGATTAATCCTCCTTGCACATCGATAAGAGCACCCGCGGTGGCCAAAAATGGCCTCCCCAAGATAATGGGGGTATGGGAATCCTCATCAATGTCCAAGACGACAAAATCCGCAAGGAAAGTAAGTTCGCAAACAACTAGGGGAACATCCTCAACCTTGCCAATAGGGTACTTGACCGAACGGTCGGCAAGTTGCAAGGTGATGTTGGTTGGGACAAGATCACCAACTTCAAGCTTGGCAAACACCGAATAAGGTAGTATACTAACGCTAGCACCCAAATCACACAACGCATTGCTTATTTCAAGCTTCTTAATAGCACAAGGGATAGAAAAAATTCCCGGGTCTTTGAGTTTGGGTGGCGTTTTGTTAAGGATGATAGCACTATAATTTTCGGTGAGGTTCACCGTCTCCTTTACGTCAAAATCTCGCTTCCCACTCAAGATTTCCTTAAGGAATCTTGTGTAGGTTGGCATTTGTTTCAACGTATCCGTAAAGGGGATAGTGATATACATTTGTCGAAGAACCTCTAGAAAATTTGAGAATTGCACATCTAACTTGTGCCTATAAAATCTTTGGGGATAGGGGGGAGGAGGAGTTGGGAGAGGAGGAAGAGGAGTCTCCTTCGACTTATCACCATCACTCATATCGTCGACATGAGACTTCTCTTCCGCATCATCACGGTCCAAGGACTCATTTCCCATAGAACTCTCACCCCTAGAGCTAGGAGCTTAAACATGCGTTTGCACTATCATCTAAAGTCTTCCCACTCCTTGTCATAATTGCATACAATTGCTTAGGAGGTTGACCTTGGGGTGGGAGACTTGTATGCACTTGATGCTCTTTGATAGTGCTAGCAAGTTGTGTTAGTTGAGTCTCAATCATCTTCAAGTGAGTGTTAGATTGCTTGAATCCATCCTCAAACTCGACATTCTTCCTGGCTTGCGCCCCCACAAACGACTCCATGAGAGCCTCGAGATTAGACTTGAGAGGCGGGAGTGGTGGAGGTGCAATGCCATAACCACTAAGGTTTGATTGATATTGGTTGCCAAAGGTCCTCGGTCCATTAATTGAATCCGGGAGGTGGCAATTGAGATGCACCATAAGGACCTCCCGAGTTCAAAGGATAACCCCCACTTGAGGCACCCCTAAATTGCCCATAAGAGTAGTTATAACCCCATCCACTTTGATGGTTGGGATTATAACTCCTTTGGTTGTATTGGCCTTGATTGCCAAAACCTTGAGGTTGACCATAGGGCGCTTGGCTTTGATAGCCTTGTGCTCTATAGCCACCTCGATTTTGGCTATCAAACCCACTTCCTTGGCCATAGCCTTGGTGGGAACCATACATAGAGAGCCCTCTAGGTTGCCTAGCAAAATTTGGATTGTTAGGGTTATCATTCCTAGACCTTTCATTTAAGGCATTAGCATACTCTACATCAAAATCGCCTTCATACGAAGGGCCATAATCCACAAATGACAAGTTATGAACTAAGGGGCATGCATTGGGGGAGTGACTAAAGTCTTGGAAATTTTCGCAAAAGGAGGTGCCCGGAGGCATTGTATCATAAGAACTAACCTTGCTCTTCCCCTTATTGAGAAGAGTGGCCGAGGGTGGTGGAATTATAGACGGTGATGGCGGTTGGCTGGGTGTGTTTTCGAGCTTCTCCAATCGCGAGCTAAGCTTCTCTATCAACCGTTCTTGCTCTATGGCGTACACCGAACTCTTACCATCTTCACTCCTACCTTTCCATCATAATTCCTTGTGCCTACATGCCAAGATTGGTAGTTTTGAACTACATCCTTAATTATTTCCTCTATTTGGTCCTCAGTTTTGTTCATGATGGGACCTCCCGCGCCCGCATCAAGACTGGTCATTGAACTTGGACTCAACCCCAAGTAGAATGTTTGAAGCAACAACCATTTAGGGATCCCATGGTGAGGGCATTTCCTTTGGTACTCCTTAAAACGATCCCAAGCTTCGAAGAGTGACTCATCTCGCCTTTGCTCAAATGATTGAATCTTGTGGCGACACTCCGCCGTCTTCCCATGCGAATAGAACTTGTTTAAGAATGCACTCGTCACCTCGGTCCAAGTGCGAAGTGAGTTGGGCTTGACCTCCTTGTCAAGCCAATCACTTGCTCGCCCAAGTAGAGAGAACCGAAACAATGTCAACCTCACGTAATCCGATGTGACATCATTGTGCTTGATTGTGTCACAATAGTGCTCGAATTATTTGAGATGTTCGTGAGGTGATTCATTACTCTTCCTACAAAAGGGGTGGCTTTGGACCAAATTGATCAAGGCGGGCTTGATCTCAAATTTGTTGGCACCCGTTGTGGGGGCTTGAATACCACACGTAGCTTCGAATGCCCCCGGTATTCCCAAGTTCTTAACCGGGAGCGCCATGTTCTCAAAAACTTGCTCACTCTCTTGTTGTTCCTCACCAACACTCAACGATTCGAATCTATTATGTCTTGATGATCTAGACCGTACACGCCATAATCTCCTAAGTTTCCTCTCCAATTCGAGGTCAAGAGGATGGAGGGTCCTTTCACGAGCACGCCCCCTAACAAACATACAAACTCAAGAAAAACCGTGAGCAATTCCAAGGAAAAAAGACACTGAATTTTAGCCTTCTACCTAAGGAATAAGAGCCTATGAAATTACCGTAGAACAGTGCATGGCAAAGTTAATCTTACCATCCAAACTAGACTTGTGGCATGAACTGCTGAATTCCAAATAGTGGACATCAAACCCACTTTCAACATCCTAGTCGGACGTCCTTGGCTCCAAGAATTAAGAGGTGTAGCAGTGAATTTGCACCAAAAGGTTAAACTTCACCATACGGAGCAACGATAACCATCCATGCCGCACCTTTTGATGTAAGTTGCTCAATGACTGGAGTCACGAGCAAAGGAGAAGACCTGTACGGATTCCAAATGTAAGAAGTCGTTCAGGCTATGGAAGCGTACGATCCTACATTCCTGGATCTCGAGCATCTCGAATCAAACCAAATATGATGGTATCCTAGGGCTACTTCCCTGGGATGCCACTAGATATAAGGGAGAAAGACTGTATCCCCATAACTACTTTTTCACCTCTCTTTCGTTTAGGTAATCAACCAAAATGGGTGAAGTAACTTTGCGCAAGAACCAATTCCGCATTGAAAGAATAATGTCTGAAAACGAACAAGAGCCCAAATGACCTATCCTGCAACCATACAAGCTAACATTGAACGGTATGCTTGTGCGCGAAGGCGAGAACTACCCCTGCTAGAGCTTTCCTAAACCGCTCATTCAGGACAGCATCCAGAAGCATGGTTTCGAGATTTTCCATGACCACGACTTCTTCGGTGAGGTACTCCAAAATTGACTGCAAGAACCTCTTAGAAACATTAGGGCGTACCTGTTAGGTTATGATACATATGAATAAACATAAATCATGCGGAAAAACCATAAAGCCAAGAAACATATTATTAACACATAATCATTTAGCATAATTCAGATGCATACACTTTGTAGCGTGCCCTCCCTAGCTGCGCCCGAACCGGACAAGAACAAGTCTTTAGGACTCCAAGTGTCGTCCCTCCATAGATAGTCCACAGCACGTCCGGATCCGCCTTAAGAGTGACCAACTAGAATCGCCCTTAAGGTACTATAAATTTCGGCTAATAGGGCAAGTGTTTGTGGCTGATTTTGCTTGAAAATCTTACCTTTGAATACTTCAATCCTCGATGTAAATATGTGACCCTATGCACCTATTTATAGAGTTATGGTAAAGGACTTGGAATCCTATTAGGATACTAATTTATTTAATTATAATCCTACTAGGACTCTAATTAAATAAACTAAATCTTTTAGGAATAGATTTAATCATATGACGAATCCCGGTAGCCTTAGGATTCCAGTAACACACTTCGAGTGATACGCTAGCACCGCACGCAGGCCTTACGGCCCACGCACAGCGCCAACCCACTTGTCGCAGCCTATGTCGCAGGTTCGCGCGCGCGCCAAGGCCATTGCTGGGCCTGGCGTGGCTTGGCAGCGTGTGTCTAGGCGCTTGGGCTTGCAGGGCGTAGGCCTGGCTTCGTGCTGGGCCTTCGTCTAGCAAGTCTCGTCCGATGCTAATTCGTACGACGCGCTTCCGATTAAATTCCCGATTCCGGAATTTATTTCCGATACAAACAATATTTAATATTTCCGATTCCGTAATTAATTTTCGTTTCGAACAAATATTTAATATTTCCGTTTCCGTAATTATTTTCCGATTTCGATAATATTTCCGATTCTGACAATATTTCTGATTCTGATAATATTTCCGTTTCCGGCAATATTTCCGATTCCAGCAATATTTCCATTTCCAATAATATTTTCCGATACGTACCATGTTTCGTTTCCGGCAATATCTACGACTTGGATAATATTTATATTTCCGATACGATCCATATTTCCGTTTCCGGCAATATCATCGTTTCCGGAGTATTCATTTCTTGCCTTTGACGATCTCAGCTCCCACTGAAACCAAGATCCGTCGATTCCGAATATCCATAGATGGAGTATTTAATTCCATTAAATACTTGATCCGTTTACGTACTATTTGTGTGACCCTACGGGTTCAGTCAAGAGTAAGCTGTGGATTAATATCATTAATTCCACTTCAACTGAAGCGGCCTCTAGCTAGGCATTCAGCTCACTTGATCTCACTAAATTTATTAACTTGTCAATTAATACTGAACCGCATTTATTAGACTTAACATTATATGCATACTTGGACCAAGGGCATTATTTCCTTCAGTCTCCCACTTGTCCTTACGGACAAGTGTGCATTTCCTAATTCCTTTATCGCTCGATGCTTGCTCTTGAACATAAGGTAAGAGTTGTCATCCTTATTACGTCCAGAGGTGTTTCTCGGTTTCAGAGTTCAACTGATCAAATAAAACATATAATCATTACCTATGATTCATCTGAGCACGGACATGCATTTTACATTTTCTAGCTCTCCGAGTGGTCTTGTACAACTTTTAAGCATCTCATCCCGATTTATGGGAGGACAATCCCAATCTTGCGAGCTTGAGATTAGACTTCGTTTGATAGGTGATTACCTGAGCGTTGCCTTTATATCCTCCTTTTACGGTGCGACGGTTGGTCAACGTCAAAGTAAGCAGTTCTCAAACAAGTAATCTCAAACCACTCATGTATTGAGGATTTAGTGTCTAATAATTTTAATGAAATTTACTTATGACAGATTTTCATCTCTTACAGTAAAGTTTCATAGGTCTGTCCGATACTAGTCTTCCCAAAGTAAGTATCTATGCAAATGGTTACGACATTGCCATGTCTTCTTAGTTCAAGAAACAGAACTACTAGTCATCTTGCATTCTAGTCGTCTAACGTTTTCTATGCGTCCATCTTTATAGAAAACTCCGACTATGGACCATTTTCAACTTTTGACATTCAAGTTCACTTGATAGACATTTCTTAGTCACAGGACTGGTCCTGACAGTCTATCTTGAATATATCGTCAAATTGAAGGAACTCATCATTTAATAAACCACAAATTAAATGGAAAAATGAATTCTATTCATTTATTGTGAATGATTAACCAATAATGTTTTACAAAGAATTAAACTCTAAAACTTTAAAACATTAAACAAGGACATCAAGGCCATTCTCCAATATGCTTGATTCCCATAGCTGCAGTGTGCGAGTTGTGCTTCGCCTGCGGCAGAGGTTTAGTAAATGGATCTGATATGTTGTCATCAGTTCCAATCTTGCTTATCTCGACTTCTTTTCTTTCAATGAACTCTCGTACAAGGTGAAATCTACGAAGTACATGCTTGACTCTTTGGTGGTGTCTAGGCTCCTTTGCCTGTGCAATAGCTCCGTTATTATTACAATATAGGGCTATTGGTCCTTTAATGGAGGGGACTACACTAAGTTCACCTATGAACTTCCTTAGCCATATAGCTTCCTTTGCTGCTTCATTTGCAGCAATGTACTCCGCTTCAGTTGTAGAATCCGCAATGGTGCTTTGCTTAGCACTTTTCCAGCTTACTGCACCTCCGTTGAGGCAGAAGACAAACCCAGACTGTGATCTGAAATCATCTTTGTCGGTTGGGATATGCTATGATATGGACAAACCAGGAAGTCATCTTTGTGCCTTTTCAAGTACTTCAGGATATTCTTGGCAGTAGTCCAATGTGCCTCTCCTGGGTCTGACTGGTACCCGCTCGTAGCACTGAGTGCATACACAACATCCGGGCGTGTACATATCATAGCATACATTATTGAACCAATGAATGATGCATATGGAATCCCATTCATTAGTCTACGCTCATCAAGTGTTTTTGGGCACTGAGTCTTGCTTAGAGTCATTCCATGAGACATGGGTAGGTAGCCTCGCTTGGAGTCTGCCATCTTGAACCTTTCAAGCACCTTATTGATATAAGTTCTTTGACTAAATCCAATCATCTTTTTAGATCTATCTCTGTAAATCTTGATGCCCAATATGTACTGTGCTTCTCCTAGATCCTTCATTGAAAAACATTTCCCAAGCCAAATCTTGACAGAGTTCAACATAGGAATGTCATTTCCGATAAGTAATATGTCGTCGACATATAGTACTAGAAAAGCAATTTTGCTCCCACTGACCTTCTTGTATACACAAGATTCGTCTGCGTTCTTGATGAAACCAAAGTCACTTACTGCTTCATCAAAACGTATATTCCAGCTGCTAGATGCCTGCTTCAATCCGTAGATTGATTTCTTTAGCTTGCATACCTTTTTAGCATTCTTGGGATACTCAAAACCCTCAGGCTGTGTCATAAACACAGTTTCTGTTAAAATGACGTTTAAGAAAGCGGTTTTGACATCCATCTGCCATATTTCGTAATCGTAATATGCAGCGATTGCTAACATTATCCGAATAGACTGGTGAAAAGGTTTCATCGTAATCCACACCGTGGACTTGCCTGTAACCTTTTGCAACCAATCTAGCTTTGAAAACTTCAAGTTTTCCATCCTTGTCCTTTTTCATTTTGAAAACCCATTTTCTTCCAATGGCTTGGTAGCCATCTGGCAAATCGACCAAATCACATACTTGGTTTTCAGACATGGAGTCTAATTCAGATTGCATGGCTTCATGCCATTGCTTGGAGCTAGGGCTCGTCATAGCTTGTTTGTAAGTTGCAGGTTCATCACTTTCAAGTAATAGAACGTCATAGCTCTCGTTCGTCAAAATACCTAAGTACCTTTCCGGTTGAGATCTATATCTCTGCGATCTACACGGGGTTACATCTCTAGATTGTCCATGATTCTCACCAGAAACTTCTAAAGATCTCAGAGTTTCATCCTGAATGTCGTCTTGAGCATTCTCTAGAGTTTGTTGTTCGACTCGAATTTCTTCGAGGTCTACTTCTCTCCCACTTATCATTTTGGAAATGTGATTCTTTTCCAAAAAGATACCATCTCGAGCAACAAACACCTTGTTCTCAGATGTATTGTAGAAGTAATACCCCTTTGTTTCCTTTGGATAGCCCACAAGGATACATTTGTCAGATTTTGGATGTAGTTTGTCTGAAATTAATCGCTTGACGTATACTTCACATCCCCAAATCTTAAGAAAAGACACATTTGGAGGCTTTCCAAACCATAACTCATATGGAGTCTTTTCAACAGCTTTAGACGGAGCTCTATTTATAGTGAGTGCAGCTGTATTTAGTTCATGTCCCTAAAATTCTGTTGGAAGTTCGGCCTGACCCATCATTGATCTAACCATGTCTAGCAAGGTTCTGTTCCTCCGTTCCGACACACCGTTCCATTGTGGTGTTCCAGGAGGAGTCAATTCTGATAGAATTCCACATTCTTTCAGATGGTCTTCAAATTCATAGCTCAGATATTCACCACCTCTATCAGACCGCAGTGCCTTAATCTTCTTGCCTAATTGATTCTCTACTTCACTCTGAAATTCCTTGAATTTGTCAAAGGATTCAGAATTATGCTTTATTAGGTAGACATAACCATATCTACTGAAGTCATCAGTGAAAGTGATAAAGTAGCTGAAACCACCTCTAGCATTTGTACTCATTGATCCACATACATCTGCATGGATTAAACCCAATAGTTCAGCTGCTCTTTCTCCAACTTTAGAGAACGGTTGCTTTGTCATTTTGCCAAGTAAACATGATTCGCACTTACCATAATCCTCTAAGTTAAATGGTTCTAGAATTCCTTCCTTTTGAAGTCTTTCCATGCGTTTCAAGTTAACATGGCCTAATCGACAATGCCACAGATAGGTGAGATCTGAATCATCCTTTTTGGCCTTTTTGGTATTTATGTTATAAACTTGTTTGTCGTGATCTAATAAATAAAGTCCATTGACTAATCTAGCAGATCCATAAAACATCTCTTTAAAATAAAACGAACAACTATTGTCTTTTATTAAAAAGGAAAATCTCTTAGCATCTAAGCAAGAAACAGAAATGATGTTTTTAGTAAGACTTGGAACATGGAAACACTCTTCCAGTTCCAAAACTAGCCCAGAGGGCAACGACAAATAATAAGTTCCTACAGCTAATGCAGCAATCTGTGGTCCATTTCCCACTCGTAGGTCGACTTCACCTTTGCATAACCTTCTACTTCTTCTTAGTCACTGTGGATTGGAACATAAGTGTGAGCCACAACCTGTATCTAATACCCAAGAAGGTGAATTAGCAAGTATACAGTCTATAACGAAAATACCTGAAGATGGAACGACTGTTCCGTTCTTCTGATCTTCCGTTATCTTCAAGCAATCTCTCTTCCAATGCCCCTTCTTCTTGCAGTAGAAGCATTCGGATTCAGAAGTGGGTTGACTGACCTTCCTCTTTTCAGACTTGGCGCCAGTTTGCTTAGTTGGGCTGGCCTTGTTGCCGCCTTTCTTAGCATTCCTCTTCTTTCCAGATTTCTTGAACTTGCCCCCACGCATCTTAAGCACATCTTGCTTATCACTTTTGAGCGTCTTTTCAGCGGTCTTCAGCATACCGTGAAGCTCAGTGAGCGTTTTGTCCAGACTATTCATACTGTAGTTCAGCTTGAACTGATCATACCCGTTATGAAGAGAATGGAGGATGGTGTCTACAGCCATTTCCTGAGAGAACTGCTGATCCAGCCGACTCATATTCTCAATGAGTCCAATCATTTTGAGAACATGTGGACTTACGGGCTCGCCTTTCTTAAGCTTGGTCTCAAAAATTAATTCGCCTATGAGTCTCGAATCCTTGGACCCGAGCCAGATCTTGGAACATGTTCTTTAACTCACTAATGATCGTGAAAGCATCTGAGTTGATGAACGTTTTCTGTAGATCTGCACTCATGGTTGCAACCACTACTACAAAACGCGTCATTTTTCGACGCTTTTTTGGCTAATTTTCGACGCCATACAGCGTCGGGAAAATTTTCTCGACGCACCAAGTCAGCGTCGAGAATTTGGCCGTAGAGAAATTCTCGACGCTTTGGGGCGTCGAGAATCTCGACGGTTTTTGTCGTCTACCGAATATCTTTGGCGCTAATCTGCGTCGAGAATCTCGACGGTGTTTGGTGTAGCTAAATATTTCTCGACGGTCATCTGCGTAGTAATATTTTTAGCGGGTTTACCAACAATTTTTTGCGCGAATCATGTTTCGACACTACAAAGCGTCGAGAATTTAATTTAATATATTTTTTTTTAGTCGTTCATGTTATCCCAAAGCAAAATCAACCTGAAACTAATTAATTAAAACCAAACCAAACAAATGCAATTAACTATATATATAGCACGAACACATTTAAAATTATAAATGACAAGATTATTAATCTATATAATGTAATAATACGTATTAGCTCGCTCCAAATCATATCATATCATCAAATTAAGTTTAATTACACATGTCCAAACTATTAAATTAGCTAGCTACATATCTCCAAAACACAAATTTAATACCAAAAGGTTTGAACAAAGCATCTAAACAACAAAACAGCAGAAAATGTTAAGAGTACAGATCACTCCCTAACAACCAAACACAACAAACGCAATAAAAGGGTACGCAACATATGAGCTTCATAGTTTAAGGAGTTATGCATCATCCCTTAGATTCTTTTCTTCCACCATCATCATCTTCAAATGCATCCTTGACCTTAAAAAAAATATTAAAAACGGTAAGTATATATTAATAGTTTCCCCAAAAGTGTAAAAATAAACTACGATAAGTCTACGGTAAAAATAAAACACACTTGTGACTGGAACTTTCGAATTAAAATGAACATGACTTATTTCGTATAGTTGTGCTAGAGTATTCTCTGTTTAGTCTTTTCAGCTAGCTTCTACATTCTAAATCTCAACTTAATTAGGTAAGAACCAATTCTTGTGAACCAATTCACACACTCATCAAAAACCCTCTTTTTTTTTCCAGAAACAAAAAAGAAAATCCCAATTTAGCAATGCTCAGCCAAGTTGGATTGTGGTATGAGGATAACTGATAGGATGAAGAGGGCTTCAGTTATTCAGTAGCTCAGCTTCACCTGTTAAACCCTCAACGTGTCTATCAAAATTCCGAAGCTTAAGAATACAAACCCAGACCTCTGCAGCAAATTTATATTTGAAGAACAAATCTTAAACAACATTGCAAATTACACCTGCTAACCATGTGACAAACAAGATTTTAGGAGAAGCTTTAAGGTTGCAAACAACATTGCAAATTACACCTGCTAACCATATGACAAACAAGATTTCTAGATGTTCTGTTCTGTTCAATTATGTTCTGTTCATGCAGAAGTTCATTTCTGTTCTCCTGAGTTCAACTAGTCCATTTAATTTGTTATGTGTTGCAAAGTTCAGTTCTGTATTTGTTCTGTTCCTGCAGATGTTCTTTTCTGTTCTGTGTTTGTTCAATTCTTAACTAAATACAGTCAGTCCATCTATCACACATTTAGCATAACCAGTCATATAAAAACAGTAGAAAATGCTAAGTGAAAGGGTTTCAATAATACCGGAGGGTTAGCCATACGCAAGGCGGTTTGTGCAGCGTCTATAAGTTGTGTTGAAGCGTCTCCAATGCGAATGGATTCTAAAACTTGAGAAAACAACGATGTCATTGTCCTAATCAGCTTTGCATTCTCATCGCACTTGTCTTTTATCTCTTCATTTTTCTTATGAAGTTCCTTATTCTCTTGCTTCAAGCTTGATACCTCGACATTGATGCTATCCACTTCTATTACCTTCCTTTTTCCTTTACCAAACCCTGCTTTTCTGAGTGCACCACGCACCCCATAAATGTCACCTTTACGAACACCAAATCCATAACCTTGTGGTTTTTCAGGAATTTCTCCATTATATAGCGTAGCCTCGAAAGCCTCATTCTCGATCTCCTTAATTGACTTGGAGCCAGGAGGATAAAGAAGCTTTAAAGTTTCAGCCTTTGCCTTAACATCATCCTGCATAACATATACGAAAAATAAATGGGAGAATAAAATTATACAAAAGAAAGTACAAGCTAAGGGATAACCATCAGAACTTTACCAAAAAGTCTTCGGTGAATGTGCCATCGACAAAGGTTCCATCCTTCTTCTTATAACAAGCTAGCCAAAGTTCTATTAGGCTCATATCTTCTCCATGTTCATCTTCCTACAAGTAGCAATATATACATAGAAACAAGTTACATGCAATATTATAAAAAGACATATCACGGATATAAGTTTTTTTCTAGTTGGATTAATGGTATTATACATAATCAGCACGTGTATTCGCAAAGCTTGTACCACCATTAGTGTGCAATTGACTCAGAGATGCTCGTGCCTCTTTTCCATACTCAGACAATTGCTGCAAAGTATTTAAACATCATTATTTTGTGAAAAATCAAAATCAAAATCAGGATTTAACGAAGCTACTAGCGGATAATGCATATTGAGGAAGTGAATGTACCAGGAAAGAAATTTGAAAAAGCAACAACAGTTATGTTATCTACTGGTTTATGAGGACACCAAAATCTATTGAGAGCTATCTTGACCACACATTCAGTTCCTCTTGTTCTTTTTTATTTTGGAAGGAAGTTCCTCTTGTTCTAATTGCTTATTACTTATTTTCTTCTTAAAATCAGATCATATATATAAAAAAATTCATATCAAACTAGAAAAACCAGATTAGATTAAATCAGAAATGGCAAAAAATACTCACTAAAAATATGCAGATCAGGTCAGATAAAAGAACAAAGGTTAATACATATTTAAGACTTATGAGTACTATTCTAAACCTGCTGCGACTAGTTGAGCTCGATATTAACATGGATTCACCCAGTCAAAATGATTCATTTGTCGAATACGACCTTGATAGATTGAGAATGACAGTCGTTACTCCGCTACTCGTTAGTGTTACTGATGGTAAAGAAAAGATTAATGACACTCATTGATTCACATTTCTAGGGTTTGTCTGAATTTGATATGACAAGTTAATAACTTGATATTATTATCTGTATTAGAGAAGATTACCTAGATGTCCTATTCAGTAGCTATATTGCTCTATCTCTTGGATCTTACAATATGACATTGTTTAAAAGCTATCTTTATTTTTTCAGGGACAGCAGAGTAGCTTTCAGTGAAATGTCCTGTTGCCGATTTGATTTCAACTTTGCAAATGGAAGGGTGCTCTGTATCTTTGGCCTCAAGCATCTGGCCTCTAGGTATCATTCTGCTATTTTGAAGCTGTGATGTTATTTTGCGAATTACTGTATGCACTCTCAAGTTTCTTCAGCTATTTTTGCTTTGGCCACTTGACATGTATACTTGTATTATTGTATTGTACATATATTTCTATTGGCATGCAACTGTTGCAATTCACTTACTGTGTATCTAATTTAACCTGTGGAGATTGCCCTTGGAACCCAACTCCCCTTTTCATGATGCTAATCTCTACACTGGAGTATTTACTTGGCAGCAGTTCGTGTAAATGTTGTCCGTGCGACTATTCTATTGAGTTGTATTTCTCGTTTACTAGCCTATCTATCACAAGCATGTGAGTCTGTGAGCTGTGATTTATGAAGTATTATGGTTCCATGCTATCTAATACAGAGTATTCTATCACAGATCAGACGATATATATTTTCTCTGGCAACGTATTGCCAAATGCCAATCTATGGGAGGCCAAGGAAGCCATGCACTAAAATGTTTTACTCTTCTTTTTGTTCCTGAGAGGATTATACAAGTATTTATCTTTTCATTGCCTATACTTAAACAAGAGCAATTTGCGAGAAATAAATTATACCAGAAAACTTTTGTATCTACATTGGATGTATCATGTATGTAGGTCATTTCTTTTTTTTGGGATTTTCTCCTTAAGAGTCAAAACAGTCTAGTTCAAATCCAATACTTTCAGTTCAATTTAATATTATAAATAGGTTTAACTTAGGTTCAATAAGTTCAATTTCTCTAAAAAAAAGATTCGATAAATTCAAGAAGTCTAGTTCAGTTCGAAGACTTAATCAGAGTCTCTTCTAAGTTCATATTCGAAAAAAACAAAAATCTAAGAGAACAGAAATCGACATAGTAAGGTACTGTAAGGTCTGTAACCAGTAATGCTATGAAGTTCATATGCTGTCACAAAACACATAAACTAAACCCAAAAGACAATTCGAACTGAAAGGCAATAACCCAAAAGATTCTGTTGACAAGGATACTTAACCTAACATAAAGCCACAATATTGAAGCAGAGCAAAGTCGCACCAGGACCTTTTTCCTCACAGGTGTTACATAGACTTGACCAAGGGAACAAATAATATCAATTCATATCTTTATTTTTGGGTCGATTAGACAAATACAGTATCCCTAGAATTTTCGTCTTTGAAGGTTTGCTGTTTCATGATTTTAAATCTCTGTTTTGCGGGAATTCTCACTGGTTGGTGGTGCTACCTTGATCCTAAAGGACGTGCTATAGGATTGTAGTTTCAGGTCATATTTTTCATTCCAACTCAGAGTACTCCGGTCTGACAAGTTATTCAGAAACAGACTTTCCAGGACCAGCTTGTTCGAACCTTAGACTCCCCAAGTCCCTGCCAGTGGGCCTTATATTTGTGCTTGAAACCCCATAATACTAAACACCATGATGCGAGGGCACTAAGTGATGTAATGGAAGTAGTAAACAATACGTAGAAGTGTAGAACAGTATATTAAAAACTTACTTTCCCTTTGGATGAATCCCAATAGTTGACCAAGTTCACCCAGTCTTGCTTGGAAACTCCAGGTGGCACTTCCTTTTTAATGGCTTCTATTGTTTTCTCATTCGGTTTGAAGTACTTTTTCTTAATTTCATATTTATATTGCCTCCACACTCTATCAACACGTTGGAGAGCTAGGTCCTCATACTTTGTATCATCAGGAATCACAAAGTTGTCCTTAAAAAAATACGAAGCCATGAATGACTATATGAGTTAACACAAATTCAATCTTAAAAAATCAGCAAAATCGAGAGAAGAAACATACTCTAATCAATTTGATGATTTCAACTTTATAATAGTTGTCCAGTTGACCCCAAGTCTTTTCTGAAACTGGGCAGTATTGTTCTTGCTTTGCTATGCTTCCAAGGAATCTGACTAAAATATGCCCACCTTTCCTAATCGGTTGGTATAGTTCATTGAAGTGCACAACATATTTGATGCTTCCATTGGTGTTCCAGACGTCCATTGGTTGAATAGACCCGCTAACTAGTTGCTGATTACCCTTAGCATCTAGAAAAGGCAACATCAAAGAGTAAAATCATTCGAATTAGAAAAGAGAAGGAGGTGCATCACTTCTAATTTAGCATTCATGTTGACAGCTCTTATTTTAGTAGATAATCGTGTCTGTATTTTTAGAGAGCGTGTTATATTTCTATATTTTCACAAGAAATAGGTTTTCTACAGAAAAGTTGTTGATTGCCTAATGATTCATAACTCACAGCTCTGTAGGAGTGCATAAAGTTAATTACAGAATCTCTGCAATAAAAGACCTTAGTCAATGATTACATGTAGCTGAAAGGAGAGAAGTATCTAAGTCATTTACAAGAACACAAGATCGATTTCGAAATTCACAGATTAGATTTACTCTTTGATTTACTACAAATTTAATTTACAGAAATTCACAGATTAGGTTTTTGATAAACTCTAGCACTAGGATAATTTTGTATGATCCTTCGACATGCTTGGTCCAACTGTCAAAATTCAGTTTTACTTGTCGGATGTATAAACGTGTTTGCAGTGAGGCTTATGAATCATCTGGTCATAGGCGAAACCTGATTTCAGTAAAGTTTAACCAGAATCTCGGTGATTTTAATTTCTGTCTAATTTCTGGCTGTGAAATTGAGATTTGACAGAGTATACAGCAAGTTTAGGTTAGATATAAAGCAAGTTCAGGTCAGATATAAAGCAAGTTCAGGTCAGAGATATAGCATGTTTGGGTCAGATATACAACAAGTTCAGGTCATATATACAACAAGTTCAGGTCAGATATACAGCAAGTTCAACTCAGTATGAACAAGTCAGATTTGACAGAGCATAGCAAGTTTAGGTCAGATATACAACAAGTTCAACTCAGTATGAACAACTCAATATGAAGGCTACATCAACAAGCAACTAATTCAACTAATCTGAAATTGCTCAAAACAAGTTCAGGTCAGATATACTGCTAGCAACTAATTCAACTAATCTATACAATATGACAAAATCTGATTCATTAAAATAAGAGGAAGTGAATGTACCTATGGTCAAAACCTGCTCCTTGTTATCATACTCAACTGTACTTAGCCATTCAGGGAGCGACTCATGACATCGAGACCTAGATCCTTTAAAGATCTCTTTTTCTTTTCCATCACATGATTCTTTGGATTTTGCTGTTGCTTTTCCATCACTTATATGGTCTGCATATTCATCCTCGGGTGTTGTTGGTGAACTCCCAGTACGAGTATCAAGTGTTTCTTCTAATATACTAGCATCAAAAGCAACAGATTTTGAATATGTGGACTGTTTAGCAAGTTCATATGGTAGCTGAGAAGTTAGAGAAACAGTGGAAGGGTGCTTGGGTGGTTCTGACAGCCTAGACTGTGGGACTTTTGTGGGATTTTCAGTTGGGATATTAGGTGACTTAAAAGTCTTGTCTAGAGTAGGGTTGTACCTTGATGGCCCTTTCGATGCAACCTTAGGTTCACTAGTTGTTGGTACAGTGAGTGGCTTTTTCCAAATAAGGTTGCTAGTGGTAGTGGAAGACGAAGGCCCACGTTGAGTGCTAGTGGTAATTTGAGGATTGAATGACCCCCATCTGTCGTTAGTTCCCTTGTATTTTGGAGTGAGGGCGAGGGCATTGGAATTGTGGGGTGATTTTTTGGTGGATGGACTGACTGTGATGATACCGGCCTTATGTTTTGGAGTGAGGGCAAGGGAACTGGGATAGTGGGCTGACTTTTTGGTGGATGGACTGACTGTGATGATGCAGGCCTTTTGTTTTTGAGTGAGGGCGAGGGAACTGGGATAGTGGGCTGATTTTTGTGTGGATGTGCTGACTGTGATGCTAACTGTGATGTTGCTGCCCTTTGAGCCTTTTTTGGAGGAACTTCAGATGCATTACGAGACTCATTTAGAGCTGCAATCCTAGTTCGTTTGCTACGATAACTCATCTCGTCCCTGAAAGACTTGAATCATAAAAGTTTATTGTTATATCAAAGGAAGGCCTTCACATTTAACAGAAAATAATTCAGACTACTCACAGTAAGAACATAACATATTTGGATGACATAAACAGTTCCAAATTAACGCATTCAAAGTATAAACAACGGAAAATCATGCAAAGAAAGAAAAAAGGGATGGTCAGGGCTTCAGGTATACTACTACTGGTTCTCGGTTTAACTCGACGTTTTCGCTTTGTATTCTTAATTTGTAGTCTTTACCTCGAGAAATATGGCTTAGTACTAGTGGGAACCAATTAATGAAGTGGCCTATCCAAGAGATTGAAAGTCTTTGCAAAGGTAAAGTAGCAATGCATGGATCGTTTTTGAGGTTGGTGGCATCACAGCAGCTCAGGTTAGTCATATTGCAAATCACAATCTTTTTAGAAATCTTTCTAACAACTATGTAGTTTTACTTTTTCAGTGGAAGGCTGATGTGGAGGTGTCATTCGAATTGACAAACTTAGAAGATGCAGAGGAGATGTAACCTAGTTGGACTAATCCTCAGCTGATATGTACTCAGCATCAAAAGATTGCAGCATAATTGAAGGCCAAGTTATAGTTCAGTTTAATTTTATAAATACTGGGGCAGATGATCAAAATTTCCAGTCACAGAATCTAGCATTCCCCTAGGACTCCTCTGATCCTTACCTGAAATTGGTCCTGTAATTGCTGAATTCTTTAATCTTGATCCTAGCAACAAGTTTACAGTCACAGATGATCAAGTTTACAGTCACAGATGGTGATATTGATCCTAGCAACGTAAGAGATCCAACAACTGCTTGGCAAGCGCCTGATGGCACGTGGCAAGTTCTTATTGGTGGAAAGATAGATTGGCAGAGGAATGACGTTTCTGTACCACAGTAAAGATTTTGTTAAGTGGACTAGGAGTAAGAACACTCTTCACTCTTCAGCAAGAACTGGAATGTGGGAGTGTCCTGATTTCTATCCTGTGAGTATTGATAGTGAAGATGGAGTTGAGAACTATCTTAAGAGGGAAGATACTAAATTCGTTCTCAAGGCGAGCTTTCTTGATCATGATCACTATGTACTAGGCTTTTATAAGGCTGAAACGAATGAATTCGAAGTAAACATAACTGACTTTATGGAAGATAATACTGATTGGAGATATGATTATGGAAGTAAGTTTTATGCTTCAAAGACATTTTTTGATGGTGAGAAAAAAGGACGAATATTATGGGCGTGGGTATTGGAGGCTAATGGTAGAGCAAATGACAAGAAAAATGGTAGAGCATGAACATTAACTTCAGCAATTCATTTAAAATAAGCACACAACCAACAATTGCTGTAAGTCTTGGAGGGGGCTGTAAGCAAGTATACAACATATCATCTACAGCTTATTCTTTGCACTCATTTGCAGCCTTTAACTACTTAGAACCAACAAACACATAAAATCCACCCTTTAACTATTGAAAATAGAAACTACCAAAGTAATATCTAGAAAGAAAGAACTTACCAAAGAAAGACATACACTGAAGATATTTCTAGAAAGATATCGCTACCAGTGACATATATACAATAAAGATGTTTCTAGAAAGAAAGGAATTCTCAAAATAACATATAAAAAAAAAGAAATCCATTCATTTGAAATCAATACATAATAATGTTGGAGCAAGAGCATAATGTTAAGGCTCATCATCGCCTATATCAAAGAAGTCCCTAGGCTTAGTCTTAACAACATGCGACCATCCTTGTTGTATCTCATCCTCAATGTAAAAACATTGTTTTGCTTGAGATGAGAAAACAAATGGATCATCATGCAAATTTCGGCCAGTGTGCATCAACTTCGAGAAATTTACACGAACACTACCATTTGGGTTTGTTTTCAAACCCCTATGTATATCAACCCATTCACAACGGAACATTATAACCTTGAAAGAACCATAGTAATTTAATTCGAATATGTCTTGGAGTCTTCCATAATACTCTTGGCCATCTGCTTCCACAAAAACTCCAGAATTTTGTGTCTTGCGAAATCGCTCGCGTTCCACAGTATCAAATTTGTAGCCATTGACAATGACGCTTTAAAGTTTTTTACTGTAATTACTTAAACCACCGGCCAAGGCTTTTCTCAACTTTCCTTCTGTTGTACTAACATCTATGTTATAGGCCTAAAATTTTTTTTAAAAAAATGGTTAATTACAGATTAAAAAACATACAAAACAAAAAAGGTCAAAAGGTTACTGCATATATATAACCTGATTTCGCAACCACTCAGGGAACTCATTGATTATCCACCCATTTTCTACAATTTCGTTGGATTGACTTCCTCCACATTCATCCTCTTGCCGTTTTTGGCATATGAAAGCACTTTATACATTGAAAAAATTGTGTGACTGAAAAATTAATAGTTAGTAACTCTAAGTTAACTCATGACACTACTTACTCAATAATCGGTTTCATCTCATCTGAATGAAGCAAAACATAGCGATGGATTTGTCTTAAACTTTTGTCATCGAGACGAACGTTTTCTTGCTTTCCAACCACACGACAACCCGAATGATATAAATAGGTGTCATTGTCTAGAACACCATCTTCATTTCTTTTCGGTCGGGTGAATATGGTCTCGACACTTTCTAAATATCTAGAGCAGAATGTAATTGTCTCCCATAAGAGGTACCCTTCCGCAAGTGAACCTTCAGGTTGGGCTTTATTGCTTACATGAGATTTCAAAAATGCCAAGTACCTTTTATAGAATGAAGAAAGTGAATGTGAAAGAAAAAAATAAGAATAGTGAATATATTTTAATTGAAATGATATAATAAAATAAGATAGAGGCTCGAGATATTGACCTTTCAATGGGATACATCCATCGGTATTGAACAGGTCCGCCAAGTTTGACCTCATCCACTAGATGGATTAGTAGATGAACCATGATTGTGAAGAATATTGGTAAAAAAGCTTTCTCCAACTTACAAAGAGTCAATACAAGCTTTGACTGAATGGTATCCAAGTCATCAGAATGAATAGTGGTCGAACAAATATTCTTGAAAAAGTCAGACAACTCCTCAAGCAAGTCAATAACTTTAGTGGCATTCGATGCTCTTAAAGCAATAGGAAGAATATCTTGCATGAGGACATGATTGTCATGGCTTTTCAAATTAATAAGTTTACGCTGCTTAATATTTACGCATCTTTGCAAATTAGACCCGTATCCATCGGGAACTTTAAGCTTTTCTATGACCCTTAAAAAACGTTCTTTATCTTCTGTAGACATGGTGTATTCAGCGGGAGGCAAATGGTCATTAACACGATTTGGATCAGATTGAGGCCAAAGATGAGATTTTATATTTTTGTCTTTGAGAGCCTGTCTTGCTTGCTTATCATCTCTACTTTTATCCATATCTAAAAGAGTTCCTATCACATTGTCACACACATTCTTTTCAATGTGCATAACATCTAAATTATGTCTTAGAGGATTATGTTTCCAATACTCCAACTCAAAGAGTAGACTTTTCTTTTTCCAAATAACATTGGCTTCCTCTTCACCACCATCATCATCATCCGGCTCATCATGAGAAGTTCCACCTTGAAGTCTCTTTCTTTTCTTAGATATTTTCTTTGGTTGTGCTTTCTTTGATTGTCCATAAACATACTTAACCTTTTCTAGTTCCTTCAAAATGTCTATCCCACTTGCAGGGACCGGAGCAACCCCGTATTCATTTTCCCCATCAAATAAATTACCTTGAGAACGATAAGGATGATCAATTGGCAACCATTTTCGATGCCCTGGGTAGCACATTCTGCCGCCAAACCAATATGAATTAGTATTATGGGCACATGTAGGGCAAGCTTTGTAACCTCTTGTACTCCAACCGGACAACATAGCATATGCCGGAAAGTCGTTTATAGTGGAATGTAAGGCTGCTCGCATCTTAAATTTATTTCCACTATGCGCATCAAAGGCAGGAACACCTTCCCACAATAACTTTAACTCGTGGATTAATGGTTGCAAATACACATCAATATCCATCCCAGGACTATGTTTTCCGGGAATAAGCAAGGACAAAATGAATGATGATGGCTTCATACAAAGCCACGGTGGCAAATTATAAGGAATCAAAATCACCGGCCATGTACTATAATTGGTATTCATTAGACGATATGGATTGAAACCATCACTCGCTAGACCTAATCTAACACTACGAGGATCTTCGGCGAATTCTACATATCTTTTATCAAAACTTTTCCAAGCCTCACCATCCGACGGGTGCCTTAAGATCTTATCATCTTTATGTTCAAAATGCCATCTCATATCCTTAGCTGTTTTAGATGACATATAGAGTCTCTTTAGCCTAGGTATAAGAGGAAAATATCGCATTACTTTAGCTGGCTCGCCCTTCTTACATATTTTCTTTCCTTTCTCACTTTTATTATCCTCCTTTTCTTTCACTGTTTTCCACCTTGATGTATGGCAAACATGACACTCATCTTTGTCTGCAAATACACCCCAATATAAAATGCAATTATTTGGACATGCATCGATTTTCTCATATCCTAACCCCAAATCGTTCACTATCTTCTTTCCTTCATAATAAGACGATGGAAACTCCTTAATTTGAGGAAATGCGTCTATTAGAAGTTCAAGCAATTTAGTAAATGACTCTGCGGACCAGTGGAACATACACTTAAGGTGAAACAAGTGTAAAATAAAGGATAACTTTGAGAAAGTAGTGCATCCCTCATATAAAACCTCATCAGCGGCTTCCATTAGTCGTTTACACTTAGCATCTTCTTCACCTGAGTTACTTGATGGAAATTCATTATCTACCTCACAATGAAAATCAAACTCCTCATGCATGTCATAAAAAACTTCATCTTCGGGCATGCCTTGCGATTCATTATGCGACTCTGAATTGTCAACACCAAAAGCTGCTCTTAGCAACTCTCCCATGTCATCTTGACCTACTGCATTTCCTAGACCACTAGGGGTTTCAAAGCTATTTCTCCCTTCATTGACTTTACGATGAAAAACCCAATTTCGATATTTTTTAAGAAAACCGTTAAGCAAAATATGTCCTCCAACTTCTTCTACGAAGTGCCATTTATTTAACTTGCACTTGTTACACGGACATCGTGTTTTTCCTTCAACAAGAGTCTCCTTCGCAAGTTCCATGAATTTCAAGCAACCACTATAATAAGCAGGATCCCCATTGCGTAAATCAATCCAACTAGTATCCATGTCTATAAAAAAAAAAAAAAACTTATTCCAAGGATTTTTTAGTAAGGAACACACAAGAACAAAAGAGCCTAGACAAGCCTTACACCACGCACATCCACAAAGTAACCTTACCTTATCACACAAAATCCTAGAATCTAGAATTTGACAGCCAATAAACTAGAATTCCACTAAGGGTAGCAGCTTATTATTGAAAAACATACAACAATAGGAACATGCAACAATGATAGAAATGCATAACATATATTTAAACATGACACTTCACACAAATTCATGAGAAAAATAATAAGACCAGCTACTTTGTCACGCATTGTTAATAACATGATATCAATCTAAGATTATGTTAATCACCTGGTTCGTCTACAAGAGTGCAAATCAACTTGACCAAGCCTTTTGCTCCTCGCTAGAGTCTTCTGTTCGTTTGTTATCCCCTTCAATTTGTGCCAAATGGCGAAATTCAATTAGTAATTGACTGGAAAAATTCATATTTCAGATCAAAGGCTATATTAAGATTGCAAGATTGAATGCAAAAGATAAAGATACAACAAATACACCTTAAAAGCATTAGACTTTAGAGGAGATTCAACTCATTGGATAAGATTGGACATGTTAGAGAATCTTATGTCATTCAGATGAGGGAACACCGGAACAGGGCTCAAAATGAATGCTCTCTATCAAACCATCAAGCACAGTGAAGCCCAAAAACTCAAGAACTTAAAGTTATTATATATATAAGGGAAGTTTCATTCAAGGGAAGTTTCAAAATAAATTATCCATTAAAAATACTAGTATAACAGAGACAATGAAAGAAAATCCAACAAAATATACTCTGTGTTAGGTAGAGAAATCAAGCAATGTAGACGGCTTAAGAGCCACCTGATTAATCATATCATGAGCCCTTTGGAAGAGCCAGAGTGTCGTCCCTAGGAAAATGAAATTTTTTATCACTCTAGATTAATGTAAATGTAATTAAACAGAATTTTGTCTCAACTAGCACATAGTTTCTTTTTAGAAGTAAATCAGAAAGTTTTTTGAGTAAATCATGCCAGAGAAAACTGAACTTCATATAACAGTTCTGATCTGCACATATCAGTTCTAATCTGCACAGATCAGAACTGTTCTGTGAAGTTCAGAATTGTTCTGTTCTGCCCAGATCAGAACTGTTCTGTTCTGCATAGATCAGAACTGTTCTGTTCTGCACAGATCAGAACTGTTCTGAAAGATCCCGCGTTGAAATACGACATCAAACACAAAACAAACAAACTTGACATACCGAATCAAGAAATTTAAAGCCAATAATAGTTCTGATCTGCACATATCAGTTCTGATCTGCACAGATCAGAACTGTTCTGTGAAGTTCAGAACTGTTCTATTCTGCCCAGATCAGAAATGTTCTGTTCTGCATAGATCAGAACTGTTCTGTTCTGCACAGATCAGAACTGTTCTGAAAGATCCCGCGTTGAAATACGACATCAAACACAAAACAAACAAACTTGACATACCGAATCAAGAACTGTTCTGTTATATGGTTTGTTCCTAAATTGACAATATACATTTTCGAGATAATAGAATTATTAAAATAACTAACCTATATCTACTGAATTCATTGAAAATTAAAACATTACAAGCAGAGACATACAGACAAGCACACATATAGAATAACCAACTTAAAGTTTCCAACCCAAATGCAAGCAGAAAAACATCAAAACAATACAGTAACCACTTAAACCCGATACAATATATTAACAAATTTACCCCAAAACTTTATGCAAAAAATCTCATATAACAAGAAATTAAACCCATAAGAATCTGAAAATAAGCAAGTCAGAATATCAACCGGTAACACTAATCTCTAATTCAGCCTCAAAATTGAGATTCAAACCGACATTAACCCAAGTTCCCACCAAATTGCAGAAATGAAAGGCGGAATGTTGACAATATTAAAGTTCTTATTATAAGAATTTAAGAAGACTCCAAAAGCTGGGGATTTATCTTGTCAAAATTTCCTTCAAATTTTATTTTACAGTAAAATAAAGTAAAAAGGATCACACAAGAAAAGAGCTAATATTAAACAAACCTATATTACCACATTGCCCCAAGTCACAAACATTCACCAGCATAGATCCATAGAAAATGGAAAGCCAACTAAAGATCAATTAAAAATAAAATACACACATGATTATTGCACAATCATTTAATTGGTTTCCAATCAACAAATCAACAACATCATTCTGCAAGATAAGCACAGTTTTGACTTCTGAGGTATCAAAACTTAAGAGTCATACTTACATGCTTTAATGTTACGCTAAACCAACAACTAAAAACTACGAAGCATCCATTTCCACTATGTTCAAATATCTGACTACGTGTCTTTGCTCAAACTGACTACTATAAATCTGCAAGCAATTCTCATTAGAAGGTAACTTCTTATTTCTAGTGAGCAACACGAGAATTTGACCAACACCTAGTAGACCAGCCAAGAGTAATACAAGTACTTCTAATTTCTAACTTAATACAAAGTATGACTTCGTTTTACCAATCAGATGGCCTCCCTAGTAAAATATCAAATGTTAAACAATGATTCCCATGACAATTGAGGGTGATTCACATGTATCATGTATGATAACCAAATCACCATGAACGCCAATACACATTATCCTGGAGGAAAACATACAGATGCATGCTGATATCTAATCATTTAAGAAGCACATACCAGCTCAGGCAGCTCAACTACAAGAAAAGAAAAGGATAACACAAACGACTTTGAGGATGTAAACAAGGACGGAACCACATATGCTATTTCCTTATCTCTAAAAATCAAACATTTAAAAAATTCTGTTATACAACATTCATTATCGAGGAACAAAGTAGGTCGGTCAGTCCAGTGAAGTAACACACACCACCAACTAGAAATTGATCAGCCTGTCAATTCTAAGCATCTATAGCTGTTTGTGAGGCTAGTACAGAAACATGTACAATAGTTTTTTTTTTAACAATAATGCTTAGAGTACTTAAAGAAACATGTAAAGATTCTATATTCTATTGCAGCTCTTTCTCAAACATCAGTTTTGTCGAGCAGCTAACTCCTCTTTCGGAACTAATAGTCACATCGTCCCGATCCTCACAATTAACGATTTGCCATTATTTCACTAGAATACCCCCACCCCCACCCCCACCCCCCTCAAATGCTGAACTTATTAACATATAAACAGGTACAAAGGGCACTCATGCAATAATTGTAAGCAGAGCATCATAAACTTAACTTGGAAGGCGAGAACCTACGAACTTCTCTCTTAATGGATACGGCTCCAAAAACGCCAAACGACTAATCATAATCCTAATTCATCCTCAAAATTCAGACTCAAACCCAACTTAAAACCCAATTCTCGTCAAATTTTACCTCATCTGGTTCAATTTTTTTCAAAATTTCAATCATAATAAAAACAAGTACACATTATTAAACTAGGATCACCATATGTAAATCAAATTTCGATGAAAAAAACAATAAAAAAAACCGCGTACCTGCTCAAGATTGTATTTCCGCACAAGATTTCTTGATTTCTTGGAACAAAAAGCGAGAGTGATAGGCAAAACGAAAGAGATGAGATGGAACGAAGATCGAATTTGAAGCTTGGTGAGAACTGATTATTGGAAAACTAATTGATCTGATGGAAATTGCCCTGGGTTCGTTTTTTAGGGTTTTTGTTTTTGAGGTTTTTCTCTCTCTATTACGTATGTACGTGGGTTAAGCGGTTTCCAAATAATTTGGAAATTTTTAAAAATCGCGCTTTGAGAATTTTTAGTCACGTGCGTGGCACGTTCGTATTCTCGACGGGTTTAGTTATCGAGAAATAACATCGACCACAACCAGCGTCGAGAAACTACGCATACTATTTTCGCAGGCCAGCGGTCACTCACAGCGTCGAGGGGATAGCATCGAGAAACACCGTGATTTCTAGTAGTGAACCATTAGACATTTCACACCCTTGTTGGCATCAATCCAACGATTGAGGGCTGACTGAGTGACCCCTTCGCCTGCGGCTTCCGGCATCGCCTCTTCCAGGACATACTCCTTTTCTTCCTGCATAAGAAGTATTTGCAAGTTCCTCTTCCAGTCAAGGAAGTTTTTCCGTTCAACTTCTCCTTTTCGAGAATTGACCGAATGTTGAACGAATTGTTGTTTGCCATATTTTAAAACTACAATTGAAAAGAATAAACAAATAAATAACCATTCATAGTTTCTCTTAATAAACTTAAATTCTAACATACATGCATAATTCAATGTTCATTAAGCATTTTATTCAAGTTATGCAGGTGTGAATAAAATGATTCCAAGATCCTATAACCCATTGAAAAATTAATCACATTATGTATTTAGACTCAATTCTAAAATCTTTTAGGTAAGTAAAAGCCTTTTGCTAATAGTCTAGAAACTACTCTTGGTTGATAGGTACGTCTAAGAACTTATTAGGTAAACCTATCGATTTTTCCACGACATAAAAGGACTCCTTACTTATATCGTTGAGTTTCACCAAAACTAACATGTACTTACAATTATTTGTGTACCTTACCCCTTTAGGATCAATAAGTAACACCTCACTGAGCGTAATCTATTACTAGATTGATGTAAAGGTTATCCAAGTAAGTGTTATTTTGGCATGGCACCTTTTAACTCAATTTTAATGTTTGGAACTTAAGGCTCTTACTATGTTGGTTAGATTTTAAGTGAACTAAAATCCTTAATCATGCAACATAATCAAGCTTCGATCTCATGCATATTTAAGACATATTTGAAAGCAATAAATAACTTAAAGCATGCATAAGATAAATGTGATCTAGTATGGCCCGACTTCATCTTGAAGCTTCAACTTCAATGTCCGTCTTGAAAATGGATGGAAACTTCGTCTTGAATTTCACCGTGGGAGGCTTCATTTTCTTCAAACAGGATCAACTATAATTAAACTAATTACATCTATTTGATGGTACGCAGACCATATTTGAATTGAAAAACAAATTTGGTGCATTAGACCAATTACATTCAAATTAATGGTACGCATACTATATTTTCTATCCTATTTGGGCCATACTAGTCACTTCATAACCTGCAAAACAGTACATATAGAATATATACCATTCACCCATTCATTATCATGAATGGCCCACATAATTGGTTAGTAAAAACACATTGTATGCATCACATAAATATTTGCAGCAATTAATCAAGGGCACCAATAATCTACCAATTATTCAATCCTTATTAATTCTAATCAAGTTGTTTAACATTAAAGGATTTGTAGACCTAATCAAGAGTTTATGACTAAAATTGCTCCCACTTAAACCAATAAATTCATATGCTTTACTAATTTTAAACATAAAAATGTATTTCTAGTCTAACCGGAAACATACAAATTTAATTAAAATTTAAAGCTCATATAAATTTATAATTGAATCCATTTTATTTAATTTATTTTTTAGTTGAATTAAATGAATTTAAATTAATTCAAGGTTTAATTTTAGTAAAATAATTAGTATAAATTAAAATTTATAATAATTATAATATTCAAAATTCAATCCGAGAAAACAATTTAAATTATTGATTTTAAAATTAATTAAAATTATTTCCGAACTGAAAGTTTCAAACTAAAATTAAGACGAACCAATTGGGTCAAGACAAGGCCATGGGCTTGCGCCCATACCTCGTCAAGTCCAACAAGCAACAAACCCCTTGTCACTCAATTGATCGTACTGCAAAGCCCAAGCAATAACGCACCAATGCGTTAGGCCCAGCGAGCCACGCTTGCGCGCAGCCCACTCGCCCATCGCCTTGGCGCGCTACTGGGCATGGCTTGCTGGACAGCTCGTCGCTGCCTTGGCGTGCTGTTGGGCGAGGCAACGCATGTGTGGCGCAGCATCCATCGCTGGCCACGCGTGCTTGCCTTGCTTGCTGCACTTGCTCGCCCGTTGCCCCATCGCCCACACGCGTAGCACACACCCCTTAGGCACATTGTCTTGTGCATGTCACACTCGTTGCTCACTGCATTCGTACCGCACGGGCGACGAGCTCCCTTGCTCGTCGTCTCGTGCCCGCACTATACAACACCCCTTAAGGGTAACACGTAGCTTCCATTGCTTTGTGCGTGCAACATTTATGGGCGTTTTCATAAAAATTTAAAATTTTTAATTTAAAATTAATGACAAATTAATAAATCATATTAATTTCATAATTTTAGGGCGAAAAATCGAATATTTGTTAATTAATTAATTTCCGATTAACATGGATTCAAATCTAGGTCAAAAAAATTAAAAATTTAACATAAATTAACAATTTTTATGGTGGATTTTAATCATGGATACCTAATTAAATTATTAATTAATTATGAAAAACAAATCAATTCTAAATTATTCGAATTTCAACAAATTAATGATAATTACAAATTAGGTTCTATAATTAACAAGTCTAGGCATTCATAATTGTTCAACATATACTGTAGGTCAATCAAAAACTCAAGATTTATCAACAAGAATCGCAAATATTCAATTTAACATCTTAAATTTACAAACTTTTGCATTCGAAAAACTTAAAACTCCGAAAAGTCATAGTTAGGCTTCGAATTTGGGAATTCTGGGTTCGGCAGAAAATTACTATTTCTGTCAAAATTTTAGAATGCCTTTTACATGCGAAATTGACACGAAAATCACTCGATTTGGTTGAGTAACGAATATTCTGCCGAAAAACTGCGTACATATAATTAAACAAACGCAATTTGCAATTAATTACGAAAACTAATCACCCCTTTAATTCCTTCAAAATTTGTAAAATTTAACCATGTTCATGCAATTTAGATTATGAAAATAATAAGAGGCTCGTGATACCACAGTTAGGTTATGATACATATGAATAAACATAAATCATGCGGAAAAACAATAAAGCCAGGAAACATATTATTAACACATAATCATTTAGCATAATTCAGATGCATACACTTTGTAGCGTGCCCTCCCTAGCTGTGCCCGAACCGAACAAGAACAAGTCTTTAGGACTCCAAGTTTCGTCCCTCCGTAGATAGTCCACAGCACGTCCGGATCCGCCTTAAGATTGACCAACTAGAATCGCCCTTAAGGTACTATAAATTTTGGCTAATAGGGCAAGTGTTTGTGGCTGATTTTGCTTGAAAATCTTACCTTTGAATACTTCAATCCTCGATGTAAATATGTGACCCTAGGCACTTATTTATAGAGTTATGGAAAAGGACTTGGAATCCTATTAGGATACTAATTTATTTAATTATAATCCTACTAGGACTGAAATTAAATAAACTAAATCTTTTAGGATTAGATTTAATCATATGACGAATCCCGGTAACCTTAGGATTCGAGTAACACACTTCGAGTGATCTGCTAGCACCGCACACAGGCCTTACGGCCCACGCACAGCGCCAGCCCACTCGTCGCAGCCCATGTCGCAGCTCCACGCGCGCGCCAAGGCCATTGTTGCGCCTGGCCTTGCGCTGGGCCTGGCGTGGCTTGGCAAGCATGTGTTTGGGCGCTTGGGCTTGCTGGACGTAGGACTCGCTTCGTGCTGGGCCTTCGTCTAGCAAGTCTCGTCCGATGTTAATTCGTACGACGCGCTTCCGATTAAATTCCCGATTCCGGAATTTATTTCCGATACAAACAATATTTAATATTTCCGATTCCGGAATTAATTTCCGTTTCGAACAAATATTTAATATTTCCGTTTCCGGAATTATTTTCCGATTGCGATAATATTTCCGATTCTGACAATATTTCCGTTTCTGGCAATATTTCCGAATCCGGCAATATTTCCATTTCCAATAATATTTTCTGATACGTACCATGTTTCCGTTTCCGGCAATATCTACGACATGGATAATATTTATATTTCCGATACGATCCATATTTTCGTTTCCGGCAATATAATCGTTTCCGGAGTATTCATTTCTTGCCTTTAAAAATCTCAGCTCCCACTAAAACCAAGATCCGTCGATTCCGAATATCCATAGATGGAGTATTTAATTCCATTAAATATTTGATCCGTTTACGTACTATTTGTGTGACCCTACGGGTTCAGTCAAGATTAAGCTCTGGATTAATATCATTAATTCCACTTGAACTAAAGCGGCCTCTAGCTAGGCATTCAGCTCACTTGATCTCACTGAATTTATTAACTTGTCAATTAATACTGAACCGCATTTATTAGACTTAACATTATATGCATACTTGGACCAAGGGCATTATTTCCTTCAGTACCAACTTCCTAATGGTGATCAACTTCCTAATGGAGACCATGGTCTAATAGAGAGGACAATCGCATACTGCTCGCACCGTCTCCTGATCAACCGCCCAAGACACTATGAAAACACCAACCCGGTCACCATAAAGACGACTTGTAGTATTCGAGTCGGACACACAGACCCTAAAACGGGAGACCACGTGGTGCTCTAATTCGTAGTGCCGGTCCTCCACATCGAACTCTAGGGGACCCTACCACGCAGGCTCGTCCTCCACATCTCTTGCTCTTTTAGTTGAGGCAAAATCCCGAGATGTCGACGGTCTAGAAGAAGACCGCCGCAATGCATGCGTCTTCTAGCCTCTTCGTGCACCGGTCCGCAATCACAATGGACGCATATCACGCTCCCGAGGCTGTATAACGAAGTCTGAACCACCCTCCTCGTCCTCAGGCGTCGTAGGTTATCCGTCTGACATACTGTTTTCGCATAAATACGAAAATTGTAAGGAATAATACCTTAGCAAAATGAATAGCACATTCCAAGTTTTCAAGTATAAAAATTAACAACAAGTTTGTCCTACTTGGTAGAGCAAACGATTCTTTATCTCCAAGTATGAAATTGCTACTAAGTTTAGAAAAGGAATCATACCTTAACCAAACAAATAGCACATACTATTCCAAACTTCCAAGTACAAAAATTCACAACAAGTTAATCCTTCTTGGTGGAGTCAAACAATTTTGTTCTCTAACTATGAACATGATACTAAGTTCAAAAACGATAGTAAAGGTTACATGCAAAATTGACCAAAACAACTCCAAATCATGAATTAGGATTTTTTGGTATTTACTCCCTTGAAAATACACTAATGTTGTATTTACTACCTTATGAAAATTTTATTTTAAATTACTACCTTAAAGTTCCAATTTATTTTTACACTACCACTTTACTGTTTTCTCATTTTAAAATTGAGATATCTCTTTCGTTTCTTAATCATTTTAAGTGGTTCAAAGCCCATTCTTCCCATTTATGTGTAAGGATTCCATAGAGATCTTGCTTTTAAAATTTTTCAAAAGGTAAAACGAATTAAATATTATTTGTAAAAGTTTAAAACAATATATAAATTATAAAATGAATTGTTGAAATGGAGTTCTCAATGAAATCTCTATATAACGAGGAGAATAATGAACTTTGAATCACATTAAAAGATTAAGAAATGAAAGAGATATCTAAATTCTAAAATGAGAAAACTGTAAAGTGGTAGTAAATTTTTTTTTGGAAGTTTAAGGTAGTAATTTAAACTAAAAATTTCATACGGTAGTAAATAAAAAGGTGGTGTATTTTTGAGGTAGTAAATAACAAAATTTCGCATGAATTAATACGTTTTCTATCACTCATAGAATATGTATATCACAAGGAACGAACCAAGAATACCTACATTGCATCCTAACATCAATTCGTAGGTACACTCGGGGGCTAATTTTGAGCAAGCTCAAAATTACCAAAAATCAACATACTTGCAAAAATTAACATGCTAGAACACTTATACGTGCATGTTATAAACATCACATGCAAGCGATGAATTGCAAAAATGGGGCCAAAAAAAAAAAAAAACCCTAAATAAAGTAGTAGAGTTGTTTGTTTTCTCTATAAAGAAATGAGGACCAATTTTAAGTTTAGGAGTTTGGTGATTCTCATACTGTCAAAATTTACCAAAAAAGTTAAGTTAGGAGTTTGGTGATTCTCGTACTGTCAAAAATTCGCACCCAAGTTTTTAAATCTAGGAGTTTGATGATTCTCCTACTGTCAAAAATTTCCACCCAAGTTTTCGATAAGTTCCATCCACCTGAACGTTTTCAGTTACATAGTTAGACGGTTAACATCGAACCAACATATTTCCGATGACTCATTAGGAAAATGTTGACGTTCCTAGTGATGACCCTTAGTCAAATGTTATCACTCGAGGGATCATAAGACACTCGCATAAGTTTGGTCTACTCAAGACTGAATTCAAAGACGCACCTTGTCAATACTTGGACCATCGTCTTAAACAGACTCAATCATAGTGGGGGCTAATTGTAGACACCTGCATTTCACCCCTGGCCAGAAGCGGTAATTTCAATGATGAAATCGGAAACCACTTGGCTAATGTGTGGAAGGTAGAAAAGGACGAGGCTTTTTCCGAAGATAGGACTCGAACGACTACCCTAACGGACATGGAAATCCATAAGAAGTAAACGGAGACTTATGGTCATGTGTAGAAGTACGTCTTACAGTTTATAATAATCGAAACTTTTATAATTTTCGAAATTCATGAAAAATTAATAATTGTATAAATTTCATGCATATTATGCGAAAAATCAAAAATTTATTAATCAATTAATTTTCAATTATATGATTATTTGAGATATAAAAACATGGATTCAAAATGAAAATTTCAGCCTTTAACAGTTTTTAGGTGGTTTTTAAAATATTGATCCCAATAATATTACTTAGTTAATTATGAAAAATCAAATCGAAATCCAATATATCCGATAACTCAACACATTAATTAGCTCAGTGGTGATTCGTGCGAACGCACGGCTTCCCTTGTGCGAACACACGGGTGCGCGGAGATGTTTAAATACGAAAATCGCAACATTGTTTAGAACGTAATTTCATTTTCTAATTTTCATATTTAAGAATTAGCTTAGAATTCTAGAGAGAGAATTAGTTTAGGTCTTAGATTAGAGATTAGGATTAGGATTCTTACCTTCAAATTCTTAATTCCTTCTTGAATTCAATCATCAATTTTCAGATTTCTTTTCTCTTTCTCTTCAGCTTTGTTCTTCATTTTTGTTCTTCAAGTTTGATTCAATTTCTACAATTCAAGGTATAATTCTACTTTTCTTTTTGATTTGTTCTTTAATTCTTTAATTGCTTCATTAATTTCGTTTACGCTTTAATTTCATGCTTGAATTCTAGAATTTTTTTCACATTTTGAATGTTCTTGATTTTTCCCCAATTTTTGGATGTTTGAATTTTCTGAATTTTGTTGTTTCAATTAGTTTCTTTAATTCGATTAGTTTCATGAGTAGGATTAATGTTGGTTTAATGTTGATGTTAATCATGGTAATTGAGTAGTTTAGTCTAGAGGTTAGGGTTGAAGCCTTGGGATTGAATTTGGGGAATTATAGGGAAATTCATGATTAATGTTATGATTAAATGTGATTTAGTGATAGGACATCCATGACTAATTGAGTAGTCGTTGCAAATGCTATTTGATTGGATTAGATTGGAATGCATAGGCTAGGTTTTGCAAGACATTGTGAGCCTAATTGTGCAAGTGAATAGTAGTTCCTATTATATGCAAGTTGTTTAGTCTAGGATTAGGCGAAAGCTCTTCCATAGATTAGACATTTCGCGTGCTCCATCCGAGAGGTGGCGAGCATGTCATTCGATTCTATTACCCTATATGCTAATTCGTTGCATATTCATGAATGTCTTGACCTTGTTCTTCCTTTGATTCGATTTCCATTGCCGATTCCCGAATCCTCTAGAATTTCTTTATTTGTTTGCATTTCTAGCTTTCATTAGATTAATTCAAAAACTCAAATTTGTATGTATATGTTTGTTCTTCTTCAAGACGTGGCTCGTTCTTGCTTCAAGTTGTATTCTGCAAAACAAGGTGATGGCGTCAGGGTTGTCTGTTGGTGTGACCAACGGCCCTCCGATGCCTAAGTCAATAATGATAATTAAGAAAAAATTATAAGTAAAGTAAGAAGAGGAAAAATATAGAGGACTTAGCTTTTCTTTTTGTCGTCAAGGTTGTATCTTGTTTGAGTACACCCGATATCGTTTTGAACCGAGATTGTGTCGTGTTGTCCCCAGTTTGGGGATTCCGTCATGATGTCGGGGATACCAGTCTTCCCTGCATGTTAGAAAAACTAAAAAGAGTGGATTTACGAAGTATTTAGAAATGATACAACTTTAAGTGTGTTGCGTTCCAGCTCCTTGGGATAGGACTTCTGTCCTTGTCGACTAGTTCGTATGCGCCATGACCTGTTCGTCTTACGATTTGATAGGGCCCTTCCCAAGTTGGGGCCAGTTTCCCATGTCGTTGATCTTTCTTGTTTGGGAAGACCTTGCGTAGAACCCAATCGCCTTGTGGAAAACTCGAGCGCGCACGTTCCGTTTGTAACTGTTGGCAACTGCTTGTTGGTAGGAAGCCATCCTGACTAGTGCTGCTTCTCTAAGTTCGTCAACGGTGTCGATGTCATAGGACTAGACTGAGTCGTTCATTCCTGTCGTCATGAAACTGCTTCTTGATGTGGGGAGATCGACTTCGGGAAGGATGACCACCTCACACCCAAAGACTAAAGAGAAAGGAGTATGTTTGGTTGTTGTGTTGGGTGTCGTCCTGTCAGCCCAAAGAATCATAGGTGGTTCATCTGCCCATCTTCCTTTGGCGTCATCGAGACGTTTCTTGAGGTTGTTGATGATGATCTTGTTGCTTGATTCGGCCTTTCCGTTTGCTTGAGGGTACCTTGGTGCATGTTGAGGTATGCAAGGCAATGTTGTACCTGCCACAGAATTCTCTTGTTTTGTTGTTGATGAACTGATAACCGTTGTCACAGACAATCTTGGATGGAATTCCGAAATGACTAAGGTCGTTCCGTTTGATGAATGATATGACCTCAATGTCTCGGGCTCGTTTGAATGTGATGAGCGACATTTATGTCGCTCTTAGCTTAGGATTTTAAGTTCATTTTATTATAATTTTTGCTTAGTTTTATCGTTTTTAGTTCGTTTATTGCATTTTTGCATTTATCGTAACATTTTCTTGTCTTGCGCATATTTTAGTCGTTTTTGCTCTAAACGTGTCTTTTGTGCGCATTCTCATTGCGTAAGAGTCGTTTTGAGTATTAACGTGTTAATAATGTGTCATTATGCTTGTCGACGAGTTATATGTTTTTCGATTTGTAAAAATGTTAAACGAATTAATATTATGATTTTCGAATATTAATAAAATGCTGTACAATTTTATTCAATATGTTAGGCGAAGCAATCTACTTGGCTGCCCACAAAGTGCACGAACAACGCAGCAAGCGAGCAAGAACATCAGCTATGCATGAGCACTTAAGTAACCACACACGAGCAGCCTAGTGCTCACCAAACAAGCTGCCATAGCAGTAGCTTTGTGCTCACTGATCATGGAAAATCCTAGCACAAAATCAATTTAATCACATCAATCATTCATAAATCAAATCATCAAGTTCCCCTAATTAGGCCCCTAGATTCTCCCCTTTCCCTAACCTAATTCTACTCACTAATCATACTAGAAATCAAGAAATCCATTAATTCTAAACTAGCAAGCATTGAATTGAAAGATTAGGAAGAGAGAATCAAAGATTAGAACAATCAATTGAACAATCAACAAGAGAATTAAGGATCAAAGTAACTAAAGTAAAATCAAGAAGAATTCAAGAATTGAAGGAATTAAAGAACAATCAACAACGATAACAAAAGCAAGAATTAATAAATTGAATTGAATTGCACAAAATTAGAAGAAGAGTTTAGAGAATTACAAATTGATGCTTCAATGGAGGAGAGTTTCTCTCTCTAGAAATGCTGAAAAACTAACTTTGAGAATCTCCAAAATGTCAACTAAAATTCTACACAAAATATAATAAATGAAAAATCTATTTATAAGTTTCCCCAAATAGAAGCCGAAATTCGAAAAAGAGCAGCCCGCGCAACCGTTCGGTCGCACAGACGCTCTGTGCGACCGAACGTAAAAGACCCATTCGAGCAAACACTGAGACCTGTGCAAGCGAAGGCAGCGAAGATCACTTCCTTCGTCATGTGCGATCGAACGAGGAACCCTGTTCGGTCGAATGGGGTTTCTTTGGCTCATATCTCCTCTGCAGTATGATTCGCTCGAACAGAAGGGCCTGTGTGGGCGCACAACTCTTGTTTTCCACCACTTTTCATCATAATCACCTATAAAGCACAAGATGGAACGAAACTTATAAAATTCACACAAAAAGCTATAAAAACTATAAAAAATTATAAAAACTAACATAAAATCCTAAGCTAAGAGAGACATAAATGTCGCTCATCACTCACCAAACAAGCTGCGACAGTTCACTTACAACAGCTGTGCACTAAGCTTTGTTGCATCCATTAGCAATCGAACAACCTCACGAACAACAGCTCTTTCAGCCCTCCAATGAGCTCCCTTGCAGCTTCTTGATAGCATCAACAGCCCTGAGTATCACACGCAAGAGCAGGGGCACAGCAGCCACAGCAAACTCGCAACACAAAGCATTGCACGAGCATCACAATAGCTGTTCAGTTGCCTTCGTTGCAGCCCAAATTCGTGGCTTTACAGCAGCTCTCGTGCTCAACAAAAGCCTCACTTGAGTGCCTTGATTCAAGCCTTGTAGCATCACAATGCAGCAACAACATGAGAATAATAGTGCAGCAAGTACAGTACAACAACACGCAGCAAGTACAGTACAACAACAACACGCAGAACAACAAGGTTGTAGCTGTGCGAGCACACGGCTGCAGCTGTGCGAGCACACAGATTGCCTGTGCGAGCACACAAATCTGCAAAATTGATGCAATGGCTCAGTGGTGATTCGTGCGAACGCACGGCTTCCCTTGTGCGAACACACGGCTGCGCGGAGATGTTTAAATACGAAAATCGCAACATTGTTTAGAACGTAATTTCATTTTCTAATTTTCATATTTTAGAATTAGCTTAGAATTCTAGAGAGAGAATTAGTTTAGGTCTTAGATTAGAGATTAGGATTAGGATTCTTACCTTCAAATGCTTAATTCCTTCTTGAATTCAATCATCAATTTTCAGATTTCTTTTCACTTTCTCTTCAGCTTTGTTCTTCATTTTTGTTCTTCAAGTTTGATTCAATTTCTACAATTCAAGGTATAATTCTACTTTTCTTTTTGATTTGTTCTTTAATTCTTTAATTGCTTCATTAATTTCGTTTATGCTTTAATTTCATGCTTGAATTCTAGAATTTTTTTCACATTTTGAATGTTCTTGATTTTTCCCAATTTTTGGATGTTTGAATTTTCTGAATTTTGTTGTTTCATTTAGTTTCTTTAATTCGATTAGTTTCATGAGTAGGATTAATGTTGGTTTAATGTTGATGTTAATCATGGTAATTGAGTAGTTTAGTCTAGAGGTTAGGGTTGAAGCCTTGGGATTGAATTTGGGGAATTATAGGGAAATTCATGATTAATGTTATGATTAAATGTGATTTAGTGATAGGACATCCATGACTAATTGAGTAGTAGTTGCAAATGCTATTTGATTGGATTAGATTGGAATGCATAGGCTAGGTTTTGCAAGACATTGTGAGCCTAATTTGTGCAAGTGAATAGTAGTTCCTATTATATGCAAGTTGTTTAGTCTAGGATTAGGCGAAAGCTCTTCCATAGATTAGAAGCTTCGCGTGCTCCATTCGAGAGGTGGCGAGCACGTCATTCGATTCCATTACCCTATATGCTAATTCGTTGCATATTCATGAATGTCTTGACCTTGTTCTTCCTTTGATTCGATTTCCATTGCCGATTCCCGGATCCTCTAGAATTTCTCTATTTGTTTGCATTTCTAGCTTTCATTAGATTAATTCAAAAACTCAAATTTGTATGTATGTGTTTGTTGTTCTTCAAGACGTGGCTCGTTCTTCCTTCAAGTTGTATTCTGCAAAACAAGGTGATGGCGTCAGGGTTGTCTGTTGGTGTGACCAACGGCCCTCCGATGCCTAAGTCAATAATGATAATTAAGAAAAAATTATAAGTAAAGTAAGAAGAGGAAAAATATAGGGGACTTAGCTTTTCTTTTTTTCTTCAAGGTTGTATCTTGTTTGAGTACATCCGATATCGTTTTGAACCGAGATTGTGTCGTGTTGTCCCCAGTTTGGGGATTCCGTCATGATGTCGGGGATACCAGTCTTCCCTGCATGTTAGAAAAACTAAAAATAGTGGATTTACAAAGTGTTTAGAAATGATACAACTTTAAGTGTGTTGCGTTCCAGCTCCTTGGGATAGGACTTCTGTCCTTGTCGACCAGTTCGTATGCGCCATGACCTGTTCGTCTTACGATTTGATAGGGCCCTTCCCAAGTTGGGGCCAGTTTCCCATGTCGTTGATCTTTCTTGTTTGGGAAGACCTTGCGTAGAACCCAATCGCCTTGTGGAAAACTCGAGCGCGCACGTTCCATTTGTAACTGTTGGCAACTGCTTGTTGGTAGGAAGCCATCCTTACTAGTGCTGCTTCTCTAAGTTCGTCAACGGTGTCGATGTCATAGGACAGGACTGAGTCGTTCATTCCTCTCGTCATGAAACTGCTTCTTGATGTGGGGAGATCGACTTCGGGAGGGATGACCACCTCACACCCAAAGACTAAAGAGAAAGGAGTATGTTTGGTTGCTGTGTTGGGTGTCGTCCTGTCAGCCCAAAGAATCATAGGTGGTTCGTCTGCCAATCTTCCTTGGCGTCATCGAGACGTTTCTTGAGGTTGTTGATGATGATCTTGTTGCTTGATTCGGCCTTTCCGTTTTCTTGAGGGTACCTTGGTGCATGTTGAGGTATGCAAGGCAATGTTGTACCTGCCACAAAATTCTCTTGTTTTGTTGTTGATGAACTGATAACCGTTGTCACAGACAATCTCGGATGGAATTCCGAAATGACTAAGGTTGTTCCGTTTGATGAATGATATGACCTCAATGTCTCGGGCTCGTTTGAATGTGATGAGCGACATTTATGTCGCTCTTAGCTTAGGATTTTAAGTTCATTTTATTATAATTTTTGCTTAGTTTTATCGTTTTTAGTTCGTTTATTGCATTTTTGCATTTATCGTAACATTTTCTTGTCTTGCGCATGTTTTAGTCATTTTTGCTCTAAACGTGTCTTTTGTGCGCATTCTCATTGCGTAAGAGTCGTTTTGAGTATTAACATGTTAATAATGTGTCATTATGCTTGTCGACGAGTTATATGTTTTTCGATTTGTAAAAATGTTAAACGAATTAATATTATGATTTTCGAATATTAATAAAATGCTGTACAATTTTATTCAATGTGCTAGGCGAAGCAATCTACTTGGCTGCCCACAAAGTGCACGAACAACGCAGCAAGCGAGCAAGAACATCAGCTATGCATGAGCACTTAAGTAACCACACACGAGCAGCCTAGTGCTCACCAAACAAGCTGCCATAGCAGTAGCTTTGTGCTCACTGATCATGGAAAATCCTAGCACAAAATCAATTTAATCACATCAATCATTCATAAATCAAATCATCAAGTTCCCCTAATTAGGCCCCTAGATTCTCCCCTTTCCCTAACCTAATTCTACTCACTAATCATACTAGAAATCAAGAAATCCATTAATTCTAAACTAGCAAGCATGTAATTGAAAGATTAGGAAGAGAGAATCAAAGATTAGAACAATCAATTGAACAATCAACAAGAGAATTAAGGATCAAAGTAACTAAAGTAAAATCAAGAAGAATTCAAGAATTGAAGGAATTAAAGAACAATCAACAACGATAACAAAAGCAAGAATTAATAAATTGAATTGAATTGCACAAAATTAGAATAAGAGTTTAGAGAATTACAAATTGATGCTTCAATGGAGGAGAGTTTCTCTCTCTAGAAATGCTGAAAAACTAACTTTGAGAATCTCCAAAATGTCAACTAAAATTCTACACAAAATAAAATAAATGAAAAATCTATTTATAAGTTTCCCCAAATAGAAGCCGAAATTCGAAAAAGAGCAGCCCGCGCAACCGTTCGGTCGCACAGACCCTCTGTGCGACCGAACGTGAAAGACCCATTCGAGCAAACACTGAGACCTGTGCAAGCGAAGGCAGCGAAGATCACTTCCTTCGTCATGTGCGATCGAACGAGGAACCCTGTTCGGTCGAATGGGGTTTCTTTGGCTCATATCTCCTCTGCAGTATGATTCGCTCGAACAGAAGGGCCTGTGTGGGCGCACAACTCTTGTTTTCCACCACTTTTCATCATAATCACCTATAAAGCACAAGATGGAACGAAACTTATAAAATTCACACAATAAGCTATAAAAACTATAAAAAATTATAAAAACTAACATAAATTCCTAAGCTAAGAGAGACATAAATGTCGCTCATCACTCACCAAACAAGCTGCGACAGTTCACTTACAACAGTTGTGCACTAAGCTTTGTTGCATCCATTAGCACTCGAACAACCTCACGAACAACAGCTCTTTCAGGCCTCCAATGAGCTCCCTTGCAGCTTCTTGATAGCATCAACAGCCCTGAGTATCACACGCAAGAGCAGGGGCACAGCAGCCACAGCAAACTCGCAACACAAAGCATTGCACGAGCATCACAGTAGCTGTTCAGTTGCCTTCGTTGCAGCCCAAATTCGTGGCTTTACAGCAGCTCTCGTGCTCAACAAAAGCCTCACTTGAGTGCCTTGATTCAAGCCTTGTAGCATCACAATGCAGCAACAACATGAGAATAATAGTGCAGCAAGTACAGTACAACAACACGCAGCAAGTACAGTACAACAACAACACGCAGAACAACAAGGTTGTAGCTGTGCGAGCACACGGCTGTAGCTGTGCGAGCACACAGATTGCCTGTGCGAGCACACAAATCTGCAAAATTGATGCAATGGCTCAGTGGTGATTCGTGCGAACGCACGGCTTCCCTTGTGCGAACACACGGCTGCGCGGAGATGTTTAAATACGAAAATCGCAACATTGTTTAGAACGTAATTTCATTTTCTAATTTTCATATTTTAGAATTAGCTTAGAATTCTAGAGAGAGAATTAGTTTAGGTCTTAGATTAGAGATTAGGATTAGGATTCTTACCTTCAAATGCTTAATTCCTTCTTGAATTCAATCATCAATTTTCAGATTTCTTTTCTCTTTCTCTTCAGCTTTGTTCTTCATTTTTGTTCTTCAAGTTTGATTCAATTTCTACAATTCAAGGTATAATTCTACTTTTCTTTTTGATTTGTTCTTTAATTCTTTAATTGCTTCATTAATTTCGTTTATGCTTTAATTTCATGCTTGAATTCTAGAATTTTTTTCACATTTTGAATGTTCTTGATTTTTCCCCAATTTTTGGATGTTTGAATTTTCTGAATTTTGTTGTTTCAATTAGTTTCTTTAATTCGATTAGTTTCATGAGTAGGATTAATGTTGGTTTAATGTTGATGTTAATCATGGTAATTGAGTAGTTTAGTCTAGAGGTTAGGGTTGAAGCCTTGGGATTGAATTTGGGGAATTATAGGGAAATTCATGATTAATGTTATGATTAAATGTGATTTAGTGATAGGACATCCATGACTAATTGAGTAGTAGTTGCAAATGCTATTTGATTGGATTAGATTGGAATGCATAGGCTAGGTTTTGCAAGACATTGTGAGCCTAATTTGTGCAAGTGAATAGTAGTTCCTATTATATGCAAGTTGTTTAGTCTAGGATTAGGCGAAAGCTCTTCCATAGATTAGACGCTTCGCGTGCTCCATCCGAGAGGTGGCGAGCACGTCATTCGATTCTATTACCCTATATGCTAATTCGTTGCATATTCATGAATGTCTTGACCTTGTTCTTCCTTTGATTCGATTTCCATTGCCGATTCCCGGATCCTCTAGAATTTCTTTATTTGTTTGCATTTCTAGCTTTCATTAGATTAATTCAAAAACTCAAATTTGTATGTATGTGTTTGTTGTTCTTCAAGACGTGGCTCGTTCTTCCTTCAAGTTGCATTCTGCAAAACAAGGTGATGGCGTCAGGGTTGTTTGTTGGTGTGACCAACGGCCCTCCGATGCCTAAGTCAATAATGATAATTAAGAAAAAATTATAAGTAAAGTAAGAAGAGGAAAAATATAGGGGACTTAGCTTTTCTTTTTTTCGTCAAGGTTGTATCTTGTTTGAGTACATCCGATATCGTTTTGAACCGAGATTGTGTCGTGTTGTCCCCAGTTTGGGGATTCCGTCATGATGTCGGGGATACCAGTCTTCCCTGCATGTTAGAAAAACTAAAAAGAGTGGATTTACGAAGTGTTTAGAAATGATACAACTTTAAGTGTGTTGCGTTCCAGCTCCTTGGGATAGGACTTCTGTCCTTGTCGACCAGTTCGCATGCGCCATGACCTGTTCGTCTTACGATTTGATAGGGCCCTTCCCAAGTTGGGGCCAGTTTCCCGTGTCGTTGATCTTTCTTGTTTGGGAAGACCTTGCGTAGAACCCAATCGCCTTGTGGAAAACTCGAGCGCGCACGTTCCGTTTGTAACTGTTGGCAACTGCTTGTTGGTAGGAAGCCATCCTTACTAGTGCTGCTTCTCTAAGTTCGTCAACGGTGTCGATGTCATAGGACAGGACTGAGTCGTTCATTCCTGTCGTCATGAAACTGCTTCTTGATGTGGGGAGATCGACTTCGGGAGGGATGACCACCTCACACCCAAAGACTAAAGAGAAAGGAGTATGTTTGGTTGCTGTGTTGGGTGTCGTCCTGTCAGCCCAAAGAATCATAGGTGGTTCGTCTGCCAATCTTCCTTTGGCGTCATCGAGACGTTTCTTGAGGTTGTTGATGATGATCTTGTTGCTTGATTCGGCCTTTCCGTTTGCTTGAGGGTACCTTGGTGCATGTTGAGGTATGCAAGGCAATGTTGTACCTGCCACAAAATTCTCTTGTTTTGTTGTTGATGAACTGATAACCGTTGTCACAAACAATCTCGGATGGAATTCCGAAATGACTAAGGTCGTTCCGTTTGATGAATGATATGACCTCAATGTCTCGGGCTCGTTTGAATGTGATGAGCGACATTTATGTCGCTCTTAGCTTAGGATTTTAAGTTCATTTTATTATAATTTTTGCTTAGTTTATCGTTTTTAGTTCGTTTATTGCATTTTTGCATTTATCGTAACATTTTCTTGTCTTGCGCATATTTTAGTCGTTTTTGCTCTAAACGTGTCTTTTGTGCGCATTCTCATTGCGTAAGAGTCGTTTTGAGTATTAACATGTTAATAATGTGTCATTATGCTTGTCGACGAGTTATATGTTTTTCGATTTGTAAAAATGTTAAACGAATTAATATTATGATTTTCGAATATTAATAAAATGCTGTACAATTTTATTCAATGTGCTAGGCGAAGCAATCTACTTGGCTGCCCACAAAGTGCACGAACAACGCAGCAAGCGAGCAAGAACATCAGCTATGCATGAGCACTTAAGTAACCACACACGAGCAGCCTAGTGCTCACCAAACAAGCTGCCATAGCAGTAGCTTTGTGCTCACTGATCATGGAAAATCCTAGCACAAAATCAATTTAATCACATCAATCATTCATAAATCAAATCATCAAGTTCCCCTAATTAGGCCCCTAGATTCTCCCCTTTCCCTAACCTAATTCTACTCACTAATCATACTAGAAATCAAGAAATCCATTAATTCTAAACTAGCAAGCATGTAATTGAAAGATTAGGAAGAGAGAATCAAAGATTAGAACAATCAATTGAACAATCAACAAGAGAATTAAGGATCAAAGTAACTAAAGTAAAATCAAGAAGAATTCAAGAATTGAAGGAATTAAAGAACAATCAACAACGATAACAAAAGCAAGAATTAATAAATTGAATTGAATTGCACAAAATTAGAATAAGAGTTTAGAGAATTACAAATTGATGCTTCAATGGAGGAGAGTTTCTCTCTCTAGAAATGCTGAAAAACTAACTTTGAGAATCTCCAAAATGTCAACTAAAATTCTACACAAAATAAAATAAATGAAAAATCTATTTATAAGTTTCCCCAAATAGAAGCCGAAATTCAAAAAAGAGCAGCCCGCGCAACCGTTCGGTCGCACAGACCCTCTGTGCGACCGAACGTGAAAGACCCATTCGAGCAAACACTGAGACCTGTGCAAGCGAAGGCAGCGAAGATCACTTCCTTCGTCATGTGCGATCGAACGAGGAACCCTGTTCGGTCGAATGGGGTTTCTTTGGCTCATATCTCCTCTGCAGTATGATTCGCTCGAACAGAAGGGCCTGTGTGGGCGCACAACTCTTGTTTTCCACCACTTTTCATCATAATCACCTATAAAGCACAAGATGGAACGAAACTTATAAAATTCACACAATAAGCTATAAAAACTATAAAAAAGTATAAAAACTAACATAAAATCCTAAGCTAAGAGAGACATAAATGTCGCTCATCACTCACCAAACAAGCTGCGACAGTTCACTTACAACAGCTGTGCACTAAGCTTTGTTGCATCCATTAGCACTCGAACAACCTCACGAACAACAGCTCTTTCAGCCCTCCAATGAGCTCCCTTGCAGCTTCTTGATAGCATCAACAGCCCTGAGTATCACACGCAAGAGCAGGGGCACAACAGCCACAGCAAACTCGCAACACAAAGCATTGCACGAGCATCACAGTAGCTGTTCAGTTGCCTTCGTTGCAGCCCAAATTCGTGGCTTTACAGCAGCTCTCGTGCTCACCAAAAGCCTCACTTGAGTGCCTTGATTCAAGCCTTGTAGCATCACAATGCAGCAACAACATGAGAATAATAGTGCAGCAAGTACAGTACAACAACACGCAGCAAGTACAGTACAACAACAACACGCAGAACAACAAGGTTGTAGCTGTGCGAGCACACGGCTGCAGCTGTGCGAGCACACAGATTGCATGTGCGAGCACACAAATCTGCAAAATTGATGCAATGGCTCAGTGGTGATTCGTGCGAACGCACGGCTTTCCTTGTGCGAACACACGGGTGCGCGGAGATGTTTAAATACGAAAATCGCAACATTGTTTAGAACGTAATTTCATTTTCTAATTTTCATATTTTAGAATTAGCTTAGAATTCTAGAGAGAGAATTAGTTTAGGTCTTAGATTAGAGATTAGGATTAGGATTCTTACCTTCAAATTCTTAATTCCTTCTTGAATTCAATCATCAATTTTCAGATTTCTTTTCTCTTTCTCTTCAGCTTTGTTCTTCATTTTTGTTCTTCAAGTTTGATTCAATTTCTACAATTCAAGGTATAATTCTACTTTTCTTTTTGATTTGTTCTTTAATTCTTTAATTGCTTCATTAATTTCGTTTATGCTTTAATTTCATGCTTGAATTCTAGAATTTTTTTCACATTTTGAATGTTCTTGATTTTTCCCCAATTTTTGGATGTTTGAATTTTCTGAATTTTGTTGTTTCAATTAGTTTCTTTAATTCGATTAGTTTCATGAGTAGGATTAATGTTGGTTTAATGTTGATGTTAATCATGGTAATTGAGTAGTTTAGTCTAGAGGTTAGGGTTGAAGCCTTGGGATTGAATTTGGGGAATTATAGGGAAATTCATGATTAATGTTATGATTAAATGTGATTTAGTGATAGGACATCCATGACTAATTGAGTAGTAGTTGCAAATGCTATTTGATTGGATTAGATTGGAATGCATAGGCTAGGTTTTGCAAGACATTGTGAGCCTAATTGTGCAAGTGAATAGTAGTTCCTATTATATGCAAGTTGTTTAGTCTAGGATTAGGCGAAAGCTCTTCCATAGATTAGACGCTTCGCGTGCTCCATCCGAGAGGTGGCGAGCATGTCATTCGATTCTATTACCCTATATGCTAATTCGTTGCATATTCATGAATGTCTTGACCTTGTTCTTCCTTTGATTCGATTTCTATTGCCGATTCCCGAATCCTCTAGAATTTCTTTATTTGTTTGCATTTCTAGCTTTCATTAGATTAATTCAAAAACTCAAATTTGTATGTATGTGTTTGTTGTTCTTCAAGACGTGGCTCGTTCTTGCTTCAAGTTGTATTCTGCAAAACAAGGTGATGGTGTCAGGGTTGTCTGTTGGTGTGACCAACGGCCCTCCGATGCCTAAGTCAATAATGATAATTAAGAAAAAATTATAAGTAAAGTAAGAAGAGGAAAAATATAGGGGACTTAGCTTTTCTTTTTGTCGTCAAGGTTGTATCTTGTTTGAGTACACCCGATATCGTTTTGAACCGAGATTGTGTCGTGTTGTCCCCAGTTTGGGGATTCCTTCATGATGTCGGGGATACCAGTCTTCCCTGCATGTTAGAAAAACTAAAAAGAGTGGATTTACGAAGTGTTTAGAAATGATACAACTTTAAGTGTGTTGCGTTCCAGCTCCTTGGGATAGGACTTCTGTCCTTGTCGACCAGTTCGTATGCGCCATGACCTGTTCGTCTTACGATTTGATAGGGCCCTTCCCAAGTTGGGGTCAGTTTCCCATGTCGTTGATCTTTCTTGTTTGGGAAGACCTTGCGTAGAACCCAATCGCCTTGTGGAAAACTCGAGCGCGCACATTCCGTTTGTAACTGTTGGCAACTGCTTGTTGGTAGGAAGCCATCCTTACTAGTGCTGCTTCTCTAAGTTCGTCAACGGTGTCGATGTCATAGGACAGGACTGAGTCGTTCATTCCTGTCGTCATGAAACTGCTTCTTGATGTGGGGAGATCGACTTCGGGAGGGATGACCACCTCACACCCAAAGACTAAAGAGAAAGGAGTATGTTTGGTTGCTGTGTTGGGTGTCGTCCTGTCAGCCCAAAGAATCATAGGTGGTTCGTCTGCCAATCTTCCTTTGGCGTCATCGAGACGTTTCTTGAGGTTGTTGATGATGATCTTGTTGCTTGATTCGGCCTTTCCCTTTGCTTGAGGGTACCTTGGTGCATGTTGAGGTATGCAAGGCAATGTTGTACCTGCCACAAAATTCTCTTGTTTTGTTGTTGATGAACTGATAACCGTTGTCACAAACAATCTCGGATGGAATTCCGAAATGACTAAGGTCGTTCCGTTTGATGAATGATATGACCTCAATGTCTCGGGCTCGTTTGAATGTGATGAGCGACATTTATGTCGCTCTTAGCTTAGGATTTTAAGTTCATTTTATTATAATTTTTGCTTAGTTTATCGTTTTTAGTTCGTTTATTGCATTTTTGCATTTATCGTAACATTTTCTTGTCTTGCGCATATTTTAGTCGTTTTTGCTCTAAACGTGTCTTTTGTGCGCATTCTCATTGCGTAAGAGTCGTTTTGAGTATTAACATGTTAATAATGTGTCATTATGCTTGTCGACGAGTTATATGTTTTTCGATTTGTAAAAATGTTAAACGAATTAATATTATGATTTTCGAATATTAATAAAATGCTGTACAATTTTATTCAATGTGCTAGGCGAAGCAATCTACTTGGCTGCCCACAAAGTGCACGAACAACGCAGCAAGCGAGCAAGAACATCAGCTATGCATGAGCACTTAAGTAACCACACACGAGCATCCTAGTGCTCACCAAACAAGCTGCCATAGCAGTAGCTTTGTGCTCACTGATCATGGAAAATCCTAGCACAAAATCAATTTAATCACATCAATCATTCATAAATCAAATCATCAAGTTCCCCTAATTAGGCCCCTAGATTCTCCCCTTTCCCTAACCTAATTCTACTCACTAATCATACTAGAAATCAAGAAATCCATTAATTCTAAACTAGCAAGCATGTAATTGAAAGATTAGGAAGAGAGAATCAAAGATTAGAACAATCAATTGAACAATCAACAAGAGAATTAAGGATCAAAGTAACTAAAGTAAAATCAAGAAGAATTCAAGAATTGAAGGAATTAAAGAACAATCAACAACGATAACAAAAGCAAGAATTAATAAATTGAATTGAATTGCACAAAATTAGAATAAGAGTTTAGAGAATTACAAATTGATGCTTCAATGGAGGAGAGTTTCTCTCTCTAGAAATGCTGAAAAACTAACTTTGAGAATCTCCAAAATGTCAACTAAAATTCTACACAAAATAAAATAAATGAAAAATCTATTTATAAGTTTCCCCAAATAGAAGCCGAAATTCGAAAAAGAGCAGCCCGCGCAACCGTTCGGTCGCACAGACCCTCTGTGCGACCGAACGTGAAAGACCCATTCGAGCAAACACTGAGACCTGTGCAAGCGAAGGCAGCGAAGATCACTTCCTTCGTCATGTGCGATCGAACGAGGAACCCTGTTCGGTCGAATGGGGTTTCTTTGGCTCATATCTCCTCTGCAGTATGATTCGCTCGAACAGAAGGGCCTGTGTGGGCGCACAACTCTTGTTTTCCACCACTTTTCATCATAATCACCTATAAAGCACAAGATGGAACGAAACTTATAAAATTCACACAATAAGCTATAAAAACTATAAAAAAGTATAAAAACTAACATAAAATCCTAAGCTAAGAGAGACATAAATGTCGCTCATCACTCACCAAACAAGCTGCGACAGTTCACTTACAACAGCTGTGCACTAAGCTTTGTTGCATCCATTAGCACTCGAACAACCTCACGAACAACAGCTCTTTCAGCCCTCCAATGAGCTCCCTTGCAGCTTCTTGATAGCATCAACAGCCCTGAGTATCACACGCAAGAGCAGGGGCACAACAGCCACAGAAAACTCGCAACACAAAGCATTGCACGAGCATCACAGTAGCTGTTCAGTTGCCTTCGTTGCAGCCCAAATTCGTGGCTTTACAGCAGCTCTCGTGCTCACCAAAAGCCTCACTTGAGTGCCTTGATTCAAGCCTTGTAGCATCACAATGCAGCAACAACATGAGAATAATAGTGCAGCAAGTACAGTACAACAACACGCAGCAAGTACAGTACAACAACAACACGCAGAACAACAAGGTTGTAGCTGTGCGAGCACACGGCTGCAGCTGTGCGAGCACACAGATTGCATGTGCGAGCACACAAATCTGCAAAATTGATGCAATGGCTCAGTGGTGATTCGTGCGAACGCACGGCTTTCCTTGTGCGAACACACGGGTGCGCGGAGATGTTTAAATACGAAAATCGCAACATTGTTTAGAACGTAATTTCATTTTCTAATTTTCATATTTTAGAATTAGCTTAGAATTCTAGAGAGAGAATTAGTTTAGGTCTTAGATTAGAGATTAGGATTAGGATTCTTACCTTCAAATTCTTAATTCCTTCTTGAATTCAATCATCAATTTTCAGATTTCTTTTCTCTTTCTCTTCAGCTTTGTTCTTCATTTTTGTTCTTCAAGTTTGATTCAATTTCTACAATTCAAGGTATAATTCTACTTTTCTTTTTGATTTGTTCTTTAATTCTTTAATTGCTTCATTAATTTCGTTTATGCTTTAATTTCATGCTTGAATTCTAGAATTTTTTTCACATTTTGAATGTTCTTGATTTTTCCCCAATTTTTGGATGTTTGAATTTTCTGAATTTTGTTGTTTCAATTAGTTTCTTTAATTCGATTAGTTTCATGAGTAGGATTAATGTTGGTTTAATGTTGATGTTAATCATGGTAATTGAGTAGTTTAGTCTAGAGGTTAGGGTTGAAGCCTTGGGATTGAATTTGGGGAATTATAGGGAAATTCATGATTAATGTTATGATTAAATGTGATTTAGTGATAGGACATCCATGACTAATTGAGTAGTAGTTGCAAATGCTATTTGATTGGATTAGATTGGAATGCATAGGCTAGGTTTTGCAAGACATTGTGAGCCTAATTGTGCAAGTGAATAGTAGTTCCTATTATATGCAAGTTGTTTAGTCTAGGATTAGGCGAAAGCTCTTCCATAGATTAGACGCTTCGCGTGCTCCATCCGAGAGGTGGCGAGCATGTCATTCGATTCTATTACCCTATATGCTAATTCGTTGCATATTCATGAATGTCTTGACCTTGTTCTTCCTTTGATTCGATTTCTATTGCCGATTCCCGAATCCTCTAGAATTTCTTTATTTGTTTGCATTTCTAGCTTTCATTAGATTAATTCAAAAACTCAAATTTGTATGTATGTGTTTGTTGTTCTTCAAGACGTGGCTCGTTCTTGCTTCAAGTTGTATTCTGCAAAACAAGGTGATGGTGTCAGGGTTGTCTGTTGGTGTGACCAACGGCCCTCCGATGCCTAAGTCAATAATGATAATTAAGAAAAAATTATAAGTAAAGTAAGAAGAGGAAAAATATAGGGGACTTAGCTTTTCTTTTTGTCGTCAAGGTTGTATCTTGTTTGAGTACACCCGATATCGTTTTGAACCGAGATTGTGTCGTGTTGTCCCCAGTTTGGGGATTCCTTCATGATGTCGGGGATACCAGTCTTCCCTGCATGTTAGAAAAACTAAAAAGAGTGGATTTACGAAGTGTTTAGAAATGATACAACTTTAAGTGTGTTGCGTTCCAGCTCCTTGGGATAGGACTTCTGTCCTTGTCGACCAGTTCGTATGCGCCATGACCTGTTCGTCTTACGATTTGATAGGGCCCTTCCCAAGTTGGGGTCAGTTTCCCATGTCGTTGATCTTTCTTGTTTGGGAAGACCTTGCGTAGAACCCAATCGCCTTGTGGAAAACTCGATTGCGCACATTCCGTTTGTAACTGTTGGCAACTGCTTGTTGGTAGGAAGCCATCCTTACTAGTGCTGCTTCTCTAAGTTCGTCAACGGTGTCGATGTCATAGGACAGGACTGAGTCGTTCATTCCTGTCGTCATGAAACTGCTTCTTGATGTGGGGAGATCGACTTCGGGAGGGATGACCACCTCACACCCAAAGACTAAAGAGAAAGGAGTATGTTTGGTTGCTGTGTTGGGTGTCGTCCTGTCAGCCCAAAGAATCATAGGTGGTTCGTCTGCCAATCTTCCTTTGGCGTCATCGAGACGTTTCTTGAGGTTGTTGATGATGATCTTGTTGCTTGATTCGGCCTTTCCCTTTGCTTGAGGGTACCTTGGTGCATGTTGAGGTATGCAAGGCAATGTTGTACCTGCCACAAAATTCTCTTGTTTTGTTGTTGATGAACTGATAACCGTTGTCACAAACAATCTCGGATGGAATTCCGAAATGACTAAGGTCGTTCCGTTTGATGAATGATATGACCTCAATGTCTCGGGCTCGTTTGAATGTGATGAGCGACATTTATGTCGCTCTTAGCTTAGGATTTTAAGTTCATTTTATTATAATTTTTGCTTAGTTTATCGTTTTTAGTTCGTTTATTGCATTTTTGCATTTATCGTAACATTTTCTTGTCTTGCGCATATTTTAGTCGTTTTTGCTCTAAACGTGTCTTTTGTGCGCATTCTCATTGCGTAAGAGTCGTTTTGAGTATTAACGTGTTAATAATGTGTCATTATGCTTGTCGACGAGTTATATGTTTTTCGATTTGTAAAAATGTTAAACGAATTAATATTATGATTTTCGAATATTAATAAAATGCTGTACAATTTTATTCAATGTGCTAGGCGAAGCAATCTACTTGGCTGCCCACAAAGTGCACGAACAACGCAACAAGCGAGCAAGAACATCAGCTATGCATGAGCACTTAAGTAACCACACACGAGCAGCCTAGTGCTCACCAAACAAGCTGCCATAGCAGTAGCTTTGTGCTCACTGATCATGGAAAATCCTAGCACAAAATCAATTTAATCACATCAATCATTCATAAATCAAATCATCAAGTTCCCCTAATTAGGCCCCTAGATTCTCCCCTTTCCCTAACCTAATTCTACTCACTAATCATACTAGAAATCAAGAAATCCATTAATTCTAAACTAGCAAGCATGGAATTGAAAGATTAGGAAGAGAGAATCAAAGATTAGAACAATCAATTGAACAATCAACAAGAGAATTAAGGATCAAAGTAACTAAAGTAAAATCAAGAAGAATTCAAGAATTGAAGGAATTAAAGAACAATCAATAACGATAACAAAAGCAAGAATTAATAAATTGAATTGAATTGCACAAAATTAGAAGAAGAGTTTAGAGAATTACAAATTGATGCTTCAATGGAGGAGAGTTTCTCTCTCTAGAAATGCTGAAAAACTAACTTTGAGAATCTCCAAAATGTCAACTAAAATTCTACACAAAATAAAATAAATGAAAAATCTATTTGTAAAATTTCCCCAAATAGAAGCCGAAATTCGAAAAAGAGCAGCCCGCGCAACCGTTCGGTCGCACAGACCCTCTGTGCGACCGAACGTAAAAGACCCATTCGAGAAAACACTAAGACCTGTGCAAGCGAAGGCAGCGAAGATCACTTCCTTCATCATGTGCGATCGAACGAGGAACCCTGTTCGGTCGAATGGGGTTTCTTTGGCTCATATCTCCTCTGCAGTATGATTCGCTCGAACAGAAGGGCCTGTGTGGGCGCACAACTCTTGTTTTCCACCACTTTTCATCATAATCACCTATAAAGCACAAGATGGAACGAAACTTATAAAATTCAAACAAAAAGCTATAAAAACTATAAAAAAGTATAAAAACTAACATAAAATCCTAAGCTAAGAGAGACATAAATGTCGCTCATCACTCACCAAACAAGCTGCGACAGTTCACTTACAACAGTTGTGCACTAAGCTTTGTTGCATCCATTAGCACTCGAACAACCTCACGAACAACAGCTCTTTCAGCCCTCCAATGAGCTCCCTTGCAGCTTCTTGATAGCATAAACAGCCCTGAGTATCACACGCAAGAGCAGGGGCACAGCAGCCACAGCAAACTCGCAACACAAAGCATTGCACGAGCATCACAGTAGCTGTTCAGTTGCCTTCGTTGCAGCCCAAATTTGTGGCTTTACAGCAGCTCTCGTGCTCACCAAAAGCCTCACTTGAGTGCCTTGATTCAAGCCTTGTAGCATCACAATGCAGCAACAACATGAGAATAATAGTGCAGCAAGTACAGTACAACAACACGCAGCAAGTACAGTACAACAACAACACGCAGAACAACAAGGTTGTAGCTGTGCGAGCACACGGCTGCAGCTGTGCGAGCACACAGATTGCCTGTGCGAGCACACAAATCTGCAAAATTGATGCAATGGCTCAGTGGTGAATCGTGCGAACGCACGGCTTCCCTTGTGCGAACACACGGGTGCGCGGAGATGTTTAAATACGAAAATCGCAACATTGTTTAGAACGTAATTTCATTTTCTAATTTTCATATTTTAGAATTAGCTTAGAATTCTAGAGAGAGAATTAGTTTAGGTCTTAGATTAGAGATTAGGATTAGGATTCTTACCTTCAAATTCTTAATTCCTTCTTGAATTCAATCATCAATTTTCAGATTTCTTTTCTCTTTCTCTTCAGCTTTCTTCTTCATTTTTGTTCTTCAAGTTTGATTCAATTTCTACAATTCAAGGTATAATTCTACTTTTCTTTTTGATTGGTTCTTTAATTCTTTAATTGCTTCATTAATTTCGTTTATGCTTTAATTTCATGCTTGAATTCTAGAATTTTTTTCACATTTTGAATGTTCTTGATTTTTCCCCAATTTTTGGATGTTTGAATTTTCTGAATTTTGTTGTTTCAATTAGTTTCTTTAATTCGATTAGTTTCATGAGTAGGATTAATGTTGGTTTAATGTTGATGTTAATCATGGTAATTGAGTAGTTTAGTCTAGAGGTTAGGGTTGAAGCCTTGGTTTTGAATTTGGGGAATTATAGGGAAATTCATGATTAATGTTATGATTAAATGTGATTTAGTGATAGGACATCCTTGACTAATTGAGTAGTAGTTGCAAATGCTATTTGATTGGATTAGATTGGAATGCATAGGCTAGGTTTTGCAAGACATTGTGAGCCTAATTGTGCAAGTGAATAGTAGTTCCTATTATATGCAAGTTGTTTAGTCTAGGATTAGGCGAAAGCTCTTCCATAGATTAGACGCTTTGCGTGCTCCACCCGAGAGGTGGCGAGCATGTCATTCGATTCTATTACCCTATATGCTAATTCGTTGCATATTCATGAATGTCTTGACCTTGTTCTTCCTTTGATTCGATTTCCATTGCCGATTCCCGAATCCTCTAGAATTTCTTTATTTGTTTGCATTTCTAGCTTTCATTAGATTAATTCAAAAACTCAAATTTGTATGTATGTGTTTGTTGTTCTTCAAGACGTGGCTCGTTCTTGCTTCAAGTTGTATTCTGCAAAACAAGGTGATGGCGTCAGGGTTGTCTGTTGGTGTGACCAACGGCCCTCCGATGCCTAAGTCAATAATGATAATTAAGAAAAAATTATAAGTAAAGTAAGAAGAGGAAAAATATAGGGGACTTGGCTTTTCTTTTTGTCGTCAAGGTTGTATCTTGTTTGAGTACACCCGATATCGTTTTGAACCGAGATTGTGTCATGTTGTCCCCAGTTTGGGGATTCCGTCATGATGTCGGGGATACCAGTCTTCCCTGCATGTTAGGAAAACTAAAAAGAGTGGATTTACGAAGTGTTTAGAAATGATACAACTTTAAGTGTGTTGCGTTCCAGCTCCTTGGGATAGGACTTCTGTCCTTGTCGACCAGTTCGTATGCGCCATGACCTGTTCGTCTTACGATTTGATAGGGCCCTTCCCAAGTTGGGGCCAGTTTCCCATGTCGTTGATCTTTCTTGTTTGGGAAGACCTTGCGTAGAACCCAATCGCCTTGTGGAAAACTCGAGCGCGCACGTTCCGTTTGTAACTGTTGGCAACTGCTTGTTGGTAGGAAGCCATCCTGACTAGTGCTGCTTCTCTAAGTTCGTCAACGGTGTTGATGTCATAGGACAGGACTGAGTCGTTCATACCTGTCGTCATGAAACTATTTCTTGATGTGGGGAGATCGACTTCGGGAAGGATGACCACCTCACACCCAAAGACTAAAGAGAAAGGAGTATGTTTGGTTGTTGTGTTGGGTGTCGTCCTGTCAGCCCAAAGTATCATAGGTGGTTCGTCTGCCCATCTTCCTTTGGCGTCATCGAGACGTTTCTTGAGGTTGTTGATGATGATCTTGTTGCTTGATTCGGCCTTTCCGTTTGCTTGAGGGTACCTTGGTGCATGTTGAGGTATGCAAGGCAATGTTGTACTTGCCACAGAATTCTCTTGTTTTGTTGTTGATGAACTGATAACCGTTGTCACAGACAACCTCGGATGGAATTCCGAAATGACTAAGGTCGTTCCGTTTGATGAATGATATGACCTCAATGTCTCGGGCTCGTTTGAATGTGATGAGCGACATTTATGTCGCTCTTAGCTTAGGATTTTAAGTTCATTTTATTATAATTTTTGCTTAGTTTTATCGTTTTTAGTTCGTTTATTGCATTTTTGCATTTATCGTAAAATTTTCTTGTCTTGCGCATATTTTAGTCGTTTTTGCTCTAAACGTGTCTTTTGTGCGCATTCTCATTGCGTAAGAGTCGTTTTGAGTATTAACGTGTTAATAATGTGTCATTATGCTTGTCGACGAGTTATATGTTTTTCGATTTGTAAAAATGTTAAACGAATTAATATTATGATTTTCGAATATTAATAAAATGCTGTACAATTTTATTCAATGTGCTAGGCGAAGCAATCTACTTGGCTGCCCACAAAGTGCACGAACAACGCAGCAAGCGAGCAAGAACATCAGTTATGCATGAGCACTTAAGTAACCACACACGAGCAGCCTAGTGCTCACCAAACAAGCTGCCATAGCAGTAGCTTTGTGCTCACTGATCATGGAAAATCCTAGCACAAAATCAATTTAATCACATCAATCATTCATAAATCAAATCATCAAGTTCCCCTAATTAGGCCCCTAGATTCTCCCCTTTCCCTAACCTAATTCTACTCACTAATCATACTAGAAATCAAGAAATCCATTAATTCTAAACTAGAAAGCATGGAATTGAAAGATTAGGAAGAGAGAATCAAAGATTAGAACAATCAATTGAACAATCAACAAGAGAATTAAGGATCAAAGTAACTAAAGTAAAATCAAGAAGAATTCAAGAATTGAAGGAATTAAAGAAAAATCAACAACGATAACAAAAGCAAGAATTAATAAATTGAATTGAATTGCACAAAATTAGAAGAAGAGTTTAGAGAATTACAAATTGATGCTTCAATGGAGGAGAGTTTCTCTCTCTAGAAATACTGAAAAACTAACTTTGAGAATCTCCAAAATGTCAACTACAATTCTACACAAAATAAAATAAATGAAAAATCTATTTATAAGTTTCCCCAAATAGAAGCCGAAATTCGAAAAAGAGCAGCTCGCGCAACCGTTCGGTCGCACAGACCCTCTGTGCGACCGAACGTAAAAGACCCATTCGAGCAAACACTGAGACCTGTGCAAGCAAAGGCAGCGAAGATCACTTCCTTCGTCATGTGCGATCGAACGAGGAACCCTGTTCGGTCGAATGGGGTTTCTTTGGCTCATATCTCCTCTGCAGTATGATTCGCTCGAACAGAAGGGCCTGTGTGGGCGCACAACTCTTGTTTTCCACCACTTTTCATCATAATCACCTATAAAGCACAAGATGGAACGAAACTTATAAAATTCACACAAAAAGCTATAAAAACTATAAAAAAGTATAAAAAATAACATAAAATCCTAAGCTAAGAGAGACATAAATGTCGCTCATCACTCACCAAACAAGCTGCGACAGTCCACTTACAGCAGCTGTGCACTAAGCTTTGTTGCATCCATTAGCACTTGAACAACCTCATGAACAACAGCTCTTTTAGCCCTCCAATGAGCTCCCTTGCAGCTTCTTGATAGCATCAACAGCCCTGAGTATCACACGCAAGAGCAGGGGCACAGCAGCCACAGCAAACTCGCAACACAAAGCATTGCACGAGCATCACAGTAGCTGTTCAGTTGCCTTCGTTGCAGCCCAAATTCGTGGCTTTACAGCAGCTCTCGTGCTCACCAAAAGCCTCACTTGAGTGCCTTGATTCAAACCTTGTAGCATCACAACGCAGCAACAACATGAGAATAATAGTGCAGCAAGTACAGTACAACAACACGCAGCAAGTACAGTACAACAACAACACGCAGAACAACAAGGTTGTAGCTGTGCGAGCACACGGCTGCAGCTGTGCGAGCACACAGATTGCCTGTGCGAGCACACAAATCTGCAAAATTGATGCAGTGGCTCAGTGGTGATTCGTGCGAACGCACGGCTTCCCTTGTGCGAACACACGGCTGCGCGGAGATGTTTAAATACGAAAATCGCAACATTGTTTAGAACGTAATTTCATTTTCTAATTTTCATATTTTAGAATTAGCTTAGAATTCTAGAGAGAGAATTAGTTTAGGTCTTAGATTAGAGATTAGGATTAGGATTCTTACCTTCAAATTCTTAATTCCTTCTTGAATTCAATCATCAATTTTCAGATTTCTTTTCTCTTTCTCTTCAGCTTTGTTCTTCATTTTTGTTCTTAAAGTTTGATTCAATTTCTACAATTCAATGTATAATTCTACTTTTCTTTTTGATTTGTTCTTTAATTCTTTAATTGCTTCATTAATTTCGTTTATGCTCTAATTTCATGCTTGAATTCTAGAGTTTGTTTCACATTTTGAATGTTCTTGATTTTTCCCCGATTTTTGGATGTTTGAATTTTCTGAATTTTGTTGTTTCAATTAGTTTCTTTAATTCGATTAGTTTCATGAGAAGGATTAATGTTGGTTTAATGTTGATGTTAATCATGGTAATTGAGTATTTTAGTCTAGAGGTTAGGGTTGAAGCCTTGGGATTGAATTTGGGGAATTATAGGGAAATTCATGATTAATGTTATGATTAAATGTCATTTAGTGATAGGACATCCATGACTAATTGAGTAGTAGTTGCAAATGCTATTTGATTGGATTAGATTGGAATGCATAGGCTAGGTTTTGCAAGACATTGTGAGCCTAATTTGTGCAAGTGAATAGTAGTTCCTATTATATGCAAGTTGTTTAGTCTAGGATTAGGCGAAATCTCTTCCATAGATTAGACGCTTCGCGTGCTCCATCCGAGAGGTGGCGAGCACGTCATTCGACTCTATTCCCCTATATGCTAATTCGTTGCATATTCATGAATGTCTTGACCTTGTTCTTCCTTTGATTCGATTTCCATTGCCGATTCCCGAATCCTCTAGAATTTCTTTATTTGTTTGCATTTCTAGCTTTCATTAGATTAATTCAAAAAATCAAATTTGATTCGAACTAGCTTGTGAACGCATAGATTGAATAGTTAAACATATCCATTCCTATGGGACGATCCCTATGCTTGCCGCTATAGTCCATATAGCCGGTTAGTTTAGTGGTTTATAAATTATGTTGGGTTAGGTGGAATTCTATTCAACAACAGAAAAACAGCCGATCAAAATGGCTCTGCTTCGATCCATTTGGAGAAGTAATCCGTCAATGCCAACATGAAGACGCGTTGTCCTAAAGCTTGTGGCAAGAGGCCCACTATGTCCATTCCCCACTTCATGAGGGCCAGGGAGACAAGATGGGATTAAGTTCTGCGCAAGGTTGATGATAGATGGATGCGAACCGCTGGCATGAATCGCATTTCTTGGCGGAGGTGATTGCGTCTTTCTTCATAGTTGGCCAAAAGTATCCCATGGTTAGGGTTTTGTGGGCTAAGCTTCGTCCTCCGGCATGGTTTCTGCATTCGCCATCATGGATGTTTCTCAATGTCAACTCGATCTCGTCGTGATCTAGGCTTCTAAGATATGGTCCAGCAACTAACTTCCTGAACATTACCCCATGGATTAGGATGAATATGAAGGCTTTCATACGGAAGGATTTTTCGTGAGTGATTTCAGGTGGGATGGTATGGTGATGTTTGAGCCAGTGTATGTAGGGATCGTGCCATGATGTGGGAGTTTGAGTCGGTGATGACTGTTCATTGATGGGTAAGGTTTCTTTTGTGATGGTTAGGTACATTAGGTGGACTACAGGGATGGAGGTGAGCTTGGGTTTGATGTTTGAGCCAAGGTTATCTAAGGCGTTAGACTAAGTATTTTGATCTCTTGGTATTTGTTGCAGGGTGCACGAGTCGAATTTGCTGACGAGCCTTTTGGCTACCTCTAAGTAGGCTTGCATCTTGGAATCTTTTGCTGCACATGAACCGCTAATCTGACTAATAATCAACAATGAATCACAACTTACCTAAAGTCGTCGAATGCTCATGTCAAGTGCTAATGACAATCCCAAGATCAAGGCTTCGTACTCCGCCTCATTGTTGGTAGCTTTGAACTCGCAACAGGTTGTACTATGGTGTCCCCTTGTGGCGACTTTAGCACAATACCTAGACCTGTCCCCCGTATGTTGGAGGAGCCGTCAGTGTACAGAGTCCATGTCGATGAGAGTCCATCATTGATTAGTACGTTGACTTCCTTGTCGACTTCATGTTGGATGCTTGGGCTGAAGTCAGCCACAAAATCCGCTAGAGCCTGCGACTTGATGGCTGTGCGAGGTTCACACCTGATGTTGTAGCAATCTAACTGTATTGCCCATTTAGACATCCTGCCAGATAACTCAAGTTTCCTCATGATCGACTTCATATGATAGTTAGTTCTAACAGTTATAGGGTGACATCCGAAATAAGGACGTAGTTTAGTAGATGCGACAATTAATGCAAGTAAAAGTTTTTCAAGATGTGAGTACCTCGTTTCGGCTCTAACTAATGACCTACTGACATAGTAGAGGGGTAATTGTTTGCTGTCTTCTTCTCGTACTAAGACCGCGCTAATGGTCGACTCCATGAGTGCAAGATACACCTATAATTCTTCTTTGTCCTTTGGTTTTGACAGCAACGGGGGCTCCGATAGGTACTGCTTGAGTTGTTGCAGCGCAACTTCGTGTTGGTCGGTCCAGCTGAACTTCTCGTTCTTCCTGAGGATGTCATAAAATAATTTGCACTTGTCTGACGACCTGGAGATGAAGCGATTGAGAGCAGCCACTCGTCCTGCTAACTTTTGCACGTCCTTCTGGCTTCGTGGCGACTGTAGATTGATAATTGCTGGGACCTGGTCGGGACTAGCTTCGATGCCTTTTTGGGTGACCATGTAGCCTAGGAACTTTCCAAAGGAGACTCCGAACGAGCACTTAGTGGGGTTGAGTTTCATGTTGTATTCTCGTAAGACGTCGTAGGCTTGCTGGAGATGTGAAATGTGGTCTGAAGCTTTTTTGAATTTTACCAGCATGTCGTCAATGTAAACTTCCATGGTATCTGCCAACTGTTTCCTGAACATTTTATTGACGAGACGCTGATAGGTCGCGTCGCCGTTCCTTAAGCCGAAGAGCATGACTTTGTAATAGTAGGTTCCTCGCTCTGTGATGAAGGCGATCTTCTCCTGATCGTCTGGGTGCATCAGAATCTGGTTATACCCCTTGAAAGCGTCCATTAAGGTGAGCATCTCGTGCCCGGCAGTGGCATCTACCATGGCGTCAATGTGGGGTAATGGGAAGGAGTCTTTAGGGCATGCTTTGTTGATGTCGGTGAAGTCTATGAAAACACGCCATTTCCCGTTCTTCTTTCTTACCACTACAACGTTGGCCAACCAATCTGGGTATTTGACTTCCCTGATCTTCCTGGTGTCTAGTAGCTGCTGGACCTCATTGTTGATGATCTGGTTGCGTTCTTAGGAAAACTTTCGTCGTTTCTATTTGACGGGTTTATGATGTGGGTCAACACTGAGCTTGTGAGTAATGACGTCTAGACTGATACCTGGCATGTCCTCGTGGGACCATGCGAAACAATCTGCATTGGATTTGAGAAATGTTATAAGCTCCGACCTGATGATGTCAGGCACGTCGCATCCAATAAAGACGACTTGCTCTGGCTTAGCAGGATCCAAGATGACTTCGTCGAGCTGTTCACACTTAGGTTCTTTGTGACCTGTCCGGTCGGAACTGGACTGTAGTTGCTATAATGAGGACTTGTTGGTGGATGAGGGCTTCAGGGCCGCTTTATAACGCTCTTTGGATTCTTGCTGGTCTCCTTTGATTTCCTGGACCCCTCATCGAGTCGGGAACTTGATGGTTTGGTGGTATGTCGATGGGATGGCCTTCATGTCGTGGATCCATGGCCTGCCCAAGATAATATTGTAAGATGAAGGGCAATCAATAACACAAAATTTTACATGTTGGTTGACCCCTTGCGCGTAGACGGGTAGAGTGACTTCTCCAAAGGTAGTCTTTGCTTTGCCGCTGAATCCTACCAAGACTGTGGAATTTTTGACGACATATGTGTTTGGGTTAAGCCCCATCTCCTTAAGGGCATCGATTATCATAACATTGGTCGAACTGCCGTTGTCGACCAGGACTCGTTTGATCATACAGTTTCCAACGGGGATTGATATTACCAGACCGTCATGATGTTTATCGGAGATGTCACCTGCATCAGATTCGTCAAAAGTTATGGGAGTTCGGTGTTTTGCGGCTACAGCTCGAGTCGATCTGTCGATCTCGCTTTCTCGAGCATGCCTATTTGCTGCAGAATAAGTCAAACCACAAACGTCAGAACCTCCAGTAATAAAATTTACAGTTTTAGTATGAGGGGGAGGTGAAGGAGGTCGAGAAGTAGATTTGTAGTTGTCTTATTACGCCACGAGCTTTGTCTGACATAACGTCCTTGAGGTATCCGTTCTTCAATAAGTAAGCAACTTCTCTTCTTAATGCTACGCACTCATTGGTAGTGTGACCAATGTCGGCATGGAAGTCACACCACTTCGAGGGATCTTTCTTCGAGTCAGGTTTGCAGGATTTCGGCGGCCATTATACTACCTTCCCCATCTTCGAAAGGTGGTTCATCAGACCTACAGTTTCAACACAAAAAGAATATTCGTTAATTCTTGGGGGCAGGTCGGGACTGTTCTTCCAGTCGGAGTCGTCGTCCCCTTCCACCACTGCTACGTGTTGAGGTCGAGAATAAGGGAAAGGACGGTCATTGCTTCTTTTGGGGTAAGGTAGTCGTCTGTCCGTCTTGGTGTAGTCGTTGGTTCCCTTCCTGTAGTAGAGAGTTTCTTCCAACCTGACTTGGGCCATTGCTTTGGCTTGGGCATCTTCAAACGTCTTGCATGGATATTTGATTAGATCTCTCCATAGTTCGGTCTCGCCATACAATCCTTGCCTGAACGCTTCGATTGCAGTTGGGACATCGCATTCCGGAACAGTCACCTTCTCCCTGATGAATCGAGCTATTGAGCACACGGTATAGATCGCTTGTCTGCTTCTCTAAACCTCTGCTGCTAGCAAACTGCTGGTTGAACATGTTGTCGAGATGGGAAAAGGAAGTGATGCATCCGTTTGGCAGGCTGGTTAACCCCTTCAAGGCGGGCCCAATCAGTGTCGACTTGAATCCTTTACAAAGACTAGCCTCCCTCAGGTGCTTGGGAACTGGGATCCACTTTATCCGCTGCTTGTATGTCAAGATATGCTCCCTAGGTCGGTTGTTCCAGCATACATGGGCATATTACGTGGGCTAAACCGCTTCGGGTTGTCAATTGCATCGATGGGGTCAGCATATGGTGAGTCGGCATAGCTATCTAGGATGACTTCTTTGATTGGTGTCGGTACTCCAGGGATTTTGTTTATCATGGTCATGATTTGTTGGAGTTGGTGGTTGGTATTTTCGCAGATACTATTGAGCACTGGAACGAGGGGGCTAAATGTTTCGGGGACTCTGGCTTGAAGGTGTTGGTAGTAGGTGTTTTGTGGATACATGTTGTGAGGTTAATGAGGACTGAATTGAGGGACTACTTGTTGCATGAAGGGAGGTGTCCCCAGGGTCGCGTTGGTACCTGCAACATAAGGGAAAGGAGTTACAAAACCATGACTAACCGGAACATTTGACCTATTAGGAGTGTTGTATAGGGAATACTTTCGAGAGGAGTACGAGCGCATCGGAGTGTGTGGGAACAATGCTTGTGGTGCTTGACTGGCCAAGGGAACCGCCATTATATGAGGGGGTGCTCCTGGTGCTGAGGTGACTAGGTTGACAACGGGTTGGACGACCTGTTAAGAGAAGAGCTTATCCCAGGGCACTTGGGTCGTCGGTGTTGGTCTCGGCGCTAGAGCCGAGACGGGTAGGGGCATCGACATGGTTACCATTGGACGATACACGGGATTGGAGACGGGTCCCGAGACCATGGTGGATGTCGTCATGCCGACTTGAGATGAGGTGACTTGGGTAGGAGTTGTAGCAGCAACGATCGTTGATGTACCTGCAGAAAATGTTTGAGTTGGAGGTGGAGGCAGCCAACTCGGATTCGAGCGCGGCTGACTTGGCAGTGGATCAAATTCACGGATCTGCTCGAGGACCGGGCCTCTAGGCTCGCCGAAAGGCACATGGAGGGGATGGTCAGGGGCGATGTCGAGGTCCAGGCGGCGGCTCAGCCCAGAGGCGTCTCGCCGGTACTAGAACCTAGACCCGTTGGCAATGGAGGCCGCAGATCTAACTTGGGAGTGCAAGGCCTCATTTTCCTATGGAGGATGTTGATGCACTACTCCATGGCTTACAAACGACGAGTGATGTCGTTGGATGAACTAGCATTTCCGGCCATGGTGCTTGGGTTGAAATTATCGAGCTGCTTTTGATTGTCAGCCCCACGGTGGGCGCCGAGTTGTTTTGGGCAAATTCTACGTAGAGTCGAACTTGCCTTGAGGATGGTTCTAACAATAGATTGAGCTAGATAATGTAAGGTAATGATAATAAGTCGTAAAAGCATGAAATGAGAGTATTATTATTGGTAAGAAGTTCGTATCTGTAAACTGATTCATCCAAGCCATTTTATAGGTTTTACATGATAAATTGTAACTCCTTAACATTAAATACACATAATTAGACATTAAGTAGGTAACTAGGGCTTCTTGAAACGGTTCGTAACCGCTTCTCTTTCCTTAGACGTTTTGAGCAAGTTGGAAAGATGCACCGTCGTGCCTTGCTGGCAGCCATGTGTACTCCATGTTGGCATATCTGGCCACGTCACCAAGAGGGTATTTTCCTCCCTAACACGTATCATAGTCCGTAAACTCAACTCCCTTAGACTCTTCTCTCTAGAACAAGGAGCTTCACTTAGCTTAGCACCATCATCTATAATCCTCCCACTCCTAGTCACAACGGCATACATTTGCTGAGGAGGTGCTTGACCTTGGGGTGGGAGACTAGTATGCACTTGATGCTTTTTGATGGTGCTATCAAGTTGAGCTAGTTAAGTTTCAATCATTTTAAGGTGAGTATTGGATTGCTTGAATCCATCTTCAAATTCCACATTTTTCTTGGCTTGCGCCCCCACAAACGACTCCATGAGAGCCTCAAGGTTAGACTTGGTAGGCGGGAGCGGTGGAGGAGCATTGCCATACCAGGTTGGATTCTGTGGAAATTAATTGCCATAGGTCCTAGGCACATTGAATCCGGGAGGAGGAATTTTGGAACCACCATATTGGCTTCCCGAATTCAACGGATAGCCCCCACTAGAAACACCCCTATATTGCCGATATTGATAGTTGTAACCCCCTCCACCTTTTTGGTTTGGGTTATAACTACCTTGATTGAATTGAGTTTGATTACCCAGGCCATGAGGTTAATTATAGGAAGCTTGGCCTTGATAGCCTTGCGCCCTATAGTTATCCCGACCTTGATTATCAAACCCTCCTCCTTAGCCGTGGCCTTGGTAGGATCCACTTTGATAACTAGCATGCATAGGAGGGCCTCTAGGTGCTTGCCTACTAATGTTTTGGTTCGGGGGACCATCATATCTAGGCCTCTAATTCATAGCATTTGCATATTTCACATCAAATTCTTGCTCATAAAGAGAGCCATGTTCAACATATGAAACATTATGCAACAAATGGCACATGCTAGGGAAATGACCATGCTCACCACAAATATCACAAAAAGATGTATCAAGTGGCATTGTGTTGTAGGAACTAACTTTGCCCTTCCCTTTTGTGAGAAGGGTGGCCTATGGTGGAGGCATTGTTGATGGAGATGGTGGTTGACTCGGAGTACTCTCAAGAATCTCAACTTCTCAAGCCTTGACCTAAGCTTCTCAATTATGTTAGCTTGCTCCAAAGCGAAAGCCGAACCCTTGCCATCTTCATACTTCCCCTTGCTATCATAATTCCTAGTCCCCACATGCCATGCTTGGTAGTTTTGCATGACATCTTCGATTATCTCCTCAATTTGGTCCTCCGTCTTATTCATAATTGGACCACCCGCCCCCGCATCAAGACTTGTTTTGGAGGTTGGGCTAAGTCCCAAGTAGAAAGTTTGTAGGAGGATCCACTTAGGGATTCCGTGGTGAGGGCACTCCCTATGGTATTCCTTGAATCGTTCCCAAGCCTCAATTAGGGATTCATCACGCTTTTGCTCAAAGGATTGAATTTTGTGCCTATACTCCGTCGTCTTCCCATGCGAGTAGAACTTGCTAAGGAATGCACTTGTCACTTCGTTCCAAGTCCTTAGTGAATTTGGCTTGACCTTTTTGTCAAGACAATCACTTGCTCGCCCCAATAGAGAAAACCGGAATAGCTTCAACCTAACATATTCGGAAGTCACCCCGTTGTACTTAATAGTATCGCAATAATGTTCAAATTGTTTCCAGTGTTCATGAGACGATTCAATACATTTTCCACAAAACGGGTGACTTTGAACCAAGGTAATCAACGCGGGCCTTATCTCAAAGTTGTTGGCATTAGTGGTCGAGGCTTGTATGCCACAAGTTGCCTCAAAGGCTCCCGGTATGCCCAAGTTCTTAACCGGAAGAGTCATTCTATCAATGGTTGGACTTGATGGATCTTGATTCGGATCTTCACTCAAAGGATCAAACCGATTGTAGCTCGATGAACGGTTTGGATACGTCTTAAGCTCCGCAAAGTCCTCTCTAACTCTAGGTCGAGAGGGTAGAGAGGCCTATGACGAGTTCGCCCCCTATCTTGCACAAAAACTCAAACCAACCGTGAGCAATGAAAAAGAAAACTAAAGCAATAACAAAAAAAATTGGTCTTTTTGGTTAAACTGGACTCGATTAATACTAAACTCAAGAACAACAATCGTTCCCCGGCAACGGTGCCATTTTTACGAGGCTTTTTCCGTTTCGTTGAAAACGGAATCTACCTATCAAACAATATTTGTAAAATTCTTAAACCGGAACACTATATGAGTTATAGCGGTAAGTTCAAGTATCGTCCCAAGAGAACGGTTCGTTTTCGAGTTTATGGATCAAGCTAGTTTAGAAGACTAATTTCAAGAATTCGACACAACTAAGGACATCAAAAGAATTATGCAATCAATTATAAAGGAGCTAGGGTATAGGGGAAAAACAAGATGCTATGCAATCATGGCAATGCAAGGACATTCAAATTAGGTAGCAACTAACGAATATGATCCGGCACCCCTTTCGGTTAGCGAACCTTGCCAAAACCAAGCCTAAGATACGCTTTAGCGTCACCCTAGAATTAGTATGGGAATCTAGATCACCTAGTTACTTCAAATCCAACATAAATCCTCAATCTCTTGACAAATCCATGAAGGAAGACCCAATTCTACCGACTAGCCTAGCATTTGCAACTACCAAGCTATTCAAACATGGAATCCCAAAAATTGCATATCAAGCTTTAATTGCATCAACAATTTTACATAATACCTCTAAGTTCCCCAATTAATCCCCAGTTATCACCCCTAACCCTAACTAAAAATCTACCCACTACTCATTATACTAAGGAATGAAATCAAAGAATTTCATTTAGCCATGGAATTGGAGAACTAAATTGAAAAGCAAGCTAGCAATTGAAATTGAATAGATGAAGAGAATCAAAGGCAAAATCAATCAACAATCAACAAACAATCAACAAATTCAACATTTTTACAAATCGAAAAACATATTATTCTTCGACAAGCGTAATGACACATTATTAACACGCTAATACTCAAAACGACCCTTGCACAATTAGAATGCGCACAAAAGGCACGTTTAGAGCATAAACGACTAAAATGTACGCAAAACAAGAAAATGTTACGATTAATGCAAAAATGCGATAAACGAACTAAAAACGATAAAATTAAGCAATAATAATAAGATGCTAATAAAATTAACTAAAATCCTAAGCTAAGAGCGACATAAATGTCGCTCATCAGAGTGATGTATAAATAATTTGTCCAAAAGCCGTTATTTATAGTGATCTGAATATTGTAGATTTTCCATAAACCTTAAAACGACAAGGATTAGAAAACTAGAATTAGGAAGAGAGGCCTAGAGTCCACAAATGACTCAACCGGTCGTTTGGAAGATTTTTGGCACAAGTAACCTACATAGAAATGTTATTTGGCGCTAGGTTGGCCCATACGCGCTTCCACGCGCTAGCTTCCTTGCTTGCGGGCTGGTGCTGCTAGCTTGTGCGTTGGCCCATGGGCCCTGGCCTGGCGTTAGCGCTAGGCTGCCTTGCATTGGCCCATGCGCTAGCGCTTGGCTAGCGCACGCTCTCCATGGGCCGTGATACACGCGACCTTTAGGCCCGTGCTTCCGGCTCATGGATCGAGCTTTGCGTTTCCAATTTGACTTCTAATTCGGGTAATATATACGATTCTAACAATATTTTTGTTTCCGAAATTATTTCTGATTCGAACAATATTTTTGTTTCGTGTAATATTTCTATTTCAGATAATATTTTCCTTTCCGGCAATATCTTCTTTTCAGACAAATATTCTCGTTTTTGCCTTTTGATGGTTTGTGAAGGAAATAATGCCCTTGGTCGAAGTATGCATTCAATGCAATGTCTAATAAATGCGGTTCAATATTAATTATACATATTAATAATTCATTGAGATCAAGTGAGCTGTATGCCTAGCTAGAGGCCGCTTCAGTTCAAGTGGAATTAATAGTATTAATCCACAGCTTACTCTTGACTGAACCCGTAATGTTACACAAATAGTACGTGAACGGATCAAGTATTTAAGTGAATTAAATACTCCATTTATGGATATTCGAAATCGATGGATCTCGGTTCCAATGGGAGCTGAAATCGTCAAAGGCAAATTATGAATACTCCGGAAACGATGATATTGCCGGAAACGGAAATATGGATCGTATCAGAAATATAAATATTATCCAAGTCGTAGATGTTGCCGGAAACGGAAACATGGTACGAATCGGAAAATATTATCGGAAATGGAAATATTGCCGGAATCGGAAATATTGCTGGAAACGGAAATATTGTCAGAATCGCAAATATTATCGGAATCGGAAAATAATTCCGGAATCGGAAATATTAAATATTTGTTCGAAACGGAAATTAATTCCGGAATCGGAAATATTAAATATTGTTTGAATCGGAACTGAAGTCCGAAATCTGAAAATTAATCGGAAGCGCGTCGTACTGCAATATTGTCAGAATCGGAAATATTATCGGAATCGGAAAATAATTCCGGAATCGGTAATATTAAATATTTGTTCGAAACGGAAATTAATTCCGGAATCGGAAATATTAAATATTGTTCGAATCAGAAGTGAATTCTGAAATCGGAAAATTATTCGGAAGCGCGTCGTACGAAATAAACATCGGACGAGCCTGCTAGACGCAAGGCCCAGCACGAAGCCAGGCCTGCGCCTAGCAAGCCCATGCGCGCAAGGCAACACAGCAAGCCAAGGCACGCAGGCCCAGCCAAGCAGCACGCAAGGCCAGGCCCAACGCGCAAGGCAACTGGCGCGCCCAAAGAAGTGGGCTGCGCGCAACGCTGTGGGCCGAGCTTCTCCGTGCGCGTGCGCGTCCAGCACCCCTCGTGGGCTGTGCGTGCGTGTGTGCGTTGAGTTCATGCATGCGTCGAATCCTTAAACGATTAGGATTAGATAAAGATTAATTTACCTATATTTACTAGAGTTAGTTGTTTAATTAAACAATAACTTATTAGTTTTAATTAATGTCTAATTCTAATAGTATTCGATTAATTGAAACCTAGTAGACTTCTAATTCCATTATTCCAACCCTATAAATAGGTGATGGCATTCACAATTTATAATCACTCCAATTCAAGTATTCACATAATTTTTAAGGATTAAAACTAACATTAATTTGCCACAAATTATTCGAATAAACTTAAAATCTTAGGTGCAATTCTAGTTAATTAAATCTAAGGCGGATCCGAACGTGTTTTGGACTATCTACGGAGGGACGACACTTGGAGTTCTAAACTTGTTCTTGTTCGGTTCGGGAGCAGCTAGGGAGGGCATGCTACAAAGAGTATGCATCCTCAATTATGCTAATTGTTATGTGGCAATTAATTTGGATTTCTAGCTTTATGGTTTTTCCGCATGAAATATATATGCTTTCACTAGTGGAAAAAACCCCTATTGTAGCCGCCTTGTTGAGGGGGGCATACATAAGCGCGCCTCAATAGCCACTTAGTCAACGTGGGTCAAATATTTTACTAACAGGTTGGGGCGGGCTTTTGTGGTGTTCGCTTCTACAGAAGCTGTTGAAGGGGGCTTTTATAGCCCGCCTCATTAGGCAGAATCTGTTGAAGGGGGATTTTAATTGCCCGCCTCAATAGACAATAGCTGTTGAAGGGGGCTTTTAATTGCCTGCCTCAACAGGCACATTAAATTTTAAAACAATTAAAACACCGCCAAAGAAGATAAGATCTCGTACCTATCCTCACCGACAATCCCTTCACATCGATCTCTGCGAGTCCGCACCTATCCTCACCGCGCGGCTCCACCACCACCATCACCACCACCACCTTCCTCACCGCGCGGCTCCACCACCACCATCTGAAGGCGAGTTCCCCCCGACCGTCGTCTTTCCTACCTCCGTGCGACTCTGTTTCACACAATCGATCTGTCAAGCTAGGTTAGTTTCTATTCGCAATTATTTGGTAATAATCCTCTTTTTTCTCGTGCATTTTACACTTCATTTCATTTTTGTTTGATTTCCCTTGTTCATCGACCTGTATTTTTTGTGAAATATTATTTATTGCTAAAATTAGGTCTTTCAATTGTAAACTGTAAAAGAGGATTGAATTATTTATCTGGTCATTGTAATCGAGTTTAGTGTTTATTCAGTTTTTTTGTTGATGTTGTATGACATAAATGGTTGCTACATTTTGAGTCTCACAAACAAGATTGCCTTTCCATTAATGCACAGAGCAGCATTCTGTGAGGAAGGGTTTCCTGAATCCATTTGCGATCTTCGTCATTCCTACAATATTGTTGTTATTGAGGTAATTTCAATTTCCACCTACCACCATTTTTATCCTAAATCTTGTTAACTTGTATGATTTTATTCCTTTTAATTTCTTTAATTTGGGGTTATTGTTTTTGTTGCAAAATTGACTGTGAATTATTATTTTCTTCCACTTAGGTTTTGGGTACACCGATTTTACTAGATATTAAGGTTGACTACTTGATTGGTGATATGGGTTTTGTGTCTAAATGATGAAGGCCTCTTGTAATGTCCTTCACAGTTCTTTTTCCTTTTTTTCTTTCTCTGGCGTAGCATTTAGTCATTTACTGTGCATGTCTTTTTCCTTGTTCATTAATGTCTTTATTGTTTATTTTTCTGTTCATTCTCTGTTGTATGGCATGGTAGGCATCCTTGGTTTCCGTTTCCTAGTTTAATCTTGACTTTTTTTAACAGCTGATTAACAAGCTTTTTCTGCAATTTTAAGCTTGGAAAATCTCCTATTGAAATTTATTAAAATAATTTTTTTGTTATAACCGACTTTTTCACGCCAGTTCAAACGATTAATCTATTGTTGCTGCATTTTATTTGATTTATTTCCGTGTAAAATTTACTTGAGCAGATTGTAATGTTAGGGTTTTTCGTTGTAATGTTAGGGTTTTGTCAGTGGAATAGATGATCATTTTCGATGTATATTTTAATCTGTTTGCCTTTTATTTTTGTCCTATGCTGTTGAAGTTATTGAGCATATTTTTTTCGTGGGTATGCTGCCTGTTGGACTATACTCTGGCCGATTTTATTTCTTTCATTACACTAATGTGCAAATGGGTTTATTTACACTGGATGCGGGTTTCGTAACAAATTTAAAATCTAAACATGAGCATCGCTGGGATCTATTGATTGAGTTCCGGAGGATGGTTTTTACAGATATTTTATCTTTGGATAAGATTGCATCATTAGAGAACAAAGATCTTATGCCAAGCTAGTTTATACTTAAATCGATTTTAGTTTATTCCTGTGAAATCTTATGTGAAGCTAATAAATGTTAATGATGACACATATTCCTGTTTTGTTTGGTTTTAAAATTGAGATGGGGTCTTACCATTTTTCTGATGTATAGTTCTTGTGTCAAAATTAAGAATTTGTGGCTTGATTTATCTAATTCTGTGTAAAACCTTGTGTTATTAGAAATGAGTCGTCGTTGGATGTACGGTGACCATACTACGGTGGAATACTTAAGTGGGGTTGAGGAGTTCCTTAGATATGCTTTAGCACACCAACGGAGTACGAAAGCCGCAAAGATCTATTGTCCTTGCCGTGATTGTAACAATGTAAGGCGGTTAGCTGATATTGATGAAATTGAGGATCATTTATTTCGTCGTGGGTTTAAGCAAGATTACCATGTCTGGTTTTGGCATGGTGAGAAAATACTTGATCGTCCAAGTTCTAGTGTGAATGAATTTGATGATCTGGCAGAGAGTGATGAGAGTGATTCTGATATTTCTGAGAATAATGAGATGGATGATGATGAGCAAGAAGATAATGAAATAAATGAAATGATGGATGCGGTGAAAGATCACTTGAATGAACGACCTCGCATACTCGAGCAGGTATTAAAGGCTGCTGAGACGCCTTTGTACCCTGGGTGTACAAAATTCAAATTGATAGAATGTGTGGCATCACTTTCCAACTTGAAAGCGGAGAGTGGTTGGACCGAAGAAAGTTTCACGAAATTATTGAAACGACTAGGTCTTTGGTTTCCCGATGGCAATGACATTCCCACCTCTGCCTATTATGCCAACAAATTGACGAATCCCTTAGGCTTAGAGGCCGTCAAGATAGATGCTTGCCCAAATGATTGTATTCTTTACAGAAAAGAGTATGAAAATTTGGATAAGTGTCCAACGTGTTCTATGTCGCATTACAAGTGTAAAGGGGCCACTTCAGCTAAGAGGGGACCGCCCGCCAAGGTATTGTGGTATCTTCCGATCATACCTAGGTTTGAGCGCTTGTTCTCCGTAAAGAAGAATGCTAAGTATCTGAGGTGGCATGCGGAAGAGAGGAAGAAAAATGAATTCCTTAGACATCCGGCTGATTCTCCTCAATGGAGAACTATTGATAAGAAGTATCCTGAATGGTAATTTGATAAGAACTATTGATAAGGAGGTTAGAAATCTGAGACTTGCTCTATGTACAGATGGGATGAATCCATACGGCTCTCTGAGTAGTCAGCATAGCACTTGGCCGGTTCTTCTTGCAATTTACAATCTTCCTCCATGGTTGTGTATGAAACGCAAGTATATCATGTTGTCACTCCTCATCTCAGGGCCTAAGCAGCCAGGACATGACATAGATGTGTATCTCGCTCCACTCATAGATGATTTGAAATTGTTGTGGAATGAAGGTGTTCCAATGTTCGATGCTCACACCAACTCAAACTTTACATTGCGGGCAATGGTTTTCTGTACCATAAATGATTTTCCGGCCTATGGAAACTTGTCTGGGTACAAAACCAAAGGACAACAAGCATGCCCTATATGTGAAGAGGACATGAAGCCCACACGGTTGGATCATTTCAAGAAAAATATCTACCCAGATTTCAGGAAGCACCTAAGTCGATATCATCCTTATCGTAAGAAGAAGAAGGAATTTAATGGGTTCACCGAGGAAGGAGTAGCTCGTACACCTTTGACATGATCACAAGTTTATGAACGTATCAAAAATTTTGAAACCAAATACGGTAAGTGCTTCAAGTCCAAGTCTAAAAATGGTGTTTTATGTAATAAAGTGTCTCCATTATGGGATCTTCCCTACTGGAAAGATTTGTCGGTTAGGCATTGTCGCGATGTAATGCACATTGAGAAAAATGTGTGCGATGCTATCATCGGGACTTTGCTAAACATACCAGGAAAGACCAAGGACAATGAGAATGTCCGGAAAGATATGAAAAAGAAGAATATTCGACCAGATTTGTGGCCTGTTCAAAAAAAGGATGGTACAAAGACCTTTCTTCCTCCAGCATGTTACATAATGTCGAGAAAGGAGAAGAAGAAGTTTTGTGAGTGCTTACATGGCATTAAGGTTCCCTCGGGATATTCGTCGAATGTTAAGCGCCTAGTGTCTCTCTAGGACCTTAGGTTGATTGGTATGAAGTCTCATGATTGCCATGCACTGATTAATGTATTTTTGCCAATAGCACTTCGTGGGATATTGCCGAAACACGTGAGACATGTTATAACAAAACTTTGTTTGTTTTTCGATTCCATATGTGCTAAGGTGATTGATCCGGAGACTTTGGATGCTTTGCACAATGATGTTGTTGAAAATCTATGTCGATTTGAAATGTATTTTCCGCCTTCTTTCTTTAATATAATGGTGCATTTGATTGTCCATTTAGTTCGCGAAGTCAAGTTATGTGGTCCGGTGTTCTTAAGATGGATGTATCCTTTTGAGAGATTTTTTAAGACTTTAAAGGACAAAGCAAGGAGTCCGGCTAATCCAGAGGGTAGTATCATTCGGGGAGTCCTTAAAGAAGATATTTCTGGATATGTAGCTGAGTTTTTGTCAAGCCTTGAACCAATAGGACTTTCAAAATCTCGACATGTTGGTAGGCTCGCAGGGGAGGGAGTAATTGGTAAAAATGTGATATCTCCTCCATCGGAGAGGAAGAAGAAGGCACACCTTTGTGTGTTGCAGCATATTACAGAGGTTCATCCTTATTTAGAAAAGCATCTGCTTGAATTGCAACATTGTAATCCTAAGTTGAAGGAAAGAGCGTTGATGCGGGAAAATAATCGCACATTTGTTGAATGGTTTAAGAAGGAAGTTGGCAAGAAACAAGACCATGATGTTTCTGATACGATCAAGTGGTTATCTCGAGGTCCTCGACTATGTGTTCGATCTTTTGAAGGATATGATATCAATGGGTTCACATTCTACACTAGAAGGCAAGATGAAAAGAGTGTAGTGCAAAATAGTGGAGTAAAGGTTGTTGCATCATCTAGGGTCTATGCACGCGCTAAGGATAAAAGGCCAGTTGATTCAACACAATCATATTATGGTGTTATCGAAGAAATATGGGAGCTTGATTATACCTATTTTGTGATCCCTGTTTTTCGGTGTCAGTGGGCTAACAACCACAATGGTGTGAAGCAAGATGAAATTTTCCCGGGTTTAACCTTGGTGAACTTTGATTGACTAAGTGACAGTGACGAGCCATTCATTCTAGCATCACTAGCTAAGCAAGTTTTTTATGTGGTTGACAATATTGATCCTAGATGGCGTGTTGTTGCCCAAGGAAAAAGACATATTTTGGGTATTGATGATGTTGTAGATGAAGATGCGTATGATGAGTATGATGACACACCTCCGTTACCAATGGTTGTTCAACCATTGCAAGAAGAGGAGGATGAAAATAATACTAATCATATGCGTACAGATCATACGGAAGGAATATGGGTTACAAATCGTAATTGAAACATACATGTGTAAGTCCGGAATTCACTTCTGATGCATTGTTGAAGTTTTCGACTTTGTTCTTTCTATTCATATCTGCCTGTGCGCCTTGGAATTTGATTTGAACTCTAGTTGTTCTTTGATTTCATATTGTTTTGGTAAATTGGTCTTTTTTTGGCAAATAACTGTTATTAGGATAAACATTACAAACAAACACTAGAACACCTAGGCACCCCACAAGCCACCTAAGTGAAGTACTGTTTTATCTTCTCAGTGCATTGATCAGTTCTGTTCTATGCGCTGATCTGCACTGCTCAGATCAGAACTGTGCAGATCAGTGGACAGAACTGATCAGAACTGTGCACTGATCTGCACAGCTTAGATCAGAATTGTGCAGATCAATTGTAAACTTATAGCATTTGCTTACTTCTAATCAGTTCTGTGCACTAAACTCGATTACTTTTCAACGGAGATGTGCAGGTTCAGAAAGTGCATTTGCTTGTCCTGTCACAAGCTTTTAATGTTTACCTGCATATAATCATTGGAGCAGTCATATTTTATTTTAGTTGTTCTTTTACTGAAGTGGTTTTACTTTACTGAGTTCTTAATGCATGAATCATCTGTAAGTTATGATTTGGCACTTGTATAGAGGTTGTGTTGGAATGAGGGGCTTGCTCTGATTCTATACTTCCTAATATGTTCGGTGATCGTTACAAACCGTTATTTTTTTGGAACTATTACGGGTCCTTTGCTGATAACGTCAGTGAACTTTGAATTTTGTTGGCTACTGATGTGATACTTGGAAGAGATAGTATTGCTTGAAGAATCCCTTGTTGTATCCTATCCCACTAGTCCACTACAACAACAATCTTAAACTTAAAATCTAAAGCCAAAAACCTGTATCAGTATTAGATCCAGGGCACTCGTGTAGATGTTATTGTTTCCTAATAGCTAGTACCCATGGAGTTTATGTTGCATGCACTATCAGACCTCTTTATTCTGTTCCTAAGTGTTGTCAACTTGAGATGTGATACCTGATACCTGCTATAAAACTTTGTGCCATTGTGAATTGTCTAGGAACGCGTTGTTGCTGCTCAATTTCTAGACGTGCAATATGTTACGCATACATGTACTGATATGCGTATTTGATTTAATTGACTGTTTATGTGCGTTTTGTGTGACTGATATGAGTACACTATATGCACAGAACTGATCTGAGCTGTGCAGATCAGTGCACAAAACTGATCAGAATTGACCAGTTCTGCGCACTGATCTGCACTGCTCAGATCAGAACTGTGCAGATTAGTGGACAGAACTGTGCAGTCCTGTGCACTGATATGCACAGCTCAGATCAGAACTGTGCAGATCAGTGTACAGAACTGATCAGAACTGACCAGTTCTGTGCACTAATCTGCACAGATGAGATCAGAACTATGCAGATCAATGCACAGAACTGATCAGAACTGACTAGTTCTGTGCACTGATCTGCACAGATCAGATCAGAACTGTGCAGATCAATGCACAAAACTGATCAGAGCTGACCAGTTCTGTGCACTGATCTGCACAGTTCCGATCTGAGCTGTGCAGATCAGTGCGCAGAACTGGTCAGTTCTGATCACTTCTGTGCACTGATCTGCACAGCTCAGATCAGTTATGTGCATATAGTCTTAAGCTCTATAAGTTGTAATCATGCATTAAATTTCTACTAAGTATTGTTCCCTTTACTAAGTATTGCTCTCTTTTCTTTGTTGCAGGACCGTAGCTAGCATGGATAATCATCGTGATAATGAAATACAGGGAATTGATGGAGCTAGTCATCCTACGGGGGAATCACAAGGTACCAACACTAGTAAAAAGACCAAATTTCGTGGTCCGTCAAAAGGAGTTCAAACCAAAAAGCCCATGTATCTTCAGTATAATCAATATGGAATCCCCGATGGAGAATGGTCAAGAGAATACGGGAAGCAAGTTGGGTCTTGTGCTGCTACAATTAACATTAATGTGAAAGAATATTCAACGTTAGATGAACACACAAAGAAGGGGTTTGGGGAGGAGACCAAGGTAAACATTGAATAAAAACTTGATTTGTATTCTCCTAGATTATCTAATTTGTGTAGCATACGTTTCTAACAATCTCTTATCCATAAAATTAACAGCTTATGTTCCACATTATTGATGATCCGGATAAAAGGAGAGAAAAATATTTTCATATGTGTGTGGCGAAACTCTTTGGAGCTTTCAAGTCCAGGTTAACGCGGCGTTGGATAACTAAGAAAGAAAAAATGCCGAAACATCAAACAGACGACATGCCTTGGGACATCTACAATCAAATCACAGAGGATGATTGGAAAACATTTGTGATGGAACGAAACAAGCCGGAGATGTTGGTAATAATGAATTTACTTTGCTAGATATTTTATTATATGATTAGTTTTTTGTTGCCATCTTTAATTGTTCGGCATGTTCTTTATGTGTTTTTTGACAGGTTCGTAGAGAAAAAGCAAGTAAAAGTGCATTACAAAACAAGCACCCACATCGCACAGGCCAAAAGGGTTATGTTAGAAAGAGACCAGAGTGGATAAATGATGGGCGACTACCGCCAGAGGCAGCTTTAACCCTCTCAAGTGGCTCCTCCTCAGTGACCTCATCACTCACCACAGCTCCAGATAGATTGAAGAAGTTTAGATCAGCAGAGTGGATCTTGGCTCATCAAGTTAAAAACAAAGAGGGAAAGTGGGAAGTTGACCTGAATGATAAGGAAGCCGTAAATATTGCTAAGATGGCTGTAAGTGCATATGAAATTTTACGTTCTATATCCTTTTCTTTGCTTCTCCTTTTCATCATGTATACCATCTAATTTTTACTTTCCTAATTCTTATAGTTGGAGTACATAGAAGAAGAGGGAAAAGGAAATATTTCTTTCACCCAGGGAGAATATGCCCTCACCAAGGCTATGGGAAAAAAGGATCACCGTGGGCGTGTCAAGGCAACAGGTGGAGTCAATGTCGGTTACAAAGTTGCTTTCGGTCGAATAGACCGAAGTAGTAGATGTGGCCATAGTGAACCATCACCAGAGGCAGTCGAATCAATCAGAGCTTCAGTGAGAAGGGAGTTTGAAGATCAATTAGAGAGAAAGGTGGCGGAGGCCTTCCAAAAGAAACTAGCCACATTGAAAGCAACCGGTCAACTAAACACCCTCTCTACCCCCGCACTTGATTCTGCTCTTGTAAGTGATGAGTTTGATGTTAACCGTGCACTCGAAACTGCTCGTCCGAATTCATCGCAGCAACCACGCGAGCTGAAGGTATATATTCTCTATAGTGCATACACTCAAAACACCCCTAGCTAGGTTTTTTTATTGTAATTTGTAGTAATTTCTGAAATTTTGTTAATTTATTTGTGAAGGCCATAACTCCATGTCGTCTTGCCCTTAAGGATAAAGTTTTGGGTAACAAAGTGATAGTGGCAGATGGTATGGCGTACCCATTGGATGGTTCGTTGCACCAACACTTTAGATCGATGAAGCCTAGTCATTATAAGGTCCAAGTTGATTGTATTTACGACGGACATGATGATGACACTCTTCCGGTACCTACTGGAGATGGATTCAATAACTTAGGCAGGGCTCTTGCTAGTTTTGTGCAATGGCCAATTCACTTGGTGATTTTCGAAGAAGACGAGGTATACATTTTTTATTATTAATTGTCATTCATTGCGTTATGCATCTTTTTATTTATTATTGCTATTTGCCTACCTCTGTTTAGAATTAGATTCAGAGCCTTGAACTCCTTTGGTTTCTACCTCTGTTTAGGAGTACTCTACTCCACGCCCAACAAAGAAGTCCAGGAGTCAGATTTTTGAAGAGGTGGTTGGTAGCTCCAAAGAGAAGAAAAACGGATTAATTGTCAAAGAGAAGACAACAGAATTAGTTGTCAAAGATAAGACAACAGAATTAATTGTCAAAGAGAAGGCAACACTTGATTTAGGGTCCAAAGAGAAGACAACACTGAAGTTAACGGCCAAGGTAAACCATATGCTTCCCACTCCCCTGTGCTTCAACACTGAAATCAAAACTGAAATTTTCTTGCTAGCTTAACATTATTGTTACAGGAAAATCCATGCTCAAATAAGTTGGAGTCGAAATCGAAGTCTAAGAACTCTAAGAAATCCAAAGAGATGGTAGGTAGTTGTGATCGTAAAACTGAAGAATCGGCGGCCAAAAGTAAGAAGCAAAATTTGGCAGACGACACAATTGAAGGTCTTGGCCCATCATGCAATTATTTGAAGTTTATCATCAATACGACGCCCGGTGATGTATATAAAAATACTTCAATCCCATCCCCCGCTTCGGTTTGGCATTATGACGAAGATCGACAAACTTATGTACATGAGGTTGACGTTGAAGAGTTCCTTAGAGGGGCGTGCCTCAACATTTCAGTGATCCAAGTCTATATGATTTAAACTTTTCCATCGATATTTTTGTTTTTGGTTTTGTCAACTATAATAGTTTTTGAAAATTTTGCATTATACAATTACTTTGTAGGTGTTTATTCCACGAGCACACCTTTGCATTTGACAACTCTCAGATTGGGTTTGTTTGTCCCGAGGCAATGTCAAGCTCTATAATCAAGGCCAACCCTCAGGCTGCATCAATGTATTTGAAAGTAGTTTTCAATGCTGAAATTGAAAAGGAGAAGAAGGGTGATCCTAACATTACCAAGTGGTTTTTGATCCCATACCATCAAGAGTAAGTGTTAGAGATTGATCGATATTTGGTAAATAGCTATGTTATTGTTATTTTCATGCATAAGGTTGCAATAACATTTATATATAATGCAGAAATCATTGGATTTTGTACGTGTTAGACCTACGTAGAGGTTGTGCGTATATTTTCGACTCTACGATAGGTTCCAACCGAGAAAATAGTACATGGGGAATCTTGTGTTTGTAAGTTACTTTCATTTCTTTTTAAGTTATTTATTTTCGTGCCGAATCAGATTCATGAAGTTTTACTCAACTTCCAGAGCATACCAAGTGTACAAGTTTAATGATGGGATTTTTCCGAATAGAGCGACTACGCAGGGGTTGAAAGGCTTCCATGTAAAGGTATATCATGCTTACTAATTAGCTTTACTTTTTTTTTGGGTAACTACTTGGATATATAATTTATGATTTGTCTCCAAATTAGTGTGCTCAACAAGTCGGCGCCCGCGAGTGTGGCTATTACGTTATGAAGTTCATGCATGAAATAGTCACGTGACACCATAACTCTGATGAGCGGTTAAATAATGTTCGTTCTTTTACCATATGTTAGTTGAACTACTAATACTAATACTTTTACGTAGTAGAATTCTTAATTTACAAGTAGCATTACTTATCATGTTACTTATTTCAGGCTTACACTCCAAGAAATGCGCCTTATACCGATGAGGAAATAGATGTGGTTCGTGAGCAATGGGCTAAGTTTTTTACAACCGAGTATTTATTTACTTAGGTTGTTTAGACACAAAGATGGAAGCGTTTATATCTTCATGGATTTGGTAAAGTTCTTTAATTTTTCCATAATTACAAGTCTGCTGGATTTGCTAATTTATTGCTTTGAATACTAATCTGCTGGTCTTGCTGCTGCCGTATGTGAATACTGCTGTGAATACTGATCTGCTGGTCTTGCTACTGAATACTAATATGCTGGTCTTGCTGTTGCTGCTGCTGTGATCTACTTATCTGTTGCTCATTTATTTCTTTGAATACTAATCTGGTGGTCTTGCTGCTGCTGTGAATACTAATATGCTACTGTGAATAATCTGGTGGTCTTTAGAATTTTACTTCCATCTGTGTGTTTCTCCTCTGTTTGCTTATGTTGCTGCTCTATATGTTATTGTTTCTGCTTTGCTTCTTTTGTTTGTTCGGCACTTGGATTGCGGGGTTTGTTTGCCCCTTAGATACCCTTAAGTTGAATGTGTGTGCAGATGTGCTAGATCTAGTTCACTTTCGAATTGGTTCTCCTAAAAAGGCAGAATGTTGTAGTCTTGTTAGTAACCTCATTAACCTCAATGATGCTGCTTGCCTTTGCACTGCTGTTCATGCCATTATATTAGGACTTGTTCACCTCAACGTTAAACTTGATCTTACAGCTCTTGTCAACTATTGTGATTGCAAGCTCCCTACTGATTTCATCTGCCCTTCCTACTGATCCATCCATCAATTCATTTCATCTTCTGCCGTCCACACCATGGTCTAATTACCTTAATTCTGTTTTTTTTTTTTTTTGTAATTTCTTAATTCAGTGTAAGCATGTGTGCTAGTCACATGCTTAATTTTCGTTTGCCCCTAGTCACGCATCTTCTGCAGATAGTTTGCTTTCTTGAGTTGTTCACCAATTAATGATTTGGTCTTGAAGTTACTAAAGAAATAAAAGAAGCAGCAGCTGAACAAATGACCTGAATATATATTGTATAAAGTAGTTTAGTTCATGTGTGTGGTCGTGAAACATTGAAGCAGAAACCAAGTTAACTTAGACTGTATACCTGTAGGTTCAAAATCCGCAAAGCTGAACAAATGATCCTGAATCTACATTGTATAAAGCTAGATTACTTAGACTGTATACATGTAGCTTCAAAATTTACTTCCGCATATTCTGACCACTAGAACCCTTTAACTGATCCAGAAGTACCGGAAATTTTACCTAGATTTTTTACTGTTGTATGGTGATTTAGTAGCGCGTGATCACATACGCAGTTAAGTAACTGGATTAGTATATCTGATACAGTTATAAGTACCGGAAATTTTAGAATTTTCTAGCCATTTAACCTGATGGAGAAGAAATGAGCACGTCTGCACATACACTGACATAATTATATATACTGATATACATATATGTGCATTATATTTTTTCTGTGTGTATTAGTTATTTTTTTTTTAAACTTATTTAGAGTTAAGAGGTATATGTAGTATTGGTTAATATATTTGAGATTAGAAGAATATTCATTCCTGTGATTTTGTGATAAAATTCTGGTGTTTTGGTATTGGTTGAATGGGTTGCAAACACTATGAATTGATACCTTAATTGTATCATATCAAATATGCATGGAAGAGAACTGAAAATGATTCTCTTTCACAGGATTATATTTCCTGATCATTATCCCTGTTCCAGCTGATGAATCCAAATTATTATAGCAGTAGAATTTGTCTGACATGACAACTTGGGCGATGATCTGACAGAGCTGCATGCTATGGACATACATAATTAGTGTCACTAATATTCAGCAAATTAAAGTATGATAAGAACTCCATAATCTACTACCATATAGTACATTTTATGTTAGGTTAACTATCTTTTATTTGTTAAAGAGGGGGGGGGGGTTGATTGAAGTGATAGTGATAGTGAGAATCGGTCTTGATTGCTTTCTGATTTCTGACAACTAAAACTAGAGGTTGATGTCTGTTGTTTTCTGATTTCTGACAACTAAAACTAGAGGTTGATGTCTGATGTTTTCTGATTTAAGACAACTAGAGGTAGTATGCTGCAACACTGATGTCTGATGTTACCCAAATCCCAACTGATTCATGATAAATGATTAAATTGTTTTCAGGTTTATAATGTTGCGCAGTTCATCTGGTTTCTACACCTATGCAATCTGTGAGCACTTGAATGATTGGCTTGGATTCATCATGGGTGAAACTAGGATCACATTTAAGCTCAACAAACAATGGTATGATGATTCAGGAAACTGTTGTTTGATTATTAGCTTATAAGAAGAACCTAAGGACTCATTTGATTCTTATTACATGACTAATATGCATAGTTTTAACTTTCTAAAACTCATTCGAATCTATTTATGCACATTTAAGAATAAAAGATCTGATCTGCACTGATCTGTGCTGATCTGATCTGCACTGATCTTTGCAGATCAGATCAGCACTGATCTGTGCTGATCTGTTCTGCACTGATCTGTGCTGATCTGTTCTGCACTGATCTGTGCTGATCTGTTCTGCACTGATCTGTGCTGATCTGATCAGCACTGATCTGTGCTGATCTGATCTGCACTGATCTGCACTGATCTGTGCTGATCTGATCTACAATGTTCTTTGTCATTCTTGGTGTGTTTGTTGAGGCAATATGAGAATGCAGGGCAGCTAACTCATTCTATAAACAAGTTCTATTAATCTAGTATAGTACGGAGTAGTATGTAAGTTAGATCGTAAAATGAAATTACTTGATTGAGTTTCACTTAAACTCAAGCAACAATGATTAAGAAACTTAATGAGGAAATCTGACAATCTCACTTCTCTTATATCATGAAATCATATACTCATATGAGATAAGTCTAGAAAACACCATTTATGCTAAAATGAGGCATTTTCGCTCCCAGCTATGAACTAACGAACATAAGGACTCATTTTAACCTTTTAAATGATTAATATGATTAATTTTAACTTTCCAAGACTCGATCCGATCTATTTATTCACATTAGAGACTTGTTTGGTCGTTGTGGTTCATATTTATGATAAAATGAGGCATTTTTGCTCCCAACTATGAACTAAAGAACCTAAGAACTCATTTTTAGGCTAATATGACACTTTCGCTCCCAACTTTGAACTAACAAACCTAAACACTCATTTTAATCCTTTTAAATGATTAATATGATTAGTTTTAACTTTCCTAGAATCAATCCAATCAATTTATGCCATTTGAGACTTGTTTGGTAGTTATGGTTCATATTTATGCTAAAATAAGACATTTTCGCTCCCAACTTTGAACTAAAGAACCTAAGGACTCATTTGATTCTTATTACATGACTAATATGCATAGTTTTAAGTTTCTGAAACTCATTCAAACCTATTTATGCACATTTATGGCTCGTTGGGTCGTTATATGTCATATATAGAGCTAAAATGACATTTTCGCTCCCAACTTTGAACTAAAGAACCTAAGGACTCATTTGATTCTTATTACACGACTAATATGCATAGTTTTAAGTTTCCAAAACTCATTCCAACCTATTTATGCACATTTAAGGCTCGTTGGGTCGTTATAGGTCATATATAGAGCTAAAATGACATTTCCGCTCCCAACTTTGAACTAAAGAACCTAATGACTCATTTGATTCTTATTACACGACTAATATGCATAGTTTTAAGTTTCTAAAACTCATTCGAACCTATTTATGCACATTTATGGCTCGTTGGGTCGTTATAGGTCATATATAGAGCTAAAATGACATTTCCGCTCCCAACTTTGAACTAAAGAACCTAAGGACTCATTTGATTCTTATTACACGACTAATATGCATAGTTTTAAGTTTCTAAAACTCATTCGAACCTATTTATGCACATTTATGGCTCGTTGGGTCGTTATAGGTCATATATAGAGCTAAAATGACATTTCCGCTCCCAACTTTGAACTAAAGAACCTAAACACTCATTTTAATCCTATTACATGACTAATATGCATAGTTTTAAGTTTCTAAAACTCATTCCAACCTATTTATGCACATTTAAGGCTCGTTGGGTCGTTATAGGTCATATATAGAGCTAAAATGACATTTCCGCTCCCAACTTTGAACTAAAGAACCTAAGGACTCATTTGATTCTTATTACACGACTAATATGCATAGTTTTAAGTTTCTAAAACTCATTCCAACCTATTTATGCACATTTAAGGCTCGTTGGGTCGTTATAGGTCATATATAGAGCTAAAATGACATTTCCGCTCCCAACTTTGAACTAATGAACCTAATGACTCATTTGATTCTTATTACACGACTAATATGCATAGTTTTAAGTTTCTAAAACTCATTCGAACCTATTTATGCACATTTATGGCTCGTTGGGTCGTTATAGGTCATATATAGAGCTAAAATGACATTTCCGCTCCCAACTTTGAACTAAAGAACCTAAGGACTCATTTGATTCTTATTACACGACTAATATGCATAGTTTTAAGTTTCTAAAACTCATTCGAATCAATTTATGCACATTTATGGCTCGTTGGGTCGTTATAGGTCATATATAGAGCTAAAATGACATTTCCGCTCCCAACTTTGAACTAAAGAACCTAAACACTCATTTTAATCCTATTACATGACTAATATGCATAGTTTTAAGTTTCTAAAACTCATTCCAACCTATTTATGCACATTTAAGGCTCGTTGGGTCGTTATAGGTCATATATAGAGCTAAAATGACATTTCCGCTCCCAACTTTGAACTAAAGAACCTAAGGACTCATTTGATTCTTATTACACGACTAATATGCATAGTTTTAAGTTTCTAAAACTCATTCCAACCTATTTATGCACATTTATGGCTCGTTGGGTCGTTATAGGTCATATATAGAGCTAAAATGACATTTTCGCTCCCAACTTTGAACTAATGAACCTAATGACTCATTTGATTCTTATTACACGACTAATATGCATAGTTTTAAGTTTCTAAAACTCATTCCAACCTATTTATGCACATTTATGGCTCGTTGGGTCGTTATAGGTCATATATAGAGCTAAAATGACATTTCCGCTCCCAACTTTGAACTAAAGAACCTAAGGACTCATTTGATTCTTATTACACGACTAATATGCATAGTTTTAAGTTTCTAAAACTCATTCGAATCAATTTATGCACATTTATGGCTCGTTGGGTCGTTATAGGTCATATATAGAGCTAAAATGACATTTCCGCTCCCAACTTTGAACTAAAGAACCTAAACACTCATTTTAATCCTATTACATGACTAATATGCATAGTTTTAAGTTTCTAAAACTCATTCCAACCTATTTATGCACATTTAAGGCTCGTTGGGTCGTTATAGGTCATATATAGAGCTAAAATGACATTTCCGCTCCCAACTTTGAACTAAAGAACCTAAGGACTCATTTGATTCTTATTACACGACTAATATGCATAGTTTTAAGTTTCTAAAACTCATTCGAACCTATTTATGCACATTTATGGCTCGTTGGGTCGTTATAGGTCATATATAGAGCTAAAATGACATTTTCGCTCCCAACTTTGAACTAAAGAACCTAATGACTCATTTTATTCTTATTACATGACTAATATGCATAGTTTTAAGTTTCTAAAACTCATTCCAACCTATTTATGCACATTTATGGCTCGTTGGGTCGTTATATGTCATATATAGAGCTAAAATGACATTTCCGCTCCCAACTTTGAACTAAAGAACCTAAACACTCATTTTAATCCTTTTAAATGATTAATATGATTAGTTTTAACTTTCCTAGACTCAATCCAATCAATTTATGCCATTTGAGACTTGTTTGGTAGTTATGGTTCATATTTATGCTAATTTAGTCAACTAAGGTCAATTTATTCAACTAAGGTCAATTTAAGCCCGCTCGTTTTGATTTAGGTCATTCTAGCTCAAGATTAGGAGACATGTTAATTAGCGCAACACTAGGAGAAAACGCACAACTCACCAAAAGTAAATACGTGTGTTATTTTCCGATTCTGAGAACTTCTGAAAAGACACAAATCACCGAAAGCTTCTGAAAATTTCTGACTCGGAGATCTCAAGTCATCTGCACAGAAAGTTAGAAAACTTCGGTCAGGAACAAAAGTAAGATGTGGAAGTACAGTAAGAATTAAAGAAAGCTAGAAAAGTATAATCATGAACACAATGGAAGTATAAAATAAGAATTAAAGATGTGGAAGTACAAACTACACCTTCCTAAATGCTAGAAAAGATACATTTAATCTGATATTCAGTTAGCTAGAATTACCTATTCCCAGAAGCCAACTCATCTTATTCATTTACGGTTTATAACCCAAATTCCTTCCCTATGATCTGTACGCATATGATTAGTATTATTCGCATCTTCCTCCTCCGGTAACGGTTGAACAGCTGTTGGTAACAGGGGTGTTTCATCGTACTTGTCATACTCATCTTCATCCACAACATCATCAATACCCAGAATATTTCTCTTGCCTTGGGCAACTGCACGCCATATAGGATCAACATTGTCTACCACATAGAAAATTTGCTTAGCTTGTGATGCTAGAATGAATGGCTCGTCACTATCACTTAATCGATCAAAGTTAACCAATGTTAAACCAGGAAAAATTTCATCTTGTTTCACCCCATTATGGTTGTTGGCCCACTTGCACCGGAATACAGGGATCGTAAATTTGTTGTAATCAAGCTCCCATATTTCTTCGATAACACCATAATATGATTGTGTCGCATCAACCGGTCTTCTATCCTTGGCGCTTGCATAAACCCTAGATGCTGGAACATGCTTCACTCCACTATTCTGCACCACACTCTTTTCATCTTGTCTTCTAGTGTAGAATGTGAACCCATTGATATCATACCCTTCATAAGACAGAACACATAGTCGAGGACCTCGAGCTAACCACTGGACCATTTCAGAAACATCTAGATTTTTTTTCATTTCCTCGGCTACTTCCTTCTTAAACCAATCAACAAATGTGCGATTATGTTCTTGCATCAACGCTCTTTCCTTCAACTTAGGATTCTTTTGTTGCAATTCTAGCAAATGCTTATCTATGTAAGGATTGACCTCGGTAAGATGCTGCAACACACAAAGATGTGCCTTATTCTTCCTTTCAGATGGAGGCGAGATCACATTTTTACCAATTACCCCATGCCTTTCAAGCCTCCCTGCATGACGAGATTTTGGAAGACCTATTTGCTCAAGCCTTGATAAGAATTCAGCTACATATTGAGATATTTCTTCCTCAAGGACTCCCCGAATGATACTACCCTCCGGCCTTGCCCGATTCTTTGTTTTGTCCTTTAAATGCCCAAAAAATCTCTCAAAAGGATACATCCATCTTAAGAACACCGGACCACATAACTTGATTTCTCGAACTAAATGGACAATTAAGTGCACCACAATATCAAAGAAAGATGGTGGAAAGTACATTTCAAATCGACACAAAGTTTCAACAATATCATTGTGCAAAGAATCTAATTTCTCCGGATCAATCACTTTAGAACATATAGAATTGAAAACACACAAAGTTTTGTTATAACATGTCTCACGTGTTTCGGCAATATCCCACGAAGTGCAATTGGCAAAAACACATTAATCATTACATGGCAATCATGAGACTTCATACCAACCAACCTAAGGTCCGAGAGAGATACTAGGCGCTTTACATTCGACGAATATCCCGAGGGAATCTTAATTCCATGTAAGCACTCACAAAACTGCTTTTTCTCCTTTCTTGACATTGTGTAACACGCTGGAGGCAGATAAGTCTTAGTACCACCCGCACCAGATTTTTCAACAGGCCACAAATCTGGTCGAATATTCCTCTTTTTCATATCTTTCCGCACATTCTCATTGTCCTTAGTCTTTCCAGGCATGTTTAGCAAAGTCCCAATGATAGCATCGCACACATTTTTCTCAATGTGCATTACACCGAGACAATGCCTAACCGATAAATCTCTCCAGTAGGGAAGATCCCATAATGGAGATACTTTCTTCCACAAAACACCCTTTTTAGACTTGGACTTGTAGCACTTGCCGTATTTGGTTTCAACATTTTTTATTCGTTCATAAACCTGTGATCCTGTTAAAGGAATACGAGCTACTCTTTCCTCGGTGAACCCATTGAATTCTTTCTTCTTCTTACGATAAGGGTGATATCGACTGAGGTGCTTCCTGAAATCTGGGTAAACATTTTTCTTGAAATTATGCAACCATGTGGGCTTCATGTCCTCTTCACATATAGGGCATGCTTGTTCTCCTTTGGTTTTGTATCCAGACAAGTTTCCATATGCCGGAAAATCATTTATGGTACAAAAAACCATAGCTCGCAATGTAAAGCTTGAATTGGTGTGTGCATCGAACATTGAAACACCTTCATTCCACAATAATTTCAAATCATCTATGAGTGGAGCCAGGTACACATCTATGTCATTTCCAGGTTGCTTAGGCCCCGAGATGAGGAGTGATAACATGATATGCTTCCGCTTCATAAACAGCCATGGAGGAAGATTATAAATTGCTATAAGAACCGGCCATGTGCTATGATGACTGCTTAGAGTTCCATATGGATTCACACCATCTGCACATAAAGCAAGCCTTAGATTTCTAACCTCCTTACCAAATTCAGGATATTTCTTATCAATATTTCTCCATTGAACAGAATCTGCAGGATGTCGAAGGAGTCCATCTTTCTTCCTCACTTCCGCATGCCACCTTAAGTTTTTTGCTTGTTTCTTCAATGAAAACATACGCTCAAACCTAGGTATGATTGGAAGATACCACAAAGACTTAGCAGGCGGGCCCCTCTTAGCTGAATTTGCCCCTTTGCGTTTGTAACGAGATGCGCCGCATGTTGGACACTCATCCAAATGTTCATGCTCTTTTCTGTAAAGCATACAATCATTTGGGCAAGCATCTATCTTGTCGACCTCTAAGCCTAAGGGACACATCAATTTCCTGGCATAATTGGTAGAGGTGGGGATATCATTCCCTTCCGGCAAAAATTCACCTACCTACTCCAATAAGGTGTCAAAGTGTTCATCTCTCCAACCACCTTTACATTTGAGGTTGTAAAGTATTGACACACATTCCAACTTGCTGAATTTTGTACAACCGGGATACAAAGGAGTTTCAGCAGCCTTTGATACTTGTTCGAACATCTGAGGTCGTTCGTCCAAGTGATCTTTCAGCCCATCCATCATCTCATTTATTTCATCATCTTCTTCCTCATCATCATCCGTCTCATTATTCTCATAAATATCATCATCACTCTCATTACTCTGAACATCAAATTCATGGACACTAGAACTTGGACGATCAGGTATTGTTTCACCATGCCAAAACCAAACATGGTAATCTTGCTTAAACCCACGGCGAAATAAATGATCCTCAATTTCATCAATGTCACCTAACCGCTTGATATTGTTACAATCATGGCAGGGACAATAGATTTTTTCGGCTTTTGTACTCCGTTGGTGTGCTAAAGCACATCTAATGAACTCTGCGACCCCACTCAAGTATTCTGCCGTAGTATGGTCACCATACATCCAACGACGACTCATTACTAATAACAACAACAAAAGGTTCCACACATAAACACATATATTAAGAAGTCACAAAATCATTAAGAAGTTCCGCAAATCTTTGATTATATCATTTAAGTTTATCAATGCTTCACTGAAGTGATATTAGAAGTCCAAAAACAATCCTAATAAGTAAAACGGAATGGATACTTAAGCATAGAATACTAATGTACACGTTTTATTATTACACTTACTGTACTTATCCAAATTTTATTTATCGTAAAAATGATATGCACTTACTGTACTATTGATTTCAACTTTCAAAAGAGGAAAAGAGAAATTTTATGAAGATAATTAGATATATCAATACCTTATGCAATTGTTGAAATTCAAACAAGCACGATGATAGATTATGCTGGCAGTACGATCATCGCCCCTCTCTTCAACCATATGCGTCATCTTCACAATTAACTGCAAATTAAAGAAATAATTGAAAAACAGCCAAAAAAATCAAAAAAATCAAAATAAAAATAAAAGTTGAACAAACGAAAATCAAAAACGAAAATTGAAAATGAAAATTAAAACGAAAATCAAAAACGAAAATCAAAAACAATAATCAAAACGAAAATCAAAAACGAAAATTGAACCCTAATCTGAAAACGAAAATAAAAAACGAAAATAAAAATTGAACAAACCATAGCGAAACCACCGGAACCACGACGCCGAGCAACCACCGGAATCACGACGCGACGGGGGGACGCTGAACCCCCGGCCGACCAAGAATATAGACCTTTCAGTGACTGAGTAGGCCGCGCGAGAACAGAACGGGATGGGGGAGATGAGGCGAGAACACAGACACACCGGCGAAGACAGCGACGCAGGGCTGAGCAACGCTTGAGTTCGACGGCGACGCAGGGCTGAGTTCGACGGCTAAGTTCGACGGCTTGCTTGGATATTTGTTTAAAGGAAAAAGCTTGGAGAGAAGGTACGTATACGTTGAGCGCGGTTTCAAAATATTGTTAAAGGGCAAAACTATTGACGTACGTTATTGCAGCAAAAAAATTTGAAACGCGGACTTGTTGCAGGGGGCAATAGCATGTACGCTGCGATAAAGTCGGGTTGTTGTTGTGGGCTTTTATTTTGTACGCTTCAACAAACACATTTGCTGCGAACAATTAAAATGTACGCTGCGATAACCCTTTAAAGGGTTTGACCCGCGTTGACCGACTGGTTGTTGAAGCGTATTTATACATGTACGCTGCAACAAAGGGGCTGCAACAGGGGTTTTTTCTACTAGTCTTATTACATGATTAATATGCGTAGTTTTAACTTTCTAAAACTCATTCCAATCTACGCATGCACATTTAAGGCTCATTGGGTCGTTATAGGTCATATTTAGAGCTAAAATGAGATTTCCGCTCCAAACTTTAAACTAAAGAACCTAAGGACTCATTTGATTCTTATTACATGACTAATATGCATAGTTTTAACTTTCTAAAACTCATTCAAATCTATTTACGCACATTTAAGGCTCATTAGGTCGTTATAGGTAATGTTTAGAGCTAAAATGACATTTCCGCCCCCAACTTTGAACTAAAGAACCTAATGACTCATTTGATTCTTATTACATGATTAATATGCATAGTTTTAACTTTCTAAAACTCATTCCAATCTACGTATGCACATTTAAGGCTCATTGGGTCGTTATAGGTCATATTTAGAGCTAAAATAACATTTTCGCTCCCAACTTTGAACTAAAGAACCTAAGGACTCATTTGATTCTTATTACATGACTAATATACATAGTTTTAACTTTCTAAAACTCATTCGAATCTATTTATGCACATTTAAGGCTAATTAGGTCGTTATAGGTCATATTTAGAGCTAAAATAACATTTTCGCTCCCAACTTTGAACTAAAGAACCTAAGGACTCATTTGACTCTTATTACATGACTAATATACATAGTTTTAACTTTCTAAAACTCATTCGAATCTATTTATGCACATTTAAGGTTCATAATTAGGTCGTTATAGGTAATGTTTAGAGCTAAAATGACATTTCCGCTCCCAACTTTGAACTAAAGAACCTAATGACTCATTTGATTTTTATTACATGATTAATATGCATAGTTTTAACTTTCTAAAACTCATTCCAATCTACGTATGCACATTTAAGGCTCATTCGGTCGTTATAGGTCATATTTAGAGCTAAAATAACATTTTCGCTCCCAACTTTGAACTAAAGAACCTAAGGACTCATTTGATTCTTATTACATGACTAATATACATAGTTTTAACTTTCTAAAACTCATTCGAATCTATTTACGCACATTTAAGGCTCATTAGGTCGTTATAGGTAATGTTTAGAGCTAAAATGACATTTCCGCCCCCAACTTTGAACTAAAGAACCTAATGACTCATTTGATTCTTATTACATGATTAATATACATAGTTTTAACTTTCTAAAACTCATTCCAATCTACGTATGTACATTTAAGGCTCATTGGGTCGTTATAGGTCATGTTTAGAGCTAAAATGACATTTCCGCTCCCAACTTTGAAATAAAGAACCTTAGGACTCATTTGATTCTTATTACACGACTAATATACATAGTTTTAACTTTCAAAAACTCATTCGAATCTATTTATGCACATTTAAGGCTCATTAGGTCGTTATAGGTCATATTTAGAGCTAAAATAACATTTTCGCTCCCAACTTTGAACTAAAGAACCTAAAGACTCATTTGACTCTTATTACATGACTAATATACATAGTTTTAACTTTCTAAAACTCATTCGAATCTATTTATGCACATTTAAGGTTCAAAATTAGGTCGTTATAGGTAATGTTTAGAGCTAAAATGACATTTCCGCTCCCAACTTTGAACTAAAGAACCTAAGGACTCATTTGATTCTTATTACATGATCAATATGCATAGTTTTAACTTTCTAAAACTCATTCCAATCTACGTATGCACATTTAAGGCTCATTGGGTCGTTATAGGTCATATTTAGAGCTAAATTAACATTTTCGCTCCCAACTTTGAACTAAAGAACCTGAGGACTCATTTGATTATTATTACATGACTAATATACATAGTTTTAACTTTCTAAAACTCATTCGAATCTATTTATGCACATTTAAGGCTCATAATTAGGTCGTTATAGGTCATGTTTAGAGCTAAAATGACATTTCCGCTCCCAACTTTGAACTAAAGAACCTAAGGACTCATTTGATTCTAATTACATGATTAATATGCATAGTTTTAACTTTCTAAAACTCATTCCAATCTACGTATGTACATTTAAGGCTCATTGGGTCGTTATAGGTCATGTTTAGAGCTAAAATGACATTTCCGCTCCCAACTTTGAACTAAAGAACCTAAGGACTCATTTGATTCTTATTACATGATTAATATGCATAGTTTTAACTTTCTAAAACTCATTCCAATCTACGTATGCACATTTAAGGCTCATTGGGTCGTTATAGGTCATATTTAGAGCTAAATTAACATTTTCGCTCCCAACTTTGAACTAAAGAACCTAAGGACTCATTTGATTATTATTACATGACTAATATACATAGTTTTAACTTTCTAAAACTCATTCGAATCTATTTATGCACATTTAAGGCTCATTAGGTCGTTATAGGTCATATTTAGAGCTAAAATAACATTTTCGCTCCCAACTTTGAACTAAAGAACCTAAAGACTCATTTGACTCTTATTACATGACTAATATACATAGTTTTAACTTTCTAAAACTCATTCGAATCTATTTATGCACATTTAAGGTTCAAAATTAGGTCGTTATAGGTAATGTTTAGAGCTAAAATGACATTTCCGCTCCCAACTTTGAACTAAAGAACCTAAGGACTCATTTGATTTTTATTACATGATTAATATGCATAGTTTTAACTTTCTAAAACTCATTCCAATCTACGTATGCACATTTAAGGCTCATTCGGTCGTTATAGGTCATATTTAGAGCTAAAATAACATTTTCGCTCCCAACTTTGAACTAAAGAACCTAAGGACTCATTTGATTCTTATTACATGACTAATATACATAGTTTTAACTTTCTAAAACTCATTCGAATATATTTATGCACATTTAAGGCTCATGAGGTCGTTATAGGTCATGTTTAGAGCTAAAATGACATTTCCGCTCCCAACTTTGAACTAAAGAACCTAAGGACTCATTTGATTCTTATTACATGATTAATATGCATAGTTTTAACTTTCTAAAACTCATTCCAATCTACGTATGCACATTTAAGGCTCATTGGGTCGTTATAGGTCATATTTAGAGCTAAATTAACATTTTCGCTCCCAACTTTGAACTAAAGAACCTGAGGACTCATTTGATTATTATTACATGACTAATATACATAGTTTTAACTTTCTAAAACTCATTCGAATCTATTTATGCACATTTAAGGCTCATAATTAGGTCGTTATAGGTCATGTTTAGAGCTAAAATGACATTTCCGCTCCCAACTTTGAACTAAAGAACCTAAGGACTCATTTGATTCTAATTACATGATTAATATGCATAGTTTTAACTTTCTAAAACTCATTCCAATCTACGTATGTACATTTAAGGCTCATTGGGTCGTTATAGGTCATGTTTAGAGCTAAAATGACATTTCCGCTCCCAACTTTGAACTAAAGAACCTAAGGACTCATTTGATTCTTATTACATGATTAATATGCATAGTTTTAACTTTCTAAAACTCATTCCAATCTACGTATGCACATTTAAGGCTCATTGGGTCGTTATAGGTCATATTTAGAGCTAAATTAACATTTTCGCTCCCAACTTTGAACTAAAGAACCTAAGGACTCATTTGATTATTATTACATGACTAATATACATAGTTTTAACTTTCTAAAACTCATTCGAATCTATTTATGCACATTTAAGGCTCATAATTAGGTCGTTATAGGTCATGTTTAGAGCTAAAATGACATTTCCGCTCCCAACTTTGAACTAAAGAACCTAAGGACTCATTTGATTCTTATTACATGATTAATATGCATAGTTTTAACTTTCTAAAACTCATTCCAATCTACGTATGCACATTTAAGGCTCATTGGGTCGTTATAGGTTATATTTAGAGCTAAAATAACATTTTCGCTCCCAACTTTTAACTAAAGAACCTAAGGACTCATTTTATTATTATTACATGACTAGTATACATAGTTTTAACTTTCTAAAACTCATTCGAATCTATTTATGCACATTTAAGGCTCATTAGGTCGTTATAGGTCATGTTTGGAGCTAAAATGACATTTCCGCTCCCAACTTTGAACTAAGGAACCTAAGGACTCATTTGATTCTTATTACATGATTAATATGCATAGTTTTAACTTTCAAAAAGTCATTCCAATCTACGGATGCACATTTAAGGCGCATTGGGTCGTTATAGGTCTTGTTTAGAGTTAAAATGACATTTCCACTCCCAACTTTGAACTAAAGAACCTAAGGACTCATTTGATTCTTATTACATGACTAATATACATAGTTTTAACTTTCTAAAACTCATTCGAATCTATTTATACACATTTAAGGCTCATTAAGTCGTTATAGGTCATATTTAGAGCTAAAATAACATTTTCGCTCCCAACTTTGAACTAAAGAACCTAAGGACTCATTTGATTTTTATTACATGACTAATATACAGAGTTTTAACTTCCTAAAACTCATTCGAATCTATTTATGCACATTAAGGCTCATAATTAGGTCGTTATAGGTCATGTTTAGACCTAAAATGACATTTCCGCTCCCAACTTTGAACTAAAGAACCTAAGGACTCATTTGATTCTTATTACATGACTAATATACATAGTTTTAACTTTCTAAAACTCATTCGAATCTATTTATGCACATTTAAGGCTCATTAGGTCGTTATAGGTCATATTTAGAGCTAAAATAACATTTTCGCTCCCAACTTTGAACTAAAGAACCTAAGGACTCATTTGACTCTTATTACATGACTAATATACATAGTTTTAACTTTCTAAAACTCATTCGAATCTATTTATGCACATTTAAGGTTCATAATTAGGTCGTTATAGGTAATGTTTAGAGCTAAAATGACATTTCCGCTCCCAACTTTGAACTAAAGAACCTAATGACTCATTTGATTTTTATTACATGATTAATATGCATAGTTTTAACTTTCTAAAACTCATTCCAATCTACGTATGCACATTTAAGGCTCATTCGGTCGTTATAGGTCATATTTAGAGCTAAAATAACATTTTCGCTCCCAACTTTGAACTAAAGAACCTAAGGACTCATTTGATTCTTATTACATGACTAATATACATAGTTTTAACTTTCTAAAACTCATTCGAATCTATTTACGCACATTTAAGGCTCATTAGGTCGTTATAGGTAATGTTTAGAGCTAAAATGACATTTCCGCCCCCAACTTTGAACTAAAGAACCTAATGACTCATTTGATTCTTATTACATGATTAATATACATAGTTTTAACTTTCTAAAACTCATTCCAATCTACGTATGTACATTTAAGGCTCATTGGGTCGTTATAGGTCATGTTTAGAGCTAAAATGACATTTCCGCTCCCAACTTTGAAATAAAGAACCTAAGGACTCATTTGATTCTTATTACACGACTAATATACATAGTTTTAACTTTCTAAAACTCATTCGAATCTATTTATGCACATTTAAGGCTCATTAGGTCGTTATAGGTCATATTTAGAGCTAAAATAACATTTTCGCTCCCAACTTTGAACTAAAGAACCTAAGGACTCATTTGACTCTTATTACATGACTAATATACATAGTTTTAACTTTCTAAAACTCATTCGAATCTATTTATGCACATTTAAGGTTCAAAATTAGGTCGTTATAGGTAATGTTTAGAGCTAAAATGACATTTCCGCTCCCAACTTTGAACTAAAGAACCTAAGGACTCATTTGATTTTTATTACATGATTAATATGCATAGTTTTAACTTTCTAAAACTCATTCCAATCTACGTATGCACATTTAAGGCTCATTCGGTCGTTATAGGTCATATTTAGAGCTAAAATAACATTTTCGCTCCCAACTTTGAACTAAAGAACCTAAGGACTCATTTGATTCTTATTACATGACTAATATACATAGTTTTAACTTTCTAAAACTCATTCGAATATATTTATGCACATTTAAGGCTCATGAGGTCGTTATAGGTCATGTTTAGAGCTAAAATGACATTTCCGCTCCCAACTTTGAACTAAAGAACCTAAGGACTCATTTGATTCTTATTACATGATTAATATGCATAGTTTTAACTTTCTAAAACTCATTCCAATCTACGTATGCACATTTAAGGCTCATTGGGTCGTTATAGGTCATATTTAGAGCTAAATTAACATTTTCGCTCCCAACTTTGAACTAAAGAACCTAAGGACTCATTTGATTATTATTACATGACTAATATACATAGTTTTAACTTTCTAAAACTCATTCGAATCTATTTATGCACATTTAAGGCTCATAATTAGGTCGTTATAGGTCATGTTTAGAGCTAAAATGACATTTCCGCTCCCAACTTTGAACTAAAGAACCTAAGGACTCATTTGATTCTTATTACATGATTAATATGCATAGTTTTAACTTTCTAAAACTCATTCCAATCTACGTATGCACATTTAAGGCTCATTGGGTCGTTATAGGTTATATTTAGAGCTAAAATAACATTTTCGCTCCCAACTTTTAACTAAAGAACCTAAGGACTCATTTTATTATTATTACATGACTAGTATACATAGTTTTAACTTTCTAAAACTCATTCGAATCTATTTATGCACATTTAAGGCTCATTAGGTCGTTATAGGTCATATTTGGAGCTAAAATGACATTTCCGCTCCCAACTTTGAACTAAGGAACCTAAGGACTCATTTGATTCTTATTACATGATTAATATGCATAGTTTTAACTTTCAAAAAGTCATTCCAATCTACGAATGCACATTTAAGGCGCATTGGGTCGTTATAGGTCATGTTTAGAGTTAAAATGACATTTCCACTCCCAACTTTGAACTAAAGAACCTAAGGACTCATTTGATTCTTATTACATGACTAATATACATAGTTTTAACTTTCTAAAACTCATTCGAATCTATTTATACACATTTAAGGCTCATTAAGTCGTTATAGGTCATATTTAGAGCTAAAATAACATTTTCGCTCCCAACTTTGAACTAAAGAACCTAAGGACTCATTTGATTTTTATTACATGACTAATATACAGAGTTTTAACTTCCTAAAACTCATTCGAATCTATTTATGCACATTAAGGCTCATAATTAGGTCGTTATAGGTCATGTTTAGACCTAAAATGACATTTCCGCTCCCAACTTTGAACTAAAGAACCTAAGGACTCATTTGATTCTTATTACATGACTAATATACATAGTTTTAACTTTCTAAAACTCATTCGAATCTATTTATGCACATTTAAGGCTCATTAGGTCGTTATAGGTCATATTTAGAGCTAAAATAACATTTTCGCTCCCAACTTTGAACTAAAGAACCTAAGGACTCATTTGACTCTTATTACATGACTAATATACATAGTTTTAACTTTCTAAAACTCATTCGAATCTATTTATGCACATTTAAGGTTCAAAATTAGGTCGTTATAGGTAATGTTTAGAGCTAAAATGACATTTCCGCTCCCAACTTTGAACTAAAGAACCTAATGACTCATTTGATTTTTATTACATGATTAATATGCATAGTTTTAACTTTCTAAAACTCATTCCAATCTACGTATGCACATTTAAGGCTCATTCGGTCGTTATAGGTCATATTTAGAGCTAAAATAACATTTTCGCTCCCAACTTTGAACTAAAGAACCTAAGGACTCATTTGATTCTTATTACATGACTAATATACATAGTTTTAACTTTCTAAAACTCATTCGAATCTATTTACGCACATTTAAGGCTCATTAGGTCGTTATAGGTAATGTTTAGAGCTAAAATGACATTTCCGCCCCCAACTTTGAACTAAAGAACCTAATGACTCATTTGATTCTTATTACATGATTAATATACATAGTTTTAACTTTCTAAAACTCATTCCAATCTACGTATGTACATTTAAGGCTCATTGGGTCGTTATAGGTCATGTTTAGAGCTAAAATGACATTTCCGCTCCCAACTTTGAAATAAAGAACCTAAGGACTCATTTGATTCTTATTACACGACTAATATACATAGTTTTAACTTTCTAAAACTCATTCGAATCTATTTATGCACATTTAAGGCTCATTAGGTCGTTATAGGTCATATTTAGAGCTAAAATAACATTTTCGCTCCCAACTTTGAACTAAAGAACCTAAGGACTCATTTGACTCTTATTACATGACTAATATACATAGTTTTAACTTTCTAAAACTCATTCGAATCTATTTATGCACATTTAAGGTTCAAAATTAGGTCGTTATAGGTAATGTTTAGAGCTAAAATGACATTTCCGCTCCCAACTTTGAACTAAAGAACCTAAGGACTCATTTGATTTTTATTACATGATTAATATGCATAGTTTTAACTTTCTAAAACTCATTCCAATCTACGTATGCACATTTAAGGCTCATTCGGTCGTTATAGGTCATATTTAGAGCTAAAATAACATTTTCGCTCCCAACTTTGAACTAAAGAACCTAAGGACTCATTTGATTCTTATTACATGACTAATATACATAGTTTTAACTTTCTAAAACTCATTCGAATATATTTATGCACATTTAAGGCTCATGAGGTCGTTATAGGTCATGTTTAGAGCTAAAATGACATTTCCGCTCCCAACTTTGAACTAAAGAACCTAAGGACTCATTTGATTCTTATTACATGATTAATATGCATAGTTTTAACTTTCTAAAACTCATTCCAATCTACGTATGCACATTTAAGGCTCATTGGGTCGTTATAGGTCATATTTAGAGCTAAATTAACATTTTCGCTCCCAACTTTGAACTAAAGAACCTAAGGACTCATTTGATTATTATTACATGACTAATATACATAGTTTTAACTTTCTAAAACTCATTCGAATCTATTTATGCACATTTAAGGCTCATAATTAGGTCGTTATAGGTCATGTTTAGAGCTAAAATGACATTTCCGCTCCCAACTTTGAACTAAAGAACCTAAGGACTCATTTGATTCTTATTACATGATTAATATGCATAGTTTTAACTTTCTAAAACTCATTCCAATCTACGTATGCACATTTAAGGCTCATTGGGTCGTTATAGGTTATATTTAGAGCTAAAATAACATTTTCGCTCCCAACTTTTAACTAAAGAACCTAAGGACTCATTTTATTATTATTACATGACTAGTATACATAGTTTTAACTTTCTAAAACTCATTCGAATCTATTTATGCACATTTAAGGCTCATTAGGTCGTTATAGGTCATATTTGGAGCTAAAATGACATTTCCGCTCCCAACTTTGAACTAAGGAACCTAAGGACTCATTTGATTCTTATTACATGATTAATATGCATAGTTTTAACTTTCAAAAAGTCATTCCAATCTACGAATGCACATTTAAGGCGCATTGGGTCGTTATAGGTCATGTTTAGAGTTAAAATGACATTTCCACTCCCAACTTTGAACTAAAGAACCTAAGGACTCATTTGATTCTTATTACATGACTAATATACATAGTTTTAACTTTCTAAAACTCATTCGAATCTATTTATACACATTTAAGGCTCATTAAGTCGTTATAGGTCATATTTAGAGCTAAAATAACATTTTCGCTCCCAACTTTGAACTAAAGAACCTAAGGACTCATTTGATTTTTATTACATGACTAATATACAGAGTTTTAACTTCCTAAAACTCATTCGAATCTATTTATGCACATTAAGGCTCATAATTAGGTCGTTATAGGTCATGTTTAGACCTAAAATGACATTTCCGCTCCCAACTTTGAACTAAAGAACCTAAGGACTCATTTGATTCTTATTACATGACTAATATACATAGTTTTAACTTTCTAAAACTCATTCGAATCTATTTATGCACATTTAAGGCTCATTAGGTCGTTATAGGTCATATTTAGAGCTAAAATAACATTTTCGCTCCCAACTTTGAACTAAAGAACCTAAGGACTCATTTGACTCTTATTACATGACTAATATACATAGTTTTAACTTTCTAAAACTCATTCGAATCTATTTATGCACATTTAAGGTTCAAAATTAGGTCGTTATAGGTAATGTTTAGAGCTAAAATGACATTTCCGCTCCCAACTTTGAACTAAAGAACCTAATGACTCATTTGATTTTTATTACATGATTAATATGCATAGTTTTAACTTTCTAAAACTCATTCCAATCTACGTATGCACATTTAAGGCTCATTCGGTCGTTATAGGTCATATTTAGAGCTAAAATAACATTTTCGCTCCCAACTTTGAACTAAAGAACCTAAGGACTCATTTGATTCTTATTACATGACTAATATACATAGTTTTAACTTTCTAAAACTCATTCGAATCTATTTATGCACATTTAATGCTCATAATTAGGTCGTTATAGGTCATGTTTAGAGCTAAAATGACATTTCCGCTCCCAACTTTGAACTAAAGAACCTAAGGACTCATTTGATTCTTATTACATGACTAATATACATAGTTTTAACTTTCTAAAACTCATTCGAATCTATTTTTGCACATTTAAGGCTCATGAGGTCGTTATAGGTCATGTTTAGAGCTAAAATGACATTTCCGCTCCCAACTTTGAACTAAAGAACCTAAGGACTCATTTGATTCTTATTACATGATTAATATGCATAGTTTTAACTTTCTAAAACTCATTCCAATCTACGTATGCACATTTAAGGCTCATTGGGTCGTTATAGGTTATATTTAGAGCTAAAATAACATTTTCGCTCCCAACTTTTAACTAAAGAACCTAAGGACTCATTTTATTATTATTACATGACTAGTATACATAGTTTTAACTTTCTAAAACTCATTCGAATCTATTTATGCACATTTAAGGCTCATTAGGTCGTTATAGGTCATATTTGGAGCTAAAATGACATTTCCGCTCCCAACTTTGAACTAAGGAACCTAAGGACTCATTTGATTCTTATTACATGATTAATATGCATAGTTTTAACTTTCAAAAAGTCATTCCAATCTACGAATGCACATTTAAGGCGCATTGGGTCGTTATAGGTCATGTTTAGAGTTAAAATGACATTTCCACTCCCAACTTTGAACTAAAGAACCTAAGGACTCATTTGATTCTTATTACATGACTAATATACATAGTTTTAACTTTCTAAAACTCATTCGAATCTATTTATACACATTTAAGGCTCATTAAGTCGTTATAGGTCATATTTAGAGCTAAAATAACATTTTCGCTCCCAACTTTGAACTAAAGAACCTAAGGACTCATTTGATTTTTATTACATGACTAATATACAGAGTTTTAACTTCCTAAAACTCATTCGAATCTATTTATGCACATTAAGGCTCATAATTAGGTCGTTATAGGTCATGTTTAGACCTAAAATGACATTTCCGCTCCCAACTTTGAACTAAAGAACCTAAGGACTCATTTGATTCTTATTACATGACTAATATACATAGTTTTAACTTTCTAAAACTCATTCGAATCTATTTATGCACATTTAAGGCTCATTAGGTCGTTATAGGTCATATTTAGAGCTAAAATAACATTTTCGCTCCCAACTTTGAACTAAAGAACCTAAGGACTCATTTGACTCTTATTACATGACTAATATACATAGTTTTAACTTTCTAAAACTCATTCGAATCTATTTATGCACATTTAAGGTTCAAAATTAGGTCGTTATAGGTAATGTTTAGAGCTAAAATGACATTTCCGCTCCCAACTTTGAACTAAAGAACCTAATGACTCATTTGATTTTTATTACATGATTAATATGCATAGTTTTAACTTTCTAAAACTCATTCCAATCTACGTATGCACATTTAAGGCTCATTCGGTCGTTATAGGTCATATTTAGAGCTAAAATAACATTTTCGCTCCCAACTTTGAACTAAAGAACCTAAGGACTCATTTGATTCTTATTACATGACTAATATACATAGTTTTAACTTTCTAAAACTCATTCGAATCTATTTATGCACATTTAATGCTCATAATTAGGTCGTTATAGGTCATGTTTAGAGCTAAAATGACATTTCCGCTCCCAACTTTGAACTAAAGAACCTAAGGACTCATTTGATTCTTATTACATGACTAATATACATAGTTTTAACTTTCTAAAACTCATTCGAATCTATTTTTGCACATTTAAGGCTCATGAGGTCGTTATAGGTCATGTTTAGAGCTAAAATGACATTTCCGCTCCCAACTTTGAACTAAAGAACCTAAGGACTCATTTGATTCTTATTACATGATTAATATGCATAGTTTTAACTTTCTAAAACTCATTCCAATCTACGTATGCACATTTAAGGCTCATTGGGTCGTTATAGGTCATATTTAGAGCTAAATTAACATTTTCGCTCCCAACTTTGAACTAAAGAACCTAAGGACTCATTTGATTATTATTACATGACTAATATACATAGTTTTAACTTTCTAAAACTCATTCGAATCTATTTATGCACATTTAAGGCTCATAATTAGGTCGTTATAGGTCATGTTTAGAGCTAAAATGACATTTCCGCTCCCAACTTTGAACTAAAGAACCTAAGGACTCATTTGATTCTTATTACATGACTAATATACATAGTTTTAACTTTCTAAAACTCATTCGAATCTATTTTTGCACATTTAAGGCTCATGAGGTCGTTATAGGTCATATTTAGAGCTAAATTAACATTTTCGCTCCCAACTTTGAACTAAAGAACCTAAGGACTCATTTGATTATTATTACATGACTAATATACATAGTTTTAACTTTCTAAAACTCATTCGAATCTATTTATGCACATTTAAGGCTCATTAGGTCGTTATAGGTCATGTTTAGAGCTAAAATGACATTTCCGCTCCCAACTTTGAACTAAAGAACCTAAGGACTCATTTGATTCTTATTACATGATTAATATGCATAGTTTTAACTTTCTAAAACTCATTCCAATCTACGTATGTACATTTAAGGCTCATTGGGTCGTTATAGGTCATGTTTAGAGCTAAAATGACATTTCCGCTCCCAACTTTGAAATAAAGAACCTAAGGACTCATTTGATTCTTATTACATGACTAATATACATAGTTTTAACTTTCTAAAACTCATTCGAATCTATTTATGCACATTTAAGGATCATTAGGTCGTTATAGGTCATATTTAGAGCTAAAATAACATTTTCGCTCCCAACTTTGAACTAAAGAACCTAAGGACTCATTTGACTCTTATTACATGACTAATATACATAGTTTTAACTTTCTAAAACTCATTCGAATCTATTTATGCACATTTAAGGCTCATAATTAGGTCGTTATAGGTCATGTTTAGAGCTAAAATGACATTTCCGCTCCCAACTTTGAACTAAAGAACCTAAGGACTCATTTGATTCTTATTACATGATTAATATGCATAGTTTTAACTTTCTAAAACTCATTCCAATCTACGTATGCACATTTAAGGCTCATTGGGTCGTTATAGGTTATATTTAGAGCTAAAATAACATTTTCGCTCCCAACTTTTAACTAAAGAACCTAAGGACTCATTTTATTATTATTACATGACTAGTATACATAGTTTTAACTTTCTAAAACTCATTCGAATATATTTATGCACATTTAAGGCTCATTAGGTCGTTATAGGTCATGTTTGGAGCTAAAATGACATTTCCGCTCCCAACTTTGAACTAAGGAACCTAAGGACTCATTTGATTCTTATTACATGATTAATATGCATAGTTTTAACTTTCAAAAAGTCATTCCAATCTACGGATGCACATTTAAGGCGCATTGGGTCGTTATAGGTCATGTTTAGAGTTAAAATGACATTTCCACTCCCAACTTTGAACTAAAGAACCTAAGGACTCATTTGATTCTTATTACATGACTAATATACATAGTTTTAACTTTCTAAAACTCATTCGAATCTATTTATACACATTTAAGGCTCATTAAGTCGTTATAGGTCATATTTAGAGCTAAAATAACATTTTCGCTCCCAACTTTGAACTAAAGAACCTAAGGACTCATTTGATTTTTATTACATGACTAATATACAGAGTTTTAACTTCCTAAAACTCATTCGAATCTATTTATGCACATTAAGGCTCATAATTAGGTCGTTATAGGTCATGTTTAGACCTAAAATGACATTTCCGCTCCCAACTTTGAACTAAAGAACCTAAGGACTCATTTGATTCTTATTACATGACTAATATACATAGTTTTAACTTTCTAAAACTCATTCGAATCTATTTATGCACATTTAAGGCTCATTGAGTCATTATAGGTCATGTTTTTAACAACTTAATTATCTCTATAGTCTGCAACTATATCTTTTTATGCTTCAATGGAATGTAAAGATAATATCGTGAGTGTGAACTTTGGTACTCTATAGCTCATATATTTTCCTTCCATCTTGCAGGGATCGAGTCGATTGGAATTAGAAAGTACGTCAACACGACCTTAATTAATAAAGGTTTGTAATGTATGATCTAAAGGGATCTAAGTGGCCGGATTAGAGAAATTTGTTAGACTAGCTCTCTAGCCTTTTGTCTTTATTTGTTAATATTAGTTTTAATTTGTTAGACTAGCTAGCTAGGTGTTTAAAAATTGTAAACGTACGTACGTACTATACGCTTTTCTCTATTGGGTTAATATAAATGAAGTTAATTTAATGATTTATCAATAAAAAATAAGCAGATTCATACCTTTAATGCTTTTCTGGTGTTGATTGGTGCGTGTATAGGTTTCAATGCTCAATGGTGTATATATATAGATTTTGTTATTGCCACCTATTTTATATTTTAAAAGAATTTGGAAAAAAAAATAATGTTGTTGAAGGGGGCATTTAATGTACGCCTCGACAACATATGAATTTATGGCGCCAATGTACAGGTATTGGCGCAAAAATACAAGTCTGTTAAGGGGGGCATTTAAGAAGTGAGCCTCAACAGATGTGTCTGTTGAGGCGGACTTTTGTAAAGCCCCCCACAACAGGTCCTTATTTTTCGCTTTGGTTTTGGCCTGTTAAGGCGGGCTTTTGAAAGCCCCCCACAACAGACTACCTGTTGAGGCGAACAAAGCCCGCCTCAACAGCTATGTGAGCTGTTGAAGCCACGTCTGTAGAAGCGGGCCTTGTTCGCCTCAATAAGCCCAAAATGCCCCCCTCAACAGGTATTTTTTCCACTAGTGAAATTTATATGTATCATAACCTAACACTGGTATCACGAGCCTCTAATTAATTCCATAATAGATTATAGTTAACATGGTTAAATTTTATAAATTTGCAATGAATTAAAGGGGTGATTAATTTCGTTTTTTGTAATTAATTGCAATTTCGTGCGATTATTTAATTATATGTTCGCAGAATTTTTTGCAGTTTAGTCAATAATGGTCGGAATCCTATAATTTTTTATAGTGAATTTCGCATGTAAACGGCGTTTTAAAATTTTGACTAAAATCTAAGATTTGATGCCGAACCCATAATTCCAAAATTCGAAGCCTAACTATGACTTTTCGAAGGATTTAGTTTTTCGAACGCAAAATTTGTAATTTTTAAGATGTTAAATTAAATATTTGCGATTCTTGTTTGTAAATCTTGAATCTATGATTGACCTACTGTATATGTTTAACAATTTTAATGCCTAAGCTTGTTAATTATACAACCTAATTTGTAATTGTAATTAATTTGTTGAAATTCGAATAATTTAGAATTTGATTTGTTTTTCATAATTAATTGACAGTTTAATTAGGTATCCATGATTAAAAACCACCATAAAATTTGTTCAATTTGGTAAATTTTAAAATTTTATGAGCTAGATTTGAATCCATGATAGTAAACTTGATCGGAAATTAATTTGAATAATAAATTTTCGATTTTTCCCCCTAAATTTATGAAATTAATATGATTTATTAATTCGTCTATAAATTTAAATTAAAAAGTTTTGATTTTGATAAAATCCGCTCATGAATCTTGCACGCACAAAGCAATGGACGTTAAGTGTTACCCTTAAGGGGTGTTGTATAGTGCGGGCATGCGACGACGATCAAGGGAGCTCGTCGCCCATGCGGTACGTATGCAGCGAGCAAGCGAGTGGCACGCGAGCACAAGGCAGTAGCCCCGCCTTGCGTCGAGTGCTGCGATGAGGCATGGGCGGATGGGCGAGAGGAAAGGCACAAGCGAGCAGGCGGGCGCGCGCGGGCAGCAAGGGATGCCTCGCAGCAGCGAGCGCTGCCTCGCCCAGCAAGGGATGGCTCGCCCACAGCTGCTGCGCTACGACACAACGAGCAAGTTGCCGCGCAAGCGTGGCTTGCTTGGCTTGCTGCGTTTGCGCGTGGCTGCTGCTCGTGCCTTGCTATGCGATCACTCGTGAGGGGCGATGCTGCCTCGTGGACTAGACGGGGCCTGGGCGCAAGCCCATGGCCTCGTCTTGACCCGATTGATTTTCAGTTGGAAATACGATTTTAATTAATTTTAAAATTCGTAATTTAATTTTTTCTCATAATTTAATTTTTAATTATTTAATTATTATAAATTCTATTTATACTAATTATTTTACTAAAATTAAAACCTTGATTAAATTTAAGTTAATTAATTTAATAAACTGAAAATAAATTAAAGGATTCAAATAATAATTTATATGAGCTTTAAATTTTAATTAAATTTGTATGTTTCCGGTTAGATTAGGAAATACAATTTTATGTTTAAAATTAGTAAAGCATGTAGATTTCTTGGTTTAAGTGGGAGCGTTTTAGTCATAAACTCTTGATTAGGTCTACATTCCTTCAAGGTTAAAACAACTTGATTAGAATTAATAAGGATAGAATAATTGGTAGATTATTGGAACCTTGATTAATTGCTGCAAATATTTATGTGATGCATAATATGTTCCACTAACCAGCTATGTGGGCCATTCATTGATAAATGAATGGGTGAATGGTATATTGTAAATGTACTGTTTTGCAGGTTATGGAAAGTGACTAGTATGGCCCAAATATGATAGAAAATATGGTATGCGTACCATTAATTTGAATGTAAAATTGGTCTAATGCACCAAAGTTTTTTTTAATTTAAATATGGTCTGCGTACCATCAAATAGTTGTAATTAGTTTAAATTATAGCTTATCCTATTTCATGAAAATGGCGCCTCCCATGGTAAAATCCAAGACGGAGTTTCCAATCCATTTTCAAGACGGACTTTGAAGTTGAAGCTTCAAGATGAAGTCGGGTCATACTAGATCACATTTATATCTTATGCATGATTTAAGTTATTTATTGCTTTAAATATGTCTTAATTATGCATGAGATTGTGGCTTGATTATGTTGCATGATTAAGGATTTTAGTTCACTTAAAATCTAACCAACATAGTAAGAGCCTTAAGTTCCAAACTTTAAAAATTGAGTTAAAAGGTGTCATGCCAAAATAACACTTACTTGGATAATCTTTACATCAATCTTAGTAATAGTTTTCCGCCTAAGAGAGGTGTTACTTATTGATCCTAAAGGGGTAAGGTACACAAATAAATTGTGAGTACATGTTAGTTTTGGTGAAACTCAACGATATAAGTAAGGTGTCCTTTTATGTCTTGGCAAATGAGATAGGTTTACCTAATAAGTTCTTAGACGTACCTATCAACCAAGACTAGTTTCTAGACTATTAGCAAAGGCTTTGCTTACCTAAAATATTTTAGAATTGAGTCTAAATACATAATGTGCTTAATTCTTCAATGATTTAAGGATCTTGGAATCATTTTATTCACACCTGCCGGAACACATAACTTGAATAAAATGCTTAATAAATGATAAATTATGCATGTATGCTAATGGTTATTTATTTGTTTATTCTTTTTCAATTATAGTTTTAACTATGGCAAACAACAATTCATTCAACATCCGATAAATCAATTCTCGAAAAGGAGAAGTTGAACGGGAAAAACTTCCTTGACTGGCAAAGGAACTTGCAAATAGTTCTTATGTAGGAAGAAAAGGAGTATGTCCTGGAAGAGGCGATGACCGAAGCCGCAGGCGACGGGGTCACTGAGGCAGCCCTCAATCGTTGGATTGATGCCAACAAGGATGTAAAATGTCTAATGCTTACAACCATGAGTGCAGATCTACAGAAAACGTTCATCAACTCAGATGCTTTCACGATGATCAGTGAGTTAAAGAACATGTTCGAAGATCTGGCTCGAGTCGAAAGATTCGAGACTCATAGGCAAATTCTTGAGACCTAGCTTAAGAAAGGCGAGCCCGTAAGTCCACATGTTCTCAAAATGATTGGACTCATTGAGAATATGAGTCAGCTGGATCAACAATTTTCTCAGGAAATGGCTATAGACACCATCCTCCGTTCTCTTCATAGCGGGTATGATCAGTTCAAGCTGAACTACAATATGAATAGTCTAGACAAAATGCTCACTAAGCTTCACGGTATGCTGAAGAACGCTGAAAAGACGCTCAAAAGTGATAAGCAAGATGTGCTTATGGTGCGTGGGGGCAAGTTCAAGAAATCTGGTAAGAAGAGGAATGCTAAGAATGGTGGCATGAAGGCCAACCCAACTAAGCAAGCTGGCGGCACCAAGTCTGAAAAGAAGAAGGTGAGCCAACCCACTTCTGAATCTGAATGCTTCTACTGCAAGAAGAAGGGGCATTGGAAGAGAGATTGCTTGAAACTTAAGGAAGATCAGAAGAACGGAACAGTCGTTCCATCTTCAGATATTTTTGTTATAGACTATATATACTTGCTACTTCAACTTCTTGGGTATTAGATACAGGTTATGGCTCACACTTATGTTCCAATTCGCATGGACTAAGAAGAAGTAGAAGGTTAAGCAAGGGTGAAGTCGACCTACGAGTGGGAAATGGAGCACATATTGCTGCATTAGCTGTAGGAACTTATTATTTTTCGTTGCCCTCTGGGCTAGTTTTGGAACTGGGAGAATGTTTCCATGTTCCATGTCTTACTAAAAACATCATTTCTGTTTGTTTCTTAGATGCTAAGGGATTTTCCTTTTTAATAAAATACAATAGTTGTTTGTTTTATTTTAAAGAGATGTTTTATGGATCTGCTAGATTAGTCAATGGACTTTATTTATTAGATCACGACAAACAAGTTTATAGCATAAATACCAAAAAGGCCAAAAAGAATGATTCAGATCTCACATATCTGTGGCATTGTCGATTAGGCCATATAAACATAAAGTGCATAGAAAGACTTCAAAAGGAAGGAATTCTAGAACCATTTGACTTAGAGGGTTATGGTAAGTGAGAAATGTTTACTTGGAAAACTGACAAAGCAACCTTTCTCTAAAATTGGAGAAAGAGCAACTGAACTATTGGGTTTAATCCATACAGATGTATGTGGACCAATGACTACAAATGCTAGAGGTCGTTTCAGCTACTACTTTCACTAATGACTTCAGTAGATATGGTTATGTCTACCTAATGAAGAATAAGTCTGAATCCTTTGACAAATTCAAGGAATTTCAGAGTGAAGTAGAGAATCAATTAGGCAAGAAGATTAAGGCACTGCGGTCTGATAGAAGCGGTGGATATCTGAGCTATGAATTTGATGACCATCTGAAAGAATGTGGAATTCTATCAGAATTAACTCCTCCTGGAACACCTCAATGGAACGGTGTGTCAGAACGGAGGAATAGAACCTTGCTAGACATGGTTAGATCAATGATGTGTCAGGCCGAACTTCCAATAAAATTTTGGGGACATGCACTAAACACAGCTGCACTCACTATAAATAGAGCTCCGTCTAAAGATGTTGAAAAGACTCCATATGAGTTATGGTTTGGAAAGCCTCCAAAAGTGTCTTTTCTTAAGATTTGGGGTTGTGAAGCATACGTCAAACGATTAATTTCAGACAAACTTCAACCAAAATCTGACAAATGTATCCTTGTGGGCTATCCAAAGGAAACAAAGGGGTATTACTTCTACAACACATCTGAGAACAAGGTGTTTGTTTCTCGAGATGGTATGTTTTTGGAAAGAGATAATATTTCCAAAATGACAAGTGGGAGAAAAGTAGACCTCGAAGAAATTCGAGTCGAACAACAAACTCTAGAGAATGCTCAAGATGACATTCAAGATGAAACTCAGAGATCTTTAGAAGTATCTGGTGAGAATCAAGGACCATCTAGAAATGTAACGCCGCAAAGATCGCAGAGATATAGATCTCAACCGGAAAGGTATTTAGGTATTTTAACGAACGAGAGCTATGAAGTTCTATTACTTGAAAGTGATGAACCTGCTACTTACAAACAAGCTATGACGAGCCCTAGCTCCAAGCAATGGCAAGAAGCCATGCAATCTGAATTAGACTCCATGTCTGAAAACCAAGTTTGAGATTTGGTCGATTTGCCAGATGGCTACCAAGCCATAGGAAGCATATGGGTTTTCAAACTAAAAAAGGACAAGGATGGGAAACTAGAAGTTTTCAAAGCTAGATTGGTTGCAAAAGGTTACAGGCAAGTCCACGGTGTGGATTACGATGAAACCTTTTCACCAGTTGCAATGCTAAAGTCTATTCGGATAATGTTAGCAATCGCTGCATATTACGATTACGAAATATGGCAGATGGATGTCAAAACCGCTTTCTTAAACTGCGTTTTAACAGAAACTGTGTTTATGACAGAGCCTGAGGGTTTTGAGGATCCAAAGAATGCCAAAAAGGTATGCAAGCTTAAGAAATCAATCTACGGATTGAAGCAAGCATCAAGGAGCTGGAATATACGTTTTGATGAAGCAGTCAGTGACTTTGGTTTCATCAAGAACAAAGACGAATCTTGTGTATAAAAGAAGGTCAGTGGGAGCAAAATTGCTTTTCTAGTATTATATTTCGACGACATATTACTTATCGGAAATGACATTCCTATGTTGAACTAACTCCGTCAAGATTTGGCTTGGGAAATGTTTTTCGATGAAGGATCTAGGAGAAGCACAGTACCTACTAGGCATCAAGATTTACAAAGATAGATCTAAGAAGATGATTAGACTCAGTCCAAGCACTTATATCAATAGGGTGCTTGAAAGGTTCAATATGGCAAACTCAAAGCGAGGCTACCTACCCATGTCTCGTGGAATGACTCTAAGCAAGACTCAGTGCCCAAAAACACTAAATGAGCGTAGACGAATGAGTGGGATTCCATATGCATCATTGATTGGCTCAATAATTTATGCTATGATATGTACACACCCGGATGTTGCGTACGCACTCAATGCTACGAGCAGATACCATTCAGACCCAGCAGAGGCGCATTAGACTGCTTCCAAAAATATTCTGAAGTACCTGAAAAGGCACAAAGATGATTTCCTGGTCTATGGTGGAGATGATGAATTAATTGTTAAAGGCTATACGGACACAAGTTTCCAAATCGAAAAAGATGATTTTAGATCACAGTCTGGGTTTGTCTTCTGCCTCAACAGAGGAACAGTAAGCTGGAAAATTGCTAAGCAAAACACCATCGCGGATTTTACAACTGAAGCGGAGTACATTGCTGCACATGAAGCAACAAAGGAAGCTATTTGGCTAAGGAAGTTCATAGGTGAACTTGGTGTAGTCCCCTCCATTAAAGGACCAATAGTTCTATATTGTGATATTAACGGAGCTATTGCACAGGCAAAGGAGCCTAGACACCACCAGAGAGTCAAGCATGTACTTCGTATATTTCACCTTCTTCGAGAGTTCGTTGAAAGAAAAGAAGTCGAGATAAGCAAGATTGGAACTGACGACAACATCTCAGATCCATGAACTAAACCTCTGCAGCAGGCGAAGCACAACTCGCATACTGCAGCTATGGGAATCAAGCATGTTGAAGAATGGCTTTGATGTCCTTATTTAATGTTTTAAAGTTTGAGAGTTTAATACTTTGTAAAACATTATTGGTTAACCATTCATATAAATGAATAGAATTCATCTTTTCATTTAATTTGTGGTTTATTAAATGATGAGTCCCTTCAATTTGACGATATATTCAAGATAGACTGTCAGGACCAGTCCTGTGACTAAGAAATGTCTATCAAGTGAACTTGAATGTCAAAAGTTGAAAATGGTCCCTGTTCGGAGTTTTCTATAAAGATGGATGCAAAGAAAACGCTAGACGACTAGATTGCAAGATGACTAGTAGTTTTGTTTCTTGAACTATGTGGACATGGCAATGTTGCAATCATTTGCATAGATACTTACTTTGGGAAGACTAGTATCGGACAGACCTATGAAACTTTACTGTAAGAGATGAAAATCAGTCATAAGTAAATTTCATTTAAATTATTAGACACTAATCCTCAATACCTGAGTGATTTTGAGATTACTTGTTTGAGAACTGCTTACTTTGACGTTGTCAACCGTCGCACCGTAAAAGGAGGCTATAAAGGCAACGCTCGGGTAATCACCTATCAAACAAAGTCTAATCTCAAGTCCGCAAGATTGGGATTGTCCTCCAATAATTTAGGATGAGATGCTGAAAGTTGTATGATGAGCGACATTTATGTCGCTCTTAGCTTCGGTTTTCATGCTTGTTTATTATGATTTTTCATAGTTTTTATAGCTTTTTGTATGATTTTTATAGTTTCTCTCCATCTTGTGCTTTATAGGTGATTATTGTCAAATGTGATGGAAAACCAAGTAGATTGGAGCAAAATAGAGTATGTGCGACCGAACAGGAGTTTGTGCGCCCGAACTGTGAAAAATTGGTGACTCAAGGAAGACACAGCTATGTGCGACCGAAGAGCTCTGTATGTTCGATCGTACAAGAGCCCCTTTGTGCGATCGAGCTCTGTTAAACGATCGCATAAAATGGATTTCAGAGACAGAATGTCCCCAATTTTGACGTTCGACCGCACAGGTTTTCGTTCGACCGCACAAGATATTTGTGTGCCCACACAGCTTGTTTGTGCGACCACACTGGAAATCTTAGAAGAATTGGCCAAGAAAAGCTTATTCGACCGCAGAAGAATTCTTGTTCAGTCGCAGATGACGAAGTAGGCCAACTTCACTTCGTTTGCTCGCATAGGATCAAGTGTGTGCTCGAATTGGATTTCTCCGTTAGATCACACAGAGGGTATGTGCGAACGAACATCGACGCGGGCTGCAGATTTTTTAATTAAAGCTTCTATTTGGGGAAACTTATAAATAGGTTTTCCATTTTACACATTCACATTATTAGAAATTCCAATTACATTTTTCATCATTTCTAGAGAGAGAAACTCCATTGCTTTGAAGCTTCAAGTTGTAATTTCTTCAACTCTTTCAATTCTTTGCAATTCAATTCAATTCAAGGGTATCAAGGCCAAGCACCCTATGGTCAATCTCATGGTCTTGGCAATCAAACCCAATATAATCAGGGTAGTTATAATCCCAACCATCAAGGTGGAGGGGGTTACAACTATTCTTATGGGCAATTTAGGGGTGCCTCTAGTGGGGGTTATCCGTTGAACTCGGGAGGTCCATATGGTGTTTCTCAATTTCCACCTCCCGGATTCAATGGGCCAAGGAACTATGGAAACCAATTCCAACAAACCCCTAGTGGTTATGGCAATGCACCTCCACCGCTCCCGCCTTTCAAGTCTAACCTTGAGGCTTTAATGGAGTCGTTCGTGGGGGCGCAAGCCAAGAAAAATGTTGAGTTTGAGGATGGATTTGAGCAATCCAACACCCACTTGAAAATGATTGAAACTCAATTAGCACAACTTGCTAGCACCATCAAGGAACAACAAGTGCATACTAGTCTCCCACCCCAAGGTTAAGCTCCTAAGCAAATGTATTCGTTTGTGACTAGGAGTGGGAAGATTTTTGATGATGGTTCTAAGTTTGTTGATGCCTCGTGCTCTAGGGGTCAGAAATCTAAGGGAAATGAGTATACGGACGGTGGTGTGGCGGAAGAGAAGTCTCATGTCGATGACGTGAGTGATGGTGTTAAGCCGACGGAGGCTACTCTTCCTCCTCTCCATAGTCTTCCTTCCCCTTACCCTCAAAGAATTGCTGGAAAACAGCTAGATGATCAGTTTCATAAGTTTTGGGAAACAATTAAGCTCTATGTGTCATTGTCTTTCACCGAGGCGCTTAAGAAAATGCCGCATTATTCTCGGTTGATGAGAGACATTTTGAGCGACAAAAAGACTTGTGGCACCAATGAAACCGTGCACCTAACGGAGCATTGTAGTGCTTTGATTTCGAGCCCGTTCCCCCCAAAGCTCAAGGACCCCGGGAGCTTCTCGATTCCTTGTAGCATCCAAGAGCTGAAATTTGACAACGCTCTATGTGATTTGGGGGCGAGTGTAAGTATTTTTCCGTACAAAATATTTGAGAAACTAAGTCTTGGCGATCTCACCCCTACCTCTATGTCTTTGCAATTAGCCGACCGCTCGGTTATGTTCCCCTTGGGTAGGGTTGATGATGTTCCCCTTGTGTTAGGGAAGTTGACTTTCCTTGTTGACTTCATTGTCTTGGATATCGACGAGGACGCGCATACCCCTATCATCTTAGGGAGGCCATTCTTGGCTACGGCGGGAGCTCTCATCGATGTTCAAGGTGGTCTTATCACTTTGAAGGCGGGAGACGCCAAGGCTAGTTTCAAGCTTTCTATTGATGATCAATGTTGTTCTAAAATGAGAAGTTGCATGAAAATTGACACTATTGCTTGTGTTGAGCACCATTACTCTTGTGCTAATTCTTCTAACGGATCTTGTGTTTCTAAGTGTGATGATAAGATTGATAGGAAAGTCAAGAAGAATAAGGTGCAAGAGAGCTCTTTGATGTTAGGTGACTCCTTTGATGACGTTATCACCATTCCCGAAACATTCGGGATGGATCTTGATTATGTGGGAGCACACACTCCGGCAATCAATGGTAAGAAATCGATGAGCAAGAAATCCAAGGAAGGCGATATTAAGCCTAAGAAGAATTGATTTGGTCCCTATGAGTTTTGGTAAGTTGTTTGTGCCCAAAGGGGCAAAGAAGAGATTTTTCACTTGTGATGACCCCGAGTTGGTTGTGTTTGACCCCTTATGAGTTTTGGGGGGTCTCGTCAAGCTAATGACGTTAAACGAGCGCTACCAGGAGGAAACCCATGTATTGATTTCTTCTCTTGTCCCCCAATGAGGTTTTGGGGGGATTCGTCAAGCTAATGACGTTAAACAAGCGCTACCCGGGAGGCAACCCGGTTGTCTAACTCTTAGATTTAATTTTTGTTTGTTTTTGTGCATTAATCTTCCTTTGTTAGCCTTATTTTCATTTTAAGGGGAATGCTTGCTTTAATCTTGCAAAATCAGGTCCTGAGCGACCGAAAAGATTTTTGTTCAATCGCATAGGGGTCTTTTGTGCGATCGAGCTCTGTTCAACGACCGCACAAATTTGCCTCTGAGATCAGTAGCTCCCTGTTTTTGTGTTCGACCGCACAGAACTTTCCGTTCGATCGCACAGCTCTGTGCTATCGAACACCTGTTTCTGTTCGATCGCACACGTGAGCAGGGAGAAGTGGTGATTCGTTTTTCTTCAAAAACTCGCTATCCCCTTTTCTTATTTTTCATTTCACTCGACATTTTCTCTCAGTCCCAACCTCCATAACTCTCTTTCTCTTGCTTCATACTCCATCTCCAAATTAATCTCACTCATTTCCTCTCACTAATTTCACTTCCCACTCATCACTTTCACAAAATCTCCTTCATTCCAATCCCTAAATCCCCAAAATATTCCGATTTTTGCAAAACCCCCAATTTTAGGGTTTTTGAAGAAAATTGTCAATTTGTGAGCTTTGGTGAATTTGGAACTCTTTTGGCTACTTGGGATTGATCCTTACTACTTCCTCTACTTGTGGTGATGATTTCTTTCCCTTAATTCCTTAATTTCTTCTAATTTTTACCATGTTCATGTCATTCTTTAGAAATTTCTGAAATTTGTGGTTTTTGGGAGATTTTTGATGCATGTTTGATTATGTGCATATTCTTTAATTGTCTAGATGAGTTATGCATGCTTCATTTCTTATTCTACTTGAACTCTAGACTTTTTGAGATGATTCAGTAGAGTTTTGGCTAGTTTTCTTATTCTTGGTTGTGAAGTGATGTTGTTTGGTTGTGGAGAAATGTGTTGAGTAATGTTGGTGGATTGCACTTGTTGAGGAGCTAGTGTAGTGTTTTGGTGTTTGATTGTGATGGTTCTAGTTAGTTTGATCAAGTTAGTTTAGCTTTAGCTATTTTGTTTGTTTGTTATAGTTTGTGTACTAACTTCGTTGTTCCTTCTTTCTGTATATTGGTTGGTTTTTCGTTTGTGTTTTGTGCAGATTTTTTTTCTTTGCCTAAACTCATCGCACCATGGCCTCTAAGAGCTCTAAGAAGAATCCTACCGCCTCTTCATCTAAGAAGAAGGCTCCGTCTCCTCCGGGCCTCGAAACCTATGGCATTGAGTTCCTAGAACAACGATCTTGGGAATTCTTTGACCAACTATCTAAGAGGGCCATCAAGCCCACCAAATTCTTCCATAGGGAGAGTGTTCGTGCTTTGGGGGTCGAAGGGGAAGTTGATAAGATGATAAAGGGGCTCGGTTGGGAAGAGTTCGTGAAATTCAGTGCCCCGACTTACACAAGGTTGACCTTAGAGTTCCTTTCCTCGGCCCGGAAGAATATTGTGCAAGATGAGGACGGGGATAGTGTGATGGAGTTGAGCTTTCAAGTCTTTGGCCATCAACACACATTGAACAACAACGAAATCAACGCAATCTTCTCCATTGATTCGGAGTATGGGCTCATCCCCAACCCCCGGACCGAATGTGTGAACGATTACGATGAGCATAGTTGGTGGCCAATTGCTCATCTCCCGGATCATTGAGGTTCGGAATTGCCACTTGAACCAGGCCGACATACTCCTTGGTGGCATGCTTACTCTTCTTGTTCGGGCACTACCGAACAACCCTTATGCCAAGGAGCTTCATGCTTTGGTGCCCGTTCCCGGTGGGGAGTTCTGGACCGTCCAGGCGATGTATAATGCCACATGGCTCCACTGCACGGTCAACAAGAATCAATACATTTGGCTTGTGACGAAGGCCGAATGGTGCTATCTTCCACACCCAACCATTACTTCATGGTTTTCTTGTGTCTGTTAATTTCTTCCTCGGCATCGCAATTTCTCCACCACCACCATCGAGCCTTCCACTAGCGCTCCTCCTCGGTCTCCTAGTCCGCCTCCCGGTCCTCTCCCTAATGCGGGTGGTATTTCTTCTTCCTCTCCTTTTGATTTAACTGGCTTGTAATCCACCCGTGCGGCTATCTTGCTAGGGCAAAAGGACCAAGCTCATACCTTGGCTTCTCTGGCTCCTCAAGGGAGCCGCGCGGTGGATTCTTATCCCAATTTTGACTCGTCCTACTACGGTAGGCGGGTGTACGATTATCATGTTGACAAAGGGGATTTTCCCCCCTATGTTAACTATCCTTATCACTCTCCCCAACAAGGGCCCGTCCCTAGTTGGAATGAGGAGCGTACACCCACTTACCCGTATTGGATGGTCCCCTCCCAACCCGGTGTCACCCCCCCTCCTTCCCGCCCTATGATTATACTATGATGGGTGGGAGTGACTACCGTGGTGATCTGATGTATCCCACACCCCCACCGGTTGATCGGCCTAGTGGTTGGTCCGAGGATTTCACCGGGTGGCCCAAGGATTATGTTGGAGGTTGGGATGGTCCCCGAGGAGAGCCTCCCCATGGAAAGTACCCCCTTAACCCCGAGTATGCTTGGCCTCCCTATACCGATGCCTCGGGTCCCGATGTGGACCCCACCTTCAATTTCACCCCTTTTACCGACGAAGAGGCTCATGCTCATCGTCTTAAAATGGATGAATATTGGAAGCTTTATGATCTAGAGCGTAAATGGAAGGACCCAAGCACCTCTTAGGTTTCACTCCACTTGTTCCCCATCTTATATTGTGATGGTATGCTTGTATTTAGCTTGGGGGGAGAAGTGTGACGTGGGGGTTTGCTATGAGGACTTTTTGATGATTGTTGGTGTTGTTGATCTTCTTGCTACTTCGTGTGGTTGTGTATATAGGATGGGTTTATGATGGTTTTGAGGTTGTTTTGGCCATTTGGCCTTGTCTACTAACATATTTTCTTAGTTATTTTTGAGTTTTGCTTTTGGTATGGTTTCATTGAGGTGGGCTCACATTTTCCACCATTGCCTTGCTCGTCGATCTTTTGGTGAGTTTGTTCAGTTTTTACCGATTCTTTGCGGGACTTGCTCCCACGGCATCTTCGGTAATATCCTTCTATCTCATATCCATTCTTTGGGATGGGCATATTTCACATGGGGAATTTAGTTGGATGGGTAGTTGTACCCCTCCTAGTTTTGTTTTAGGCCTTGGGGACATGGCCTAATTCAAGCTTGGGGGGAGTGTAGTTGCCAATTGTGTTGCTCATATCTTTGAAATCATGCTTTATGTGCACAGACCTATGAGTGTAGTTGCCAATTTACAACCTAGGATAAGCTTTCAGAGAGCTCATCCCCAACCAAAAAACATGACAGCAGTCAAGTGAAAGACCCAAGCTATACAAGCATTTTACTCTGCCACCAATCCTGGACTCTACTACTGATTCTGGGAATCCCTAATTGCTGCATTCTATCTATTACACTTTGCTGTACAAATCTAACTGTATGAGTCACAGTAGGGAGCTTTTGGTTCCAAAGAACCTCATTTCTAGCTCTCCATATTGTGTAAACTGTTGCTTTAATAGCAGCATACATGACATGCTTCTTTTTTTTTTAGTTTGATTTTAGTTTCTATTAATTTCTTTTGTTTTCTTTTGTTTCCTTTTGTTGTGATTTCTTCTTTTCTTCCTTTTTCTTTCCCTTTTCTTTGTTTTCCTTTCCTTTTGTCAAGGCAAGTTTTTCAAGGTTTCTTAGGCATTATTCTTGATTTACAATTAGTCAAATACATTTTTTCAGAGTCTTCAATCGAAAAACTTCGCTCCGATCGCTTAAGCTCAACTTCGAGCTGAACTTGTAGGCTAGAATGCTTTTATTCCTAATTGGTAAATGTTTGCACGGTTTTCAATGTCTTGGGTCGAATCTAGGATTTAGGTGTTAAGAAAGTTGGTTAGAACTTTGGGTAGCATGAGTTTTGAACCCTTGGTTTGTGGTAAGACGTTGTCGATCTCTCTAGTGACTTGAAATCAGAGTGGGTAGTATTTGCTCCCATTGGTGAGGATCATGTTCACATTATCCCAAACACATTGTATACATATATTGAGTGGCATGGATCCTTGGAATTGACTTTCTTATCTCCCGAATTTGACTTTTTCCTTCCCGAGACCGTGACCGAACTACTTTAGGGGACGATAGAGGCATTTCTTTCGGTGACTATTTTTCTTTTTAGTTTAGGACTTTATTTTCTATTTTTTCTCATATATTTTTGTTTGCATTTGCCCCCTTGCTAGCCATTTGAGCCTTGCCCCTTCATTTCTTATAAGCACATTACAAGCCTATTAGCCTTTGTTTTATTTTCACCCTTAGAAGTGATAGTGAAGTTCTGAGTTATGATGCTTGATGGTTTTGAATGATTATGCAAAGTTGAGGAATGATTGATATTGGTATGAATGGCAAAGTTTGGGAATTATGACGATATAGTGAATAAATAAGCAAAAGCAAAAAGAGAAAGGAAAGTTTTGAAAAAGCCAAAAATAGAGAAAAACAAGGCAATGAGAAAAGTTTCAATTGAAACACAAAAAAAAAGAGAAAATCAAATCAAGAAAAGTTCAAAAAGAGTTTTAGTTTTGTTTTGTTGTTGAATAAGCTTGGGGGTACCCCAAATAAGTGGTATGAGTTTGTTTTGGTTCGATTATCTTGAGTTGAGTTCATTCATTGCGCTTCACTTTAGATTTGAGCACCAATTACCAAATTTGTTCCACACCTTACCCCTAGCCTAACGATACACCCTAAAAAGTTCTCTTTACCCTTTTGAGTTGAGCTTTGTCGGTGGAGGGGGGATTCGGTCAAATTTATGGAATGAGATTGTCATGCTAAGATGTCGGGTAACCTTCTCTTCTCCCTTGCAATTCTTGTTTTCCGGCGCCTTCGCGGCGTCATGGGAAACTATTCTTAAGGGTGGATGGGATCTAGAGATTTGACGTGGTATGCTCGGTTGAAGGGAAATTGATAAGTGCGAACCCTTAGTTCTCTTTGCTTGGCAGTTTAATCCTTCACTCGACTTAGGGCATTGGTTAGCATTCTTTTGTGCTCGTTCCATAATAAAGGCCCTTTTCCTGAGTTTTGTAGTTTCATTTTTCATTTTTCTTTCTTTTCTATTTTCTTTTCCTTTCTTTCTTTTTCTTTTCTTTCTTTTTCTTTTCTTGGTTTGTTTTTCATTTTAGGTCTTGCCTTGATTGTGTTTTTGGAAGAGTTTTGGGTGATTCTCTTTGGAAACCCTTGCGAGATCCCGGCCCACTTTCCCTCATGAGCGATTGTGGGGTTTAAAGAGCTTGTTGCATGCGCTTCAATGCAACCGTGATTCCTACGAAAGTGAGTTAGGTTGTATATTCTTGTAGTTCATGTTTTTGTAGTTTTTAGAATCTGAATAATTGCGCATTTTCCCTATTTCGTGCTTAGTTTGCTAGAGACTAGCAAACGCCTAGCTTGGGAGAGTTTGATGAGCGACATTTATGTCGCTCTTAGCTTCGGTTTTCATGCTAGTTTATTATGATTTTTCATAGTTTTTATAGTTTTTCGTATGATTTTTATAGTTTCTCTCCATCTTGTGCTTTATAGGTGATTATTGTGAAATATGATGGAAAACAAAGTAGATTGGAGCAAAACAGAGTATGTGCGACCGAACAGGAGTTTGTGCGCCCGAACAGTGAAGAATTGGTGACTCAAGGAAGACACAACTATGTGCGACCGAACATCTCTTTATGTTCGATCGCACAAGGGCCCCTTTGTGCGATCGAGCTTTGTTAAACGATCGCACAAAATGGATTTCGGAGACAGAATGTCCCCAATTTTGACGTTCGACCGCACAGGTTTTCTTTCGACCGCACAAGATATTTGTGTGCCCACACAGCTTATTTGTGAGACCACACTAGAAATCTTAGAAGAATTGGCCAAGAAAAGCTTATTCGACGGCACAAGAATTCTTGTTCGGTCGCACATGACGAAGGAGGCCATCTTCGCTTCGTTTGCTAGCATAGGATCAAATGTGTGCTCTAATTGGATATCTCCCTTCGATCGCACAGAGGGTATGTGCGACCGAACGTCGACGCGGGCTGCAGATTTTTGAATTAAATCTTCTATTTGGGGAAACTTATAAATAGATTTTTCATTTTAATTTTAAAACACATTCATATTATTAGAAATTCCAATTATGTTTTTCAGCATTTCTAGAGAGAGAAACTCCATTTCTTTGAAGCTTCAAGTTGAAATTTCTTCAACTCTTTCAATTCCTTGCAATTTTAATTCAATTACTTTGTTCTTTGATCTTCCTATTTTGCTATTGTTCTTTAATTGTTCTTTAATTCTTGAATTCCTCTATTTCTTTAATTCTAGTTTGATTGATGTTCAATTCTCTTTTGATTTTGCAATTGGATGCTTAATTTCTTGATTCCTTCCTTTTACTCTCACAATTACATGATTACTTGCCTAGAATTCTTGAATTTCTTAATTTCAAACATGTGTAGTGAGTAGATTTTAGTTAGCGATAGGGGAGAAACTAGGGGTAAATTAGGGGAAATTGAAGATTGAATGTTGATTGTTGATGTAATTAAATGTGATTTGGTGATAGGATATCCATGACTAATTGAGTAGTAGTTGCAAGTACTAGTTGATTGGAATTGATTGGAATGCATAGTTTAGGTTTGGCAAGACATTGTGAACCTCTTTTATGCAAGTGAATAGTAGGTCTTATATGCAAGTGGTCTAGTTTAGGACTATGCGAAAGCTTTTCCATAGATTAGATGCTTCGCGTGCTCCATCCGAGAGGTGGCGAGCACGTCATTTGATTCTATTCCCCTATACGCTAAGTCTTTGCATCATCATGATTGTTTGATTACTTGATCTTTTCCCCCGATTTCCCTAGCCTATCCCCGATTCCCTAGCGTTTTCCCTATTTGGTTTAATTCGTTTGATAGCTTAGTGTCCTAGAAATTAGTTCAAATCAACTTACGTCTAAACTAGCTTAACGCCTAAAACTCAATGCGCTCCGTTCTCTAGGGACGATCCCTATCTTGCCACTAGCCGGTAGAATAAGTGTTTTCTATAAATTTTGTTTGGTTAGGTGGTGTTCGGATAACGACACGAAAATTGCCTCATCAAAATGGCGCCGTTGCCGGGGAACGGTCGTTGTTATTGAGTTTTGTTGAGACTAGTTTACCTTTAGAAAAATACAGAAAAACATTGCATTCTTGTTTTGCTTTCTTTTCCTTTGCATTACTCACGTGTTCTTTGAGTTTGTATGCTTGATAGGGGCCGTGCATTTCAAAGGTCTCTCCACCCTCTTGACCTTGAATTGGAGAGGACATTAAGGAGATTAAGGCGTGTTCGAACTCGCTCGTCAAGCCGCAACCGATTTGAGTCCTTGTGTGTAGGCGTGGAACGAGAAGAAAGTGAGCAAACCTTTTAAACCATGGCACTCCCGGTCAAGAATTTGGGTATACCGGGAGCATTTGAGGCAACATGCGGAATCCAAGCTCCCACAACTAATGCTAATAACTTCGAAATCAAACCCGCTTTGATTAACTTGGTTCAAAGCCATCCTTTTTGTGGGAAGAGCAACGAGTCACCACACGAGCACCTATATTGTGATACAATCAAACACAATGGTGTGACCTCGGACTACGTGCGGTTGACCCTATTTCGTTTCTCTCTCCTAGGACGAGCTAGCGATTGGCTTAACAAGGAGGTCAAGCCAAATTCACTTCGAACTTGGAATGAAGTGACAAGCGCATTTTTGAGCAAGTTCTACTCTCATGGCAAGACGACGGAATATCGCCACAAAGTTCAATCATTTGAGCAAAAGCGGGATGAATCTCTTTTTGAAGCTTGGGATCGATTCAAATAATACCAAAGGGAGTGACCTCACCATGGGATCCCTAAGTGGTTGCTACTCTAAACCTTCTATTTGGGGTTGAGCCCGACCTCCAAGACGAGTCGAGATGCGGGGGTGGGTGGTCCCATAATGAACAAGACCGAAGATCAAATAGAAGAGATAATTGAGGATGTAGTTCAAAATTACCAAGCTTGGCATGTTGGTACAAGGAACTATGATAGCAAGGGTAGGAGTGATGATGGTAAAGGGTCGGTATATGCTATGGAGCAAGCACGGATCATTGAGAAGCTTAGCTCGAGATTGGAAAATCTAGAGAGCACACCAAGTCAACCACCATCGCCATCAACAATTCCACCGCCTTCGGCTTCTCTTCTCACTAAGGGGAAGAGCAAGGTGAGTTCCTATGACACAATGCCTCCGGGCACATCCTTTTTTGATAATTGTCAAGACTATGGTCATTTCCCTAATGCTTGTCCTTTGGTGCATAATGTGTCTTATGTGGATTATGGCCCTTCTTGTGAAGGTGATTTTTATAAGGAATATGCCCATGCTTTGAATGAGAGGTCTAGATATGATAACCCCAATAATCAAAACATTGCTAGGCAAGCACCTAGAGGGCCCCCTATGCATGGATCCTTCTAAGGCTTTGGCCAAGGAGGTGGGTATGATAGTCAAGGCCGAGGTGGCTATAGAGAACAAGGCCATCAAGGCCAAGCACCCTATGGTGAATCTCATGGTCTTGGCAATCAAACCCAATACAATCAAGGTAGTTATAATCCCAACCATCTAGGTGGAGGGGGTTACAACTATTCTTATGGGCAATTTAGGGGTGCCTCTAGTGGGGGTTATCCGTTGAACTCGGGAGGTCCATATGGTGTTTCTCAATTTCCACCTCCCGGATTCAATGGGCCAAGGACCTATGGAAACCAATTCCAACAAAACCGTAGTGGTTATGGCAATGCACCTCCGCCGCTCCCGCCTCTCAAGTCTAACCTTGAGGCTCTCATGGAGTCGTTCGTGGGGGCGCAAGCCAAGAAAAATGTTGAGTTTGAGGATGGATTTAAGCAATCCAACATCCACTTGAAAATGATTGAAACTCAATTAGCACAACTTGCTAGCACCATCAAAGAACAACAAGTGCATACTAGTCTCCCACCCCAAGGTCAAGCTCCTAAGCAAATGTATTCGTTTGTGACTAGGAGTGAGATGATTTTTGATGATGGTTCTAAGTTTGTTGATGCCCCGTGCTCTAGGGGTGAGAAATCTAAGGGAAATGAGTCTACGGACGGTGGTGTGGCGGAAGAGAAGTCTCATGTAGATGACGTGAGTGATAGTGTTAAGCCGACGGAGGCTACTCTTCCTCCTCTCCCTATTCCTCCTTCCCCCTACCCTCAAAGAATTGCTAAAAAAAATAGATGATCAATTTCATAATTTTTGGGAAACAATTAAGCTCCTATGTGTCATTGTCTTTCACCGAGGCGCTTAAGCAAATGCCGCATTATTCTCGGTTGATGAGAGACATTTTGAGCGACAAAAGGACTTGTGGCACCAATGAAACCGTGCACCTAACGGAGCATTGTAGTGCTTTGATTTCGAGCCCGTTCCCCCCAAAACTCAAGGACCCCGGGAGCTTCTCGATTCCTTGTAGCATCCAAGAGCTGAAATTTGACAACGCTCTATGTGATTTGGGGGCGAGCATAAGTATTTTGCCGTACAAAATATTTGAGAAACTAAGTCTTGGTGATCTCACCCCTACCCCTATGTCTTTGCAATTAGCCGACCGCTCGGTTATGTTCCCCTTGGGTAGGGTTGATGATGTTCCCCTTGTTATAGGGAAGTTGACTTTCCTTGTTGACTTCATTGTATTGGACATCGATGAGGACGCGCATACCTCTATCATCTTAGGGAGGCCATTCTTGGCTACGGCGGGAGCTCTCATCGATGTTCAAGGTGGTCTTATCACTTTGAAGGCGGGAGACGCCAAGGCTAGTTTCAAGCTTTCTATTGATGTTCAATGTTGTTCTAAAATGAGAAGTTGCATGAAAATTGACACTATTGCTTGTGTTGAGCACCATCACTCTTGTGCTAATTCTTCTAACGGATCTTGTGTTTCTAAGTGTGATGATAAGATTGATAGGAAAGTCAAGAAGAAAAAGGTGCATGAGAGCTCTTTGGTGTTAGGTGACTCCTTTGATGACGTTATCACCATTCCCGAAACATTCGGGATGGATCTTGATGATGTGGGAGCACACACTCCGGCAATCAATGGTAAGAAATCTATGAGCAAGAAATCCAAGGAAGGCGATCTTAAGCCTAAGAAGAATTGGTTTGGTCCCCAATCCATGAGTTGTGGTTTTGGTAAGTTTTTTGTGCCCAAAGGGGCAAAGAAGAGCTTTTTGACTTGTGATGACCCCGAGTTGGTTGTGTTTGACCCCCCATGAGTTTTGGGGGGTCTCGTCAAGCTAATGACATTAAACGAGCGCTACCGGGAGGAAACCCGTGTATTGATTTCTTCTCTTGTCCCCCCATGAGGTTTTGGGGGGATTCGTCAAGCTAATGACGTTAAACGAGCGCTACCCGAGAGGCAACCCGGTTGTCTAACTCTTAAATTTAATTTTTGTTTGTTTTTGTGCATTAATCTTCCTTTGTTAGCCTTATTTTCATTTTAAGGGGAATGCTTGCTTTAATCTTGTAAATCAAGTCTTGTGCGAGCGAAAAGATTTTTGTTCAATAACACAAGGGTCTTTTTGTGCGATCGAGCTCTGTTCAACGACCGCACAAAATTGCCTCTGAGATCAGTAGCTCCCAGTTTTTGTGTTCGACCGCACAGAACTTTCCATTCGATCGCACAGCTCTGTGCTATCGAACACCTGTTTCTGTTCGATCGCACACGTGAGCGGGGAGAGGTGTTGATTCGTTTTTCTTCAAAAACTCGCGATCCCCTTTTCTTATTTTTCATTTCACTCGACATTTTCTCTCACTCTCACCTCCATAACTCTCTTTCTTTTGCTTCATACTCCATCTCCACATTAGTCTCACTCATTTCCTCTCACTAATTTCACTTCCCACTCATCACATTCACAAAATCTCCTTCATTCCAATCCCTAAATCCCCAAATTTTCAGATTTTTGAAAAACCCCCAAATTCTAGGGTTTTTGAACAAAATTGTCAATTTGTGGGCTTTGGTGAATTTGGAACTCTTTTGGCTACTTGGGATTGATCCTTACTACTTCCTCTACTTGTGGTGATGATTTCTTTCCCTTAATTCCTTAATTTCTTCCAATTTTTACCATGTTCATGTCATCTTTTAGAAATTTCTTATATTTGTGGTTTTTGGGAGATTGTTGATGCATGTTTGATTATGTGCATATTATTTAATTGTCTAGATGAGTTATGCATGCTTCATTTCTTATTCTACTTGAACTCTAGACTTTTTGAGATGATTGAGTAGAGTTTTGGCTAGTTTGCTTATTCTTGGTTGTGAAGTGATGTTGTTTGTTTGTGGAGAAATGTGTGGAGTAATGTTGGTGGATTGCACTTGTTGAGGAGCTAGTGTAGTGTTTTGGTGTTTGATTGTGATGATTCTAGTTAGTTAGATCAAATTAGTTTAGCTTTAGCTATTTTGTTTTTTTGTTATAGTTTGTGTACTAACTTCGTTTTTCCTTCTTTGTGTATCTTGGTTGGTTTTTCGTTTGTGTTTTGTGTAAATTTTTTTTCTTTGCCTAAACTCATCTCACCATGGCCTCTAAGCGCTCTAAGAATAATCCTACCGCCTCTTCATCTAAGAGGAAGGCTCCGGCTCCTCTGGACCTCGAAACCTATGGCATTCAGTTCCTAGAACAACGATCTTGGGAATTCTTTGACCAACTATCTAAGAGGGCCATCAAGCCCACCAAATTCTTCCATAGGGAGAGTGTTCGTGCTTTAGGGTTCGAAGAGGAAGTTGATAAGTTGATAAATGGGCTCGGTTGGGAAGAGTTCGTGAAATTCAGTGCACCGACTTACACAAGGTTGACCTTAGAGTTCCTTTCCTCGACCCGGAAGAATATTGTGCAAGATGAGGACGGGGATAGTGTGATGGAGTTGAGCTTTCAAGTCTTTGGCCATCAACACACATTGAACAACAACGAAATCAACGCAATCTTCTCCATTTATTCGGAGTACGGGCTCATCACCAACCCCCGGACCGAATGTGTGAACGATTACGATAAGCATAGTTGGTGGCGATCGCTCACCGGAGAGAGTGGGAAATTCCTCTCCGCATCGGCCAAATCTTCTTCATTTCATCATCCGGCCATCTGTTACATGAGCCGCCCCCTCCTCTACGCCCTTTTCTCTAAGGGTGCTACCGGTGCCTTGTCGGGCACGGAGCTTGGGGGTTTGTGGTTGGCAACAAAGGAGAAGCAAGGAGTCCTTGATTTTGGCCAATTTCCCATCTCCCGGATCATTGAGGTTCGGAATTGCCACTTGAACCGGGCCGACATACTCCTTGGTGGCATGCTTACTCTTCTTGTTCGGGCTCTACCGAACAACCCTTATGCCAAGGAGCTTGATGCTTTGATGCCCGTTCCCGGTGGGGAGTTCTTGACCGTCCGGGGGATTTATAATGCCACATGGCTCCACTACACGGTCAACAAGAATCAATACATTTGGCTTGTGAAGAAGGCCGAATGGTGCTATCTTCCACACCCAACCATTACTTCATGGTCTTCTTGTGTCCATTACTTGCTTACTCGGCATCGCAGTTTCTCCACCACCACCACCGAGCCTTCCACTAGCGCTCCTCCTCGGTCTCCTAGTCCGCCTCCCGGTCATCCCCCTAATGCGGGTGGTATGTCTTCTTCCTCTCCTTTTGATTTAACTGGCTTGCAATCCACCCTTGCGGCTATGTTGCAAGGGCAAGAGGACCAAGCTCGTACCTTGGCTTCTCTTGCTCCTCAAGCGAGCAGCGCGATGGATTCTTATCCCGATTTTGACTCGTCCTACTACGGTAGGCGGGTGTACGATTATCATGTTGACAAAGGGGATTTTTCCCCCTATGTTAACTATCCTTATCACCCTCCCCAACAAGGGCCCGTCCCTATTTGGAATGAGGAGCGTACACCCACTTACCCGTATTGGATGGGCCCCTCCCAACACGGTGTCACTCCCCCCTCCTTCCCGCCCTATGATTATACTATGATGGGTGGGAGTGACTACCGTGGTGATCCGATGTATCCCACACCCCCGCTGGTTGATCGGCCTAGTGGTTGGACTGAGGATTTCACCGGGCGGCCCAAGAATTATGTTGGAGGTTGGGATGGTCCCCGAGGAGAGCCTCCCCATGGAGAGTACCCCCTTAACCCTGAGTATGCTTGGCTTGCCTATACCGATGCCTCGGGTCCCGATGTGGACCCCACCTTCAATTTCACCCCTTTTACCGACGAAGAGGCTCATGCTTATCGTCTTAAAATGGATGAATATTGGAGGCTTTGGGATCTAGAGCGTAAAGGGAAGGACCCAAGCACCTCTTAGGTTTCACTCCACTTGTTCCCCATCTTATATTGTGATGGTAAGCTTGTATTTAGCTTGGGGGGAGAAGTGTGACGTGGGGGTTTGCTATGAGGACTTTTTTATGATTGTTGGTGTTGTTGATCTTCTTGCCACTTCGTGTGGTTGTGTATATATGATGGGTTTATGAGGGTTTTGAGGTTGTTTTGGCCATTTGGCCTTGTGTACTAACATATTTTCTTGGTTATTTTTGAGTTTTGCTTTTGGTATGGTTTCATTGAGGTGGGCTCACATTTTCCACCATTGCCTTGCTCGTCGATCTTTTGGTGAGTTTGCTCAGTTTTTACAGGTTCTTTGCGGGACTTGCTCCCACGGCATCTCCGGTAATATCCTTCTATCTCACATCCATTCTTTGGGATGGGCATATTTCATATGGGGCATTTGGTTGGATGGGTAGTTGTGCCCCTCCTAGTTTTGTTTTAGGCCTTGGGGACATGGCCTAATTCAAGCTTGGGGGAAGTTTTGTTGTGTAGTTGCTCATATCTTTGAAATCATGCCTTATGTGCACATGTATATATTAGTTTCTTTGGTTTTAGTTTGATTTTTTTTTTTTTTTTTATAAGTAAGATTAGCTTCATTAGCAAAAAAGTTGAACCAATTTACAACCTAGGATAAGCTTTCAGAGAGCTCATCCCCTACCAAAAAACATGACAGCATTCAAGTGAAAGACCCAAGCTATACAAGCATTTTACTCTGCCACCAATCCTGGACTCTACTACTGATTCTGGGAATCCCTAATTGCTGCATTCTATCTATTACACTTTGTTGTACAAATCTAACTGTATGAGTCACAGTAGGGAGCTTTTGGTTCCAAAGAACCTCATTTCTAGCTCTCCATATTGTGTAAATTGTTGCATTAATAGCAGCATACATGACATGCTTCTTTTTTTTTTAGTTTGATTTTAGTTTCTATTAATTTCTTTTGTTTTCTTTTGTTTCCTTTTGTTGTGATTTCTTCTTTTCTTACTTTTTCTTTCCCTTTTCTTTGTTTTCCTTTCCTTTTGTCAAGGCAAGTTTTTCTAGGTTTCTTAAGCATTATTCTTGATTTACAATTAGTCAAATCCATTCTTCAGAGTCTTCAATCGGAAAACTTCGCTCCGATCGCTTAAGCTCAACTTCAAGCTGAACTTGTAGGCTAGAATGCTTTTATTTCTAATTGGTAAATGTTTGCACAGTTTTCAATGTCTTGGGTCGAATCTAGGATTTAGGTGTTAAGAATGTTGGTTAGAACTTTGGGTAGCATGAGTCTTGAACCCTTGGTTTGTGGTAAGACGTTGTCGATCTCTCTAGTGACTTGAAACCGGAGAGGGTAGTATTTGCTCCCATAGGTGAGGATCATGTTCACATTAGCCCAAACACATTGCATACATATATTGAGTGGCATGGATCCTTGGCATTGACTTTCTTATCTCCCGAATTTGACTTTTTCCTTCCCGAGACGGTGACCGAACTACTTTAGGGGACGATAGAGGCATTTCTTTCGGTGACTATTTTTCTTTTTAGTTTAGGACTTTATTTTCTATTTTTTCTCATATATTTTTGTTTGCATTTACCCCCTTGCTAGCCATTTGAGCCTTACCCCTTCATTTCTGATAAGCACATTCCAAGCCTATTAGCCTTTGTTTTATTTTCACCCTTAGAAATGATAGTGAAGCTTTGAGTTATGATGCTTGATGGTTTTGAATGATTATGCAAAGTTGAAGAATGATTGATATTGGTATAAATGGCAAAGTTTGGGAATTATGATGTATATAGTGAATAAATAAGCAAAAGCAAAAAGAGAAAGGAATGTTTTGAAAAACCCAAAAATAGAGAAAAACAAGGCAATGAGAAAAGTTTCAATTGAAACAAAAAAAAGAAGAGAAAATCAAATCAAGAAAAGTTCAAAAAGAGTTTTAGTTTAGTTTTGTTGTTGAATAAGCTTGGGGGTACCCCAAATAAGTGGTATGAGTTTGTTTTGGTTCGATTAGCTTGAGTTGAGTTCATTCATTGCGTTTCACTTTAGATTTGAGCACCAATTACCAAATTTGTCCTACACCTTACCCCTAGCCTAACGATACACCCTAAAAAGTCCTCTTGACCCTTTTAAGTTGAGCTTTGTCGGTGGAGGGAGGATTTGGTCAAATTTATGGAATGAGATTGTCATGCTAAGATGTCGGGTAACCTTCTCTTCTCCCTTGCAATTCTTGTTTTCCGGCGCCTTCGCGGCGTCATGAGAAACTATTCTTAAGGGTGGATGGGATCTAGAGATTTGACGTGGTATGCTCGGTTGAAGGGGAATTGATAAGTGCGAACCCTTAGTTCTCTTTGCTTGGCACTTTAATCCTTCACTCGACTTAGGACATTGGTTAGCGTGCATTCGTTTATTTTGTTAGTAATATTAGCATTCTTTTGTGCTCGTTCCATAATAAAGGCCTTTTTCCTGAGTTTTGTAGTTTCATTTTTCATTTTTCTTTCTTTTCTATTTTCTTTTCCTTTCTTTCTTTTTCTTTTCTTTCCTTTTCTTGGTTTGTTTTCCATTTTAGGTCTTGCCTTGATTGTGTTTTTGGAAGAGTTATGGGTGATTCTCTTTGGAAACCCTTGCGAGATCCCACTCGCCCTCATGAGCGATATTGGGGTTTAAAGACCTTGTTGCATGCACTTAAATGCAACCGTGATGAAGGAAATATGTCCTTGACCCAAGGTGCATTAAGTCTAATACCAAGGTTCAGATTAATTGCGAACAATTAATTCAATGACATCAAGTGATCGGAACAGCTAGCTGGATCAATGCTTCCGATCAGTGAGTTCTAATCAATATTAAACTCACAGCTTACTCTTGACTGAACCTACAAGGTCACACCAATGACACGTAACAGATCACCGGATTAAATGAATCGGAAATTCATTTAATAGCTTTTCGGGAATTAGTTGGAAAACACATTATACGTTACGACCTTGCATCGGAATCGTATATCCGTAAACTGGGCGACACGAATAAATCATATCGTACGATGGTGATTCGTCGTATACGAAACGATAAATAATATCCGGAACGATATTAAGTCGCGACTACGAGGAGCAGCCCACGAGCCGAGTGCGCGAAGCACTCAAGGCCCATGGGCGCGGGGCACGCAAGCAAGGCCACAACAATACGGCAGCGCTGGCCCATGGCCGAGCGAGCGGCGCGTTTGCGCTCGGGCCGAAGCAGCGACACAGCAACAGCAGCGCGACCCATGGCCCAGCTGGCTGTGCTCGTCTTGCGCAGGCTTGCTGGCCGGCCTTGCCCCTTGTGGCTTGGTCGGTTAATAAGGTTATGTTAATAACCTTCTAACCCTTTTTCCAACACACACAATTCATTCATACTAAAACCCTAGAGTCACAGAGAACCCTAATTCTCTTTGTGCCTCCAAAGTAAGTTCTTCCTAAAAGCAAACTATCTTGATCGATTGTCCAAGCCACGATAATCAAGACGGATCTGATCGTGTCGGTGAACCAAGTAGAGGAACGACAAGTGGAGTTCTAAGTTCGTGTTCGTTGACAATTTGTGGAAAACACGGTTCAAACGTAAGTATGCTTAATCTGTGCTTTATACATGCTTCCTGGCTATGGGGATTGTTTCCGCACATGTTATTATGTTTAACTGTATTCCCCTACAGTGGTATCATTATCCTTATGTATTCAAAGCATATTTTAGCATGATTTATTTGTTTTTGCATCTGTCGAAAATTTGGGATTTTTTGTTGAATTTTCGGAATTATTATGAATTATTGGATGAATTGCGTAATAAGCTGTTCCGAAATAAAAAAGATTAGTTTTTTCGATTTTTAAAACCCTAATCTGATTGAAAAAGATTTTCTAAGATCAACTCATGTGAACGAAATTGCAAAACCAGGCCTCAAAGTGTCGTTTTTTGGGCGTTTTTGTTAATTTTTAATAAAAATTAAAAGTGTCGGACAGTAATTCAATTAAAAGGTCAACCTAAACTACTCGGAATTGCTTGACATTTTGACACAATGTTGCTGGGTATATTCTTGATCTATGGTAAAAATTTCAGATTTGTCCGACAAATATAAACCCTAATTTTTCCTTTCCCCAATTCGTAAAATTTAGAACCCTAATTGTTTTTTAAATAATTTTGGTTTAAAAATTCGGTTAATTGGGAAAGGAAATATAATTTCATGGGTCAGTGGCAAATTTTATAAATTATTGGATTAAAATTTTGAATGATTTCGTTAATTTTAATCGCACTTAAACCTAATTATTAAAATCTGAAATTTAAATGTTAAAGAACAATTTAAAGTTTGGGATTTTATTATTTAAAATTTCAAAATTTTCAAGTTGATTCGTTCGTTCTTAAAAAATTTGAATAATGTTAGCCTTGATTTAATAATTACACGAAATTGGATTGTCGTTAAAAATCCAATAATTTATCAAATTAATCCAAAATTTAATTATTAAATCGTTGGATTTAATAATTAAATCGTTAAAAATCGTTGTTTTTCGAAAATAAAAATCGTAACTTTTTGAAAAATAATATTAATGCAAGTTCGTGAAATTAAATTTATTTTTAATTGAGTTGGTCCTTAGGCAAGAACCAAAGGCACGAACACGATGTGTGGTGGACGTATGGCTCGACGAGCCATGCGGGGTGCTGTACAAGAGCCAAGCCGCAGCGACACGGGCAGCAGCAAGCAAGCTGCGTGCCTCGTGCGCACGGGCGAGGAAAGGGCAAGCAATGCTTGCGGGTGCTGCGAAGAAGCAAGGCGCAAGGCCTGCGACGTCCAGCGCAACGATGGCTCGACGACGAGCGCGCAGGGCAGCGACGAGCAGTGGGCATGCGCGCGCGCCAGGCTGCGGGGTGTGCGAGCTTGCTCTTGCACTTCGTAGGCCACACGCAAGGGCAATGGGCTGGGCGCAAGCCTAGCCCAACTATGCACTTGGACTTTTTTCGTTGAAAATTGCTTATTTCGTTGGGCTTCGCATATTTGCATTAATTTGGGCTAACGGGATATTTAATTTAATATTTTATTTGCTTGGGCCGGGCCGCGAGTTTTAATTTAATATTTCATAATTAATTATCCGGAATAATTATTGGTTTGAGTGGGAGCCACTAAATGAAATTAAAATGAAATAATTATTTTTTTATTATTTTCGTAGGTCGCATTATTTTAATTAAATTCAATTTTAATTAGAATAAAGTATAAGGATTAATAATTTGGAAATTGATTAATCTTTTAGGACGCGTTTATGTGAACGTGAATTTTAATTAATTCACGTAAATACTTGCATATTTATATGGGCCATTCGTTTTAGCACACGAATGGGTGAATGCATTGAATATATATTTTATGTAATGCAGGTACTCCAAGTGACTAGTATGGCCATTTAGGATAGTTAAATACGGTCTGCGTACCGTTCTATCTTTGAATGTAAAGTTTTAAATATGGTTTGCGTACCATGGAAATTTTGATGTAATTTATTATTTTCAATTATTTCTAAGTTTAGAACTTTAAGTTAGCATTTGAACGAAGATTCAAGACGATGCCAAGCTAACAAGGAGGTGATGAAGATTGGATGCTTCAAGACAAGATGTTTTGGGCCATACTAGAACACCATTTATTTATGCAATTTAATATCACTACTACAAAAAAGGGCATAGAGTACTGTTGAAATACACTTTATAGGACGCCTTAGAGGCGTTCTCCAACTCAGCGCACTATAAAGTTTATAAAACGTATAAAAGAAGCGTTTTATATACCTAGTTATAAAGTACAGTGATAAGAGGCAAGCGTCCTCTATTCCCTTCCTAAAATCAGAAAATAAAGAAGGAATATAGAACGGTTAATGTACTTAACCGTCTCCTATACTCTATAATAAAGCGCGTCTTCCGTACATAACCGTCCTCTATTCTTCCTGTTAAATATTGAAATACAAAACATCTTCCGTACATAGGCGTACTATATACTTCGTGTTTAATATTAAGATAAAAAGCGGTTTCCTTACACAACCGTTCTATATTCTCCCCCTTTTTTTTATTATTATAAAATAGCAGCACACATGTCCCTAAAATATGATATTACCATCCTAGCTCATGTATGTAAACCAAATCTAAATAGATAAAATTAAAATGATATCCAAACAATCTTTCCAAAAATACTTTTATTCAATAGCAAAATACTATTGTTCATTCAATAAAAAAATCACATTATTCATCGACAAAATGATCCATACAAGGTACGACAAAAAAAACGATTCCATTGTCAATAAAAACAAAATCAAAGAGCCTCTGCAGCCTCTGCAGCAGCACCGCTGGAGCTTCTGTAGGGGATTCTGTAGCAGCAGCATAACCAGAGCTTCTGCACCCAAATTTGTCAACCATTACAACATAATTTGCAGCAACCTGCAGTCAAATAAGCCACACGAAAACATTAAGAAAAGGAGTCTGTAAAAGCAAGCTAATTTGTCACATACAACAACAATAAAATTCTTTAGTTTAGATAGATACAGAATGTTGGCTTAGTTCAACATTTCTGCGCGACACTTCTATTTAGGACAATACATTACAAGTATACTTATATAGAACTTTGCAGGCAAAATCCATTATAGTAACAAAAATCGGTATGGAAGGGCTAAATGCTGTGGTGAACACCGGGCCGTTCTGCTCAACACACCATGACATCCCAACATAGCACATTCGAGATCCCAGAATACCCTGCAAATTTGAACAATTTAATTTCTTCATGTTCAAAAAGCACAATCTCATTTCGCACTCAGTACAAGTTTTTAGTCTAGTTATTTGAAAGAATATCTTGGAAATTGATGGTCTTTCTAGTGCATAAAGGTAGATTATGAAATTCCTTCTAAGTAATCCATGTAGAAATATTTAGTGGGGCCTTTAAAATCTCTGTTAAAGGTTCATATTAGCATACTAACTACGATTACAAGAATTAAACACTATAATTAGAAGCAAATAATAAATCATCACCCTAGTCCTATAACCAAATAAAAGAGAATACCCAAGGCCTACACTCCTACAGATACAGCCTACAAGCAAAAATCACCACAATAATAATAATACCATGACGTACAAATAACACAGAGCAGTATATCATTAATATAGAATCTCATCAAAACCACCAACACATGGCCAGTGGAGCAGAGGATATGCAAAACGAGGAACTCCCAAGGTCATCCAACAAGTACACCAAATGTCAAGCTTGCGTATAAAAGAAGGATCACATGATATTATTACCTGTGCAAACAAAATTCCTGCAGGCACCATTGCGGAAATCATGAAATACTCTGTTTCGATGGTCCTGGATCATCTTCGCATGGATGTAAAAGGAAGAATAACCAAGCTCTGTAATTTTCTTGGCTAACAATTCCACTCGATTCACAGAATTGCAAAAATAATGGATTGCTTTATTTGCAGCTGGAAAACCAACCCCATAACAAGGTCAGAAAGCCATCAGATACATGCAAAAAAGGTGAAAACATACAACACATAAGATGACTGCAAACCTTTGAGAAAAGTGTGCTCAGGCAATGGAGCTTCTGTCTTTCTTCAACTAAAGCATAAAACTGGGTAATACCTTCGAGAGTAAGTTCATCCATAAGGTTGATGACGTAAGGCTTTTGCAAATATCTATCTTTGAAATCTTTGACAGTTACAGGAGAAGTAGCTGAAAACATCAATATCTGCCTGTTTCCAGGAAGAAAACTAATCGACTGCTCCAAAGAAGGTTGGAATTCAGGGGACAAAAGTTTGTCAGCCTGAAGATAAAATAGGTATTGAGCATCAGATACATACCCACTCACCGCCATCCATGTTTCCATTCTCACAAGTTAACTCATCGTTGTAAATCAGATAAATAAATCTATTGATATATAGTAGAAATTGGAGAAGATGAAGCATATGAAGGAGAGGAAGAAAAAGATGGGTGAAGGAACAAGATGGATGAAGGAAGTGGGTTAATTGAATATGTTTAACATATCAAAAAAAATATTTCATGGAAGGGTGGAAGTGAAACCAACTAATCATAAATACTAATGACAACTGATCCTATAATTTTTTTTATTTTCCGAAAAAAGATAAAGAATACTCCGTACATATTGATTTAGCAGTGGTTTGAACGTTGATTGAACAGTTATTCTTATATATAATGATAATGGTTTTTCTTTTATTTTTCTCCTAAGAAACCAGCTATTTCTCGTACAAGGTTTCTTGATTTAAGAAACCTCATTATAAAGATAAATGGTTTCTTATTTTTCTTTCAAGGAACCAGATATCTCCTAGCTTGTCAAACTAGATAAAAATTCACACAAAAGGGAAGAACTTGTAGAATAGAAGAAGTGGAAGAATTCAGATCAAGCTGCATGTACCTCGTCCATAACAAGCATGGAGCAGTCCTTCAGAACACATATACCCCTTTTGCAAGATCTAGTATTCTTCCTGGTGTTTCGACTAGCAAATGTACTGGTTGGTACAAACGCATTATATCATCCTTCAAACTAGTCCCTCCTGTCGTTACCATGACCTGGACCTTTAAATGCTTGCCAAGTTCTTTACATACTTGTGATGTTTGAAGGGCTAACTCTCTAGTAGGAACAAGTGTAACAGCTGTAGTGAACAACCAGGACACCTATTAAGCTACTAGACAAGCTATTATAAATAGATTGTGCAGCTGAGGCAGTGGTGCTTAAATTGCTTGAATAACTAACATATCAGATCATCACCTTGAGTTACATTGTTGTCTTGGTCAATTTTTTCCAGCACAGGGATGCAAAATGCAGCTATGTTTTACTAGTTCCATTTTCAGCTCTTGCAAGAATATCACTTCCTGTTAAAGCAATTGGTATACTTTCCTCCTGGATTGGAGAAGGACGTTCGAATCCCTTCTCATATATTCCCATAAGTAGTTCACGTTACAAGAAATAATCCTCAAATTCATTTCCTTTTGTAGCAGTGACATCCTAATACAGGATGAAGAGTAGATCAGCTTAAAATCATTCGAAAATAGCATGTTAATGAGAATTTCTGAAAATAAAACTACAAACTTCAGTCATGATCAAGAAAGCTTCAATAAAAATTGAAATTCATGATTTTGTTTTCATTCTAATTGGACTTTTGATTATTCTCGCAACATTAAGTAAATAAACACGAAACAGATACACCAGTCTTTAATCCATGGGTAAATCAAGCAGCCGAGCGAAGACTAACATTTGGACAACATACACCATATATTATATTCTCACAACATTAAGTAAATATACACCAAACAGATACACCAGTCTTTAATCTCCTGATGACGCTATCGATTTTCTGCAAGGGTGAAGCAGCATGCACTAATTCTAACAACTACACATTGAATCTACATATAGAACTCCATAGACAACAAATCAGTACTAAAAGCAGAAAATTCAAGGATAATCCAGATCCTTGAAGAGTTCAATTTTTCATTATCCCCATTCTTTCTCTAACTGCAAATTTCAATTTAATAAGACTTAAATGATATTATCTAAAAAATCAGTTTAATTGGACTAAATTCACCAGATTTTTTCGACAATAATCCTACTACATTAAATGTAATTCGATTTAATTATTATACCCTCCTCTATGATTTGACCTAAACCTTCAATTATGAAAGTCTCTTCCACACAAGTATCAACAAGAATTCGACATTAAAATTTCATAATTAAGAACATTATTAGTTGAAGGGTAAACATGTAGAACAAAATTAAGAATACCAACCTCGAAATTCGGAGTGTGGAGAGTCGATGTTCACCAGAGGTTGCAAAGAAGCAGTGATACAGTAGTGCGGCAGTGATCTGGTGGAGCAGCGGTGATCTGGTGGTCGCGCGATTATGGTCTAGGTTTTGCGGGAGATTGAATTTGGGGGTTTTGAACGATTATGGTTAAGGTTTTGCAGAAGATAGAGTTGTTTAGGTTTGCGGGAGGTTTTGGTTTGGGGGAGGTTTTTTATTTTATTGTTTGATTAATTTTTTTTTTTTTTTGAGGGAAAATATTGTTTGATTAATTTAAAACACCGCTTTATATGTTTTTTATTCATAATTCTACTATACATGTATATATTAAATATAATTATTTTTTATTATGGTAAAAAATATGAAACGGTTAAGTGACATAATCGTTCTATATTCTTTCTCCCATAGAACTGTTATTAGAGAAAACCGTACTCTAATATCCTATGAAACGCTTATCACACTTAACCGTACTCTATTTAACGTTACTTATTCCAACTTTTGTAGTAACGTTAAATAGAGTACGGTTGTTTATATATATATATATATATTATGCGTTAATGTATGAATGTATGTATGCTTTGCATGAATAGGTTGTTTCGTATGACTCGATTAGATTAAGTTCACTAAATAATCGAACCAACATAGAAACAACTAGGTCCAAAGTAATATTGAGTTTAAAAATTGCCTTCCAAATCAAGCACTTACAAAAAACTAAGGATCTAAGGTAGTAGGTTTACGCCAAAGCGAGGTGCTATTTTAGTTGACTTAGGTAGTAAGGCATCCCAAAGGAGCACTTTGATTGTGGTTTCAACTCAAACAACAATGGCACTATATTGTGGCAATGGGATAAATTATGTTATTAATTTATTAACCAAGAGTAATTTGGAGATTACTAGCAATAGGTTTTGCTTACCTAGAATCTTAAACTACTTAAGACATGCCAAAGTTGCTTAAGGATTTAGGACTTTTGGGGTCTTGGAATCGTTTCATTCTTTTTGGACCATGTTTTTTCTTTTTGCATGAATGAAATGTTTAATAGCTTTAATGATTGCATGCTTGCTTTTGTTTCAAAGTTATTGAAGTTTATGAATGGTTATTTATTGCAAATTCTTTTCGATTGTAGTAATCAAAATGGTCGCAAACATAACAACAATCATATCAGCTGAAATTCTGGATGTCGAGTTAGACTTTACTAATTTTCTTGAATGGAAAGGGAAACTTGTCGATATTTTGAAAGTTAATGGAATACACTATGTCATTGAACAACCTTTTCCTAGCTATGATGCGCGAGGAATGACTCTTGAAAAGTACAGAAGTTGGGCACTTCACAAGTACCTTGTCACGGAGTTCATCCTTAAGTCTATTCTTGAGAGTTGGAGACGGAGGTTCATTACTTTTGAGCCTCATGCTCTCCTAAGTCGCCTCGAGGATAGATGTTGTGCGGGTTTTCAACCCATGTGCCAAAGTGGTGGAAAAAGGGTTGATGAATTGGCTAATTCAATGAGCAATCTCAAGCTCATTACCCCACACAAATCGTGCCTAGAAGTCGAACTTCTAGAGGCACAAAGGCGCATTTACTCTGTCAAGATGGACAAAAACACATCAATTCGGTCTCATGTGGATATGATGTCTGGATTATTTTTCACAATCGAGAGACTTGGTGGTTCCATCAAAGAGTCAATAGCTATTGCACTAGTGCTGAATTCTCTTCACAAGGATTATGAGAGGTTTAAGATGCATTATCTCTTTAATCAGAAAGAGAGCACATTCTGTGAACTTGTGGAATTACTCGTGAAATTCGAGAGAATCATTAAGTTCAATCAAGACCTTTGAATGTGAGGTGCACTAAATTCAAGAAAGTAGGCAAGGGGAAGAAAAACAAGGCTGCATCTTCGTCCACTCCCAGAGAGAATCTGGCGCCTTCCAAGAGCAAGATGAAGAATAATGCTTCTCCTTCCACATTGCAATGCTTCAATTGTAGCGAAATTGGTCATTACAAGCGAGATTGCCCCAAACTAAAGGAAGAGAAGAAGGACGAAAATGTTGCTTCTCCTTCAGGTATGTATGTTATACATTGTAATCTTGCTAATTCTACTTCTTGGGTATTAGATATTGGTTGTGGCTCACACTTATGTTCTAATTCGCAGGGACTAAGGAGAAGTAGAAAGGTTGATAAAGGCGAGATGGATCTACGCGTGGGAAATGGAGCACGGATTGCTGCATTAGCCGTAGGATCTTATTTTATTTCTTTGCCTAGTGGTTTTGTTCTGGAACTAGAAAACTGTTACTATGTTCCTAGTATCACCAGAAACATCATTTCCGTTTCAAGTTTGAATTCTAAAGGTTTTAGTTTTCAATTTAAAGACAATAGTTGTTGTTTTGCTTTGAATGGAATGTTTTACGGTTCAGCACAACAAGAAAACGGTCTATATGTGCTAGATACGAGCAAACACATTTATAACATAAATACCAAAAAGGCTAAAACTGGTGATTCGAATCTCACATTTCTGTGGCATTGTCGATTAGGCCATATAAACACAAAGCGCATGGAATTACTTCAACGGAAAGGAATTCTAGAATTATTCGACTCAGACAAGATTGATCAATGCGAATCTTGTTTACTTGGCAAAATGAAAAAGCAACCTTTCTCAAAAGTGGGAGAAAGAGCAAGCGAACTACTAGGGCTAATACATACGGACGTATGTGGGCCTATGAGTACGAAAGCTAGAGGTGAGTTCAGCTATTTCATAACGTTTACGGACGACTTCAGTAGATATGTCTATATTTACTTAATGAAGCACAAGTCTGAATCGTTTGAGAAATTCCGAGTATTTCAAAATGAAGTAGAGAATCAACATGGCAAGAAAATCAAAGCTCTAAGATCGGATCGAGGAGGTGAATATCTTAGCGATGAGTTTGATGACCATCTAAAAGAATGTGGTATTCTTTCTGAATTGACTGCTCCAGGGACACCTCAATGGAATGGAGTGTCGGAACGGAGAAACAGGACCTTACTCGATATGGTCAGGTCAATGATGGGTCAGGCCAAACTTCCTTTACAGTTCTAGGGACATGCGTTGCAAACTGCAGCACTCACACTGAATCGTGCTCCATCAAAAGCTGTTGAAAAGACTCCATACGAATTATGGACTGGGAAACTTCCAAAGTTGTCTTTTCTGAAGATTTGGGGTTGCGAAGCATATGTCAAGCGATTAATTTCGGACAAGCTACAACCTAAATCTGACCAATGTTTCTTCGTTGGGTATCCAAAAGAAACAAAGGGGTATTATTTCTACAACAAGGTAGACAACAAGGTTTTCATTGCTCGTGACGGTGTCTTTTTGGAAAGAAATCACATTTCCAAATTGACAAGTGGAAGAATAATAGACCGCGAAGAGATTCGAGACGAACAACGAACTCAGATTTCTTTAGAATCAGTTCAGGTTGATGAACCTCCAAGGTCTTTAGAAGAGCCAGTGGGAGTAGTTCCTCAAAACGTTGTTGCCCCTCGTAAGTCAAGTAGAACTATTTTTCAGCCGGACAGATGGACAGGCGTCCTCTTGACTGAAAACTTAGACGTTCTCATATTGGATAGTGATGACCCTATGACTTACAAGCACGCTATGACGAGCCCAAGCTCCACTAAATGGTTAGAGGCCATGCAATCTGAAATAGACTCCATGTCTGAAAATCAAGTCTGGGATTTGGTTGATTTGCCGGATGGGTTTACATCTATCGGATGCAAATGGGTCTTCAAGTTGAAGAAAGATAAAGATGGAATTGTATACATATACAAGGCTAGATTGGTAGCAAAAGGTTACATACAAGTTCACGGCGTTGACTACGATGAAACCTTTTCTCCAGTCGCGATGCTTAAGTCTATTCGGATAATCCTTGCGATTGCCGCTTTTCATGACTATGAAATACGGAAAATGGATGTCAAAACTGCCTTCTTGAATGGTGTTCTTGAAGAGACTGTGTTTATGACACAGCCGGAGGGTTTTGTCGATCAAAAGAACCAAGGAAAGGTATGCAAGCTTAAGAAGTCCATCTACGGACTAAAGCAGGCATCAAGGAGTTGGAATAAACGATTTTATGAAGCAGTCAATAAGTTTGGCTTCATCAAGAATCAGGACGAATCTTATGTATACAAGAAGGTCAGTGGGAGTAAAATTGCATTCCTAGTCTTGAATGTTGATGACATACTGCTTATTGGAAACGACATTCCTATGTTGGTGTCTGAAAAGACTTGGCTTGGGAAGTGTTTCTCAATGAAGGACTTAGGAGAGGCACAGTACATATTGTGTATCAAGTGTTAGGTTATGATACATATAATTGAATATAAATCATGCGGAAAAACCATAAAAGCCAGGATTCCAAATTAATTGCCACATAACAATTAGCATAATTAGGATGCATACTCATTGTAGCGTGCCCTCCCTTGCTGCGCCCGAACCGAACAAGAACAAGTCTTTAGGACTCCAAGTGTCGTCCCTCCGTAGAAAGTCCACAGCACGTCCGGATCCGCCTTAAGATTGACTAACTAGAATCGCCCTTAAGGTACTATTATTTTCGGCAATATGGGAAAAGTATATGATTGAATTTTTTGCTCAAAATTCTCACTTTTAGAATACTTAAAACTCGATATAAAATATGAGCATTAATCACATATTTATAGGCTATGGAAAAAGTAATCGAATCCTACTAGGATACGAATTAATTAACTAGAATCTAATTAAAACTCTACTAATTAATTTATCCATTAGGAATAGGAATTTAATCATTAAACGAATCCTACATGTTTTAGGTTTCGTACGGAAGCACAAACAGTACTACACGAGCATGACCCGCATGTGCGCAGGCCATGCCCGCGCAAGCCCACGCTGCCGCTCAGCCCACGCGAGCTTCGCAGCCTGCTCGCAGCCCACTGCTCGCAACCATGCTCGCAGCCACGGCCTGCTGGGCCTGGCGTGGCCTTGGTTGTTCGTGTGGCGCGCTGGCTTGCTGGACGCGGGCCTGGCTTCGTGTTTGGCCTTCGTCTAGCAAGCTCGTGCGATGCTAATTCGTACGACGCGCTTCCGATTAATTTCCCGATTCCGGAATTCATTTTCGATATTAACAATATTTACCAATTTCCGATTCCGGAATTAATTTCCGTTTCGAACAAATATTTAATATTCCCGTTTCCGGAATTATTTTCCGACTCCGATAATATTTCCGATTCTGACAATATTTCCGTTTCCGGCAATATTTCCGATTCCGTCAATATTTCCATTTCCATTAATATTTTCCGATACGTACCATGTTTCCGTTTCCGGCAACATCTACGACCTGGATAATATTTATATTTCCGATACGATCCATATTTCCGTTTCCGGCAATATCATCGTTTCCGGAGTATTCACTATTTGCCTTTGACGATCTCAGCTCCCACTGAAACCAAGATCCGTCGATTCCGAATTTTCATAGATGGAGTATTTAATGCCATTAAATACTTGATCCGTTTACGTACTATTTGTGTGACCCTACGAGTTCAGTCAACAGTAAGCTGTGGATTAATATCATTAATCCACTTGAACTGAAGCGGCCTCTAGCTAGGCATACAATTCACTTGATCTCACTGAATTATTAACTTGTATAATTAATACTGAACCGCATTTATTAGACTTACCATTAAATGCATACTTGGACCAAGGGCATTATTTCCTTCAGTCTCCCACTTGTCCTTAGGGACAAGTGTGCATTTCCTAATTCCTTTATCACACGATGCTTGCTCTTGTACATAAGGTAAGAGTTGTCATCTTTATTATGTCCAGAGGTGTTTCTCGGTTTCAGAGTTCAACTAATCAAATAAACAGATAATTATAGCCTATGATTCATCTGAGCACGGCCATGCATTTTTACAGTTTCTAGCTCTCCGAGTGGCCTTGTACAACTTTCAGCATCTCATCCCGATTTATTGGAGGACAATCCCAATCTTGCGATCTTGAGATTAGACTTCGTTTGATAGGTGATTACCCGAGTGTTTCCTTTATAGTCTCCTTTTACGGTGCGACAGTTGACAACGTCAAAGTAAGTAGTTCTCAAACAAGTAATCTCAAATCACTCAGGTATTGAGGATTAGTGTCTAATAATTTTAATGAAATTTACTTATGACAGATTTTCATCTCTTAAAGTAAAGTTTCATAGGTCTATCCGATACTACTCTTCCCAAAGTAAGTATCTACTCAAATGATTACGACATTTCCATGTCCACATATTTCAAGAAACAGAACTACTAGTCATCTTGCATTCTAGTCGTCTAACGTTTTCTATGCGTCCATCTTTATAGAAAACTCCGACCAGGGACCATTTTCAACTTTTGACATTCAAGTTAATTTGATAGACATTTCTTAGTCACAGGACTGGTCCTGACAGTCTATCTTGAATATATCGTCAAATTGAAGGGACTCATCATTTAATACTAAACCAAGATTAAATGGAATATGAAAATAAATTTCATATATGATAAATGTTCAACCCTAATGTTTTACAACCATGGGCCTCAAACCCATCTTTAAAACAGTTCATGGAATTCAAAGCTATGCTTGATTTCCAGTGCTACAATGTGAGTGTTGCTTCTCACTTGTTGCATAGGTTTAGTTATCATGCTTTGCCAATCTTAATATCCTTTTCATCGAATGTTCTTCGAGATATGATGATAATATGTTTTGAGTTTGTTTATTATGTGATCTAGTCTTTCTTACTTCAATATTGGTTCTACGCATTTTGTAATGAAGAACCATCAAGTCAACAGACATGTGATCCATCCAAGTTCAGTGAAGAACTCTTTAATGTAAACAACTCTGTTTTATTGCTTCTTAGGCAATAATTACTTTTACTTCAACTGTTTAGGTTGTTGGTGATGCTTTGTTTGGATTTACTTATCCAAGAAGTTCACAGATATGCGGAAGACTTTCCAACTATATCTTAGAACATAGAAATTATTAATTTAATTTCCCACACAACAACTCATGGTCTCCAATCCATGTTGCCATTTCAAAACACGATGCTCTTTAGCTCGTCCTTGTCAATGGTTAACTCCAAAGGAATCTTGCTTGATCCTTTGCCAGTGTTTATGCGTGTAGTATCAATATTTAGCATATCTTTATTTCCTTGAGTCAAGAACTATTCCTATGTACCTTTTCAAGTACCATAAGTTTTTCTTGATCTCAATCTAGTTGATCTTCACTTAGATCAATAGAGATTGGTATATGTTCGTTATGCCTAAAGTCATACGATACGTTTTTGGCGATCCTCATATTATATTATACATGATAAATTCTTTTGCAGAATAATTCCCAATTGAATTCTATTCATGTAACTTTAGCTCATCTAGTTTCAGTAGATACTAAACCCAGCTAAATTCTTTGACATATAATATACGTTAAGAATCTCATTTAGACTCTTTGATGATTAACTTAGTAAATGCTTATATATAGTTCAAACATTCATTACTTAGATGTATTCACATGGGTCGAATATCTCCAATGGAGTCTTTCGTGTTTGATTTAGTAAATGCCATTACTTAATCCAAAACAATATCATCAGATCTTTGTAAATAGATCTTAATACCCAGTATGTACTAAGTTTCGCCTTGGTCCATCATTGATGAATAATTTCAAACCTAAGTTATTAGTATTTGATTGTTATTTCACAATAGAGAGATATGTGTGTGATACACATAGGACCAATTAAGTTTTACGTACTCCCACTAAACTTCTTATATATCTATAAGAATCATGTACATTTTATGAAACTCAAATGCTTATTAGCTTCACTAAAATACAATTCGGATTCCCAATTGCTTGCTTAAATCTGTACTTAGATTTCATAAGCTAGCTTTCCTTTTCAAGCATTTATTTGGATCCACAAATCCTATGACATGCCATGTACATAGTTTCTTCCAACCATTTGATTGAGGAATACGTTTTGTCATCCAATTGCCATATGTACCAATATGCAATCATTGCTTGAATTATAGACTTGAGCATTACGATTATGCATGAGGTTTCAACACAATCCACGCCGTGAATTTTCTTGTAACCTTTAGCAACTAATCTAGCTTTGTGTGTGAACACAATTCCATGTTTGATGGTTTCTATCCTTAAAACCAATTTGCAACCAATAGATGTAAATCATTCTTGCAAATCAACAAAATTTCAATTTTGTGTCATCAGAACATTGAATATGTTTTTATGGCCTTTAACCAATTAAAGATTAAGTCTATATATGGCCTCTAACCAATTTAGGGAATCTAGGTTTCGTCATAGCCTTCTTACAAGTCACAAACTCATTAATCAACATAATAGTTTGACTCCAAGTTGTAGGTTTCTTTACTGTCTAATAGAAGAATCTCATACTTTCATTGACCCGAACTATATGTTTCTTCACTATCTAATAGAAGAATCTTATAGTTTCAGTGACTTGAACTCTATGCCTACTTGGGTATAGAACATCAAACAATAAAATATCAATAGCCACTTGAAAGTCCTTTGAATATTCCGTTCTCCTTGAAGCACTTGTAAAGTCTTCTAAGAGATGTCTATTCTTTAAAGCCACTTCTAAATTCCTTAAGGAATAAGTGTTCGGATTTTCTGAGGAACTTCGAAAAGCCTCCGGAATGTTCGTTTATGTTTGTTGTTCGCCTCGAAGACTTTCGAGGTCTATTTTCTCCCACTTGTCATTTTGGAAACGAATCTCCAAAAGGACATTATTTCGAGCAAACAAACATTATGTTCTCAAAAATTCGTGGTAGAAACAATACCATTGTGTCTCATTTGAATAAATCACAATGAAACATATATCTATACTTGGGTCTTAGTTTATCGAATAACAAACACTAAGCTCCCACTGAGTTTAGCAACTCTTTATATATATATTATCGAAAAGATATTCTGACAGTACTTTTCAATATCTTTGACGAATTTGGTTTAGTTTGGTGGTAGTTGAGCATTTTTGTTTTAGAAATTATAGGAAAAGTCTTTATGATTCATCATTGATCGAATCAAGTACTAATTGACTTCGATCATTCCAACTTAGATATGCCATATCTTATGGAGCTAGATTGTGAAATTACAACACACAATCATTGATGATCATTCTTGACTTAAGTAATCATCAAGATGATCTAACCTAGATCTTTATGATTTCTTGCCAAGTGGATTTTATACTTCTGAATCTTTGAACTAGCCAAACAGATTCAAATTTATATCACTTTTAGTAAATAAATCCATATTAACTCAAATCTAGGTGGAATAATAAAGTCATAAAATCTTTCTTTAGCTTTGAACTCTATTGTCTAGGCGTTCTAACAATAGTTCATATCTTTTGTTACTTCCAACAAGTAAGACTAACTCGTCTTGAATGATCTAGAAATCAATCAACTTTCAAAAGTCCATCAAAATAGAGCTTTAGAAGGTTAACTTGTTGATATGGTCTAAGCAACAATGCCAAAGATTAGTGGAACTCAAATCAAGAGATTGATTTGAACCTAGTAAAGTTCTTATTGTTAAAGAGTTGTTTGTTTTAATCAAGCATATTGACTCAACCCGTAAATGACCATTTCATTCAAATAAACAAACAAACATTGTTTTAGTTTATCTGGAATGTGAGTCTTTCTGTGTTTGAAGCAGAAATTTAGGTATGCTGATTATGGAACAAAATAGCCATTAAGTTCCAGCCATGAAAGGACTTAAAACAAACTAGATGACCCTACAACTACTGTAGCATTGACATGCTTTATTTCCCATGTGTAGGTCATTAGTGTATCCTAGCTTCCATTGTTTGAGTTATTACCGAAGTAAGAACCTCAAGCAGTATATGATACCAAGGAAGTTTGATTGCTAGGTTACTTTTCTTTAAACATAAACTTATAGGTAGAAACGAAATCGTAAAATTTCTTTCATTTGTTCCTTGTTTTCCTATTTCTTGTACCCTTTCTTATAGTCTTAAGAATTGACTTCTGTAGTGTTGACTTTTATACTTTGTTAGACATGTCCAATGTCACTCTATCAAAGTTCTTACCAATAATTTATGTTGAATATTCTGTTTCAACTAGATGATTTTACCAGAAGCTTCTAAAGTTCTCTAAGCATCGATCTATTCGAATATCTAGGGACTAGACTCATTCGAGAATTAAATGGAAAAAGATATTAGGTTGTTAACCATTGGTTAAGCTTAACGTTTAAACTCAATGCTTTATGATCTCAAAACTACATTGTATTTTGAATTCACAAGCACCAATCGGTTTGCCATTCGACTTTGATATTCGAAAACAACCATAAAAGTCGATAAAAGAAACGTACATTTTTAAATTGCTCATTTTCTCTCATTTCCGTGAATCGTTCTTGGATTCACTACCAATCGAGGAAATTTACTAATACCTTTCTAAAAGGGTTTACTGTAGTGCAAGATATTTAATTAAAACAATAATTAAAACATACATTGAAGCATTCAAAGTCTAAACATTTATCATGAGTAATAACTTGAAAATTAAAGCAATCATGCAGTTTAAACAAGTCATTGGCATTTTATTCGAATTTATTGTTCCGGCATGTGTGAATAAAATGATTCCAAGATCCTTAAATCATTGAAGAATTAAGCACATTATGTATTTCGACTCAATTTTAAATATTTTAGGTAAGCAAAGCCTTTGTTAATAGTCTATAAACTACTCTTGGTTGATAGGTACGTCTAAGAACTTATTAGGTAAACCTATCGCATTTGCCACGACATAAAAGGACTCCTTACTTATATCGTTGATTTTCACCAAAACTAACATGTGCTTACAATTATTTGTGTACCTTACCCCTTTAGAATCAATAAGTAACACCTCGCTATGGCGGAAAACTATTACTAAGATTGATGTAAAGGTTATCCAAGTAAGTGTTATTTTGGCATGGCACCTTTTAACTCAATTTTAAAGTTTGGAACTTAAGGCTCTTACTATGTTGGTTAGATTTTAAGTGAACTAAAATCCTTAATCATGCAACATAATCAAGCCACAATCTCATGCATAATTAAGACATATTTAAAGCAATAAATAACTTAAAGCATGCATAAGACATAAATGTGATCTAGTATGGCCCGACTTCATCTCGAACTTCAACTTCAAAGTCCGTCTTGAAAATGGATTGGAAACTCCGTCTTGAATTTCAACATGGGAGGAGCCATTTTATTCAAATAGGATAAGCTATAATTAATCTAATTACAACTATTTGATGGTACGCAGACCATATTTAAAAGCAATAAAATTTGGTACTTTAGACCAGTATTACATTCAAACTAATGGTACGCAGACCATATTTTCTATCCTATTTGGGCCATACTAGTCACTTTTCAATAACCTGCAAAACAGTACATATACAATATATACCATTCACCTATTCATTATCATGAATGGCCCACATAGCTGGTTAGTAGAACATGTTATGCATCACATAAATATTTGGAGCAATTAATCAAGGGCACCAATAACCTACCAATTATTCAGTCCTTATTAATTCTAATCAAGTTGTTTTAACCTTAAAGGAATGTAGACCTAATCAAGAGTCTATGACTAAAACGCTCCCACTTAAACCAATAAATTTATATGCTTTACTAATTTTAAACATAAAAATGTATTTCCTAGTCTAACCGGAAACATACAAATTTAATTAAAATTTAAAGCTCATATAAATTTATAATTGAATCCATTTAATTTATTTTCCGTTGCATTAAATGAATGAATTTAAACTAATTCAAGGTTTTAATTTTAGTAAACTAATTAGTATAAATTAGAATTTATAATAATTAGATTATTCAAAATTAAATTCCGAGAAAACAATTTAAATTACGGTTTTTTCATGAAATGCCCCCGAGGTTTGCAAAAACGCACCAAATACCCTCGCGTATTTTGAATCACATAATATACCCCTATTTTTCCGTACTGTTCATGAGATGCACCTTCAGTTAACAGACGTTAGTCTGCCGTTAGTGGCGTTTTACTATTTTGCCCTTAATACATGTTTTTCGACATAAATTCCAAAAAAAAAAAATCTCAAATTCTTTCTCTTTCTCTCTCCTCTCAGATGTTCTTCCTCCTGCTCTCTAGTCGCCGACGGCTTCCGATTTCCGCTCTCTGGTCGCCGGCGGAGGCCGATCTCGGCCCAGGGTTCAACATCCTCGGTTGCACCGTCGATTCAGTGACCCAGTCAACTCTCCATCTCCTCCATTTCTGGCGACGCTCCTTCCAAACTTTCCAAAGATTGGAAACCACTATTGCTCAAACCCAGCAGGAAATTCGAAAAATCTGGATTAATTCTTGAATTCTTCGAGAAAAATGGATTCTCAAAAACCCAGTTGGAGACTTGGAGGAATTGGTGATACGTGATCCTCGTGTTCTTGCTTCTGATCTTAACAGAGGTATTAGGGTAAAATTCGAAGGAATTAAGGATTTAGGTTTCTCAAATGATGAACTGGCCAATCCATTGTGTGCCGCTCCAGCCATTTTTACCCTGCCACGGAGCAATACCTCAAGTGCAACGGGCCATCAACCCGGCAACCTTCAGGCACATAAACAACAATCAAATCAGGAGCACCAACCCCATTAAGAGACCAAAACAAATCACCTTCAAAATTTGACACAAATTCAAACACTCTTTTTACAATTCCCTCAGAAGATAGCTTTGCCAAGCTACCAACATACACACCCTCGGCTAAACCCGATAACCCGGATAAAGAATCAATTGAAGATGATTTTGACGAAATTGGGTGTTTTGATTTGCGATTGAATGAAATTCGAGAAGTTGAGGGTGTTGGGAATTGAGAGAGTGAGTAAAATTGAGCGGAGACTGTTTGAAGAAAATTGGGAGTCAATGTAGAAGCAGACATTGATTATGGTGGTGGATTTCCAGAATCGAATTCTAATTCTAGGATTTCCAACTTATTACTAAGATAGTATGAGCACTTAGTTAAGGAATTCCCTATAAGTGTTGTTGTAAGTGTTGTTGATCTGAATATCTTTGATAAAGTGGCTCAATTTTTGCAGCCTTTGTGTTTTAAGTAGCTCAATTCCGTATGTACTTCTCTGAGTCCGCCCTTATTGTTTCTCCAATCTCAGTCCAATTTGTGGGCGATTATTGTGAATGGAAGTAATTGATTTTTCGAATTTGATTGTTTGCACATTGATTCTTATTTTGGCGGTTGTAGAACAATGGAGTGCACCGGAGAAAATGGATCAGGAAAACAGAAGGAAGGGATGGAGAGAAAAGAAAAAAAAAGGCAGTTTTGATATTTAGTGCAACTTAGTTTACAAATAGGTGTATATTATGCATTAAGTTTATAAAAAGGGGTGTATTGTGAATTATAAACACGACTTAACGGAGGACTAACGGAAGGTCGGTTTAGGGGTATTTGGTGCAAACTTGGAAAAAAATAGGGGTATATTATGTGAATTGAAACACGCGAGGGTATTTGGTGCGTTTTTTCAAACCTCAGGGGCATTTCATGAAAAAACCGTTTAAATTATGAATTTTAAAATTAATTAAAATCGTTTCCAAACTGAAATTCAAAATTTAAAATTAAAACGAACCAATCGGGTCAAGACAAGGCCATGCCTCGTCAAGTCCAACAAACGAACCAAACAATATAAATTATGAATTTTAAAATTAAAATTAAAAGCGTTTGCGCCCATGCCTCGTCAAGTCCAACAAGCAACAAACCCCTTGTCACTCGATTGATCGTACCGCAAAGCCCAAGCAACAACGCACCAATGCAGCAGGCCCAGCGAGCCACGCTAACGCGTAGCCCACTCGCCCATCGCATTGGCACGCTGCTGGACAGGCCAGCCAACGCTGCCCGCGTGCACGTTGAGCTGCGCTTGTCGCTGCCTTGGCTGCTGCCTTGGCGTGCTTGCTGGGCGAGGCAACGCACGTTGTGGCGCAGCATCCATCGTTGCCCACGCGTGCTTGCCTTGCTCGCTGCAGTGCTTGCCCATCTCCCATCGCCCCACACGCGTAGCACACAGCCCCTAGGTAGCCATTGCCTTGTTCATGCCACGCTCGTTGCTCGCTACATTCGTACCACATGGGCGACGAGTTGCCTTGCTCGTCGTCGCGTGCCCGCACTATACAACACCCCTTAAGGGTAACACATAGCGTCCATTGCTTTGTGCATGCAACTTTTATGAGCGAATTTTATAAAAATTATAACTTTTTAATTCAAAATTAATGACAAATTAATGAAACATATTAATTTCATAATTTTAGGGCGAAAAATCCAAAAATTTATTAATCAATTAATTTTCGATTATCATGGATTCAAATCTAGGTTATAAAAATTTAAAATTTATCATAAATTAACAATTTTTATGGTGGTTTTTAATCATGGATACCTAATTAAATCATTAATTAATTATGAAAATCAAATCAATTCTAAATTATTCGAATTTCAACAAATTAATTACAATTAAAAATTAGGTTGTATAATTAACAAGCTTAGGCATTCAAATTTGTTAAACATATACAGTAGGTCAATAAAAAATACAAGATTGAACAACAAGAATCGCAAATATTTAATTTAACATCTTAAAATTACAAACTTTTGCGTTGGAAAAACTAAAACCTCCGAAAAGTCATAGTTAGACTTCGAATTTGGGAATTTTGAGTTCGGCCGAAAAACAGTATTTTTGTCAAAATTTTAGAATGCCTTTTACATGCGGAATTGACACAAAAATCACTCGATTTCGTTGAGTAACAAAGAAACTGCCGAAAAACTACGTACATATAATTAAATAAACGCAAATTTGCAATTAATTAACAATTACGAAAATTAATCACCCCTGTTAATTCCTTGCAAATTTGTAAAATTTAACCATGTTAAGCAATTATTATGGAATTAATTAGAGACTCGTGATACCACTGTTAGGTTATGATACATATAATTGAATATAAATCATGCGGAAAAACCATAAAAGCCAGGATTCCAAATTAATTTCCACATCATAACAATTAGCATAATTAGGATGCATACTCTTTGTAGCGTGCGCTCCCTTGCTGCGCCCGAACCGAACAAGAACAAGTCTTTAGGACTCCAAGTGTCGTCCCTCCGTAGAAAGTCCACAGCACGTCCGGATCCGCCTTAAGATTGACTAACTAGAATCTCCCTTAAGGTACTATTATTTTCGGCAATAAGGGCAAAGTATATGACTGAATTTTTTGCTCAAAATTCTCACTTTTAGAATACTTAAAACTCGATATAAAATATGAGCATTAATCACATATTTATAGGCTATGGAAAAAGTAATCGAATCCTACTAGGATACGAATTAATTAACTAGAATCTAATTAAAAATCTACTAATTAATTTATCCATTAGGAATAGGAATTTAATCATTAAACGAATCCTACATGTTTTAGGTTTCGTACGGAAGCGCAAACACTACACGAGCATGACCCGCATGCGCACAGGCCATGCCCGCGCAAGCCCACGCGAGCTACAAAGCCCACGCGAGCTTCGCAGCCTGCTCGCAGCCCACTGCTCGCAACCATGCTCGCAGCCACGACCTGATGGGCCTGGCGTGACCTTGGTTGTTCGTGTGGCGCGCTGGCTTGCTGGACGCGGGCCTGGCTTCGTGCTGGGCCTTCGTCTAGCAAGCTCGTGCGATTCTAATTCGTACGACGCGCTTCCGATTAATTTCCCGATTCCGGAATTCATTTCCGATACGAACAATATTCCGTTTCGAACAAATATTTAATATTTTCGTTTCCGGAATTATTTTCCGATTCCGTTAATATTTCCGATTCTGACCATATTTCCGTTTCCGGCAATATTTCCGATTCCTGGAATATTTCCATTTCCGATAATATTTTCCGACACATACCATGTTTCTGTTTCCGGCAACATCTACGACTTGGATAATATTTATATTTCCTATATGATCCATATTTCCGTTTCCGGCAATATCATCGTTTCCGGAGTATTCATTATTTGCCTTTGGCGATCTCAGCTCCCACTGAAACCAAGATCCGTCGATTCCGAATTTTCATAGATGGAGTATTTAATGCCATTAAATACTTGATCCGTTTACGTACTATTTGTGTGACCCTACGGGTTCAGTCAAGAGTAAGCTGTGGATTAATATCCTTAATCCACTTGAACTGAAGCGGCCTCTAGCTAGGCATACAGTTCACTTGATCTCACTGAATTATTAACTTGTATAATTAATACTGAACCGCATTTATTAGACTTACCATTAAATGCATACTTGGACCAAGGGCATTATTTCCTTCATCAAGATCTATAGGGATAGATCTAAGAGGATGATTGGACTAAGCCAAAGCACTTACATTGACAAAGTGCTAGCTAGGTTCAATATGATGGAAGCCAAGAGAGGCCATCTACCCATGTCACATGGCACATATCTAAGCAAGAATCAGTGTCCCAAAACATGGGATGAGCGTAGAAAGATGAGTGGAATTCCATACGCTTCGGCTATTGGATCCATCATGTATGCTATAATTTGTACAAGGCCGGATGTTTCGTTCGCACTCAGTGCAACGAGCAGGTACCAGTCAGAACCAGGTGAGGCGCATTGGACTGCTGCCAAGAACATCCTAAAGTACCTGAAAAGGACTAAGGATCAGTTTCTGGTTTATGGTGGTACAGATGAGTTGATTGTTAAGGGCTATACGGACACAAGGTTTCAAACCGACAGTGATGATTTCAGATCACAGTCTGGGTTTATGTTCTGGCTCAACGGTGGAGCAGTAAGCTGGAAAAGTGCTAAGCAAAGCACTATTGCGGATTCTACAACTAAAGCCAAGTACATTGCTGCCTCAGAAGCAGCAAAGGAAGCTGTTTGGATTCGGAAGTTCATCGAAGAACTTGGGGTTGTCCCCTCCATTAAAGCACCAGTGGCTTTGTATTGCGACAATAGCGGAGCCATTGCCCAGGCAAAGGAGCCTAGGAGCCACCAGAAGTCCAAGCACGTACTGCGGCAATTTCATATACTTTGAGAGATCGTTGAAAGAAAAGAAATCGAGATTTGCAAGGTTGGAACTGACGACAACGTCGTGGATCCATTGACTAAACCGTTTCCACAAGTGAAACACAACGCACATGTAGCAACCATGGGAATCAAGCATGTTGGAGATTGGCTTTGATTTTCTAAGTATTGTTTTAGAACATCTGTTAGATCTATGTTTAAAACAATTGGTTTAACCATTTCATATTTATGAAATTTATTATTTCATATTCATTTAATTTTGGTTTAGTATTAAATGATAAGTCCATGTGATTCAAATCATTCAAATGGGATGTCAAGATGGATTCTTCGACAAAGATACACCCATAAGTGAACTTGAATATTGAAGTCACAAAGGATCCCTAATCCAGGTCATTGAAAGGTGGACGACCAATGACTAATGAAGATTAGATGGCAAGTAGATTACTTAGTTCTGTTTCTTGAACTAGAGTGACTGGATGTCAGAATCTTTTGCATAGATATTTATTGGATCTTGTATCGGATTAACCATGAGAACACTTTAAGAGATTAAAGTCATGTCATAGGTAGTTCTCATTAATGGTGATTAGAAACCGTTCCTTAGAACATGAGCGATTATGTCTGCTCGTTTGAGAATTAGTTCGCTTTGATGCTCGCTAAACATCGCACCGTAAAATGAGGCTATAAAAGCAGTTATTGGGCGTACTATAAATCAAAGTGAGTGTTCATAAATTGCAAGAATGGATTGTCCTCCTATATTTGATAGGATATGGTGTTTTTGTGTAACAAGGCCTCTCAGAGAGTTAGCTACTGTAAAATGTATGGCCGTGCTCAGAATGGTTAAGGCTTAACCTTCTGCAAAATTTTAACAGTTGAGCTCTGTAATCCGAGAAACACTTCTGGACCTAATAAGGATGGCTTGGATCTTACCTTATGTTCAGTAAGTAACACTGTAGACACCTACTTTTGTCCCCATTCCCGAAAGGGAAGGTTCGATGATGAGAACATAAATCTCCACTTGGCAACGCATCTCCTGTAAAATAACGAATCTCGATCATCCTTTTTATTTCAGCCAAACCTGCTATTTATGGAAACCTGCTAAAAATAGTAACTACCATAACGGGTAGTTGTTAAAAGTGGCAAATCATAAAAGATAGAAACCTGTCAGAATTAGGTGTTGCACTCCAACATAAATCCTAAAAGAGATAGAATGGGCAAAAGGAATTCTATTCCTGTTATAATTCGAAAATAAGAGTTACGTATTGATTAAATTCCTAACGAACCTAGAGTTCGTAACGGGCTCAGACGCATTCCGTCATAAGTTGATACGCACTAAGAAACTTGGATAAGTCTCAAAAGCTCCGTGATTAAGAGTCCAAATCTGACGAAAAGCTCGGCTCAGATCCTATTTTCAACGCCTAGGTCTGGGCGCTGAAAATACCTGGGACGTGTTGTCACCGAATTCTTTTTGGATTCGTATTCTAAAGATCTATCTTTCCATAAACTCTTTCCCTATAAATACAGCCTCATAATCGACGAGAAAAGGACACACAATTCATAATTTGAGTATTGACTCCAACCCTAAGCCTAAGCCTCACGCTTGGAAATTGATCCCGCGTTCTGTCGCAATCGACCTAAAAGTCGAACAGAACGTATCCTGTCCCTTGTAGCTGATAAATTAAACCTAAATACTGGAACACTGCTCAGAGACCCGAGATTCGTTAAATAAAAGGAGAAATAGCAAAGCCAAGTGGTTAGTTTTCTGAGAACCGTGACGCACCTCTCAAGGGTGCGTCGTAATGTGTCCCTTCGTATGATTTAATCGCTTTCATCACCCTTTTATAAAATTGTTAAACCATTAATTTGATTGATCTATCACGCCTAATAAAGATAATACCTTGGACAATTGAACTATCATGCTAGGTACCTTAAATCAATCTAAATAAGATAATCACGATCGATTTAGTAATATGTGTTGCATATTGCTAAAATCAATTCAGAATAGTTTAATAGTTTAAACAAATGTCCCTTCAATTATTTATGCTGAGCTAGTAAGGATAACCTGCCTCTGGAGTTATCGATGAGCACTCCTCTCGGTAGTTACAGTCCCCCGAACTCTCAATCTCTGCCATGCGGGTGTACGTTGAGCGATCCCCACATCAGGGATCACAAGGGAACCTATGGCCGTCGTGGTCGAACATAAATGCACTCCCTTTATGTCACGATAACCGGGTTTTGTCAGTTTTTTTCATTGTCGTTAAAAACTGAATGGCGACTCCTATATTACTAGTCGATTGGGTGTAAACTCACAGGAAATCTAACTACACTTGATCTGACAACGTCACGCCCACGAGGGACGAGGTCACGCATTAGCCTCGTGCTTTTTCGACCCCCTCACAGTGGCGACTCCGCTGGGGACGTTAATGAAATACTCGTGCTCGTAGGTAATCAAAATAGCCGAAGGGTGAAACGATCCTACTCCGCGTTTATTTCCTTATCAAGTTGGGACGACCTGAAAATCAGGACATTAATGTGAATGGACAGAACCGCATAACGAATCTCGGCTCCCTTGGCATGTTTCACCTCGGGAGTTGGGACTAAGGATACCCATCGCCAACCGGGGGGTGCATACGCTTCGAATGTTGTCCACTCGGCACTTGTCGCTAGTAGTACACCGGTCCCAAACCCAATCGCTCACCCACTACGGTCCCTCTCATTGGTGCATGCCCCCTTGGCTTACATCGTGATTGGCCTCTTTGGACAAAATTCGTCTGTTGAATGCACTACCTCGACCAGGGCTTGTGTTGGATCTACGATAGAAGCGGTACCAAGCCAGGCGCAAATATTACCCATAGAAGCCTATCACAAACTACGTGACATATTTTTTTTGCTTCATGTTGTAATGTTGGTTATGTGTAGCGAATTACGTGATTATATTGTGATTGTGTGTGACAAATAACGCTAGAAAACCAACGACCCTAAAAATTGCCTAAACATTCATAAACACCAATTGGCCAAAGAGTTATACAAAAATACGTGTTCCGCAACCCCGGGCGAACGCCACAAAAATAAGCGATGCCTAGGATGGCCTGTAACGGATCCCACAACGCTGCACAACGCGTAAAGGACGTTATTAGGCAAGGACGCTAAATTAAGTCGCATGTAAGAAAAAATAGACGAACAGAATACGAGTACCAGTCAGGGACGCATTTTCAGCGCCCCTGGCTGGGCGCCAATTATTTCAACGCCCCCTGCTGGGCGCTGAAGTTACTGCTTGGCCTTTGGCCAGGCGCCGTAGCCTCGGTGCCCGCGCACAAAATATACGTAGCAATATAAAAAAAAATCATGAAAATTGCTGCGAGGGCGTATGAAAAGAAGCACTCGATTCTAAAAAACGACTTATAAAAAATAAATAACTCCTTGCATCGTCATTAGGCCTCCTATGACGACAATGTCCGGCACCAAAACCAAGCATACCAATTAATATAACTTTGAATGTCACGCGGGCAAGTGTTTCGAAAATCTAAAGAATGACCAAAAGAAAAGCCAAAAATATACCAACAAGAGTGAGAATAGAAAACCGATAGGAGAGTCAAAAGTCTAGACTAAGTAATGCTTAACTTTGGGGCCTAAACTTTAGCTTGTCTTATGCATAGGGCTGGTTCTGCAACTTGGCGTTGATCTGAAAATCAAAGCTTATTACGTCTCGAAGATACATCACCAACACAAGGTTTAGAAACTCCAAGCTCCATCCGTCACACCCCCTTTCAAGGATCTCCGATTCCCCTACCTCGATTCGCACCCTCAAACATGTCCATGGAAGAGCTGCGGGACCAAATGGCCCAAATGACCCTACTTATGAATCAATTGAAAATGGAAAACGAATCCTTAGCGGCTGCGCAAGCCAAACATGACCTCGATAACGAGAAGATCAAAAAATGGTTCTGCAACAAACTATGGGGAGCAAGTATTTCTCCCTCGATCCTGAACCTTTTCTCGGAAAACTACCGGAAAAGTTTAGTTCATCCGACTTACTGAAGTTCAAAGCCACGGACAATCCCCGTGATCATCTCTTGAGCTTTGTGAATGCCATGAACTTGAAAGGTGTGGACAAGTCCATGTATCTGCCTGCCTTTCCTTTGTCCTTGGAACCTGTGCCACTCAAATGGTACTACCACCAGGACCCTAAGCTCTTCCCCACTTGGGAGGACTTTGTCAATGTCTTCATCAAGCAATACTCGTCGAACATGGATTTTCAAGTCACCATGCGCGAGCTGGAAGTCCTCTTCCAAAAGAAAAATGAAGGTTTCACGACCTACTTTGCTAGATGGAGGGACCAAGCGGCCCAACTAATCAATAGGCCTCCTGAAACTGAATTGTTCAAAAAATTCATTGACAACCTAGACCCAGCTTATAAACAACATCTTAGATACTTGGGCCTTGACACCTTCAAGAGGGTTTACGATGTAGGAATAAAGATCAAGGATGACCTCACAAAAACAGTACAAAGCAAGCCTGCATACAAAAGTAATACCTACAACAGGGGCCACACGCCTCAAGCCCAAGAGGTCCACGCCGTAGAAGAAACCCCAACCCGAAGGAGCCGCGGAAGGTGGACCCGAGACCGAAAGTTTGCCCCACTCGGGTCGACTCTAGTACAAGCCTTCCAAAGACTAACCAAACAAGGAAAACTAAGGCCCATAGGCCCCACACCCGACCCTCCTTTCAAAAATAAATAATGGGTCGAGGGCGCCCGCTGCGAGTTCCATCAAGGAAATGGGCATGATACTGAAAACTGCTGGAATCTTAAAAACACGATTCAGGATATATATGATAGAGGATGAAATAATACCCCTCCCTAACGTTGGCAAACCCAACAACAACAAGAGCCCACTCGGCTCTTGTCACATCTCTCTCGATCAACCAGAAAATATGAACTTTGACCCTACGGTGTATATTACGCCCCAAGGTGCACCACTCGCCATGGTCCCGATGGATCAAATCGAGAGAAAAGTGTGCGGTGTGTGGGATGATGATGCTGAAGATATCTACCTGTCCCAAGTATCGGGCCAGGACCTCTTTACTGAAATTTGGCCAGGGCACTCTCCCATTGACACCACCCCTCAAGAGCCTGAAGTTGACAATCTCACTCGGTCCGGAAGGGTATACTAGCAGGATATTCGCCCACCTCCCGTGGACGACATCCCAGTCAGACAGACTCCTGAAACGTGCGGCACACCACCGTCGCAGAAGTCATCGAAAATCCTCGCCGAGATTACCATCTGGGATCTCATGTGCACTTCAAAGGAACATCGTGAAAAACTTATTCGCTCACTTGACCTCATCTCAGTCCCTACGGACATCACACCTGACTCGTTGGTTAGCCACGTCACGAGAGATGTTGAGGAAAAAGAAATATTTTTTACTGACAAAGACTTACCTAAAGAAGGAGGCGCCCACAATAAGGCTCTCTATCTAGTGGTTGGTTGCAAAGGACAAAACATCCCCCTAGCCCTCGTAGATAACGGTTCAGCGGTAAATGTTTTCCCATTGCGAACCGCCCATTGCCTGGGGCTAAGAAATGATGACTTCCAAACCTCCACGCAAGGGGTACGAGCCTATGATAACTCTCGAAGGCCTGTGTTGGGAAAAATCAACCTCACAATACAAACCGGGCCTGTGGCACGCACCACGGAGTTTCAGATAATTGACATCAAGCCCACTTTCAACCTCCTCTTAGGGCGCCCTTGGCTCCATGACTTAGGAGGTGTGGCTTCTACCTTGCACCAGATGGTTAAACTTAACCATAACGGGATAATTCTAGAAATACGCGCCCCTCCTCTCGACGTCAGTTGTACTATGGTCGGAACGACCGATGCTGCAGAACACCTTTACGGTTTTCAAGTGGATGAAGTCATCCAAGTCATTGAGGATTACAATTTAGCATTTCTAGATCCGCGAGCGTCCCGGGTCATCCCTAAGATGTTACTAGCTCAAGGCTATTTCCCGGGAACTCCATTGGGCATAAGGAAGAAGAAGAACATGTTCCATCCCCTACCCAACAAAACTACTCCCTTTGGTCTAGGCTATACACCAACGAAGGAAGATATTTTTGACCACTTGTCTAGGCTACGCCTTAAGCCAGCCAAGACAAAACAAACCACCCTTCTTTCCCCATACCAAAGAACCCTTAACGGTATGTTTTTCCGAAAAGGAGAAGAACACCCATGCTGCGACTTCCCTGAACCCTTTGTTCAGAATGGCCTGCTAAAACCCGGATTTGAAATTTTCCAGGACTGTCATACTATGGATGAGGCACCCCACCTCACCAAGACTGAAACAGCTGAAATATTAGACAACCAAGCTCTATGGACATTGTTTAACGAATCGAGGCCTATGGAGGACGAGACTGTAATAACCACCCTAGCCCTACAAGATGAAGGTTTCAATCCAACCCGGTTAATCACCCCCATATCAACACCAGAAGAGACCGAGAACGGATGGGTGAAAACATATCAGTGGGTCAATGCAAAGGGAATAGAGTTCAAGATGAGTACAGGCAAAGGACCAAAGTTCTACGAGACTAAACCAAAGGCTTGAGCCATAGAGAGCACTTTAGCAAAACGCCTAGTAGTTCATTAGATGATAGAAAAAATAAAACTCTAGAGATGGTCCTAAGACCCCTTAGAATATAGGTTAATTTATCTCAGTGTGTTTTCCTTACTTTCCAAATTAATAAAGGCGTAAGATTTCTCCTAAAAATTGCTCTAACACTAAACAAGCACTAATCATATTCGAAAAAAAAACAAAATCGCAAATTTTAAGGAAGCGGCCCACTTTAGGCCCAATAGCAAGGCCCACTCGGTCTTGTATCGTCACATCAAAACCAATTCTCGAAATCCACAAAATAAACCGTACCTCCAAGACATAAAAGTCAATCCGTGCAATCATAAAAGTCAACCCATGCAACCCAAAGAAATCAAAAAGAAAAGAAATCAAACAATGAAAATGTTGCTCAACAAAAAAAAATTCATAAAACATGAACCCATCATTCCCACCATTACCAACAAGCACCTCAACCCACCCAAAAACCCTACACAAGGATCTTCACATCTTTCACACCCTAACTCCGTTTTCAAAGCCTTTTTTAGTCAAGAATAGATAAAATTAATCCGAACGAAAATGCATCTCACGCTAACAGTCCCAAAAGCTTCCGAAATAGTGTCAAAATTGATTTCTGACGAATAAAAAGTAAGAACAAAAAAGAAGTAAAAGCAAGAAACATGTGAAAGAAAAGAAGCAACACGCCCAAAAATCACCCCAGAAATCATTTTCAGCGCCCAGAGCTGGGCGCCGAAATCATTAGCGCCCCAGTCCGGGCGTTGAAACTCTCTGCTTGCCAAAGTTTACCCAGAAATGCTAGTCATTTTATCCGCACATACACGGAAAAATAACAAATACTTGGGGGTACAGCACGTGTTCGCATATTCAGATATACATATATACCAAAAAAAAAACATTAAAAAAAACGATGCGCAAAATACATGCACTCAAAAATATAGCCTATTTATGGATGTACTCAAACAATGCACAAAACACATGTACTCAAAAAAAAATCATAAAGCAAATTTCGACTTACGGCAAAGCAGCAGATTAAAATAAACATCGCCTATTCTACCGTTTCAAATAATATGTTTCCATCTCAGAACATACTTATCGAATCCGGCATCCTAAGATTCATTCTAGCTAGAACTACCCGCGACCTGATTCTAAGTTAAAATTATTTAACAAGGATACGTAGGCAATCCCATTTATGGATTCGGTCCAATCAAAAAATATATAATGTGCATAAGTGTTGGAAATGAGCGAATAAAAAAGAGAAGCAAAGCGAGAACAAGAAAGCAAAGAAACCAGAAAAATAAAATCACGCCTTTATTAATATGATTCGAGCTTGACTGAGGAGGAATTATCATACCTTCTTCCTCGCAACAACTTGCCAACCAGAAGGAAAACAAAAGTGCTAAGGAATGAAAAACAAACACAACTGAAATAAATAAAGGGCATCTACACCCTAGCAAGAACTACACTACTCGAGTTCTTCCGGATTATCAAATAGAGTGTTGTAGAGGGCAATGTTCGCAGGGTCCACCCCCACAGGCTTCTGCGCTACCCCTATGCCGATCTCCATAAGAACAGGCTCCTTGACACAAACTTCCAAGGATGCCAAGGCCTTAGAAACATTTTCAGTTTGAACAGCTATAGCCCGCTCAGCCTCAAGGGCACAAATAATGAGAGGGGAAGGATTATCAACATCAATTCGATCAGCCACTGGTTCTACTGGGGGCGAACTTTCCTAACCAATACATTATTCCGGCGACGATCTCCATGAGAGCTTGCATTCCTTTTGGGAACAGCAGGCCCCTTCATGTTAGGTACCTTTTTAGGCCTAGAACTGGAACGGGGAGGAATTTCCTTTCGCTTTCGATCAGGACGAGCTTTCACAGTCTTAATGCCATTTTCACGAGAGTTAGCAGGATTACGGTTTTCATACTTAGCCCTACCTCGGGGTATCAAAAGTTCAGCCGGCTCTTCGTTTCGAGCCTTAGTTCTCACAGCCTTATCATCAGAACTCATCCACAGCTTATAATTCTCGGAAAGACACACATAACCGTCTGTAGTCACGGTCCAACGCGGGAGGCCACCATAATACTTAGCCCACGCTTGAACCCGTGCTAGTGAAAAAACCCGCTACTTTAGGTGGTACCGTATCAGCAAATGGGATAGTCTGCCTTAAGCCATATTGTCGCATGACTCGGTAAGGAAAGATGTAAACAGGCCGAGATAATCCCAACAAAGAAACATGAACTACCGTCTCGGAACCCCCCGTCATATTAGTCAAACCCTACCACGGTACCACCCACTTAATAGAGCATATGCCATGAGTAAAATAGGAGGCCCATTCGGCCTCGTCCTGGCCTTGGTGCAAATACTTTCGGTTGCCTAAAGCTATAGGGCGATAATGTTTTGGATCGGCAGGAGCTTCTAGAAGCCTAAATCGTTCCATGAGCCAAGTCTGCAAAAAAACGGGTACGATCAGAAAAATAATAAGGCCTGGGACACATTTTCAACGCCCAGGACTAGGCGCCAGAAATTCCGACGCCCAGCCCTGGGCGCTGAAAATCAGCTCCAGGCAGAGGCAAACAAAAAGAAAAAATAATTATATGCACGCAAAAAAAACACGATCAATTATCTGCAGCAATAGGGGGCTCCCGTTAAAATTTTCAGACTTGGCATCCTTCTTTAACTCATCCGCACCCAACAAGGTCTCAGCAACAATCAACGGCATGATGGAATAGCAACTCTCCATCTGACTGATCAGGGGAATCAACCTTATGTCACCAAACTCACCATTGTTATTCGACAGTAAATAGTGGTTCAACAAGCAAAATACAAGTGCCCGGATATTCAATTTCTGTTCAGTCATATTTTTACTAGGCCTAAAGTGATGTTTTGCAAGCTTCGCCAAATTAACCTTATCACCCACAATGATCTCAGCAAGAGTGTCATCATCTAGTCCTAGGAAAGCCCCTATAGTTGTTTTACCCTCTTCAACAGTGCCAGGGTTAGCAGGAGTAGCATTGGTAGGATAACCCAGGATCCTGGCAAATTCATCTGGTAAAGGGCTTACCTCATTGCCCCGAAAAACAAAAACATGGTGATCAGGATCCCAAAAGGTTAGGGCGGCATACAGAAAGTTATAATCAATGTTAATTTGTTGTAAGCCTAAAAGTGCCTCTAAGTGGTATCCTTTCAACAAAACCTTTTCTGTGGGATTAAGGGCTCTAAGCCAGCGCCTAACAACTCGTTGGAGGGAAAAAGGAGGAATCGACATGGCAAGAGTAAAAAATAAAGCTAGATAATTGTAGGAGAGAAGAAGTTGGTAATGGTGAAAAAGAAAAACGTACTTAACCCCCTATATATACACGAAATCATCCTGATCCCATTCGGAAACGCGTTGAGAAATCTCGAAAAAAAAAAAAAGGGGCTGCTAAGGCAGCATTTTCAGCGCCCGAGGCTGGGCGACGAAATATCTAACGCTTGGCACGGGGCGTTAGAAATGCAGCCCAAGGCCCAACTCTTCCAAAACGCGAACCAGGAAAACGCCCAAAACCGTGTTAGTAGACACGGGGCCCTGTTGTAATCAAGATCAAGCCCATAGCACTTCTAGAGCCCAAATAGTGAAAGCAAATGTCAAAACTTAGACTCGTCTCAAAAAATATGTGTACATTTTTCAAAGCAATATAAAAAAAATATAATAATCAAGGTCATTCTCCGAAATAAAAAAAAAATCATTACGTCGTTGGTTTCTCAAATTAAAAGCGTTTATTTGTTAAAAAGATCAATCCGGGCCGAAGTAAGCTCGATGTATTAATCATTGAAAAATGAAGCAAACTTTGTCGCCCGGAAAATGAAGTCGCACTCCACGATTTCATCGAAGTAGCATACCACTACAAAGGTCGCTCGCACTTACGAGCACGATCCCAAACACGATCAAGGACGTTATAAAATACGCACTTTTCTTGGCAAAGAGCAACCATCAAGTACGAATGCTTGGGGGCTCGAAAAGAAATAAAATACACAATGCAAGTTGAAACAACGCTTCCAGGCTGCGTCCCGTGCTTGAACAAAATCAAAGACGGACTCGACCTCAAAGCAAAGGTCTCCGTTAACATTCGCATATGGTCCCACCAGTCATTTCGCAAGGACCTAAGTAGTGGCATAACTAGGCCAGTTCTCAACGGTAACATACATCCTATGGGCCGTAAAGACTTGTTCAAAACCATGAAAGGCAGGCGGCCACGAAACGATGGTCCGTTTAGACACGTTGCCATCCCACATTCAGGTTACAACTAAACCCGAGCATTTCTCGAGAGAACTCGCTCTTACAAGAATGAATAAAAAATTCTCAAAAGAAATCCCAAGGATAAATGAAATAGATTCTGGCCCACCTCGATCAGGCAGGATCGCGTCAGAACCATGCGAGTCCCAAATCAAAAAAAAACAAATTCAGGTTCGCCCACCTTCAGCGGGCGGGGTCTGTGTCACTAAAACGCGCAGGTCCTCAGTTTTCGAAAACAAAAATAATAACAAAATGAAATCTTCAAAAAACAGGCTCGCCATCTTCAGCCGGCGGGGTCTACGTCACGAACCGCGTAGGTCCTTATTTTCAAAAACATCAAAACAGATTCGTCCACTTCTATCGGACGTGGCATCCACCCTCAGCAGGACAGGCTCGCCCACCTTCAGCGGGCGGGGTCTGCGCCACTAACCGCGCAGGTCCTTAGTCATTGCAGCAATAACTTTTTCCGGTTTATCCTTTTCCAAAAATTAAAGGATGGTTTATCTTTTTCCAAAAATCAAAAGGTGGTTTATCTTTTTCCGAAAATCAAAAGATGGTTTATCTTTTTCCAAAAATCAAAAGATGGTTTCCCTTTTCCAAAAATACAAGGATTGGTTTTCCGCTTCTACAAAAAAGAGCGATGTGCTGGATTTTCCTTCGTTTTACGTCCCATAAAAACAAAGGGGGTTTTTCGTTTAGCTAACCCTGAAAATGAGAATCTTTAAAAATATTTTTACCTCGTGATCGGGCTTGGCCAGGCCTGGTTGCACTTTATAGCTTTGATTTAGAAAACGTCTGTAGATACTTCCAATGACAAAGTGAGGGAGTTTCTATACATCTGTAGGTACTTCCAATGACAAAGTGAGGGAGTTCCTATACTTAACAAATTCCAATGACCCGTGAGGAATATGTTAACACTACAAGTGATGACCCTTAAGTCAAACGTCGCACCGTAAAAGGAGGCTATAAAAGCAGTTATTGGGCGTACTATAAATCAAAGTGAGTGTTCATAAATTGCAAGAATGGATTGTCCTCCTATATTTGATAGGATATGGTGTTGTTGTGTAACAAGGCTTCTCAGAAAATTTGCTACTGTAAAATTTATGGCCGTGCTCAGAATGGTTAAGACTTAACCTTCTGCAAAATTTTAACAGTTGAGCTCTGTAATCCGAGAAACACTTCTGGACCTAATAAGGATGGCTTGGATCTTACCTTATGTTCAGTAAGTAACACTGTAGACACCTGCTTTTGTCCCCATTCCCGAAAGGGAAGGTTCGATGAGGAGAACATAAATCTCCACTTGGCAACGCATCTCCTATAAAATAACGAATCTCGATCATCCTTTTCATTTCGGCCAAACCTGCTATTTTTGGAAACCTGCTAAAAATAGTAACTTCCATAACGGGTAGTTGTTAAAAGTGGCAAATCATAAAAGATAGAAACCTGTCAAAATTAGGTGTTGCACTCCAACATAAATCCTAAAAGAGATAGAATTGGCAAAAGGAATTTTATTCCTGTTATAATTCGAAAATAAGAGTTACGTATTGATTAAATTCCTAACGAACCTAGAGTTCGTAAAGGGCCCAGACGCATTCCGTCATAAGTTGATACGCACTAAGAAACTCGGATAAATCTCAAAAGCTCCGTGATTAAGAGTCCAAATCTGACGAAAAGCTCGGCTCAGATCCTATTTTCAACGCCTGGGTCTGGGCGCCAGAATCTTCGGCGCCCAGCCCTGGGCGCTGAAAATACCTGAGACGTGTTGTCTCCGAATTCTTTTTGGATTCGTATTCTAAAGATCTATCTTTCCACAAACTCTTTCCCTATAAATACAGCCTCATAATCGACGAGAAAAGGACACACAATTCATAATCTGAGTATTGACTCCAACCCTAAGCCTAAGCCACACGCTGCGAAATTGATCCCGCGTTCTGTCGCAATCGACCCAAAAGTCAAACAGAACGTATCATGTCCCTTGTAGCTGATGAATTAAGCCTAAATACTGGAACACTGCTCAGAGACCCGAGATTCGTTAAATAAAAGGACAAATAGCAAAGCCAAGTGGTTAGTTTTCTAAGAACCGTGACGCACCTCTCAAGGGTGCGTCGTAATGTGTCCCTTCGTATGATTTAATCGCTTTCATCACCCTTTTATAAAATTGTTAAACTATTAATTTGATTGATCTATCACGCCTAATAAAGATAATACCTTAAATCATGCTAGGTACCTTAAATCAATCTAAATAAGATAATCACGACCGATTTAGTATTATGTGTTGCATATTGCTAAAATCAATTCAGAATAGTTTAATAGTTTAAACGCATGTCCCTTCAATTATTTATGCTGAGCTAGTAAGCATAACCTGCCTCTGGAGTTATCGATGAGCACTCCTCTCGGTAGTTATAGTCCCCCAAACTCTCAATCTCTGCCCTGCGGGTGCACGTTGAGCGATCCCCACATCAGGGATCACAAGGGAACCTATGGCCGTCGTGGGCGAACATAATTGCACTCCCTTTATGTCACGATAACCGGGTTTTGTCAGTTTTTCTCATTCTCGTTAAAAACTGAATGGCGACTCCTATATTACTAGTCGATTGGGTGTAAACTCACAGGAAATCTAACTACACTTGATCTGACAACGTCACATCCACGAGGGACGAGGTCATGCATTAGCCTCATGCTTTTTCGACCCCCTCACAAACACTAAGTGACAAAGTAATGTGAATGCACACTTTTCTAAAAGACAAGTGGGAGACTGAAGGAAATATGTCCTTCACCCAAGGTGCATTAAGTCTAATACCAAGGTTCAGATTAATTGCGAACAATTAATTCAGTGAGATCAAGTGATCGGAACAGCTAGCTGGAGAAATGCTTCCGATTAGTGATTTCTAATGAATATTAAACTCACATCTTACTCTTGACTGAACCTACAAGGTCACACCAATGACACGTAACAGATCACCGGATTAAATGAATCGGAGATTCATTTAATAGCTTTTCGGGAATTAGTTGGAAAACGCAGTATACGATACGACCTTGCATCGGAATCGTATATCGTATCGCGAATAAATCGTATCGTATGACGGTGATTCGTCGTATACGAAACGATAAATAATATCCGGAACGATATTAAGTCTCGACTACGAGGAGCAGCCTACGAGCCGAGTGCGCGAAGCACTCAAGGCCCATGGGCGCGGGGCACGCATGAAAGGCCGCAACAATACGGCAACGCTGGCCCATAGCCGAGCGAGCTGCGCGTGTGCGTAGCGGGCCGAAGCAGCGACACAGCAACAGTACTGCGGCCCATGGCCCAGCTGGCTGTGCTTGTCTTGCGCGGGCTTGCTGGCCCGCCTTGCCCCTTGTGGCTTGGTCGGTTAGTAAGGTTATGTTAATAACCTTCTAACCCTTTTTCCAACACACAAATCAGTCATACTAAAACCCTAGAGACAGAGAGAACCCTCCTCCAAAGTGAGTTCTTCCCTAAAGCAAACTATCTTCATCGATTGTCTAAGCTACGAAAATCAAGACGGATCTGATCGTGTCGGTGAACCAAGTAGAGGAACGACAATTGGAGTTCTAAGTTCGTGTTCGTTGAGAATTTGTGGAAAACACGCTTCAAACGTAAGTATGCTTAATCTGTGCTTTATACATGCTTCCTGGCTTTGGGGATTGTTTCCGCACATGTGATTATGTTTAACTGCATTTCCCTACACGTGATTCCTACGAAAGTGAGTTAGGTTGTATATTCTTGTAGTTCATGTTTTTGTAGTTTTTAGAATCTGAATAATTTGTCATTCTTCCCTATTCCGTGCTTAGTTTGCTAGAGACTAGCAAACGCCTAGCTTGGGGGAGTTTGATGAGCGATATTTATGTCGCTCTTAGCTTAGGTTTTCATGCTAGTTAATTATGATTTTTCATAGTTTTTATAGTTTTTCGTATGATTTTTATAGTTTCTCTCCATCTTGTGCTTTATAGGTGATTATTGTGAAATATGATGGAAAACAAAGTAGATTGGAGCAAAACAGAGTATGTGCGACCGAACAGGAGTTTGTGCGCCCGAAAAGTGAAGAATTGGTGACTCAAGGAAGACACAACTATGTGCGACCGAACATCTCTTTATGTTCGATCGCACAAGAGCCCCTTTGTGCGAACGAGCTTTGTTAAACGATCGCACAAAATGGATTTAAGAGACAGAACGTCCCCAATTTTTACGTTCGACCGCACAGGTTTTCATTCGACCGCACAAGATATTTGTGTGCCCATACAGCTTGTTTGTGCGACCAAACTGGAAATCTTAGAAGAATTGGTCAAGAACAACTTATTCGACCGCACAAGAATTCTTGTTCGGTCGCACATGACGAAGGAGGCCATCTTCGCTTCGTTTGCTCGTATAGGATCAAGTGTGTGCTCGAATTGGATTTCTCCGTTTCATCGCACAGAGGGTATGTGCGACCGAACGTCGACGCGGGCTGCAGATTTTTGAATTAAAGCTTCTATTTGGGGAAGCTTATAAATAGATTTTTCATTTTAATTTTAAAACACATTCACATTATTAGAAATTCCAATTACGTTTTTCAGCATTTCTAGAGAGAGAAACTCCATTGCTTTGAATCTTCAAGTTGTAATTTCTTCAACTCTTTCAATTCCTTGCAATTTTAATTCAATTCCTTTGTTCTTTGTTCTTGCTATTTTGCTATTGTTCTTTAATTCTTCTTTAATTCTTGAATTCCTCTATTGCTTTAATTCTAGTTTGATTCATGTTCAATTCTCTTTTGATTTTGCAATTGGATGCTTAATTTCTTGATTCCTTCCTTTTACTCTCACAATTACATGATTACTTGCCTAGAATTCTTGAATTTCCTAATTTCAAACATGTGTAGTGAGTAGATTTTATTTAGGGATAGGGGAGAAACTAGGGGTAAATTAGGGGAAATTGAAGATTGAATGTTGATTGTTGATGTAATTAAATGTGATTTGGTGATAGATATCCATGACTAATTGAGTAGTAGTTGCAAATACTAGTTGATTGGAATGCATAGTTTAGGTTTGGCAAGACATTGTGAACCTCTTTTATGAAAGTGAATAGTAGGTCTTATATGCATGTGGTCTAGTTTAGGACTATGCGAAAGCTTTTTCAAAGATTAGATGCTTCGCGTGCTCCATCCGAGAGGTGGCGAGCACGTCATTTGATTCTATTCCCCTATACGCTAAGTCTTTGCATCATCGTGATTGTTTGATTACTTGATCGTTTCCCCCGATTTCCCTAGCCTATCCTCGATTCCCTAGCGTTTTCCCTATTTGGTTTAGTTCTTTTGATAACTTAGTGTCCTAGAAATTAGTTCAAATCAACTGACGTCTAAACTAGCTTAACGCCTAAAACTCAATGCGCTCCGTTCTCTTGGGACGATCCCTATCTTGCCGCTAGCCGGTAGAATAGGTGTTTTCTATAAATTTTGTTTAGTTAGGTGGTGTTCGGATAACGACACGAAAATCGCCTCATCATTGTACAAGACCACTCGGAGAGCAAGAAACTGTAAAATGCATGGTCGTGCTCAGATCAATCATAGGTTATGATTATCTGTTTATTTGATCAGTTGAACTCTGAAACCGAGAAATACCTCTGGACATAATAAGGATGACAACTCTTACCTTATGTTCATGAGCAAACATCAAGCGACAAAGGAATTAGGAAATGCACACTTGTCCCTAAGGACAAGTGGGAGACTGAAGGAAATAATGCCCTTGGTCCAAGTATGCATTCAATGCTAAGCTTAATAAATGCGGTTCAGTATTAATTATACAAGTTAGTAATTCATTGAGATCAAGTGAGCTGTATACCTAGCTAGAGGCCGCTTCAGTTCAAGTGGAATTAATAATATTAATCCACAGCTTACTCTTGACTGAACCCGTAGGGTCACACAAATAGTACGTGAACGGATCAAGTATTTAAGTGAATTAAATACTCCATTTATGGATATTCGGAATCGACGGATCTCGGTTCCAGTGGGAGCTGAAATCGTCAAAGGCAAATTATGAATACTCCGGAAACGATGATATTGCCGGAAACGGAAATATGGATCGTATTGGAAATATAAATATTATCCAAGTCGTAGATGTTGCCGGAAACGGAAACATGGTACGAATCGGAAAATATTATAGGAAATGGAAATATTGCCGGAATCGGAAATATTGGCGGAAACAGAAATATTGTCAGAATCGGAAATATTATCGGAATCGGAAAATAATTCCAGAATCGGAAATGTTAAATATTTGTTCGAAACGGAAATTAATTCCGGAATCGGAAAAATTAAATATTGTTCGAATCGGAAGTGAATTCCGAAATCGGAAAATTAATCGGAAGCGCGTCGTACGAAATAAACATCGGACGAGCCTGCTAGACGCAAGGCCCAACACGAAGCCAGGCCTGCGCCTAGCAAGCCCATGCGCGCAAGGCAACACAGAAAGCCAAGGCACGTAGGCCCAGAAGAGAAGTAAGCAAGGCCAGGCCCAACGCGCAAGGCAACTGGCGCGCCCAAAGCAGTGGGCTGCGCGCAGCGCTGTGGGCCGAGCTGCTCAGTGCGCGCGCGCGTCCAGCACCCCTCGTGGGCTGTGTGTGCGTGTGTGCGTTGAGTTCGTGCATGCGTCGAATCCTTAAACGATTAGGATTAGATAAAAAATAATTTACCTAAAGTTACTAGAGTTAGTTTTTTAATTAAACAATAACTTATTAGTTTTAATTAATGTCTAATTCTAATAGGATTAGATTAATTGAAACCTAGTAGACTTATAATTCCATTATTCCAACCCTATAAATAGGTGATGGCATTCACAATTTATAATCACTCCAATTCAAGTATTCACATAAGTTTTAAGGATTAAAACTAACATTAATTTGCCACAAATTATTCGAATAAACTTAAAACCTTAGGTGCAATTCTAGTTAATTAAATCTAAGGCGGATCCGTACGTGCTGTGGACTATCTACGGAGGGACGACACTTGGAGTCCTAAACTTGTTATTGTTCGATTCAGGAGCAGATAGGGAGGGCACGCTACAAAGAGTATGTATCCTAAATTATGCTAATTGTTATGTGGCAATCAATTTGGATTCCTGGCTTTATGGTTTTTCCGCATGAAATATATATGCTTTATATGTATCATAACCTAACAGTTTGTTTAGCTCCCACTGAAACCAACATCCATCTTTTCCTAGTATCCATTATTAGAGTATTTATTGAATATTATATTCACCTAAGTACTTGATCCGTGCATGTATTATTTATGTGACCGTACGGGTCCAGTCAAGAGTAAGTTGTGCCATTAATAATATTAATTTCACTTTATCCGAAGCAGCTTCTAGCTAGGCATTCAAATCACTTGATGTATCTGATTAATTAACTTTTTTAATTAATCTGAACCGCATTTATTAGACTTTGCATTAAATGCACACATAAAGTAAGGATATATTTCCTTTACATAATCCAAACTAGCCCTAATGGTCGTGGTCATTACACTTTGGAATCCACTTAGTAACATCTCATAAGGACAAGCGATCAAGATCCTCCGACCCCGCGAGGTACCACTATAAGGTGACGCAAGGGGTGTAGGAAAAAAGTAATTGAGTCGGCATGATTCCACTAGGGGTAACGCAGCCCCTGGTCCTAAGAGAACTACTCACACATAGTAACACCTAAACCTATTAAATCAATGAAAACAATACATGAAAACATGACTTTCTATTTTGGGTAAAGACACTCAACCTAAAATATGAACTTGGGGAGGAACACCAAGAACATACCAAATTGGATAACGAAACTTAACCACAAATCATGCGCTCAAAATTCAGGAATTGTAGTGAAAGCAATTTCATAAAAGCTATAAATGAATTAAGCATGTAAACAAAAGAAATTATTTAAATTGAAAGATGAGATCTTACTCCTAAGGACACGCTTGGATTGGGTGTAATGGATTATGGGGGTAATAAAAGTCAAACCACCATAATAAAAGGACAATGAAGGTAAATTGAGGTGGTTGAAAGGAGGGTGGTGTGGTGGTATTGTGATGAGAAGTTGTGGTAGTGGTGGTGTTGTGAGGAGAAGGGAGGAAGGGGGTGATATCAGCTTTTCTTCGCCTGCTTCAATTACATCATTCCAACATATAACATATCCCAAAAAATCTCCAGGGTGTCACTGTAACAGCCCACACTTAATGAGCCACTTTTAAGCACACTTAACCTTAAGCCAAAGAAACTTAACATAAATACGACTCCAATACAAATATATAATCCATAAATTATAACCAAAAGCTTTAAGAAGAAATTATACCGCCCATTAACAAACTCTAGAAAACTAAATTACATTTGGCGAATCCATAATCCAACCTTGGACACATAAGGCCATTGGAGAACTCTACGAACCTTGAATCTGAACCGAGACTCGACTCTTGCTACCTGCAAAACATTTTAACTATGCCCCTACAGGGACAGGTTCATAGAACAAAATCAACGGAAATCTAAGTACACACATCCAACCTGAAATGCATTTGATAGGTGGCTCAAAATAGTTTTTTTTCCCCTGTTATAGCTTGCCCTTAACCTATGTTCTAATCAAGTTCCTGAATTAATTAAATAAATCAAACGAACTTGGTTTGTTTTTCTTTTGTGTTGTTAGTTAGAAATATGACCTATAAAACTATTTATTTATTCTTTATATATATATATATATATATATATATATATATATATATATATATATATATATATATATATATATACACATCCATATATACTAGTTAAGTAACAATTCAAACAAGTAGTTAATCTAATCACAGTATATGTTATCACGTAGCGTTTTCTGCAACCTCGGATGAAGGAATTATTTATTTGAGAGAAGTTTTGACTATGAAATTGGACCATATACTTGGTATAGTTAATTATTAAGCATTATGTTTGGGAATAGATTAAGTTAAATTTAGAAGAGAGCTTTTAATCAAGCCTAGGAACAAGTGGAAAATCTGGTCAGCAAGGCCATAGTGAGAGACCCTTTTAACCCTCTTAAACTCATCCAAATAAGGGGCTTTTTGACATTTTGCATCCCCAAGGAACATACCTCAGTATCATAGTAACCTCCACCCATTTCTCATTCATTTACCACTTGCCCAGAACCTTTCTTTCTCTCTCTTCTGCGCGCCCAAAACCAGCGAAGGTAGCTAAGCTACCATTTCTATTCTCCTCCGTTTTCCTCTTCACTTTTCTTGCATGCAAGTTAATCAAACTAATCTTTGATGTTTATTACAGGGTGGGTAGCAAGAAATTTATAGGAAAAAGCTTGGGAACTTGGAGAATTAGAGGAAAATTTTTAATTATGTAAATCTGGAACTCAGTCACTAGTTGAGGTTATAAATAAAAATGCGTTGGAGATCTTGGACTGACTTCTCGATGATTTTTGTTCATTGATATGAGGCGCAGCTTGGTGTAATGTTTCATGGGAAAAAAAGGAGTTTAGGTCAACAAAACCTCTGTTGTAAGGTACACACTCAGAACTGGAATTTTGAAAAAACAATGAAATTGGGATTTATGGATGGAATTTAATTCTTGGTCGAATTAAAGAGTTGTGGGACTTGTGAATATTTAAAAACCATGTTTTCTTGCTGTATTTGATATCAAAAATGTTTAAGAATGTTTGCATGTTATGAATGTATGGATTTTTCCAAACAAGAATTGCCTTAGTTTAACATCTTGGTGATTAAGGGTTTTGGTGATGAATTTCTATCTTTTTGTGGTGATTTGTTGTTGTGAATGGTAACTTGAGTTTTCTGATTGTATGAAAAGAGTAATAGCCCTTGGTTTTGTGAGGAAGATTGCATTTCTTAAGTTGCATGTTTTCAAAATTTAATCTAGTTGGGCTTTCCTTTAATAAATTCTTGTGTGACTTGCTTAAACAACCAAATAGAAAATTAATTCTGAAATCACATTATTCCCCTTTATTAATCATAAATTTCAGTAGAATAATAAACGTGTTTACTAATTTGGTTTTAGAAAAGTTCAACTATTAGGCCTTTATAAACATTTAAATTGAAACCGAAATCCTTATTTAAAGGATGTTTAAGAGAAAACTACTTTTAAATTTCTAAAATCAATTTGTCAAGGAATTAAATTCTTACGATGTTCACATGGATTAATTAGGTTTCACCCAAGGGATTTCAACTATAAACGATAAGGTGTTAACACAATAGTTAAACCTAACTAAATTTCTTACTACCGATTTCCAAATTTTCTTTTGAAATATTTGTGGTTTGAATTGATTTTTCTTAAGACTAACTCCAATTGTCAACCACGATGTTGAACTAAGGAAATGACAACTATTAAAGATTATTTTAAATTATATCATTTCAAATAAGTTTAAGAAGTGTTTGGGTTACTACCCAACCACATTGCTTTAGAAACAAAAATCAAGTTGTTAAGTGAATCTTCAAAATTTTGGACTTAAGTAAAACTCTGATTTGAGTTTTCTTTCTAAAAGTACTAGGGTGTGAAGCCATGGTTTGTCTTGAATCAAACCAACTTTACATAATTAAATAGCTAAAACCTTTTGGCCTAGGGAAGTAGCCGTGTATCACGTTGATGAAAAACATTTAAAGCGAGTGCCACAATGGTGGACTCGTAGTTCGGCGGGATAGACCCGTTAAAGCGGCTTGGCCGTAAAGAGATTGCTACAAAAGTAGACTCGTAGAAGCGGGATAGACCCGTAATTAGGGACATGTCCTAGTAAAGTCTTGCAAGCGTAAGTTTAAAGAGGAGGCGACGGCCCCAGTGGTCTAGGGATAGTTGGTTGAATAACCCCTCCCTATTCGTGCTCACTTTCCATTAAGGCAACCCTTTGAGGAACTTCTTTAAACCAAGTACTTTTGAAAAAAAAAAAACTGTTGTAAACATTTAATTCTGAAATCGATAATTTGTTTGTATATAAGGTGACTATTTTGTTTCCATTTTCTTCTCTTTTATTATTATTTTCCACGTTATCCCTTATTTAAAACTGTTGTGTACTTAGCTTTGTGCTGACTGTGTGTTTTTTTTTTGAACCTGACCTGGTGGGGGCAGACCCTCGTGGATCGTGCAGGTAGGCTGTAATGGGGTTCAGTGATGGTGGTTCTTTTGCTTAATGTATATATTGTGTGATGAATAATGTATTAAATAGTATCTTCGGTTTTGTTGTTAGCTGGTCTTCCATATGTAGACAAGTAATGTATTTTGGCTGAAGGAATGGGATGTCAGTCTTGTATTATCTATGTTATTGTGGTCAAGTACCTTCAAACATATCATGTTTTGTAATGACTTAAAGGATGGTTCCTTATGTAATAGCCCGTTAATCCAGGGTTAGACTTCCGTTGTATAGTTAATGAATGCACATATTTGCGGGCTATTACAGTTGGTATTAGAGCCGAAGTTTTTCCTATAAGGTAATAAATACAAATGAAGGATTTTTGTGGTGAAAAATTTTGGAATACGAGGGAAGCTGAGTCCAAAATACATCGGACCTTATGAAATCCTCATCAGAGTTGGAGAGGTGGCTTATGAAATAGCTTTACCAGTGGAGCTATCTCGGGTGCACAACGTTTTTCATGTGTCACAACTACGGAAGTATGTGTACGATCCTTCACATGTGCTCACCTACGAACCATTACAACTAGATGAAGCTCTACACTATGAGGAGAAACCTCTCTGCATACTGGATAAGGAAGATAAGAACTTGAGGAACAAAGTCATCCCTTTGGTTAAAGTTTTGTGGTCGAATCATGGGGCGGAGGAGGCTACGTGGGAGAAATAAACTGATATGCGACAAAGATATTCTCAACTCTTTGAAGGTAATGATTAAAGTTTCGGGATGAAACTTGTTTATGTAGGGTAGCCTGTAATAGCTTGCCCTTAACCTATGTGCTAATCAAGTTCCTGAATTAATTAAATAAATCAAACGAACTTGGTTTGTTTTTCTTTTGTGTTGTTAGTTAGAAATATGACCTATAAAACTATTTATTTATTCTTTATATACATATATATACATCCATATATACTAGTTAAGTAACAATTCAAACAAGTAGTTAATCTAATCACAGTATATGTTATCACGTAGCGTTTTCTGCAACCTCGGATGAAGGAATTATTTATTTGAGAGAAGTTTTGACTATGAAATTGAGCCATATACTTGGTATAGTAAATTATTAAGCATTATTTTTGGGAATAGATTAAGTTAAATTTAGAAGAGAGCTTTTAATCAGGCCTAGGATCCAGTAGAAAATCTGGTCAGCATGGTGATAGTGAGAGACCCTTTTAACCCTCTTAAACTCATCCAAATAAGGGGATTTTTGACATTGTGCATCCCCAAGGAACATACCTCAGTATCATAGTAACCTCCACCCATTTCTCATTCATTTACCACTTGCCCAGAACCTTTCTTTCTCTCTCTTCTGCGAGCCCAAAACCAGCGAAGGTAGCTGAAGGAAATAATGTCCTTGGTCCAAGTATGCATTTAATGTTAAGTCTAATAAAATTAAATGCGGTTCTGTATTAATTAACAAGTTAATAAATTCAGTGAGATCAAGTGATCAGAATGCCTAGCTAGAGGCCGCTTCAGTTCAAGTGGAATTAATGATATTAATCCACAGCTTACTCTTTACTGAACCCGTAGGGTCACACAAATAGTACGTAAACGGATCAAGTATTTAATGGCATTAAATACTCCATCTATGGATATTCGGAATCGACGGATCTTGGTTTCAGTGGGAGCTAAGATCGTCAAAGGCAAGTAAATGAATACTCCGGAAACGATGATATTTCCGGAAACGCAAATATGGATCGTATCGGAAATATAAATATTATCCAAGTCGTAGATGTTGCCGGAAACGGAAATATGGTACGTATCGGAAAATATTATCGGATATGGAAATATTACCGGAATCGGAAATATTGCTGGAAACGGAAATATTGTCAGAATCGGAAAATAATTCGGGAAACGGAAATATTAAATATTTGTTCGAAACGGAAATTAATTCCAGAATCGGAAATGTTAAATAGTGTTCGTATCGGAAATGAATTCCGAAATCGGGAATTTAATCGGAAGCGTATCGTACGAATTAGCATCGGACGAGACTTGCTAGACGAAGGCCCAGCACGAAGGCAGGCCGTCGCCCAGCAAGCCACACGCATCAAGCAAACACGCCAAGGCCTCGACCAGGCCCAGCGCAAGGCCAGGCCCAGCCAAGGTTTGGCGCGCGCGCACAAATGGGCTGCGGGCAGTAGGCCTGTGCGACGTGCGCTCAGCGTGGGCCGCGAGGCTTGCGCATGGGCGTCCGGTGCTCGTGCGGTGCGTGTGTACGTGCTATACGAATCCTAAAGCTATCGAAATTCGTGCATTGATTAAATCCTAATCCTAAAAGATTAAATTAATTATTTAGAGTTCTAATAGCATTCTAATTAATTAATTAGTATTCTAACAGGATTCGAAATCCTTTCCATGGTTCTATAAATATATGCCTAGGGTCATAAATTTATACACGAGTTTTTCAACAAGTATTCATACAATAAAACAGTGATTTTTGAGCAGAAAAATCTGTCACATTCTCGCCCATAATTAGCAGAAAATTATAGTACCTTAAGGGCGATTCTAGTTGGTCAATCTTAAGGCGGATCCGGACGTGCTGTGGACTATCTACGGAGGGACGACACTTGGAGTCCTAAAGACTTGTTCTTGTTCGGTTCGGGCGCAGCTAGGGAGGGCACGCTACAAAGTGTATGCACCTAAATTATGCTAATTGATTATGTGTAAATAATATATTTCCTGGCATTAAGGTTTTCCGCATGATTTATGTTTTGTCATATGTATCATAACCTAACAGTAGCTAAGCTACCATTTCTCTTCTCCTCCTTTTTCCTCTTCTCTTTTCTTGCATGAAAGTTAATCAAACTAATCTTTGATATTTATTACAGAGTGGGTAGCAAGAGATTCGTAGGAAAAAGCTTGGGAACTTGGAGAATTAGAGGAAAACTTTTAATTAGGTAAATCTGGAACTCAGTCACTAGTTGAGGTTATAAATAAAAATGCGTTGGAGATCTTGGACTGACTTCTTGATGATTTTTGTTCATTGATATAAGGTGCAGCTTGGTGTAATGTTTCGTGGGAAAAAAAAGGAGTTTAGGTCAACAAAACCTCTGTTGTAAGGTACACACTCAGAACTGGAATTTTGAAAAAACAATGAAATTGGGATTTATGGATGGATTTTAATTCTTGGTCGAATTAAATAGTTGTGGGACTTGTGAATATTGAAAAACCATGTTTTCTTGCTGTATTTGATATCAAAATTGTTAAAGAATGTTTGCATGTTATGAATGTATGGATTTTTCCATACAAGAATTGCCTTAGTTTAACATCTTGGTGATTAAGGGTTTTGGTGATGAATTCATATCTTTTTGTGGTGATTTGTTGTTGTGAATGGTAACTTCAGATTTCTGATTGTATGAAAAGAGTAATAGCCCTTGGTTTTGTGAGGAAGATTGCATTTCTTAAGTTGCATGTTTTCAAAATTTAATCTAGTTGGGCTTTCCATTAATAAATTCTTGTGTGACTTGCTTAAACAACCAAATAGAAAACTAATTCTGAAATCATTATTCCCCTTTATTAATCATAAATTTCAGTAGAATAATAAACGTGTTTACTAATTTGGTTTTAGAAAAGTTCAACTATTAGGCCTTTATAAGCATTTAAATTGAAACCGAAATCCTTATTTAAAGCATGTTTAAGAGAAAACTACTTTTAAATTTCTAGAATCAATTTGTCAAGGAATTTAATTCTTACTATGTTCACATGGATTCATTAGGGTTTCACCCAAGGAATTTCAACTATAAACGATAAGATGTTAACACAATAGTTAAACCTAACTAAATTTCTTACTACCGATTTCCAAATTTTATTTTGAAATATTTGTGGTTTGAATTGATTTTTCTTAAGACTAACTCCTATTGTCAACCACGATGTTGAACTAAGGCAATGACAACTATTAAAGATTATTTTAAATAATATCTTTTCAAATAAGTTAAAGAAGTGTTTGGGTTACTACCCAACCACATTGCTTTCGAAACAAAAATCAAGTTGTTAAGTGAATCTTTAAAATTTTGACTTAAGTAAAACTCTGATTTGAATTTTCTTTCTAAAAGTACTAGGGTGTGAAGCCATGATTTGTCTTGAATCAAACCAACTTTACATAATTAAATAGCTAAAACCTTTTGGCCTAGGGAAGTAGTCGTGTATCACGGTGATAAAAAACATTAAAAGCGAGTGCCATAATGGTTGACTCGTAGTTCGGCGGGATATACCCGTTAAAGCGGCTTGGCCGTAAAGAGAGTGCTATAAAAGTAGACTCGTAGAGGCGGGATAGACCCGTAATTAGAGACATATCCTAGTAAAGACTTGCAAGCGTAAGTTTAAAGAGGAGGCGACGTCCCCAGTGGTCTAGGGATAGTTGGTTGAATAACCCCTCCCTATTCGTGTTCACTTTCCATTAAGGCAACCCTTTAAGGAAATTCTTTAAACCAAGTACTTTTTTTTTTAAAAAAAAAAAGTGTTGTAAACATTTAATTCTGAAATCGATATTTGTTTGTATATAAGGTGACTATGTTGTTTCCATTTTCTTCTCTTTTATTATTATTTTCCACGTTATCCCTTATTTTAAACTGTTGTGTACTCAGCTTTGTGCTGACTGTGTGTTTTGTTTTTGAACCTGTCATAGTGGGGGCAGACCCTCGTGGATCGTGCAGGTAGGCTGTAATGGGGTTCAGTGATGTTAGTTATTTTGCTTAATGTATATATTGTGTGATGAATAATGTAATTAAATAGTATCTTAGGTTTTGTGGTTAGCTGGTCTTACATATGTAGACAAGTAATGTATTTTGGCTGAAGGAATGAGTTGTAAGTCTTGTATTATCTATGTTATTGTGGTCGAGTACCTTTAAACATATCATGTTTTGTAATGACTTAAAGGATGGTTCCTTGTGTAATAGCCCGTTAATCCAGGGTTAGACTTCCGATGTCTAGTTAATGAATGCCTATATTTGTGGGCTATTACAGTTGGTATCAGAGTCGAAGTTTTTCCTATAAGGTAATAAATAAAAATGAAGGATTTTTGTGGTGAAAAGGTTTGGAATTCGACGGAAGCTGAGTCCAAAATACATCGGACCTTATGAAATCCTCAGCAGAGTTGGAGAGGTGGCTTATGAAATAGCTTTACCAGTGGAGCTCTCCTGGGTGCACAACGTTTTTCATGTCTCACAACTACGGAAGTATGTGTATGATCCTTCACATGTGCTCACCTACGAACCATTACCACTAGATGAAGCTCTACACTATGAGGAGAAACCTCTTCGCATACTGGATAAGAAAGATAAGAACTTGAGGAACAAAGTAATCCCTTTGGTTAAAGTTTTGTGGTTGAATCATGGGGCGGAGGAGGCTACGTGGGAGAAAGAAACTGATATGTGACAATGATATCCTCAACTCTTTGAAGGTAATGATTAAAGTTTCAGGACGAAACTTCTTTAATTAAGTAGGGTAGCCTGTAATAGCTTGCTCTTAACCTATGTGCTAATCAAGTTCCTGGATTAATTAAATAAATCAAACAAACATGGTTTGTTTTTCTTTTGTGTTGTTAGTTAGAAATATGACCTATGAAACTATTTAATTATTCTTTATATATATATATACATCCATATATACTAGT